>NC_141876.1:337766969-338966969 GCF_056163025.1 Triticum urartu
GAGTTTGGCAGGCGTCATCAAAGAAACTCAGGGCGGCCTGGGTATGGAGATTGGTGGGTAAGCTGCACGGGCAAACCGGCAGATGTTGACAATGGAGGCCTTACGACGGTGGGGACCTTGCTAGGGTTTCGAGCAAGGGAGGGTGTGTGTCTATGTGTGCGCATGCCCGAGGAGGTTTTGGTGTGTGTGTGTGTGGAGGGGGGGGGGGTGTTTGAGGAAATGACGCGGGTACTGAAAATTTTACTACGCGGGAGTCAAACGTGGGAGTGAAATGCTGGGTTATTGAAATTTTTGATGATAGTGCATCGCACACGGTCTGTACATAACAACCGTGTGTTATGAAACCGAAAAACCCTCGAGGAGGGCAGACATTTTCTAGGGATGCAGGCGGGATTGGGAATAAGAAACATCGCACACGGTCCGGAGATAACAACCGTGTGTCATGAAACAGAAAAACCCTTGAGGCGGGTAGATAATTTCTAGGGATGCAGGCAGGATTGGGAACAAGAAACATCGCAGACGGTCCAGAGATAACAACCGTTTGTTATGAAATAGAAAAACCCTCGAGGCGGGCAGATATTTTTGAGAGGGGGAGCCTCGTGGAGCCCAAAGTACTGTGCGGATGTGCGCGTGACAGGGGCACCGGAGTGGCACACAGTTAGTTTGAGTGAACCATGTCAGTTGCGTCATCCGACTTGTCTAATGTTCATAAATTTGGCGAAAAATGACGCGGGAGAGGATCAGAACACGAACACACTTGCATGTGGACCAAATTTATCTATCAAAAGGGTGGTTTGATTTTCAAATACCAAATGCAACTTCGATGTGGCACCTCTCTCGCAAAGCACACGATATTGCTTGCCCCCACCCCCCCTCATGTCAGCATGAAGGGAATCCTAAGCTATGAATGCATGCCCCCTCCCCACAACTGAGGTTCACCTAGCAAAGTGCAAAGTAGCTAGCAGCCCCCTCCCTCCTATCGGCATGAAGGGAATCCTAAGCTATAAATGCATGCCCCCCAACCGAGGTTCACCTAGCAAAGTGCGAAGTAGCTAGCAGCCCACCTTCCCTTGTGTCAGCACGAAGGGAATCCTAAGATATGGATGCATGCCCCCCAAACCGAGGTTCACCTAGAAAAGTGCGAAGTAGCTAGCAGCCCCCCTCGTGTCGCCACAAAGGGAATCCTAAGCTATGAATGCATGCCCCCCAACCGAGGTTCACCTAGCAAAGTGCGAAGTAGCAACCCCCCACACACTTTTAGTCAACGGGCGAGAGAGGCATATCTCACCAAGATGGATCATTAAGCGGACCAAGAGTAATCCACCTTGGTTGTACAACCTCTCTCTTGTTGTTGGTCAAAGTGATGGCCGTCCATGCGACCCTGGAGATGGGCTAGCTCGCCAATAATCACGCAAGTAGCTAGTTCCCGAAGACAACCACTGCATGCGTGTGGCCTAAACATATGTATGGAGAGGTGTGTTTTTGAGTAACAATGGAACAAATTTGATGTGGCACCGTGATTTTGAACTAGAAATCCCCACACTGAGTGAGGGTTAGGTTGACGATGCATATGTATGTTACACCACACTTCAAGCCAACGAAGGGGATTCATGCATGCATGCATGCATAGTATATGCGCTCAAACATAAGGGATGAATCTCACCAGGACCTATACTACGATAACACGAACCAAATGAAGAATCCGCCATGGTAACCTATCTTGTTGTTGGTCAAGGTGATCGTGGATGTCCATGCGGGCCCATGAATATACAGGCTTGTTGTCGATAACCACGTGAGGGAGTGTACCGTTCGAAGGCAACCACTACATGCATATGTATGGAGGTGAGGCGTGCATGCATGTTTGAATACCATTTTAGAACATTGATGTGGCGCGTGCGTCAAAAATCGTACACTAGCTCCCCACACAGAGCGAGATCGGTTCATGATGTGTCGTTGTACTAGCAAGTTCGACTCGATGGGAGGGATACATGCGTACACATGCATGTGTGTGTGCTCAAACTATATCATGCATGTCATCCCAGAGAAAAACTAATAATCCCCTCCTAAGTCAAATTAACCTCTCTTGTTGTCAGGCAAAAAGTAGTGATTGACCAAGCGGGCCCATAGATGGAAAGTATCGATATCGCTGATAACCGCTTAACTAGGTGTGAGAGGACAACCACCGCCGCTTTGCATGTGGGCCAAACATACATATGTTGAATACCCAAAATGCACAACTTTGATGTGCCACATGCCTCAAAAACCTTAAACCATGCACCCACACAGAGCGAGGTTCATGAAGCATACTACATATGATGGTCCCCTTCCCCCTCTTCACCGCATACTATATGCTCCTGCCGTAATATATGTACAACCCAAAAGAATCATCATCGATGGTGAAATTAATTAACCTCTCCCGATGTAGGTCAAAGTGATGCATGCATGCATCGATGATGGCCTCGTGGGCCCACAGATGGAAGTGTCACACGTGAGTGCCGTAGCTAGGATAACCACCGCGTGCATGTGGCCCAAAAAGGTGACGTGTGATATTTGAATAGCTAATTTCACAATTTTGATGTGGCACGTGCCTTGGAAACCAAAAAGTCCCGACACTGAGTGAGGTGTACTTGTTCACAGACGCGTATGTATAGTATATATGCTAGTCCCCTCCCACCTCTTTGACGAGTACTATATACCACCATAACACAAACAAAAAAGATTCTACCTTGCTGGTCAAATTAACCTCACTGCCGGCTGTTCATCAAAGTGATGGAGGACGACCTTGCGGGCCCACAAAAAGCGTCACATGCGAGTATCGAGTGTCGTGTAGGACAACCATCGACTGCATGTGGCCCAAACATGTATGTATGAAAGGGTTGTGTAATGTTTTAAATAACGATTTCAGGACTCTAATGTGGCACCGGCCCGCATAACAAAACGGCCAACCCACACGGTGGCTCACAACTCGTAGTGTACTGCGAGCCACCCGCCACCCCCAAATGGACACACCCACACCCACACTGCGAATCCACCACAACTACGATGCATGTTAAATTAATTATACCATGGTTAAGATATGTTACCAAAGGAGGGACGTTTTAATTTTAAAAAAAATCATAGAGATCATTAAGATGTTTTAGTATATTAATTGATTGATTTTCTATGGGTATAATGTGCAAAAATCAAATTTGAGCTACATGCACACGTGACGGTGCACCTAAATGGATTGAAAAAAGACATGTGTCTCACTGGGTGCATGTTTACTCCCTGTGCAACAAATTTCAAACATTGAGAATCTTGATTTTTAAATTCTAGTACATCCAAAACTTATTTGAAGTTCATGAAACTTATCGTGTTGTCATATGGACAGCAATACAAAGTGGCATTGGACTTTTTATTGTCAAATTTGAGACCAGTTTTGATGTAATCTTTATCTAATTACAAACGGGAGATTATTAATAATTGGGAACCAATATCCCAAACAGATTATTTATTCGAACCGTGAGCGTTAGACCAACAATGGATACGTGCCATGCTTCGGTTAAGCAATAAAGCGGCAACATTAATCATCCAAATAGAAAAACAATATACGTGCCGCCGCGCGACCCGTGTGACCTGCGAGCAGGTGTGAGTTAACGGGACGCATGCGAGCAGTCCGCCGCGCAGGCCGACGGGGAGGCGTGCGTGCAGGTGTGTGAATTGACGGAGGCTTGCTTGCTGCGTAGTGTCATCGGGAGGCGTGCGAGTAGTTGTGTGAAACTTTGGTACGCATGCCAGTAGTTTGGTGCGCAGGCTCATCGGGAGGCGAGCCATCGGTTTGATCGCCGCCCGCCTCTCTCCCACAACTCCCACTACTCCATATTAATGGTGCACCCAAGCGGCCGCACCCCCCATCTCGCCACACACACAATCCTCTCTCTCCGCTTGCATCCTCGATGTCGCTCTCAGTCCTCAAAGCTGGTAGTGTATGAGGATGCTGCCGAAGTGCCCCATCGGAGGGAGTGGCGACGCCGGGGCTGCTAAAGCACCGGAGCACGGCGTGGAGATGGAGACAGAGGTTGCCGTCACTGCCAGCGAGTTATTGCTGCACCCTGACATCGTTGATGGCGTCGAGCTTCCACAACCAGAGGCGGAGTTCCACACCAAATCTGGTGACGACCCCGGCGACGACTCTGATGACCACTCCGGCGATGACTCCGACGACCACTCCGATGACGACTCTGATGACCACTCCAGCGACGACTACGACGAACACTCCGGCGACGACTCTGACGATGACGGACAGCTGGTTAGTCATCTATACCCATTTATGTGTCAAATAGATCATAGGGTTTCTCTGGTTACTCCTGCCCCCCTTTTTGGAATAGAAATCCTATGGTTATGTTCTCCCAATCCATGAAATCTGAGTAAGTTTCGTTAGATCCATGTAGTGTGTTGATTGTTTGAATGGTACAAGTGATAAGTGATTAATTGTTTCATCTATGCAAATGATTTCTGCTAGCAATCCGACTAGGGTTAGTGTTCGTGCTTATAATTCCTAGACAGGACTTGAAAATTGATTTTGAATGACCTGCGTATGTTTGTGCCTTTATTTTCTTCAAGATTGGTCTGTACATAGACGACTGTGCTTAAAAATCAAACCATAATCTCTGGATATGTATAAATAAATAGCCATAAATTCCTAATCCTACTTCACAGCATGTAATCATTGATTTGATGCCCAATTTGTTTTACTATTTGTACAGGTGTTCTCTGACGATGTGGACAGCAAGGATGAAGATGTCCAGAGGAGGTACAAGAGGCAAACACTGAGGGAGATTTATGCGGGAATGCATAATAGGCGTATTAGGACCTGGAACGGCGACTATCGATGCCCATTTTGCAACCAGAAGCTTCATGACGCATATCTAAGTGTTCTGGCACATGCAAGAAGACGGGCCATTGGCTCCTTGAAGCAGAAGTATTCTCACATGGTGGCGCACGGCGCGTACGCCAAGTACCTGGAGAAGCTTCAGGATCGTGCCGGCATGTGAGATGAGATGTGGAATGGGTCGAACTATGTACGCTTGAGTATGCTTAATGACGGTTGAACTATGTACTTATGGTTGAACTATGCTTATGTACGTGTACGCTTATTATCTATGTCTGAGTTTGTTAAATATTTGGTCAAAATTTGGTAAAAATTACAAAGGGGGACCAATAAACCAGGACGGAGGTAGTACGTCAATCACACACGGTTCCCAAAATTGGAACCATGTGCAATGACTTTCATTTTGCCTGTTGCGTCAATCACACACAGTTCGCTCTAGCAAACAGTCGCCCCCAAAATTCTTTGTGGGAGAGAAAACCCTCACCACCCAATTCAAAAAGGAAAAAGAAAACCCTCACCATCCACACGTCACAACAACCCTCACCCCGCCCACCACCCCCTCCGGTACGTTCCCCATTCACACCTGCACAAGCTCCTCCGCCTCTATTCCATGGCACCCCCGATCGCGGCGGTAAACACTTAGCTCGACACCTGCCGCCGCTGCCAGGCTGCCGAAAAAGCCCACGACATTTCGCCACTTCCACGTGTCGCCACCTATCGCCATCGACTTTCTTGACACTTCTCGCGGTCAAGCCAGCTCCGCTCGATTGGGGAATCTGCCGTACCGAGGGTTCTTTCTCATGGACGACAAGGTAACTAATTTAATGAGATATTATCTCATCTCTTATCCCAGTTCATCTGCCTCCTTTAATCACCTGGCGGAAATTGCCGTGAATTCATTTTTATTCGAGATGATTTGAGGGTTTTCTTTCATTCATAGAATATACAGTGCGCCGACACTTCAGGACTTTGTGACCTCCACCAGAGATTCCATCTCACCGTACCAGATAACTTGAGGATGCACGCGGTATGTTCAATTGTTGGGGAACGTAGTAATTTCAAAAAAAATCCTATGCACACGCAAGATCCATCTAGGTGATGCATAGCAACGAGAGGGGAGAGTGTTGTCCACGTACCCTCGTAGACTATAAGCGGATGCGTTATGACAACGTGGTTGATGTAGTTGTACGTCTTCACGATCCGACTGATCCTAGCACCGAAGGTATGGCACCTCCGCGATCTGCACACATTCAGCTCGGTGACGTCCCACGAACTCTAGATCCAGCTGAGTGTCGAGGAAGAGCTTTGTCAGCACGACGGGCGTGATGATGGTGATGATGAAGTTACCGACGCAGGGCTTCGCCAAAGCACTGCAACGATATGATCGAGGTGGAAATCTATGGAGGGGGCACCGCACACGGCTAAGAGATCAACTTGTGTGTCTATGGGGTGCCCCTCCCCCATATATAAAGGAGTGGAGGAGGGGGAGGGCCGGCCTCTCTATGGTGCGCCCAAGGGGGGAGTCCTACTCCCGATGGGAGTAGGATTCCCCCTTTCCCTTGTTGGAGTAGGAGAGAAGGAAGGGGGAGAGACAGGGAAGGAAGGCCGCGCCCTCCACCTTGTCCTTCCTCTCCTCTCTTCCACTAAGGCCCAATAAGGCCCATATACTCCCCGGGGGGTTCCGGTAACCCCATGGTACTCCGGTAAATGCCCGAACTCACCCGGAATCATTCCGATGTCCAAACATAGCCTTCCAATATATCGATCTTTATGTCTCGACCATTCCGAGACTCCTTGTCATGTCCGTGCTTATATCTGGGACTCCAAACTACCTTCGGTACATCAAAACACATAAAATCATAATACATATCGTCACCAGACGTTAAGCGTGCGGACCCTACGAGTTCGAGAACTATGTAGACATGACGGAGACTCATCTCCAGTCAATAACCAATAGAGGAACCTGGATTCTCATATTGGTTCCTACATATTCTACGAAGATCTTTATCGGTCAAACCGCATAACAACATACGTTGTTCCCTTTGTCATCGGTATGTTACTTGCCCGAGATTCGATCGTCGGTATGTCAATACCAAGTTCAATATCGTTACCGACAAGTCTCTTTACTCATTCCGTAATGCAACATCCTGTAACTAACTCATTAGTCACATTGCTTGCAAGGCTTATAGTGATGTGCATTATCGAGAGGGCCTAGAGATATCTCTCCGATACACAGAGTGACAAATCCTAATCTTGATCTATGCCAACTCAACAAACACCATTGGAGACACCTGTAGAGCATCTTTATAGTCACCCAGTTACGTTGTGACGTTTGATAGCACACTAAGTGTTCCTCCGGTATTCAGGATTTGCATAATCTTATAGTTATAGGAACATGTATAAGTTATGGAGAAAGCAACAGCAATAAACTAAATGATCAAAGTGCTAAGCTAACAGATGGGTCAAGTCAATCACATCATTTTCAAATGATGTGATCCCGTTCACCAAATGACAACTCTTTGTCTGTGGCTAGGAAACTTAACCATCTTTGATCAACGAGCTAGTCAGGTAGAGGCATACTAGTGACACTCTGTTTGTCTATGTATTCACACATGTACTAAGTTTTCGGTTAATACAATTCTAGCATGAATAATAAACATTTATCATGATATATGGAAATATAAATAACAACTTTATAATTGCCTCTAGGGCATATTTCCTTTAGTCTCCCACTTGCACTAGAGGTAATAATCTAGATTACATACTAATGATTCTAACACCCATGGAGTCTTAGTGTTGATCATGTTTTGCTCGTGAGAGAGGATTAGTCAATGAGTCTACAACATTCAGATCCTTATGTATCTTGCAAATCTCTATGTCTCCCTCTTTGACTTGATCACGGATGGAATTGAAGCATCTCTTGATGTGCTTGGTTCTCTTGTGAAATCTGGATTCCTTTGCCAAGGCAATTGCACCAGTATTGTCACAAAAGGTTTTCATTGGACCAGATGCACTAGGTATGACACCTAGATCGGATATGAACCCCTTCATCCAGACTCCTTAATTTTTTGCTTCCGAAGCAGCTATGTACTCCGCTTCACATGTAGATCCCGCCACGACGCTCTGCTTGGAACTGCACCAACTAACATCTCCACCATTCAATAAAAACACGTATCCGGTTTGTGACTTAGAGTCATCCGGATCAGTGTCAAAGCTTGCACCGATGTAACCGTTTACGACGAGCTCTTTGTCACCTCATAAATGAGAAACATATCCTTAGTCCTTTTCAGGTATTTCAGGATGTTCTTGACCGCTGTCCAGTGATCCACTCCTGGATTACTTTGGTACCTCCCTGCTAAACTAATAGCAAGGCACACATTAGGTTTGGTACACAACATTGCATTCATGAAAGAACCTATGGCTGAAGCATCGTGAAGGACTTTCATTTCCTCTCTATCTTCTGCAGTGGTCGGGCATTGAGTCTGAATCAACTTCACACCTTGTAACACAGGCAAGAACCCTTTCTTTGCTTGATCCATTTTGAACTTCTTCAAAACTTTATCAAGGTATGTTCTTTGTGAAAGTCCAATTAAGCATCTTGATCTATCTCTATAGGTCTTGATGCCCAATATATAAGCAGCTTCACCGTGGTCTTTCATTGAAAAATTCTTATTCAAGTATCCTTTTATGCTATTCAGAAATTCAGTATCATTTCCGATCAGCAATATGTCAGCCACATATAATATCAGAAATGCTATAGAGCTCCCACTCATTTTCTTGTAAATACAGGCTTCTCCAAAAGTCTGTATAAAACCATATGCTTTGATCACACTATCAAAGCGTATATTCCAACTCCGAGAGGCTTGCACCAGTCCATAAATGGATCATTGGAGCTTGCACACTTTGTTAGCACCTTTTGGATTGACAAAACCTTCTGGTTGCATCATATACAACTCTTCTTTAAGATATCCATTAAGGAATGCAGGTTTGACACCCATTTGCCAAATTTCATAATCATAAAATGCGGCAATTGCTAACATGATTCGGACGGACTTAAGCATCGCTACGGGTGAGAAGGTCTTATCGTAGTCAACTCATTGAACTTGTCAAAAACCTTTCGCAACAAGTCGAGCTTTGTAGACAGTAACATTACCGTCAGCGTAAGTCTTCTTCTTGAAGATCCATTTATTCTCTATGGCTTGACGATCATCGGGCAAGTCAAACAAAGTCCACACATTGCTGTCATACATGGATCACATCTCAGATTTCATGGCCTCAAGCCATTCTGCGGAATCTGGGCTCATCATCGCTTCCTCATAGTTTGTAGGTTTGTCATGGTCAAGTAACATGACCTCTAGAACAGGATTAGCGTACCACTGTGGTGCGGATCTTACTCTGGTAGACCTACGAGGTTCGGTAGTAACTTGATCAGAAGTTTCATGATCATCATCATTAGCTTCCTCACTTACTGGTGTAGGAATCACTGGAATTGATTTCTGTGATGAACTACTTTCCAATAAGGGAGCATGTATAGTTACCTCATCAAGTTCTACTTTCCTCCCACTCACTTATTTCGAGAGAAATTCCTTCTCTACAAAGGATCCATTCTTAGCAACGAATATCTTGCCTTCGGATCTGTGATAGAAGGTGTACCCAACAGTCTCCTTTGGGTATCCTATGAAGAGACATTTCTCCGATTTGGGTTCGAGCTTATCAGGTTGAAGCTTTTTCACATAAGCATCGCAGCCCCAAACTTTAAGAAACGACAACTTGGGTTTCTTGCCAAACCACAGTTCATAAGGTGTCGTCTCAACGAATTTCGATGGTGCCCTATTTAACATGAATGTAGCCGTCTCTAAAGCATAACCCTAAAATGATAGCGAGACACATCAGAGATCGCACCATATCTAATAAAGTGCGGTTACGATGTTCGAACACACCATTACGCTGTGGTGTTCCAGGTGGCGTGAGTCGCGAAACAATTCCGCATTGTTGCAAATGAAGACCAAACTCGTAACTCAAGTATTCTCCTGCATGATCAGATTGTAGAAACTTAATTTTCTTGTTACGATGATTTCCCACTTCACTCTGAAATTCTTTGAACTTTTCTAATGTTTTAGACTTATGTTTCATCAAGTAGATATACCCATATCTGATCACATCATCAGTGAAGGTAAGAAAATAACGATATCCGCCGCGAGCATCAGCACCCATCGGACCGCATACATTAGTATGTATTATTTCCAATAAGTCTGTTGCTCGCTCCATTGTTCCGGAGAACGGAGTCTTAGTCATCTTGCCCATGAGGTATGGTTCGCAAGCATCAAGTGATTCCAAAAGTCCACCAGCATGGATTTTCTTCATGCGCTTTACACCAATATGACCTAAACGGCAGCGCCACAAATAAGTTGCACTATCATTATTAAACTTATATATTTTGGCATCAATACTATGAACATGTGTATCACTACTATCAAGATTTAGCAAAAATAGTTCACTCATCAAGGGTGCATGACCATAAAAGATATTACTCATATAAATTGAACAACCATTATTCTCTGATTTAAATGAATAACCGTCTCGCATCAAACAAGATCCAGATATAATGTTCATGCTCAACGCTGGCACCAAATAACAATTATTTAGGTCTAAAACTAATCCCGAAGGTATATGTAGAGGTAGCGTGCCGACGGCGATCACATCGACTTGGAACCATTTCCCACATGCATTGTCACCTCGTCCTTAGCCAATCTTCGCTTAATCCGTAGCCCCTGTTTCTAGTTGCAAATTTTAGCAATAGAACCAGTATCAAATACCCAAGCGCTACTGCGTGCATTAGTAAGGTACACATAAATAACATGTATATCAAATATACCTTTCACTTTGCCATTCTTCTTCTCTACCAAATACTTGGGGCAGTTCCGCTTCTAGTGACTAGTCCCTTTGTAGTAGAAGCACTCAGTCTCAGGCTTAGGTCCAGACTTGGGCTTCTTCACTTGAGTAGCAACTTGCTTGCCGTTCTTCTTGAAGTTCCCCTTCTTCCCTCTACCCTTTTTCTTGAAACTGGTGGTCTTTTTGACCATCAACACTTGATGCTCCTTCTTGATTTCTACCTCCGCAGCCTTTAGCATTACGAAGAGCTCGGGAATTGTCTTATCCATCCCTTGCATATTATAGTTCATCACGAAGCTCTTGTAGCTTGGTGGTAGTGATTGAAGAACTCTATCAATGACACTATCATCAGGAAGATTAACTCCCAGCTGAGTCAAGTGATTGTGGTACCCTGACATTCTGAGTATATGTTCACTGACAGAACTATTCTCCTCCAGTTTTGCAGTTGTAGAACTTATTGGAGACTTCATATATCTCAATGCGGGCATTTTCTTGAAATATTAACTTCAACTCCTAGAACATCTCATATGCTCCATGACATTCAAATCATCGTTGAAGTCCCGGTTCTAAGCCGTAAAGCATGGCACACTGAACTATCGAGTAGTCATCAGCTTTGCTCTGCCAGACATTCATAACATCTGGTGTTGCTCCTGCAGCAGGTTTGTCACCTAGCGGTGCTTCCAGGACGTAATTCTTCTGTGCAGCAATGTGGATAATCCTCAAGTTATGGACCCAGTCCGTGTAATTGCTACCATCATCTTTCAACTTAGCTTTCTCTAGGAACGCATTAAAATTCAACGGAACAACAGAACAATACATCTATCTACAACAACATAGACATACAAAATACTATCAAGTACTAAGTTCATGATAAATTAAAGTTCAATTAATCATATTACTTAAGAACTCCCACTTAGATAGACATCTCTCTAATCATCTAAGTGATCACGTGATCCATATCAACTAAACCATGTCCGATCATCACATGAGATGGAGTAGTTTTCAATGGTGAACATCACTATGTTGATCATATCTACTATATGATTCACGCTCGACCTTTCGGTCTCAGTGTTCCGAGGCCATATCTACATATGCTAGGCTTGTGAAGTTTAACCCGAGTATTCTGCATGTGCAAAACTGGCTTGCACCCATTGTATGTGAATGTAGAGCCTATCACACCCGATCATCACGTGGTGTCTCGGCACGACGAACTGTAGCCACGGTGCATACTCAGGGAGAACACTTGTACCTTGAAATTTAGTGAGAGATCATCTTATAATGCTACCGCCGAACTAAGCAAAGTAAGATGCATAAAGGATAAACATCACATTCAATCAATATAAGTGATATGAGATGGCCATCATCATCTTGTTCCTTTGATCTCCATCTCCAAAGCACCGTCATGATCACCATCGTCACCGGCTTGACACCTTGATCTCCATCGAAGCATCGTTGTTGTCTCTCCAACTATTGCTTCTACGACTATCGCTACCATTCTTACCTACGCATCAAAAACCACAACGCGGTATAGTGATTGCTTTTTGATCTTCACAAAGAACCATGTTCATTGAATCCGATTCAACTAAAGTTGGAGAAACTGACCCCCACTAGCCACCTGTGTGTGAAGCACGTCGGTACAACCAGTCTCGCGTAAGCGTACGCATAATGTCGGCCTGAGCCGCTTCATCCAACAATACCGTCGAATCAAGAATCAACTAGTGACGGCAATCAATATGTACATACCCACGCCCACAACTCCTTTGTGTTCTACTCATGCATATAACATCTACGCATAAACCTGGCTCGGATGCCACTTTAGGGAACGCAGTAATTTCAGAAATTTTCCTACGCACACGCAAGATCCATCTAGGTGATGCATAGCAACGAGTGGGGAGAGTGTTGTCCACGTACCCTCATAGACCGTAAGCGGAAGCGTTATGACAACGCGGTTGATGTAGTCGTACGTCTTCATGATCCGACCAATCCTAGCACCGAAGGTATGACACCTCCGCGATCTGCACACGTTCAGCTCGGTGACGTTCCACGAACTCTAGATCCAGCTGAGTGTCGAGGGAGAGCTTCGTCAGCACGACGGCGTGATGATGCTGATGATGAGGTTAACGATGTAGGGCTTTGCCTAAGCACTACAACGATATGACCGAGGTGGAAATCTATGGAGGGGCGCACCGCACACGGCTAAGAGATCAACTTGTGTGTCTATGGGGTGCCCCCTCCCCCATATATAAAGGAGTGGAGGAGGGGGAGGGCCGGACTCTCTATGGCGCGCCCAAGGGGGGAGTCCTACTCCCGATGGGAGTAGGATTCCCCCTTTCCCTTGTTGGAGTAGGACAAAAGGAAGGGGGAGAGAGAGGGAAGGAAGGGGAGGCGCGCCCTCCACCTTGGCCTTCCCCTCCTCTCTTCCTTTAAGGCCCAATAAGGCCCATATACTCCTCGGGGGGTTCCGGTAACCCCCCGGTACTCCGGTAAATGCCTGAACTCACCCGGAACCATTCCGATGTCCAAACATAGCCTTCCAATATATCGATCTTTATGTCCCGGCCATTCCGAGACTCCTCGTCATGTCCGTGATCATATTCGGGACTACGAACTACCTTCGGTATATTAAAACACATAAACTCATAATACCGATCATCACCGAACGTTAAGCGTGCAGACCTTACGAGTTCGATAACTATGTAGACATGACTGAGACTCATCTCCAGTCAATAACCAATAGCGGAAGCTGGATTCTCAAATTGGTTCCTACATATTCTATGAAGATCTTTTTCGGTCAAACCGCATAACAACATACGTTGTTCCCTTTGTCATTGGTGTGTTACTTTCCCGAGATTCGATCGTCGGTATCTCAATACCTAGTTCAATCTCGTTACCGGCAAGTCTCTTTACTCATTCCATAATGCAACATCCCGTAACTAACTCATTAGTTACATTGCTTGCAGTGCTTATTGTGATGTGCATTACCGAGAGGACCCAGAGATACCTCTTCGATACACAGAGTGACAAATCCTAATCTCGATCTATGCCAACTAATCAAACACCATCGGAGACTCCTGTACAGCATGTTTATAGTCACCCAGTTACGTTGTGACATTTTATAGCACACTAAGTGTTCCTCCAGTATTTGGGAGTTGCATAATCTCATAGCCATAGTAACATGTATAAGTTATGGAGAAAGCAATAGCAATAAAATAAACGATCAAAGTGCTAAGCTAACGGATGGGTCAAGTCAATCACATCATTCTCTAATGATGTGATCCCGTTCATCAAATGACAAATCTTTGTCTATGGCTAGGAAACTTAACCATCTTTCATGAATGAGCTAGTCAGGTAGAGGCATAGTAGTGACACTCTGTTTGTCTATGTATTCACACATGTACTAAGTTTCCGGTTAATACAATTCTAGCATGAATAATATACATTTATCATGATATAAGGAAATATAAATAACAACTTTATTATTGCCTCTAGGGCATATTTCCTTCATCAATCTCACCCTAAATCGGTTGGGATAGACTACTTTCCTGAACATATTCTAAATATTGCTACATTTGGATAAAAGGTGCCACATGCACCATATAAGTCAAAGGGGATTTCTCCTCTTCTTTCTATATTAGGCAAATTAATGATGTATTGTTCTTTCGATCACTCTCATATTTCCATGACATCATGTTTACCCTATCTGTTTAATTATAGACTTTTGTCCTTCGATTTCAACTGCTATACAGTTCTTTCAATTTGGGCCCATATTTGCATGTTACCATATTTTATTTAACAATCCTACCATTTTCTGCAGCACATCCCTTGCTATGAAATAGATTATGTAGTGCACAATTTCTCCCTTTACATAGATGAAGGCTGCACGGATGTCATACTGCACACAAACCATGGATTTACAATCGTTGCTACTATAAGACTTGATGAACGTGGTGACTCCTATTTTGGAAATGGCTTTTGGAAAGAAATTTCTAAGTTTTATGTACTGAAAGCTGGCACTAAAATTGCACTGCACATAAAAGGGCCTAGTCATGAGATATATGCTAACTTCCCCGACAAAATCATCCATCCTGACTTTGTTTGAAGTAAGTTATCTTTTCAACTATCTGCATGTTGACTTACCCAGCAATGTCAAATGAATTGTGTAGTATTTAAGCAACCAATTGTTATTCCCTTTTCTTACTATATTCCTACCTAATAACTTCTAGTTACCAATACACTTTTCTATTGCCCTGTTTTAACTAAATATTCCTTGTACTCCCATTTCTATCAGAAAGCGCCGTTGACAATTAGACTCCGAAGGTGGAGAACGGGGCTGCCATCAAGCGGAGACGGGGCGAGCTAGAACTGCAAGCGACTCCAGCAGGCCTAGACTTCATCAGCAGCCTCCCCGATGATATGTTGAGAGTCATCATCTCCCTCCTCCCAATCAAATATGGGGCGCGGACAACCGTATTTTCCCGGCGATGGCGCCCCCTATGGAACTCCAGCCCTCTCGACCTCATCGACACCCACGAGCTCTGCCATGGCTATCGCAAAAGCTTGGATGCGTTCTCCAAGATCCTCGGCAGTCACCTTGGCCCAACCAAAGTCCTTAGAATGGGAAAGTTCCATTCTAATGGCAAGGACCGATCCAAGTTTGACGACTGGTTCCGATCCCCGCCCTAGATCAGCTCAAGGAGCTCACTTTTTATGATGGGCATATGCGGTCGCTGCCAACGTCCGCACTCTGCCTTGCGCCCATGCTGTGCGTCGCCAAGTTTAGGAACTGCCATTCACCCCCCCCCCTTAGTGATGCGCCTGCTCTTATTCTACCATGATTGAAGCACCTCGATCTCGTTGTCGTCTGCCTCTCAAACGGTGACATGGAGTGTCGGTGTATAGAAGTAGGGGCTCTCCTTTGTACCCCTTTACTTGTGGATGGGCAGTCAGAGCCACGCCTGTGACCACACTCAACAAGGAAGAGGAGGAAAACAGAAATACAAGGCTACCAGAGCGGTGCTCCAACCAAGGGTACAGAAGACAGAGCAATCAAACAAGGTTCCTCCCGGCAAGACCCTTGCCGGGGCGGCCTACATAGCCCCGGCAAGAGCCTTGCTGGGACAGCCCGCCCAGCACCAACATCACAATCACCCTTAAGCCTGAGAGTTTCGACGCCATCTACAACATTGGAACCAAGGCTCGGGAAGTGCCTGCATGGTGGCATGTAGATCTTTGTGAAGACAGAGAGCCTACAAATCCTAGATGAGGACCAGAAGGCAAGACAATTGCAAGGCTCCTTGCCGAGGATGCCCACGAGGCCCTGGCAAGGCTCCTTGCCAAAGACACTCGCAAGGCCCCGGCAAGACTCTTGCCGAGGCGATCACAAGACCCCGGCAAGACCCTTTGCCGGGAATATACGTGAGACCGCGGCAAGACTTTGCCACCCCGTCACCGCCCCAGCTCAGCGGCCAACCCACCAACTGAAGCAAGTACCCACGTGGCAGTACGTGGGTACTAATCCAACTAGCCAAACACCTGTGTGGTGGCATACAGAGCTTCATGAAGACCCTACCACCACGCCAACTCAGCAGCCTGCCAGCCAACGTGGCGCTGCATGCCTCGTTAGCCTAGATGCGTGTCGAAGAAAGGCGGAGCGGTGACGGACAGGACGGGCCCCGTTACCGCCCCTGATAAAGCAAGTGGACACCTAAGTAGCGCATTTAATGCACTTTGTCCTGTAATGACAGGTGATAAGCTTGTACATTGTATACCTTTCCACCTCCTGTGTGCCACTGTGGCAGCCCCTTTTGACTATAAAAGGAGGCCCGAGGCATACTGGAGAGGGATTCGGATCTTTTGGACGACACACGCATCGTAGCTAGTTCAAGAACTCAAGAACACTCAAATATACACCGAAGCAGGAATAGGGTATTACGCATCCTCGCGGCCCGAACCTGGGTAAATGATCCTCGTGCTGGCTTCTAGACCTGCTCTTTGCACAACCTCACGCCCGCCAATCGTAGCAAAAGGGATCCCAGTGATCCCGTAGGTGTCGTTTCCCCCGACATCTCCGGCACGCCAGGTAGGGTTCATGGTTGTGAAAATCCGGTCTAGCAGTTAGTTTAGCAGTTCTTCGTCACCATGGCTCCCAAGAAGAAGGCGATCACGGCGATTGGTTCATCTGGAGCCGAACCACCCATACCAGGGCGGGTGTGCGATGGAGCGGTTGTGGGTGGGAGCCGAGGCATGGCTCGCGAGCACCCATGATGCCCTGGCAGCCAGAGCCCGGTGAGCGGCGTCGTTCGCGCATGAGACGACGGGCCACACGCCGATAAATCCAAAAATGGAGCCATGCCCCTCGCAGGCGGCGCGAGGCCATCCAAGAGCGGCGTCGTGCCGCCTACAGGAGGCGCGACAACTTCCAGGATGCCCACGCCGGCGCCCGCAACACACTCTTCCCAGGTCGTGCACAACGAGCAGCGCCACCACACCAGTGACCCCGGTCGTTGCCGCGGGAAGAGTCCTATGCACCAGTTGCGGGACGCGCTAGACCAGCATGCACGCCGAGGCACTGGTGATAATGGCGCGCAGCCGCAAGGCCGTGATAGAGCTCCTTCTAACATAGTTAGAAGTCGGAGCGCGTCACGGTCCATGCAACTTTCACCGCCACCCACGCCAGCAGAAGCTTTGGCGCGCGCGCAGTTGCTCCTCGACTTCCCTCTTGCTACGGAAAAGCTCGACGAGTGGAGATCCACCATCCGGAGCCTCGTCGACATCGCCAACAAAGATGAGCCGCGACCAACGGGGCCCTCAGGCCGACGCTCTGTCGAACCACCGCACGCCAGTGGTGGAAGGACCGGAGGCGCTGCGGCCACGGTGCATTCTCCTCCTCTACGCCAGTTACCGCGGGTACCGGTCCATCGGGACGACTCTTGTGATAGCATTTCTATAGCATCGTACAACCCACAGACCCACCGTGATCAGCGCCAAGTTCTTCGGGAGCAAGCCCATGAAGACGCTTGAACCACTATCGAGTGGCGGCGCGAAGCGCGCCACCAGTCAGATAGGCGAGCAGGGCCCACTATGGACCACCCTACTCCGGAGGGCTCTGGTGGCCTACCTTACGAAGTGGGTTGCCTAGCCTTTACCCGCGAGGTGCGGCAGTTCCAGTGGCCCACTCACCACACGTTCAAGCCCGGCGTCAGCGAGAAGTACAACGAGAAGACTCACCCGTCGAAGTTCCTTAGCATCTACACCATCGCGGTGGAAGCTGCCGGAGCTCGCGACGACAAGGTGCTTGCCAATTACTTCCCATTGGCGCTTAAACCCAACATCATGTCATGGTTGATGCACTTACCAGTGGATTTTATTTCCTCTTGGTCGGATTTGTGCCATGATCTTGTTGGCACCTTTACAGGAGGCCACCAAGCTCATGGCCAGGAAAGCGACTTGCATATCATCCCCCAGAAAGAAGGCGAGAACCTGCGCAAGTACATACAGGGGTTCAGCCGAGTGCAGTACAACATCCCGGACGTTCATCCCGCCGCTATCATTAGCGCATTCCATCAGAATGTGCGTAACCGCAATATGCATGAAGAGCTGGCGATGGAAAAGGTGAAGGATGTGGCGGAACTCTATGTTCTAGCCGATAGGTGTGCTCGGGCTGAAGAGGGAAGGAAGTAGCACGGCGAAGACGCTGGTGTGGAAACCGATTCCTCAGACGAAGATGCTGCCACCCCGGCAAAGAAGGGCCGACGTCGCAATAGGAAGCGCAAGGGGAAGGCCGTGCTTGCCGTCGAGGGATCCGCCGCCGCCGCTGCCAAGAAGACCAAGGCAGGCGACCCTGGCAAGGAAGTTGTCGGGTGCGCCGCTTGCCGGTCCTTGGCGGCTGCCGACAAGCCAGGAGGCTCCGACAAGCAGTACTGCAAGATCCATTGCACCAAGGGCCATAACCTCCAGAACCGCCGGCAAGTCAAGCAGCTCGCAGAGAAGCAAAAAGCGAAATATGAGAGGCGAGATAAGGAGAAAGGCCAGGATGGTGCTGAGGGATCCGACAAGAAGCGTGGCGGCCAAGCTGGCCACCGTGGCAAAGATAATCAACAGGAAAGGCCCCCTCGAGGTCGTGACAAGAAGCAAGAAGACGACGATCATGACAAGGACGATGAGTCCAGCGAGCATGAGTTCCAGAAAGTTACAGAGGCCATGTGTGTCGACGGTGGCACCTCGCTGCACACCTCTTACCGCCAGCTCAAGCAGTGGGCGTGTGAGATCACAGCAGCGGAACCATCGTTCGATGCTCAAAGGCCACTGAAGTGGTCCAGCACGCCTATCATTTTTGACATCGAGGACCACCCTGATCGCACAACTATGGTCGGGTGTTTTCCCTTGTTGGTTTCACCAACAATACGCAACCTCAAGGTGACAAAAATGCTAGTTGACGGCGGGGCCGTTTTGAACTTGATCTTGCCCACTGTGATCAAAAGGATGTAGATTCCTGATGGAGACCTCGAAGAGATGGACACATTTCAAGGAGTCAACCCGGGAAGAAGCCAGCCGAAGGGTAAGGTCATGCTACCCGTGACATTTGGAGGTGAGCTGAACTATAGGACAGAGAGGATTGTTTTTTATGTCGCCGAGATCCCGTTTCCCTACAACGGGATCCTCGGCCGCCCAGCACTAGCCAAGTTCATGGTGGCGTCACATTATGCCAACAACACACTGAAGATGCCTGGGCCAATGAACATCATCACTGTCCCCTCTGACAAGAAGGATGCATTGATTTGCGCTGACCAACTCTACTGAGAGGCAGTTGCAGCAACTTCCACGAAGACACTTACTCCTGCCGCTGAAGCCCCGGGAGGGAAGAAGACCAGTAAGACCTCTCGCACCCACTCCGTCAAGAGCACCTCTTTGGAGTGCTGTGCTCCCATCGAGAACATGCTTGGTAAAGGGTGGAAGGCTCGGCCTTATGCCTAGTGTTTTGTTCCACTCTTGCCGCCCTAGTTTCTGTCATACCGGTGTTATGTTCCTTGATTTTGCGTTCCTTACGCGGTTGGGTGTTATGGGAACCCTTGACAGTTTGCTTTGGATAAAACTCCTCCAGCAAGGCCCAACCTTGGTTTTACCATTTGCCTACCTACCACCATATACCTTCCCTTGGGTTCTGCAGACTCAAGGGTCATCTTTATTTTAAGCCCCCCCCCCGGGCCAGTGCTCCTCTGAGTGTTGGTCCGAACCGAGCCGCCTGCGGGGCGACCTCGAGGAAACTCGAGGGTTGGTTTTACTCGTAGCCTGTCTCATCCGGGGTTGCCCTGAGAACGAGATACGTGCGACTCCTATCAGGATTTGTCGGCACATCAAGTGGCTTTGCTGGTCATGTATTACCATTTCGAAATGTCTTGTAACTGGGATTCCGAGACTGATCGGGTCTTCCCGGGAGAAGGAATATCCTTCGTTGACCGTGAGAGCTTGTGATGGGATAAGTTGGGACACCCTTGCAGGGTTTTGAACTTTCGAAAGCTGTGCCCGCGGTTATGGGCAGATGGGAATTTGTTAATATACGGTTGTAGAGAACTTGACACTTAACTTAATTAAAATGAATCAACCGCGTGTGTAGCCGTGATGGTCTCTTTTCGACGGAGTCCGGAAAAAGAACACGGTCTTGTCTTATGCTTGAATATAAGTAGTTTCAGGATCACTTCTTGATCATATTTTAGCTTGTCGATCGTGCTTTGCTTCTCTTCTCGCTCTCATTTGCGTAACTTAGCCACCATATATGCTTAGTGCTTTGCTGCAGCTCCACCTCACTACCCTTTCCTACCCTTAAGCTTAAATAGTCTTGATCTCGCGGGTGTGAGATTGCTGAGTCCCCGTGACTCACAGATACTTCCAAACAGATGCAGGTGCCGATGATGCCAGTGCAGGGGACGCTACCGAACTCAAGTGGGATTTTGACGAGGATTCAGGCCATTACTATATTTCTTTTCCGGATGATCAGTAGAGGAGCCCAGTTGGGGCAATCAGGGATCTAGCATTTGGGGTTGTCTTTCTTTATTTTGGTTTTGTAGTCGGACCTTTGATTGTACCTTGGATGATGTATGACTTTTATATATTGTGTGAAGTGGCGATTGTAAGCCGACTCTTTATCCCTTTCTTATTCAGTACATGGGATGTGTAAAGATTACCCCTCTTGCGACAGACCTACTATGAGGCTATGCCTCTAAGTCGTGCCCCGACACGTGGGAGATATAGCCGCATTGTGGGTGTTACAAGTTGGTAATCAGATCCTTCCCCGACTTAGGAGCCCCCTGCTTGATCGAATCGCTGACATTGTTGAGTATATAGAACAAAATGTTTTGAGTCTTAGGATTATATATCAGAGAGTAGGATTCTTTTTACACCTCAGTCCCTTCGTCACTCTGGTGAGGACTCCTGACGTAGAGTTTTGACTCTTCTCTCCTCAAATTTCACGAATTGTTTTTAGGATCACGCGGGTATCTTGGAATCGTTCCGATGGTTTTGTGACGAGAACATTGTTCTTGGTGCCTCCTGACATTTAGGGGTTGTGGCAGTGTCCCGGGGAGTTGAGCTCCGAGGTGTTGTTGTCACAATTTTATCATTGCAGTCCTGGAATACCTGAGTTCGCCGACATTGAAAATCTCTTTTATGCAGTTGTTGGTGAGATAACCTCGACGCCATCCAGTACTGGGGCGGGATTTCGGGAGTATTGCCATAACTCATATAACGGATGCTTTTCGAAGGTTGAGGTAAATGATTTCCGAAGGTTTCTTGGTTATCTGTAGAAGGATGGATACAGCTGGATGTAGGATTTGCTAGTTTTGGGTGAGATATTATGCTTCCCCTGTATCCCAAACACCTGATTGCATGACCAGAAAGTTTCAGGAGTTTTAGAGGTGGGAATTCAAGTAGCTCTAGTATTTCTTCCCGCAGATACTTCATTTGTGATTGGGTAATCCTTACCACTTATTTGTTCATATTCGTACCTTGTTGCTTTATTCATCTACTTTTATCTAAGTGGCTTCTCAACTTTATGGAAGTGTGATGATTTACTTTGGAATTCATTCGTTCATTCTTGTTCGAAGGTTAAGGCTTTATGTTGCAATTTTGATCCATTGATTCAGCTTGAATATATGTCTTTCAAGATTCTAACGGATGTAAACCTCTTCAGGATGGCTCCTCCAACGCCTCAGAATCCGGACCGCAATGATGGGGAACAGTCGAACCCTCCGCCACCACTTCCACCTCCGGGGGCATGGAAAGCTGTCATGGCAGCCACCAACGCCAACACTCAGATGCTTTTGCAACTCTTGCAAGAGCGCAACCAAGGGCAAGGAAACCAAGGAAATCAAGGCCAAGGCAACAATTGGCCTCAGTTTGGTACCCTCAACCAGTTCCTCGCAAACCAGCCGAAGTCCTTCAGCAACTGTGTTGAGGCCACAGATGCCGATGTTTGGCTCGTGGATATCTGAAAACATTTCGAGTGTAGCAATGTCAGGCCTGAGGACTTTGTCAAGTTTGCTTCGTTTCAACTCAAAGACCAAGCTGCTGAGTGGTATCAACAATACAGAGATTCCAGAGGAGGTCGTGTGTTTACCTAGGATGATTTCCGCTGAGACTTCAAAGCTCATCACATCCCACCAAGTGTTGCTGAGAGCAAGCGTGAGGAGTTCCGCAATCTCAAGCAAGGCAGCTTGTCCGTGTATCAATACAATATCCAGTTTTAGAGACTCGCTCACTTCGCTAAACAAGACGTCCCTGATGAAAAGAGTATGATTTATCAATTCAGAGGTGGCCTTAGAGAAGATCTGCAATTAGCTCTCGTGCTTCTTGAGCTGACTAAGTTTGATGAATTCTACAACATGGCACTAAAGCAAGAAGCTACTCAGCTCAAGTGTGAGGCATCTAAGAAGAGAGTCAGGGATGCAGTTCAATCTTCTTCTTCATCACAAGTGGCACCTAAGCAACAAAAGTTCTGGTTGCCTCCTCCTCCTCCGTTTTGCCAGCCTTACCAGCAAAAGACTAATGGTGGCAATGGATCTTCCCACCCACCCAACCCAGGCTATCAGAACAAAGCTCAGTCTCATACTCCAAGGTCAAGTGCTCCTTATCACCGTCCGCTCTCAGAGGTTACTTGCAACAAGTGTCAGTAGAAAGGGCACTATGGAAACAAGTGCTTCAACCAAAAGCGCCTTCCGCCTCCTCCTCCTGTGAGATTTGCCAGCAATGCAGTGGTCAAGCATAATCCCAAGCATGCTAAGGTCAACATGATGAACGCAACTCAGGCAGAGGATTCTTCAGAAGTGATCATGGGTAACCTTCCAATTAACTCTATTCCTGCAAAAGTTCTTTTTGATACTGGTGCATTGCATTCTTTCATGTCATTCCCATTTGCATCAGAGCACAATTTTGACACTAAGGCATTACCTAGAGCTCTGCAAGTTGTTTCTCCGGCTAAGCGTTTGAGATCTACCATGATGGTTCCGAATGTCGGTATCGAAATGGGCAACTATAGATTTCTGGCTTCTCCAATTGTTCTTAGTGACTCAGATATCGATCTAATTCTCGGCATGGACTGGATTTCTAAGCACAAGGCTCTGCTTGATTTTGCTACCAGAGAAATTCAATTGACACACTCTTCTAAGGAAGTGATCATCTATGCTGCTCGTGATGAAACCATTCAGCTGTTTTCTCTCAATGAGAAGGGCGAGTTGAATACCATCTCCTAGATTCCAGTTGTTTGTGAATATCAAGACGTCTTTCCAGAAGAGCTTCTAGGAATGCCTCCTCACCGGCCAATTTAGTTTGTTATCGATCTTGATCCTGGCACGGAACCTATTTGCAAGCGTCCTTACAAGCTTAGACCAGAGGAGTTGAAAGAGTTGAAGAAACAACTGGATGAACAAGAGTGTATGGGTCTGATCAGACCGAGTTCTTCTCCATGGGGTTGTGGTGTTCTTTTTGTCAAGAAGAAGGATGGAACGGAACGACTGTCGGTGTCAAAACCGGCGGATCTTGGGTAGGGGGTCCCGAACTGTGCGTCTAAGGCGGATGGTAACAGGAGGTAGGGGACACGATGTTTACCCAGGTGCAGGCCATCTTGATGGAGGTAATACCCTATGTCCTGCTTGATTGTTCTTGATGATGTGAGTATTACAAGAGTTGATCTACCACGAGATCAAAGAGGCTAAACCCTAGAAGCTAGCCTATGGTATGATTGTCTGTTGTCCTACGGACTAAAACCCTCCGGTTTATATAGACACCGGAGGGGGCTAGGGTTACACAAGGTCGGTTACAAAGGAGGAGATATACATATCCGTATTGCCTAGCTTGCCTTCCACGCCAAGTAGAGTCACATCCGGACATGAGACGAAGTCTTCAATCTTGTATCTTCATAGTCCAACAGTCCGACCAAAGGATATAGTCCAGCTGTCCGGAGACCCCTAATCCAGGACTCCCTCAGTAGCCCCTTGACTAGGCTTCAACGACGATGAGTCCGGCGCGCAGTATTGTCTTCGGCATTGCAAGGCGGGTTCCTCCTCTGAATACACCATGGAAGAGTTTGAATACAAGGACAGTGTCCGACCCTGCAAAATAAGTTGCACATACCACCATAGAGAGAATAATATTTCCACAAATCTAATCTGCTGACACGTTTTGACAGCATGACATCACGCCATGGCCCGATCATTATTCGAACCGTTTTTCCCAACCAGCTCCGCACATAACGCGAGGCGGTTTTCTTGACATGTCTTGTCAAAGCAGAGATCATGTCCCCCTTATCACGGGATTCTCATCAATACAAACGTGGGTAACCCAACTGTGCCTGTTGGTATGACTCCTAGATCTTAGGTAAGTCCCAAACGGCCACGAGGAGGATGCCTGATATTCACCCTCTTTATAAAGGGGACAAGGCTTTTTCTTTTTTCCCTCCCGCGCTCAATCGAATCCTTCCCCCACCTCGAGTTCTAACACCCAAAGCTCAGGTCAGGTGCTTCGGACCTTCAACTATGTCCGGATACAACCTTCAAGGTCAGTGGATGCCTTCCTCCGTCACAGAGGAAGACATCAAGAAGTTGAGAGAGGCCAGATATCTGACCACCAAAATTTCGTATAGGCTGCCCGCCCGAGGGCAGGTCGTCCCTACTCCCAAACCCAACGAGAGCGTTGTGTTCATCTCCCACTTCCTCCGAGGACTAGGCCTCGCTCTGGATCCCTTTGTTAGGGGTCTTATGTTCTATTATGGGCTAGATTTTCACGATCTGGCCCCAGATTCCCTTCTTCACATCTCGTCATTTATTGTCATATGTGAGGCCTTCCTCCGCATTACCCCTCACTTCGGCCTGTGGCTCAAGACCTTCGATGTGAAGCCAAAGATGATCGAGGGGCAGCACGCAGCGTGCGGAGGTGCTTTAATAAGCAAAATCGCTGACGCTCCATGGCCAAAGGGTTCCTTCCCAGAGGTGTCCGGATTGTGGCAGCGGGAGTGGTTTTACGTCACAGCTTCCCGAAGTGCCAAGTGGGTAGCTGCCCCCACCTTTTGCTCGGGCCCCCACCGCAACTGATGTCATGGATCAGCAGGGGGCTGAGCTGGGGTCCAGCAAAGGACGTGCCAATACTGCAGAGCCGCATCCGAGATCTTTTTGAGAGAGATTTCAGTCTGGTTACGGTAATGCAAGTTATGCTAGTTCATCGAATCCAGCCTTGCAAACGCCGGCCCCTCCGCATGTGGGAATTCAACCCGGAAGGACCGTGAGCTATTCAGCATTTCCTCGGCATAACGCTCGAAGAGATGTACAAATCGTTCTTCAGACCCTAAATAGAGTGTCCGGACACCACCGAGGACGTGGGTCTGAGCTGCAACCGGCCCGCTGCCCAAGTAAGTAGTCCCATGTCGAACCTACTGTCCTTTTATTTATCATTGCATCATTCTAAAGAGCCTCTTTTTGACCAGGACTGGATAACAAAGGCGATGATGATCAGGTGTTCGGCCCCCCTTCCTGAGGGCTTGGACAATCCGGTACTGGACAAGATGCTCGAGTCGGCGCCTTATCCAGTGCCTTCAAAGGAAGATGATGGGGGGAATAAAGAGGGCGAAAGCGGGCCTCGCTCGCTATTTATTCCAGCCGGGGGAATGAGCACCTCCGCGAGGGAGGACAATCAAAGGGAAGAATCTGACATTCTCTCTCCCTGGGGAAGGAAGAGGACTACCTCTGAAGATCCGGAAACTAAGGTTTCCAAACAGGAGAAGAAATCTTCATTAGAGGGTCCAGCCTTGGAGGGTATTCTTGCCGCACAATGTCCGCGCAGGGATCAGCCCTCTACTGAGATGTAAGTAATCGAAAAGTACTTAATAGTGGAAAAATCCTACCTTACTTCCGAAGACAATAACCGATGCTTATAAATTGTAGTCCGGATCATAGCCCTTGTCGACAGAGTTCATCTTCGGGGGATCTTCTTCCGAAGATGATGGAGAGCGAAACGCCTCCCCCAGACACCCCGCCTCATGAAGCGGGTGACCTTGAAGTGTCGTCGCGAAGGGTATCTCCGGATCCACTAAGGCCAGAGTATAACCCTTTGGCTACCCGGAATCCCCAATATCCGGCTCCTAAGGAGAGCGACAACAAGAGTCCATACAATGTGCGGTCGGACGCGCTGAAGGATCTTCTGGGGCAAGTAGCCATCTCGGAAGCGCATCGTACGCTAATGGGTACGTGTAACGCCCACGATGCGGCTATATCTCCCACGTGTCGAAGCACGACTTAGAGGCATAACCTCATTGTAAGCAATGTTGCAAGTGAGGTAATCTTCACACAACCCATGTAATACATAAGGGAAAGAGATACATAGTTGGCTTACAATCGCCACTTCACACAATTACATGAATAAAGCATTACATCATCCAGATACAATCAAGGTCCGACTACGGAACCAAAAAATAAAAGAAGACTACCCCAAATGCTACACAGATCCCCGATCGTCCCAACTGGGCTCCACTACTGATCAACTGGAAAACGGAACAACATAACGAACACGATCTTCATCGAGCTCCTCCTTGAGCTCGGTTGCGTCATCTGCACGATATCATCTGCACCTTCAAACTGGTTTTGGAAGTATCGGTGAGTCACGGGGACTCAACAATCTCACAGCCTCACGATGAAAACTATTTAAGCTTATACGTAGGGAAAAGGTGTGTGAGGTGGAGCTGCAGCAAGTGACTAGCACATTTGGTGGCTAACATACGCAAAAAGAGAGCGAGAAGAGGAGGCAATGCACGTTCGAGAATCTATGATCAAGAAGTGATCCTAGAACAACCTACGTCAAGCATAACTCCAACACCGTGTTCACTTCCCGGACTCCACCGAGAAGAGACCATCACGGTTACACACGCGGTTGATGCATTTTAATTAAGTTAAGTTTCAGGTTTTCTACAACCGGACATTAACAAATTCCCATCTGCCCATAACTGCGGGACGGCTTTCGAAAGTTCAAATCCCTGCAGGGGTGTCCCAACTTAGCCCATCACAAGCTCTCACGGTCAATGAAGGATATTCCTTCTCCCAAGACAATCCGATCAGACTCGGCATCCCGGTTACAAGACATCCTCGACAATGGTAAAACAAGTCCAGCAAGACCGCCCGATCCGCTGACATCCTGATAGGAGCTGCGCATATCTCGTTCTCAGGGCAACACCAGATGAACACTACATACAGCTAAAACCAGCCCTCAAGTTTCCCCGAGGTGGCGCCGCAAGTGGCTCTGTTTCGGACCAACACTTAGACAAGCACTGGCCCGGGGGGGGGGGAGGTTAAAATAAAGATGACCCTTGGTTTGGCCTAACCCAAGGGAAAAAGATGCTAGGTGGCGAATGGTAAAACCAAGGTTGGGCCTTGCTGGAGGAGTTTTATTCAAGACGAAAGGGGTTCCCATTATAACCCAACCATGTAAGGAACGCAAAATCAAGGAAGATAACACCGGTATGACGGAAACTAGGGCGGCAAGAGTGGAACAAAACACCAGGCATAAGGCCGAGCCTTCCACCCTTTACCAAGTATATAGATGCATTAATTAAAATAAGAGATATTGTGATATCCCAACACATCCATGTTCCAACATGGAGCAAACTCCAATCTTCACCTGCAACTAACAACGCTATAAGAGGGGCTGAGCAAAGCGGTAACATAGCCAAACAACGGTTTGCTAGGACAAGGTGGGTTAGAGGCTTGGCTTAGCAATATGGGAGGCATGATATAGCAAGTGGTAGGTATCACAGCATAGGCATAGCAAAAGAGCGAGCATCTAGCAAGCAAAGATAGAGGTGATTTCGAGGGTATGGTCATCTTGCCTGAAATCCCGCAAGGAAGAAGAACGAGTCCATGAAGAAGATAAACGGATGTAGTCGAATGAATCCTCACAACACGAATTATCGGAACCAACTCGAAGAAGAAACACCGGAAAGAAGCAAAAAATCATGGTAAACAACCATCACATAATCATGGCATGATGCACAACCAAGTATAATGCATGTCCGGTTTAATGAGGCATGGCATGGCAAAGAGCACAAACAATCCTACAAATTAAGTGGAGCTCAATATGCAATGAGTTGCATATTGACGGAACACCACATTAATTATTTAGTTCTCTCCCTGTTAGGTACTCAACAAATTTAAATGTTGGTTAACATGGCAAGAGGTGAAGCATAACAAAACTATACTATCTAAACAATTTAAATGGGGCCGGATATAACAAATAACGAATCCGGTAAATCCCCATATGCCTTAGTAATTTATTGCAACAACAATTTAAACATTTTAATTGTTGTTATCATGATGCGGATGACATGAACAAGTTTTATGCAATTTTTATTAAAAGTCGATAAGAGCATTATGAAGCATTTTGTCATCGTGGCGGAAACGAAAAGGGGTGCCACAGCAACGATAACAATAACGGTGCCACGGCAACGTTCCGGTTCCGGTACTTGATTGAGATACCGATGCAAAGGGGAAGTGTGCGGATGCGTGCAAAAGATGGTGGGGTGCTCCCGGATTCCAGGTGTCCCACGAGTTGGCGACAAGGAAACGAGTGACACTTTGGACACGGTGCAAACACGAGCATCTCATACATCACAAGCATTCGTTCACGGACGTCGTCTCGGGGTTATACCTTCGAAGTTTGCAAACGGGACGGTTCTCGTTCGGTGCCGAGTAAAGGAAGTATACGTTCCCGGGACGTAGTGGAAGTAGGGGGTACACGACGACGGTAGAGGTACTCACGACGGTAGTGGTACACGTTTTTGTAGAAGGACTTGATGAATCCGAGTCACTTGGGGTCGATGGTAGTCGTTCACGTTTTGAGGAGGAAGTAGAGGTTCTCGCGATCTCGGCGACGGTAGTTGTTCACGGAGGTAGTGGAACTTGACGGATCCGAGCTCTACGAGGGTCGTCGTGGTACTCGTTCACATTGTAGTCATACATGTTCAAGAAGAAACTTATGCGGTGTCGTGGAACTTGGCAACATGCCCGTCGACGGTAGTTGTTCTCGTTCGTTCGGAGAGGTACTTGATGACTCCAACGTTTTCGGGGCGATGGTAGTGGTACACATGAAGGTAGTCAGACTTGATGGATCCGAGGGCTCCGAGCGTCATGCACAGTTCATAGATGTTCGGGTCTCCCATAGAGGTACTAGACGCATCCCGGATGTGTAGTCGTACACACACGTAGATGAACTTGGCGGGTCCTCGACGTCCTGGTACTTGGCGTTCGGTGCGCTACTTGCCGAGCACGAGGCGAAGTCGTGGTTTGATGGTATTGACCGCAAAGGTGGTTGCAGCCATGGAAGGCCGTCGGAGAGGGAGCAGGGGCGCGAGGAGGGCCATGGCAGGCATGGGTCTGCCGGACCTGCAACTACGATTGATGCCGATGGCAGAGGAGACTTTGGGGTCGGCCCTGGCGCCAACTTGACCATGGAGACAAACGGAGGTTGGCGGCTGGAGGTGGAGGGGAACATGACGAGGCGGACGATAGTGGCAAGCTCGCTGGCACGGCTGGTGGTGGAGCTCGCCGGGCGACGGAGGTGCGGCGCTAGCGAAGGGAGGCCATGGAAGATGGGGGTGACATGGAGGAGCAACCTGCTACTAGTCGCCGACGCAGACGAGGCAAGGGGTGGTGGAGCAAAGGCTCGCCGGCGGATAGTAGGCATAGGGAGACTCGCGTGGTGGTGGTGCGAGGGAGCCGGGCGGCGGCCTGCAGGAGCCGGCGAGGGGCGACTGCAGGGAGCGGGCGGCGCCATGGCGCTCGGGAGGCGCTGGGAGGACCATGATGTCGAGGAGGCCGAGGGAGTGAGGGAGTTGGGCGAGGGGATCGGGCTCCTGGCGCTGCGAACGCGTGCGTGGGTAGCGGCGGCGGAAGGGAAAATGAGGAAGGAGGGGTTTCGAGGAGAAGGGGAGTGCGTGGGGATCGGCTAGGGTTATTGGCGCCGTCGCTGGGCCTTAGCCTCGGCGCAACTAGGCTGCGGGCTTAGAGGCCGGCTGGGCTGCAGGCTATCTCTCCCTCCCTCTCTTCTAAAGCCCAGAAAAAAACAGCAAAGGAAAGAAAAAAAGAAAGGAAGGGTGGAGAAAGGATTAGGCATGGGGATAAATTTCCTGGACTCGCAAAAAATGTGTTTGTCCCGCGAAAAACAGAGAAGGCCATGATTGAGAGATCTAAATTCAAATCCATTTAAATTTAATTCAAATGGTTTGAATAAGTTCAAGGTAAAGAAGAGTCCAAAAATATTCGGATTTTTGGAGGAGGCCCGGTAAAAGGGAAAAGAAATATTGGGCAAGGTTTGGAGATCAACTCGAAGCAGAAAATGCATGGGGAATATGCAAGTGTGTTTATGGGTGATTCCGAAAATGGAATATTTAATATAGCTCCCTAATATTGGGAGGGTATGTTATAAAGAGAAGTCACCCTTCCCTCGATTTAAATGGACCGGAGATCCATATGATTTATTTAGTTGAGCTAAGAAAAAGAAATGACATGATGGCATGATGACATGATGCAATGCACACGATGCAAAGATGAATGCAACAGACGAAACAAATCACACAATGAATCTCGGAAACCCTGGAAGGACTCTGAAGCTCCGGTCTTGGGGCGTTACAGTACGGTAATTAAAAGGATTTCATCCGCTGAGAGCGGTTTGCATGAAGCCTTTATGAGTCTGCTGAAAGGCTTCGAGGTACGTGAAATAATGCATGTTTTTAACAGTACCGCACACGTTAGGTATGCCGTATGCAGATAGTAGCCCCTGAGACTCTGGTTGTCATTGAAAATGGCAGCAAACAGAGGATCATAGTCCCAGGTAATAACCAGACCGCCTTTATGTGCAGGTGGCTGAAGCTCCGGTGGCTAGCTGGACTGATGGGTGTGCCGAGCTAAAGCGGCAACTTGATGCGGCAGATGCCGACATCGTGCTTGTCAACAAGCGGCTTGACGAGGCACAGGGTGAGTGATTTCTCTGGTGATCGTCACATAAGAAGAGTAGCATGATGCCAGTATCTTTAATATGTTGTGACTGCAGATGGAGCTGCCACCGTGGAGACCCTTCGGGCGGAACTTGCCCGAGCCAAGGAGCAAGCAAGGAGTAGCAATGCGGCCGCTCTAAAGGCGGTCGAAGAGTTAAGGGCCGAACAGGCCGCGCATTGTGAGAGCAAGGAAAAAATAGCCAAGATGGCTATAGAGTTAAAAGATGCCGCTGACCGTTACCAGCTTCTTGAAGAAGAAAACCGGGCAAAGACGACGGACCTGGAGAAGGCCCTGGTGGCTGCCAAGGAAGACCGCTCCAAAATTAGAGCGACGAAGGACGAGCTGAATCAAGCCGCAGATATCGTGTCTGGGAAGCCCTTCTTGTTGCGGACTAAGTTCGGAGATCCGAAGTATGCTCCTCTGGACCGGCTATGGAGTTCTGCGGACGCCTACATGGATTCGGCTGCAAGTGCTGCTGATGCGGCCGAGTACTTCAAGGATTAGAAAGGTCCCGAAGTGGAAAAGCTGTTCTGGTCACAGTTTCACGCTCCAGTCCGTCCGCTGCTATTGAATGAGCGATTGGCCTAGTGGGCCGAGCTCCATAGGTTGTCCGGACTTGCCATGTGGTCCGTTGTGGATCACCTGTGGCCGGGAGGGCCAAGGCCGAGTAGCTACTTTAGTTTAGTGCAACAATTCCTTGGTGCTGTGCCATGCATCGATGCTGTAAAGAGATCGGCGTGCATAGAGGGTGCGCGGATGGCCCTTGCCCGCATCAAGACATACTGGCGGAGATGGAGGCCAACACTGTTGTGACACAAGGTTCGACCGTAGGCCGAGTGGCTGTCGAGCACTACTTTGAAGAAGATCTTGAAGGCGCTCGTTCTATAGAGGCTTAGTGCTCGAAGAATATTATGTTCTACTGACATGTGTTCCCATTGTAAAAACAATGTTCTACTGAATTATCAAGGCTGTATTTATACTTTTTCCCGAAAGTACTATGATGCCTCCTGTGCGGACGTTTATGTATATATGTATATAACCTGAAAGTTTGCAGTTGTCGGCTTCCGCCCCCACGCATATAATGCGGGGGTGTTCGCAGAAAATGCATATCCACACTAGATCCTATGTCTTGGTCCGTTAAGGAGGTGATAGCACAGCGAACGAGGCAATCGGACTATATTGGTTTAACACTTTCACTTAGCCATAGGAGTTTGACAGTGGGGCTACTATATAGCCCCTGGTACTTCTGCGCTCGTCCGAATACGGGGCACATACGTACATGACCGGGAAACGGCCCTTCGTTAATGCGGAGGAATCCCGAAGATTCCGATGAGTCGTCGAGTGGTTGACCAGTCTCTCGCTATATCATGACAGTCAGTTTTCGGCTTTCTCTACTAAGGTGCTCATCCGGATGAACCAGGGCACAATCGTAGTAGTTCTCCCAGTGCTACCTTAGCCGATATAACGGAACGTAAGGTACCAAAATGTGGGAGCCGGTCAAACCCAACATGTGACAAAAGACATGATTCGGAGCTGATGCATATAGGGCCAAACTCGCGACGCCGAACACTCCCTAAGGTGTTCGGTCTTTATAACATATACCGGGCTAAACAATGCCCTTAATAAGAAACCCCATGTGTCGAGGTACGTGCAAATTCCTGACGTGGCCACATGCCAATAGCGCTAGCATCCTTCTCGGTTGTATGGAGTATCCGGAGGATGTGAGCAACAAGAGACAGTAAAAAAGTTTTACGCAGGGTCTTAATCTAAAAAGAAACCTTTGGGCGGGCCCCTGCTGCACGTCTACGCCTGTGTCTCCGTTGTGCCGTGTCCTGGACGGGTGTAGCACGACTGTCATCTGCAAAAGGAAAGAACTTAGGTGAAAGCTGCCGTGCCAAAAAGAAGAATTGGTTATTATCAATGAACTATCAAAATTTAAGAGAAGCCAAGTTGAGCCGGGCTGGCCCTGATTACACGCGGGAATTCCCTGGTATCATTTATGAGGGTTTGATCATGAAACCAATCTCATGTATATATGATGGAACACCGGATTCGTTTGACCGTGTCCGTGGTCTTGATGACCTGGCATTTTTCTGGTTGGTGAGGCCGTCTAGTTTGCGGCTGCTAGAGCTGCCGCATCCTCTACTATACGTGGGAAACGTTTGGTATTTCTGCTAACTGAGATGATGCCACGACGACCGGGCATCTTGAGCTTGAGAAAAGCATAATGCGGTATTGCATTAAAACAAGCAAAAGCCGTTCTTCCGAGTAGTGCTTGATAGCCACTTCGGAATGGGGCGATGTGAAAAGTTAACCTTTCGCTTCAGAAGTTATCGGGAGAACCGAATACCACCTATAGTAGTAGACATCCCGTACAGCGGGCATCTCGGCCTGGTATTACTCCCTTGAAGGTAGTATTACTGTGGCTTATCTGTGTTGGATCTATCCCCATTTCGCGGACCGTGTCCTGATATATGAGATTTAGATCACTGCCGCCGTCCATGAGGACTCGTGTGAAATGGTACCCATTTATTATTGGGTCTAACACCAAGGCCATCAGTCCTTCATGCCGGATATTTGTCTCGTGATCCCTACGCTCAAAAGTGATCGGGCAGGCCAAACAGGGGTTGAACCTAGGGGTGACGGGCTCTATGGCGCGTGTGCCTCGGAGTGCATGCTTGCTTCTCCTCTTTGTCACATGGATCATGCTTACTGTTTTAACCTCTGGTGGGAACTTTTTCTGTCCTCCGGCGCTTTGCTGGTGAGGCTCATCCTCGTCTTCGCTTGGTGTCTCTTCCCCTTTGTGTTCGGCGTTTAGCTTACCTGCCTGCTTGAAGACCCAACATTCTTTGTGGGTATGATTTGCAGGTTTGTCTAGGGTGCTGTGAATCTGATAGAGTTTGTCAAGAATTTTGTTTAGGCCAGATTGTCCTTCTCTGCTGCCTTTGAAAGGCTTTTTCCGCTGACCTGGTCGGGAGCCCCTGAATCTGGCGTTTACCGCCGTGTTATATGGGATACCTTCTTTATTTCAACGCTTGTTTTTGTTGCGTCGTGGTTTACCATTGCCATCCCTGACTTCGGATGTGCTTGGGTCGCTGGTGCGGGCCAACCAGTTGTCCTAGCCTGCACAAAAGCGGGTCATGAGGCTTGTTAGGGCTGCCATTGTTCTCGGTTTTTCTTGACCGAGGTGTCTGGCGAGCCATTCGTCTCGGACGCTGTGTTTAAAAGCTGCTAAGGCTTCAGCATCCAGACAGTCGACGATTTGGTTCTTCTTGGTGAGGAACCTATTCCAAAGCTTTCGGGCGGACTCTCCGGACTGTTGGATTATATGACTTAAATCGTGTGCATCCGGAGGTCGGACATAAGTCCCTTGAAAATTGGCCCGAAAAGCGTCCTCGAGCTCCTCCCAACTTCCAATTGAGTTTTCGGGGAGGCTTTTCAGCCAGTGCCGAGCTGGCCCTTTAAGCTTGAGGGGCAAGTATTTAATGGCATGGAGATCGTCTCCACGAGCCATATGAATATGGAGGATGAAGTCCTCGATCCAGACTCCAGGGTCTGTGGTCCCGTCGTACGCCTCTATGTTCACCGGTTTGAATCCCTCTGGGAATTCGTGATCCAGCACCTCATTGGTGAAACATAAGGGGTGTGCGGCACCCCTGTATTGGGATGCGCCATGGTGTTTGGACGGTTGTAGTAGTCGGTGTTGGTTTTGTACCGTAGCGCGCTTCCTAGATCCATAGATGGATCTGGTCGCGCCGGATTTTTGACGCAAGTTCTCATGTAGATCGTGTGTTGACTTATGCACGACTTTGTTAGCCGCTCTATCCCGTTCACAAGGTGGTGGATCCGGCCGGTTGGCCGTATCACTCTTCGGCTGTATGGGCTCTAAGGCCTCATCGTCGAATTCCGGTAATAGCTTGCCCTTTGGATAGCTATTTTTATGGTAACTTCCACCATATTTTGTTACTTTGTTCCACTGGCTGTTGAGCATATCTTGTGCGACCTTGAGCCTTTGCTTTTGTTTCTTCAGGCTCCTCGCTATGGCAATAAGCCTTCTGCGGAGGTTTTCTTGCTCCAAGTCCGTTTCCGGGATGATGTGTGCATCTTCGTTCGGACTGTTTTCTTCCCCAGACGGGGTTTGATGAGGCTTATCCTTGGCGTCGTCGTGTTCGGACGTTGGACCGTACTATGTTTGATGTTTGCATCTTGATCGTGCTCGGCCACCGGGGTGGTGCAGTCGTCGTTTCTTCTAGAGTCGACTGGACTGTTATTTCCTCTTGCGCTGTTATCGCTGTTTTTGCTATGGAGGGACTTAGAGCGGCGCCGCTGATCTCGGCGCATGGGTTGCTTGGAGGGGGCATCCTTCGTTGTCTCTTTGCCATTGCCCTCTCTGGGTGTATCCACCATGTATACGTCATGTGATGAAGTGGCGGTCCAGCGCCCTGTGGGCAGTGGTTCCTAGTCATCTCCTGCATCGTCGTCCATACTGTTGATGTCTTCGGAGTCGAAGTCGACCATGTCGGTTAAGTCGTCGACAGTGGCTACTAAGTGAGTGGTGGGTGGGCAACGAATTTCTTTGTCGTCCGCATCCCACTCTAGCCAGACATAGTTCGGCCAAGGTTCTCCTGACAGGGAGATAGACCTTAATGAATTTAGCACATCTCCGAAAGGTGAGTGCTGAAAGATATCCGTGGAGGTGAACTCCATGATTGATGCCCCGTCGGATTCGACAGACATGGATGTAGGCGGCTCGGAGTCCGTGGCCGGGGATAAATCCTGTGGTTCGGCGACGCGGATCTCGAAAGGGGTGAAGTCAGTATTTGGCTCTATCGCCACTAAGAGTGCGGCCTCCATGGCAGGGTCTATCCCTCCGCTCTTGGATGGCGCGATTTGCTTCGGATTAACGGCCGGAGTAGATGCGGATGCGATCTCCCGAACACTGTCCGACGGCAGAGTTACGTCTTGCTCGTCGCGACTGTGCAGCGCTCCCGGCATGGGCTCGAATCCATCGAAGATCAAGTCTCCGCGGATGTCGGCCGTGTAGTTCAAGTTCCCAAATCTGACCTGATGGCCAGGGGTTTAGCTCTCGATCTGCTCCGGATGGCCAAGCGAATAGGCCTGCAGTGCGAAGCCGCCGAATACGAAGATCTGTCTGGGGAGGAAAGCCTCACCCTGGACCGCATCGCTAGCGATGGTTGAAGGAGCCATCAAGCCTTATGGCGACGACACAGTGGAACTCTCAATGAAAGCACCAATGTCAGTGTCAAAACCGGCGGATCTCCGGTAGGGGGTCCCGAACTATGCGTCTAAGGCGGATGGTAACAGGAGGTAGGGGACACGATGTTTACCCAGGTTCGGGCCCTCTTGATGGAGGTAATACCCTACGTCTTGCTTGATTGTTCTTAATGATATGAGTATTATAAGAGTTGATCTACCACGAGATCAAAGAGGCTAAACCCTAGAAGCTAACCTATGGTATGATTGTCTGTTGTCCTACGGACTAAAACCCTCCGGTTTATATAGAAACCGGAGGGGGCTAGGGTTACACAAGGTCGGTTACAAAGGAGAAGATATACATATCCGTATTGCCGAGCTTGCCTTCCACGCCAAGTAGAGTCCCATCTGAACACGAGACAAAGTCTTCAATCTTGTATCTTTATAGTCCAACAGTCCGGCCAAAGGATATAGTCCGGCTGTCCGGAGACCCCCTAATCCAGGACTCCCTCAACGACTCTGCGTCGACTATCGTCCATTGAACAAGAAAACAATAAAGAACAAGTACCCACTTCCCAACATCAATCAGCTTTTCGAGCCACTTAAGGGTGCTCAAGTATTCTCCAAGCTTGACCTCCGTATGGGCTATCATCAGATTCGCATTCATGAACAAGATATCCCCAAGACAACATTCAGAACAAGCTATGGTTCTTATGAATATACTGTCATGTCTTTCAGCCTTGTCAATGCTCCTCCAACGTTCTCTCGCATGATGAACTTCATCTTCAACCCTTACACAAATGATTTCGTCTTGGTGTATCTCGATGATATTTTGGTTTTTTCCAAGAACAAGGAGGATCATGCCAAGCATTTGAGATTGGCACTCGACAAACTCAGAGAGCATCAATTCTATGTGAAGTTTTCAAAGTGTGAGTTCTGGCTTGACGAAGTTCTCTACCTTGGCCATATCATCTCCGCCAAAGGCATCGCTGTTAATCCTGAGAAGGTGTCTGCAATTGTGAATTAGGAACTGCCTCAGAGTGTCAAGCAGCTCTGCGGTTTTCTTGGGCTTGCAAGCTATTGTTGAAGATTCGTTGAGAATTTCTCTAAGATTGCAAAGCCTCTTTCCAACCTCCTCCAGAAGCATGTCAAGTATGTCTGGAGGCCTGAATGTGACGTTGCTTTCAACACCCTCAAAGAGAAGTTAGTCACAACTCCTGTTTTGACTCCTCCCGATGAATCCAAACCATTCGAAGTTTTCTGTGATGCCTCCCTGCAAGGTCTCGGTGTTGTGTTAATGCAAGAGAAGAAAGTTGTGGCTTACACCTCTCGCCGGTTAAAGCCCAACGAAAGGAAATAAACCACTCATGACCTCGAGTTGGCGGCAGTTGTCCATGCATTATTAACGTGGATACATCTCTTGTTGGGAAGGAAAGTGGACATCTTCACTGATCATAAGAGCCTCAAGTACATATTCACTCAACCCAACCTCAACCTTAGGCAGACTCATTGGGTCAACATGATTCAAGAATACAATCCGAGTATTGAATATACTCCAGGCAAGGCCAATGTCATTGAAGATGATTTGAGGAGGAAGGCTTACTGCAACAACTTAATTTTCAAGCCCTTCCAACCGGACCTTTGTGAAGCTTTCCGCAAATTGAATCTCCAAGTTGATCCTCAAGGCTTTCTTGCCAACCTCCAAGTCTCTCCTACTTTGGAAGATCAAATTCGGGAGGCAAAAGTTCTTGATGCCATGGTGAAGAAGGTGAAAAAAGGGATTGCCAAGAGCTAACCCAAATACAAGTGCTATCGCATTGATGACAAAGGCACTCTTTTCTTTGAGGATCGAATTTTGGTTCCTAAAGGTGATCTAAGGAAAGTCATTATGAACAGGCGCACAATTCCATTCTATCCAGTCATCCTGGAAGTACGAAGATGTACCATGACCTAAAGCAGTCGTATTGGTGGACTCGAATGAAGCGAGAAATTGCTTAGTTCGTGAATGAATGTGATGTCTGCATAAGGGTGAAAGCAGAATACCAATGGCCAGATGGTCTCCTCCAACCTCTTGCTATTCCAGAATGGAAGTTTTATCATATTGAGATGGACTTCGTGACTGGATTTCCCATGTCCAAGCGTGGAGATGATGCTATCTTCGTTGTCATCTTCAAGCTTACTAAAGTGGCTCATTTCCTTCCAATCAAAGAATCTATCATAGCAGCTTAGTTGGCAAAGCTATACACCTCCAGGATTGTCTCTTTGCACGGCATTCCACAATTGATATCTTCAGATCGTGGAAGCATCTTCACTTCTAAGTTCTGGGACTCCTTCTAGAAGGCCACGGGCACCAACATTCACTTCAGCACAACTTTCCATCCTCAAACTAGTGGCCAAGTCGAGCGAGTCAATCAAATCCTTGAAGATATGGTCAGGGCTTGTGTCATTTCTTTCGGTATGAAGTGGGAAGATTGTCTTCCATATGTCGAGTTCTCCTACAACAACAGTTTCCAAGGGAGTTCGAGCAAGGCCCCATTCGAGATTCTCTATGGCAGAAAGTGTCATACTCCTCTTAATTGGTCAGAGATGGGTGAACGCCAACTTATTGGCAATGACTTAATCACAGAAGCTGAAGAAATGTGCAAAGTCATCTGTGAAAATCTCAAAGCCGCACAATCGCGCCAGAAGAGTTACTATGATAGCAACCACCGTGACTTGGCTTTCGAGATCGGAGACCATGTCTACCTCTGCGTCTCTCCAATGAAAGGCACTCGTCGCTTCGGTATCAATGGTAAGCTTGCCCCTAGATATGTGGGTCCTTTCAAGATCATTAGCAAAAGAGGCGATCTCACCTATCAAGTTGAGCTTCCGTCCAACTTCGCAAACATGCATGATGTATTTCACGTGTCACAGCTTCGCAAGTGCTTCAAGACTCCTGAGTGCACCATCAACTTCGAAGAGATTGATCTCCAAGAAGACCTGTCTTATCATGATCATCCCGTTGCTATTCTTGAAGAAACCGAGCGCAAGACTCGCCACAAGTCTATCAAATTCCTGAAAGTGAAGTGGTCACACCATTCTGAGCGAGAAGCCACCTGGGAGCGCGAGGATCACCTCCGTTCCGAATATCCGGAGTTCTTTCAATCCTATATCTCAGGACGAGATCCTCTCGTAGTGGTGGAGTGTTGTAACACCCCGGATGTAACTTGCCATATCTGTACTCCGACTCTGCCATTTTCGGCTTTAAGTTATGAGATTTCCCTTCGTGGTTGGGTTTTGTCTTCGTTTTGCTTCTTGTTCATGTCATGCATATCATATGATGTCATCATGTGCATCTCATTTGCATCGTGTTCGTCTCAGGCATCCGAGCATTTCCCCGTTGTTCGTTTTGCAATCCGACACTCCTACGTGCACCGGCGCACCCCTCTTGCCTCTTTTCGTGAGTGGGTGCTAAAAGTTCTCGGAATGGACCGAGATTTTCCAAGTGGCCTTGGTACACCACCGGTAGACCGCCTGTCAAATTTCGTGCCATTTGGAGTCCGTTTGATACTCCAACGGTTAACCGGGTAACCGCAAAAGCCTCTTGTGTGTTGCAGCCCAACACCCCTCCAAAACGGCCCAATAACCCATCTAAACCACTCCCATGTCCTCCGTTGTCAGATCATAATCGTGTGGGTGAAAACTACAATCCATTTGGACACTCCTACCTCCTCCTAGCTATAAATATGTGATCCTCCCATGAAATTCGGGTCCAAACCCTAGCTATCTCCCCCTCCGCGCCGCCGGACATGTCCGAACCCGCCGGACAGAGCCACCGCTGACGCTCCGCACCAATCTCCGCCTGACACGTGGCCCGGATCCACCACCGCTGCTGCGGCCCACCAGGCCCGTCGCGGGCCCGTGCGAGCCCGCGGTAGCCGCCGCCGCTCGCTCCCGTAGCCGCGAACGCGCCGAAGCTCTCCGCTGCCTGCCCTCGCCGCCAGCCGCCGCCTCCGCGCCAGCCCCGCCGCCACCAGCCGCTCCATCGCGCACCGCCCCGTGAACCGGCTCCGGTGCCCGCCGCCCCGCGCGTGCCGCCGACCGCTCTCCGCCGCCTCCTCGGGTCCTCCCCCCTCACTGGCGAGCTCTCCGGCCAGATCCGGCCGCGGGAGGGTCGGATCCTACGAACTCCGGCGAGTTCGAGCTTCCCCGGTGAACATCATTTTCCATGCCCGCGGTCTAACCCTAGATCTGGAAGGTTGACCCCCGATTTTTCCTCTAATTCTTTTTCTGTGATAAATTTCATGCCCCTGTTCATTGCATCATAACTCCATGACCGTAGCTCCATTTCATGCATATGATATATCAAAATGTTCATTGGGAGATGCTATTCATTTCATTCCATTGTGGCATGCTTCTTTGAGTTCATCTTGATGCCCAAAATCATTGATGCAAGAGTGCTAGAAAATGTTTACTCCTGTTACTTAGCAGATTATGATGTTTTGTCATTTTTGTCACATTTGATGTGTGCTTCATATGGCCATGAGCTCTACATGTGTTTTGAACTATGATGTGCCATCTTTACAGGGTTGCTTGCTATGAATTTTTGTGATCAATGTGGTGACTAGCACAATCATGCAAAGTAGCCTTCGTGATATTGTTGTTTTCAGGGACTTAGGATTTTGCCAAGTCTTGTGCCTGCTGTTATTTTGATGCCATGTAAACATGATGCTACAGTGAGATCCATGCTAGTTTTGACTATCTTCAGTAAGGGTGTTTTGAACATATGGTTATGCTCTATCCATCCATGCCCCTGTTTGCAATTATGGAGTGACCTAGCATGTCTTAATCTTGCTCGAATTTTGCTATAAAATGTTCCTGGCAGATTGTTTACATGTTAATCAATTTTGCCATGGTTGTTGTTAGTGATCCATGCATGCTATGAACTTCCTCTTGCCATGGTTAGCTTCATGAACATGTATTATTGCTGTCGCCATGCTTGTTTTGTCATGCAAGGCTTTGTGGTGAGTGATTTGAGCTCGCAAAGATGCCTTCATAACTCTGATTATGCCATGCTCTGTTTTCCCGCAAAGTCTAAAACTGTTAATAAAACTTGCTATGTTTACTTGGGTGCCATCATATCTTCTGTGCCTTTTTGGCTCATGATCAGTAAGAGATGTTTGATCTATACATTTAGTAGATTCATGTCATACCTTTGTTACTACGATATGTTCCTGTAGCATGTTGTTTTCTTGCTCTAAACATGGCTTTCTGATGTTATTCCTGGCATGTTAGTATTTTCACAAAGTCTGTGAAGCTGATATCTTTTGGACTTTTGCCATGCTTGTTTGAACCTAATCTTGTGTGATTTAGCCGTAGCTCAGTGTTCATGTTTTGTCAAGCATCTTGAGTACATCACTTCCATATGCTTTGTTGCTATGTTGGAATGCAGTAGCTTTGTTTCTTGTTGCATTCTAGATGGCATCGTGCTATTAATCGCAGGATTGTGCCATTCTTATTTTGCTTGCCATTTGCAAACCATGCATCCGATTCCGGTGATATTTATCTCGATTTCGGCCGAAATCATCTCATCTTTCTAGCAGCACGCTTGGTTTGCCGATTTGATGCCTTGACCAATCTTTCCCTTCCGGAGCACGCATATGCATTGCCTATCATGTCTTACTTATCATGTCGTGATTTGCATCACGCTGCTTGTGCATTGCACCGTGATTGATTGTTGGTCATTTGCTTGTGTTCTTTCTTTGGGGAGAGCAGGGAGATGAGTACATGATCGAGGAACCTGTTGAGTATGCTAACGAGGATGAAGCTTTCGTCAACTCTGAGAACTTTGAAGGCAAGATGACCATACGCTTTTAATCACTTCTATCTTTGCTTGCTAGTTGTTCGCTCTATTGCTATGCCGCGCTACATACCACTTGCTATATCATGCCTCCCATATTGCCATGTCAAGCCTCTAACCCACCTTTCCTAGCAAACCGTTGTTTGGCTATGTTACCGCTTTTGCTTAGCCCCTCTTATAGCGTTGCTAGTTGCAGGTGAAGATGAAGCTTGTTCCATGTTGGAACATGGATATCATTGGGATATCATTATTATCTCTTATTTACTTTAATGCACCTATATACTTGGTAAAGGGTGGAAGGCTCGGCCTTATGGCTGGTGTTTTGTTCCACTCTTGCAGCCCTAGTTTCCGTCATACCGGTGTTATGTTCCTTGATTTTGCATTCCTTACGAGGTTGGGTGTTATGGGAACCCCTTGACAGTTCGCTTTGGATAACACTCCTCCAGTAAGGCCCAACCTTGGTTTTACCATTTGCCTACCTACCACCATATACCTTCCCTTGGGTTCTGCAGACTCAAGGGTCATCTTTATTTTACCCCCCCCCCCCCCCCGGGACAGTGCTCCTCTGAGTGTTGGTCCGAACCGAGCCGCCTGCGGGGCCACCTCGGGGAAAACCGAGGGTTGGTTTTACTCGTAGCCTGTCTCATCCAGTGTTTCCCTGAGAACGAGATACGTGCGACTCCTATTGGGATTTGTCGACACATCGGGTGGCTTTGCTGGTCTTGTTTTACCATTGTCGAAATGTCTTGTAACCGGGATTCTGAGACTGACCGGGTCTTCCCAGGGGAAGGAATATCCTTCGTTGACCATGAGAGCTTGTGATGGGCTAAGTTGGGACACCCCTACAGAGTTTTGAACTTTTGAAAGTTGTGCTCGCGGTTATGGGCAGATGGGAATTTGTTAATATCCGGTTGTAGAGAACTTGACACTTAACTTAATTAAAATGAATCAACCGCGTGTGTAGCCGTGATGGTCTCTTTTCGGTGGAGTCTGGGAAGAGAACACGGTCTTGTGTTATGCATTAATGTAAGTAGTTTCAGGATCACTTCTTGATCATAATTTAGCTTCTCGACCGTGCTTTGCTTCTCTTCTCGCTCTCATTTGCGTAAGTTAGCCACCATATATGCTTAGTGCTTTGCTGCAGCTCCACCTCACTACCCTTTCCTACCCCTAAGCTTAAATAGTCTTGATCTCGCGGGTGTGAGATTGCTGAGTCCCCGTGACTCACAGATACTTCCAAACAGATGCAGGTGCCGATGATGCCAGTGCAGGGGACGCTACCAAACTCAAGTGGGAGTTTGACGAGGATTCAGGCCGTTACTATGTTTCTTTTCCGGATGATCAGTAGAGGAGCCTAGTTGGGACGATCGGGGATCTGGCATTTGGGGTTGTCTTTACTTATTTTGGTTCCGTCCTCGGACCTTTGATTGTACCTTTGATGATGTATGACTTTTATGTATTGTGTGAAGTGGCGATTGTAAGACGACTCTTTATCCCTTTCTTATTAAGTACATGGGATGTGTAAAGATTACCCCTCTTGCGACAGACCTACCATGCGGCTATGCCTCTAAGTCGTGCCCCGACACGTGGGAGATATAGCCGCATTATGGGTGTTACAGCAGTGAGAAAGGTAACATCACAATCAGCCGTCAAGTTCTTCAAGGGGCTAGTCTACTGTTTTGGTGTACCAAACAGAGTCATCACCGATAACGGCACGCAGTTCACGAGCCGCACCTTCATGCAATACATTCAAGACCTCGGCAACAAGGTATGTTTTTCTTCTGTTGCACACCCATGAAGCAACGACCAAGTTGAGAGGGAAAATGCTGAAGTATTGCGAGGCCTCCGGACAAGGACTTTTGACAGGCTACATAAGTGCGGGAGGCGCTGGATTGATGAATTGCCAGCGGTTCTTTGGTCAATCAGAACGACACCAAATCGAGCCACCGGCCAGACACCTTTCTCCCTCGTTTACGGGGTAGAAGCAGTTCTCCCCATGGAACTCACATACAGGTCACCCCGAGTGCTCGCTTATGATGAGCTTGAGCAAGAGCAATTGCGGCAAGATGATGCAACACTCCTTGAGGAAGATCGTCTTCGGGCGGCTGTGCGAGCAGCGTGCTACCAGCAAGCCTTGCGCCGCTACCATAGCCGCAAGGTTCATGCCCGAAGCTTTGAGGAAGCTGACCTTTTTCTTCGGCGCGTTCAGTCGGCCAAGAATTCCAACAAGTTGACGCCAAAGTGGGAAGGCCCTTATCGGGTAATATGAGTCACCAGGCCCGGCGCAGTCCGCCTGGAGACCGAAGATGGTATTCCAGTAAGCAATTCCTGGAACATCAAGCATCTTCGCAAGTTTTACCCGTAAGGCGCGGTTGTCAGGCCCCCCGGCGGACCACCTTTTTGTACAAGCCTTGCCGGCAAGGCATGTAACCCTTTGTACAAAGCCACGCGCAGATCCTGAGCATAAATAAATGAAGTGCTGGCGCCCTAAGTTTTAGCATGTATGCTAGGTTGAGTCTCTCCCTCGGATAGGGTTGATAGTGCTTTGCAGCGACTAACCCCTAGCTTAGAGGTCGGGTGCGTGTCTCTCTGTTCTTTTCCGTCCTTTTTGGTTCGCAGGGCACATGAACATTTCTGTTGAGTTGTTTGGAAGAAAGAGAACAGGCCGGCGCCCCGACCCTGGCAAGCCAAGGCTGCCGGGGGCTGCAGACCCAAAGATCCGACCGCGGCAAGCCAAGATTGCTGGGGGGCTGCAAAATCAGATAAGTCTTTCATCCCCCACTCCTTACTTCCGTATGAAACTTGAATGTACAAGACTTCGCTCACCCTTATACCATCGTGTTCCCTCTCCCCCGTGTCCCAAAAAACTTTACTTTGGGACGGGACTTGGTCGTAGCACGGTGAGAAAGGAATGGGCGAAGGGCCCAATCCTACTTTGCCTCTACCTCCACCAAGAGCGTGAGTGTAGTCGAGCCATGGGGCAGGAGGACGGTAGGGTCTGTTGCAAGGTCACAATGTTTATCTTAATATAACGAGGACTCATTCCTTGGTGCGGCCTCGCCCACGTGCAAAAGAAACCCGACAAACACCCTTCTCTTCATTAAGACGTTGATAACAAGTACAATTCATAGGGAATGCATACATGAGCAGGGGGGTTACAAGGTTTAAATCTTACTAAGGCATGTAGGCTTAAAAGCTAAAAAGAGATAAGATGCCCGTAATCCCTTTCTTGTCCCTCTCCTCAGGAAATGGAACAAGATAACAGATGGTCAAAAGGAGCTCCTAGGCGAGGTACGAGCAGCAGAAGACACCAAAAGAACATCCTGGCGGTCGTCCATAAGAGAGCTGTTGATGATGGTGCCGGGAGAAGAGCCGAATGACGAGGCAACGAGCCGGAAATACGCAACGAAGGTGTCGGTGCCTGCGTACTCCGACTTGACGGCCCACCTCCCGCCTTCTTCATCTTCCTCGGCGTTCCCATGCCAACCGCCCAAGGAGGCGACCCCGAGAAGTTCAAGGAGCTGGCGACGCAGAAGATGGTGCTACCAGCGTCGCCCAAGGACGGTGTGTCCGACGCCTAGTCGGACCCGTCATCCCCCGCCCGCTACCCTCGTCGTCGCTGTCGCTGTCCTCCTCATTGCTCTCGCCCGAAGAGGAGCTTTCACCATCGGTCGAGCTCTTGGAATAACACCCTAGTCTATGTCCCGAGCACCCGAAGACCTTAACGGAGAGCAGGTCGCTCTCCACTAGCTTGAAGTAGAGGACGTGCCCATCCATCAAGCAATGGGCACGTGCGAAGGTTTTCCAGCCCCGACGAAGAAGCATCACATGAGGGGCGGGGAACCCTGTGTTCACCCGCATGTCACCATGGCAACACCCCTCCATTTGAAGCCTTAGCCTCGGTGGATGGTCGATCTCCAGCACCCTCGCAAATGCTTCGGGAAGACGAAGGCGGCTGCACGATGGCCCGCGCAGTTGTAGGATAAATTCCAGCGCCGAATCCCCAACATGACCGCTCAACGAGGTAGGGGGAGATGGCGGAGGAGATGGTGACGACGCGGGTGTCCCCCGTCCGCGCCCGCCTCTGCCTCGGCCACCTCGACGACCGCGGCCCCGGCCGGCGCCTATGCCTCTAGCGTGGCCTTCACCTTGGTTGTCCGACTCTTCTTTAACCGCCGCCACCCTCTGGCGTGAGGAAGACCTGGTCGCCTCCACAGGGGCACGACCACGACCACACCCTCTCGCCATGACGAAGGGAAGGAAAGGGATTGGACTGAGAGAAGATGGGTGCGAGAAGATGTTGTCCTTCTCCCCTTATATATAAAGGGACGAGGAGAAACGAGCCTTGGCACGACCTCCCCAATCAGCCAATCCAACCGCTGGAGGCGCGAGGAAATATGACCAACCCATTGCCCCAATTGGCGATGCCCGGTACCCTGCCCCAGAATTAATGCCCACGCCTTTTGTGTCCACCGCCTGCCCTCCCCAATGCATGCATGACACATGGCGGGCGAGCCAGGACTCAGATGGCGAGTGGAGCGGCCGTTTTGCGCCCCGTGATCATAGGGCGCGGGCGCCATGATCGCCACGACCCATGTCTACTTAGTAAATGAGCCGCACCTCTGCAGCTCCTCTGTTTTTGTGAGGAGAATGCGGACCGCCTCTTTACTATTGAAACCACGAAGTGACGTAAGCGTGCTGCGGTCACTCCGCGCATGACCTCCGCGTCACGCACGACCCCCACATCGCTGATACGTCTCCATCGTATCTACTTTTCCAAACACTTTTGCCCTTGTTTTGGACTCTAACTTGTATGATTTGAATGGAACTAACCCAGACTGACGCTGTTTTCAGCAGAATTGCCATGGTGTTGTTTTATGTGCAGAAAACAAATATTCTCGGAATGACCTGAAACTCCACGAAACATCTTAGAAAAAACAATAAAAAATCCTTGCCAAAGATGAAGACCAGGGGGCCCACACCCTTCTCACGAGGGTGGGGGGCACGCCCCCACCTCGTGGGCCCCCTGGGAACCCTCCGACGCCAACTCCAACTCTATATATTTGCTTTCAGAGAGAAAAAAATAGGAGAGAAGAAATCATCCCATTTTACGATATGGAGCCGCCGCCAAGCCCTAAAACCTCTCGGGAGGGCTGATCTGGAGTCCGTTCGGGGCTCCGGAGAGGGGGATTCGTCGCCGTCGTCATCGTCAACCATCCTCCATCACCAATTTCATGATGCTCACCGCCGTGCATGAGTAATTCCATCATACGCTTGCTGGACAGTGATGGGTTGGATGAGATTTATCATGTAATCGAGTTAGTTTTGTTAGGGTTTGATCCCTAGTATCCACTATGTTCTGAGATTGATGTTGCTATGACTTTGCTATGCTTAATGCTTGTCACTAGGGCCCGAGTGCCATGATTTCAGATCTGAACCTATTATGTTTTCATGAATATATGTGAGTTCTTGATCCTATCTTTCAAGTCTATAGTCACCTACTATGTGTTACGATCCGGCAACCCCGAAGGGACAATAATCAGGACCACTCCCGGTGATGACCATAGTTTGAGGAGTTCATGTGTTCACTATGTGCTAATGCTTTATTTCAGTTCTCTATTAAAAGGAGGCCTTAATATCCCTAAGTTTCCAATAGGACCCCGCTGCCACGGGAGGGTAGGACAAAAGATGTCATGCAAGTTCTTTTCCATAAGCACGTATGACTATATACGGAATACATGCCTACATTACATTGATGAATTGGAGCTAGTTCTGTGTCACCCTATGTTATGACTGTTACATGATGAACCACATCTGACATAATCATCCATCACTGATCCGGTGCGTACGAGTTTTCCATATACTGGTTTACGCTTATTTACTTTCCCGCTGCTACTGTTACAATCACTACAAAATACCAAAAACATTACTTTTGCTGTCTTTACTTTTGTTGCCGCTACTACCACTATCATATTACTTTGCTACTAAACACTTTGCTGCAGATACTAAGTTTCCAGGTGTGGTTGAATTGACAACTCAGCTGCTAATACTTGAGAATATTCTTTGGCTCCCCTTGTGTCGAATCAATAAATTTGGGTTGAATACTCTACCCTCGAAACCTGTTGCAATCCCCTATACTTGTGGGTTATCAAAACTAATTTCTTGCGCCGTTGCCGGGGAGCATAGCTCTATTCTTTGAGTCACTTGGGATATATATCTACTTATCATTATGAAGAACTTGAGAGATCCAAAAACCAAGATCTATCCCTCAACTACGAGGGGAGTTAAGGAACTGCCATCTAGCTCTGCACTTGATTCACCTTCTATTATGAGTAAGCTAGCGACACCTACACCTGCTTCTGCTATTTTTTCTGATATGTCGCATGTTATTGATGATGCCACTTCTGCTATGCATGATACTTATGATGAAACTGCTTCTATGCCTGATACTACTATGCCCCTTGGTGAATTTCATGATGAATAAAATTGCTAGGGCTAGAGAAAAAGAAATTATTGAATCTGAATACAATGATGATAGTGATGATGAAAATATGCCTGTTATCCCCGAGGGCTATCTTTTTGATATGGAATCTTCTGCCGCTATTTTAGCTTGCAAAGATAGATATGAGCTTAAGAGGTTATTAATTAAATGGAACAACATTTAGAGATAAAATGAAACCCGACCCTGCTTTTCCTACTTCACCTATTTGTGTTCCTGATAAGGATTATGAATTCTCTGTTGATCCTGATATAATTACTTTGGTTGAATCTGATCCGTTTTATGGCTATGAATCTGAAACTGTTGTGGCACATCTTACTAAGTTAAATGATATTGCTGCCCTATTTACTAACGATGAGAGATCGCGTTACTTTTATATACTCAAAATATTTCTGTTCTCATTAAAGGGTGATGCTAAGATATGGTTTAATTCTCGTGATCCTGGTTGTGTGCGTAGTCCCCAGGATATGATTTATTACTTCTCTGCTAAATATTTCCTTGCTCATAAGAAACAAGATGCTTTGAGGGAAATATACAACTTTGTGCAAATTAAAGAAGAGAGTCTCCCACAAGCCTGGGGGAGGCTTCTCAAGTTACTTAATGCTTTGCCTGATCATCCTCTTAAGAAACCTGAAATACTTGATATCTTTTATAATGGACTAACCGATGCTTCCAGAGATTACCTGGATAGTTGTGCTGGTTCTCTTTTCAGGGAAAGAACATCGGATGAAGCTGAAATTCCATTGAATAATATGTTGACAAATGAAAATAACTGGGCACCTCCTGAGCTAGCTCCTGAGCCAACTCCTGCTCCAATTACTGAGCCTATTCTTAAACCAACTCTGAAGAAGAGAGGTATTCTATTTCTCAGTCCCGAAGATATGCAAGAGGCAAAGAAATCTATGAAAGAAAAAGGTATTAAAGCTGAAGACGTTAAGAATTTACCTCCTATTGAAGAAATACATGGTCTTAATATACCGCCTGTTGAAGAAACATATGATCTCAATTCTTTATTTACTGAAGAACCTCCTGACCCCGATATCCCGACACAGGTAGTAAAGGTAAATTCTCTCTATAGATATGATAAAGCTGAAGTCCCTCCTACTAAAATTGCTAGTCAGTGCTTGGATGAGTTTGATAACTTTATGTTTAAGAAAGACGACTTCAATGCTTATTTTGGTAGACAATTAAAAGAAAATGCTTACATGATTAGACGCTTGGGTGATTATATGGCTAATATTAAAGGTGAACTTAAACTTGTTAGCAAACATGCTTCTATGGTTACCACTCAAGTAGAACAAGTACTTAAAGCTCAAAAAGAAGTGCATGATGAAATGAATAGTAAGAAAAATGATTATGCTGTTAGAGTGGCTACTAGAACTGGTAGAATGACTCAAGAACCTTTGTATCCTGAAGGCCACCCTAAGGGAATCGAGCATGATTCTCAAAGAAATAATATTGATGTTCCTAGTTCTTCTAAAAAGAAGAAGAAGAAAAATGATAGAACTGTGCAAACTTCTAGAGAACCTATTGCTGAACCACCTGATAATCCAAATGACATCTCTATGTCTGATGCTGAAACACAATCTGGTAATGAACATGAACCCAGTAAAAATATTAATGATAGTGTTCATAATGATGCTCAACCTAGTAATGACAATGATGTAGAAATTGAACCTGCTGTTGATCTTGATAACCCACAATCAAAGAATCAACCTTATGATAAAAGAGACTTTGTTGCTAGGAAACATGGTAAAGAAAGGGAACCTTGGGTTCAAAAACCCATGCCTTTCCCTCCAAAACAATCCAAGAAAAAGGATGACGAGGATTTTGAGCGCTTTGCTGAAATGATTAGGCCTATCTTTTTGCGTATGCGATTAACTGACCTGCTCAAAACAAATCCTTATGCCAAATATATGAAGGATATCATTACTAATAAAAGAAAGATACCGGAATCTGAGATTTCCACCATGCTTGCTAATTATACTTTTAAGGGTGGAATACCAAAGAAACTTGGAGATCCCGGAGTACCTACTATACCTTTCTCCATTAAAAGAAATTATATTAAAACTGCTTTATGTGATCTTGGAGCCGGTGTTAGTGTTATGCCTCTCTCTTTATATCATAGACTTGACTTGAATAAGCTGACACCTACTGAAATATCTTTGCAAATGGCTGGTAAATCAACTGCTATACCTATCGGTATTTGTGAGGATGTGCCTGTTGTGGTTGCAAACGTTACTATTTTAACGAACTTTGTTATACTTGATATTCCCGAGGATGATAGTATGTCTATTATTCTTGGAAGACCTTTTCTTAATACTGCAGGGGCTGTTATTGATTGCAACAAAGGCAACGTCACTTTTCATGTTAATGGTAATGAGCATACGGTACACTTTCCGAGGAAACAACCTCAAGTTCATAGTATCAACTCCATTGGAAAAATTCCATTGATTATAATTGGAGGTTTTGAATTTCCTCTCCCTACTGTCAAAAAGAAATATGATATACTTATTATAGGGGATGTGCATATCCCCGTTGAGGTAACTTAGTGTTATTCAAAATTTCTCCGGTTTCATGATTATCGGAATGAGTTTGTTAACAAGACTTGATCAACCTTGTTAGTGGATTCTTTTTGATGAGCATGAGATGGATGAAACTAGAAGCACAAACTTCTGTACCCCACTTTTGTTTTCTGTTATTTATATGACATAAAGTAAAAAATAGTATTTTTCAGTTTGTTTCCTGGCTTATCCGTGCAATATAAAAATATCCCAAAAATAAAAGTCCTCAGAATGCCATGCCAATTTAATATGATTTTTTGGGAATATTTGAGGATTTACTGTGCAAAAATTACCGCGGGAGGAGCTGCCACCTGGTCACGAGGGTGGTGGGCACCTCCCCTATAGGGCGTGCCCCCTACCTCGTGGGCCCATGGTGGCCCTCCTCCACTTATCCCAGCACCCATCTTCTTCCTCTGTCTCACACAAACCCGAAAACCAACTCAAGCACGAGTTCCAGCCACTTTTGCTGTGATTTTCGATCTCCTTGCTCAAAGCACCTCTCGCAAAACTGCTTGGGGAGATTGTTCCTTGGCATGTGACTCCTCCATTGGTCCAATTAGTTTTTGTTCTAGTGCTTTATTCTTTGCAAATTTTTGCTGCTTAGGTGACCATGTTCTTGAGCTTGCATGTCAAATTTATATGGTTCCAAGTAGTTCTAATGCTTGATATAGGCTCTAGGCACTTGTAGGACTAGTTACTATCAGTTTTATTGAGTTTCGTTACTTTTATTTTGAAGTTACTAAAAATTTCAGAATTTTTTAGAGAAAGACAATATGCTTAGGAAGATGTTCCAAGGTGGTTCCTCTAAGAAGCAAGGACCCAGGATTGCTATGCGCGATGCTGACGAGGATCCACCAAGAGACGCTCCAGTACGGCCTTGTGAATGGCCGTCGGAAAATTTTATGGACCGTGCAGGAATTAAAGAAGAATTCAAAGCATATTTGCGCAATGCCGGTCTTGAGGATTTTAAGGCTAACAAATGCCCCCAGTATCATGATCTCACAAGTTCATTTGTGAGGAGGTTTGAGTATTCATCTTCGCGTAATTCTCCTTCAGTCATGTTTGATCTTTATGACAAATCTTATACCATGGACCTAGAGGATTTCACTCTTGCTTGCAAACTTCCATCATGGGGCAGTATTAGGGATCCCCCTAAATCTGAATTTAGAAACTTTCTTGCTAGTATAACTGTGGGGGAATCTAGAGATGTAACGCAGGCTACCATAGGGAGCATTCACTTTCCTGCTATACATTATTTTGCTCTTTTCATCGGTAGATGCATAAATGCTAAGGATGAAGCATGTCACATGTGTGTCCCTGATCTTAGCATTCTTAGGAGTGCTATGTTAGGAGACCAATCTTATCATATGGGAGCCATTGTAGCTCGTAGGTTGCATCATAATAGACATAATGGAGATTTCTTTGGAGGAATTACAACCCGCTTAGCTCATTTTCTTGAGATAGACATTCTTGAGGGTGATACGGAGTTGCCCCCTGCATATTTAGATTATAACTCTATGGCTTCACACCAGTTTGTCGAGAGGCCTGAATCACCTCTCTTATATCGTTTAATTTTTGATAAACAATGTGTTTTCCGTATTACTCTCCCTGCTCCTGCCTTCTTTGATTCACAGACAAAAAGAAGATATGTTATTACAAGAGAGGAGGCAGAAGAGTACTAGAGGAGAGCGGAGGTAGCTTGACTCCACGCTGCAGCTCAGCAGGCGATAACCGCTGCACATCAGTATGATCCCAACTATTCCTCGTCGTCACAGTACGACCCCAACAACTATTATTATGGATATCCGCCAGGCCAGCCGTAGCCATAGACCAACTTAGGCCAAAAGCCTAAGCTTGGGGGAGTACGTATTTCTCACCGACATTACATTCATGTTCACACACACTCATTGCTAGATGTCGGTGCTCATACTTTTTCACTGTAATATCCACGCTAGTTTATTTTCTTTTTCCTGCTTTCTTTTTGTGTGCTTGTTAAACCTTCAGAAAAACCAAAAAAAATTTAGTAGTAGTTTATTTTTCTACTGTAGTAGTAATAACTAAAAAGAAAACCCAAAAATATTTCCCGTTCTTCTTTTGCTTGTTGGGAGCTTTCCCGTGTAAATAGTTCTATTTCTTTTCTTTTCTTTTGGGGGTCAGTAGGAGAAGACCATAATTAAATTGTTGAAATGGCTCTTATATGCATTATTGTTGATTTAACCAAGAGCCCATATTGCCTTGTCTTCTCCTGTTTATTGAATGCTCGCAGATTCCAGCTTAGTCCAATGCACGTACACTCTTATTATTATTTGCATCGTTCAGTCGTGCAAGTGAAAGGCAATTATGATGATATATGATGGACTGACTGAGATGAGAAAAGATGGTATGAACTCGACCTCTTTTCTTTTTGTAAATATGATGAGTCCCTCGTTCTTGATTCAGCTTATTATGAATAAACATGTTTGCAATGACAATTAGAGATCATAGTTGCTTGTGCCATGCTTGATTAGCTATGAGTTATAATGGTTTACCTTGTGTGCCAACATGCTATTGAGATGATTATGATGTGGTATGATGGGGTGGTATCCTCCTTTGAATGATTTAAGTGACTTGACTTGGCACATGTTCACGCATGTAGTTGAAACAAATCAACATAGCCTTCACGATATTTATGTTCATGGTGGATTATATCCTACTCATGCTTGCATCCAATGTTTATTAATTTTAATGCATGTACATGGCTGTTGTCGCTCTCTAGTTGGTCGCTTCCCAGTCTTTTGCTAGCCTTCACTTGTACTAAGCGGGAATACTGCTTGTGCATCCAATCCCTTAAACCCCAAAGTTATTCCAGATGAGTCCACTATACCTTCCTATATGCGGTATCTACCTGCCGTTCCAAGTAAATTTGTATGTGCCAAACTATAAACCTTCAAATAAACATTCTGTTTTGTATGCTCAAATAGCTCATGTATCAACCAAGGTTGTCCTTATCTTCCGTGTTAGTTGGGTTCTTCTCAAGAGGAGTGGACTCCGCTCCTCACTCACGAGAAAATGGCTGGTCACCGGGATGCTCAGTCCCATTCTTTATGCAAACTAAATCAAAATTAATTACAAACAAAACTCCCCCTAGGACCTGATGTATGTTGGAGGCACTCGTTGTTTCGAGCAAGCTATGGATTTATGCTTGTTGGTGGAGGGGAGTATAAACTTTACCATTCTGTTTGGGAACAGCCTATAATGTGTTTAGCATGGAAGATATCGCCATCTCTTAGTTGTTACGTTGACAATGAAAGTATACCGCTCAAAATACAATTTATCTCTATTTAAAAACCGAGCTCTGGCACCTCTACAAATCCCTGCTTCCCTCTACGAAGGGCCTAACCATTTACTTTTATGTTGAGTCATCACCCTCTTATTAAAAAGCACTAGCTGGAGAGCATAGCTGTCATTTGCATTCATCACTGTTAATTTATGTTGGGTATGACTATGATTGGATCTCTTTTACCATGAATTACAATGTCTAGTCAGTCCTTGATCTTTAAAGGTGCTCTGCATTTATGTTTTGCGGTCTCAGAAAGGGCTAGTGAGATACCATCTTGTTATATCATATTATGATTGTTTTGAGAAAGTGTTGTCATCCGAGATTTATTATTATGACTTGCTAGTTGATTATGCTATTGATATGAGTAATTATGAGACCTGAGAATTATTGCAAATGTGGTTAGTTATGATCTATGCTGAAAACTTGAATGCTGGCTTGACATAGTTACAACAACAAGAGCAACCAGAGTTTGTAAAAGTTTTTCTTTCTTTCTTTCAGTTTGTCAACTGAATTGCTTGAGGACAAGCAAGGGTTTAAGCTTGGGGGAGTTGATACGTCTCCGTTGTATCTACTTTTCCAAACACTTTTGCCCTTGTTTTGGACTCTAACTTGTATGATTTGAATGGAACTAACCCGGACTGACGCTGTTTTCAGCAAAATTGCCATGGTGTTGTTATATGTGCAGAAAACAAATATTCTCGGAATGACCTGAAACTCCACGGAACATCTTAGACCAAGGGGCCCACACCCTTCTCACGAGGGTGGGGGGCGCCCCCCCTACCTCGTGGGCCCCCTGGAAACCCTCTGACGCCAACTCCAACTCTATATATTTGCTTTCGGAGAGAAAAAATAGGAGAGAACAAACCATCACGTTTTACGATACGGAGCCGCCGCCAAGCCCTAAAACCTCTCGGGAGGGCTGATCTGGAGTCCGTTCGGGGCTCCGGAGAGGGGGATTCGTCGCCGTCGTCATCTTCAACCATCCTCCATCACCAATTTCATGATGCTCACCACCGTGCGTGAGTAATTCCATCGTAGGCTTGCTGGACGGTGATGGGTTGGATGAAAATTATCATGTAATCGAGTTAGTTTTGTTAGGGTTCGATCCCTAGTATCCACTATGTTCTGAGATTGATGTTGCTATGACTTTTCTATGCTTAATGCTTGTCACTAGGGCCCGAGTGCCATGATTTTAGATCTGAACCTATTATGTTTTCATGAATATATGTGAGTTCTTGATCCTATCTTGCAAGTCTATAGTCACCTACTATGTGTTATGATCCGACAACCCCGAAGTGACAATAATCGGGACCACTCCCGGTGATGACCATAGTTTGAGGAGTTCATGTATTCACTATGTGCTAATGCTTTGTTCCGGTTCTCTATTAAAAGGAGGCCTTAATATCCCTAAGTTTCCAATAGGACCCCGCTGCCACGGGAGGGTAGGACAAAAGATGTCATGCAAGTTCTTTTCCATAAGCACGTATGACTATATACGGAATACATGCCTACATTACATTGATGAATTGGAGCTAGTTCTGTGTCACCCTATGTTATGACTGTTACATGATGAACCACATTCGGCATAATTATCCATCACTGATCCGGTGCCTACGAGTTTTCCATATACTGGTTTACGCTTATTTACTTTCCCGCTGCTACTGTTACAATCACTACAAAATACCAAAAACATTACTTTTGCTGTCTTTACTTTTGTTGCCGCTACTACCACAATCATATTACTTTGCTACTAAACACTTTGCTGCAGATACTAAGTTTCCAGGTGTGGTTGAATTGACAACTCAGCTGCTAATACTTGAGAATAATCTTTGGCTCCCCTTGTGTCGAATCAATAAATTTGGGTTGAATACTCTACCCTCGAAAGCTGTTCCGATCCCCTATACTTGTGGGTTATCAATCGCGCATTCAACGCGGGCCATGGGGAAGCGTAACCAGCGAAGAGGTTACCGCAGTAAAAACTTCACCCCGCATGCCCGCGCACCGTTTTGGGCCTAGCCCAACAACACATCGCGCTTATGTGTGGCCCATGCCCGGGGGCTCCTGTCGGTGTACAAAAGTAGGGGCTCTCCTTTGTACCCCTTTACTTGTGCACGGGCAGTCAGAGCCATGCCTGTGACCACACTCAGCAGGGCAGAGGAGGAAAACAGAAATATAAGGCTACCAGAGCAGCGCTCCAACCAAGGGCGCAGAAGACGGAGAAATCAGACATGCTTCCTCCCGGCAAGACCCTTGTCGGAGTGGCCTACACAACCCCGACAAGAGTCTTGCCGGGGCATCTCACCCAGCACCAACATCACAACCACCCTTGAGCCTGAGAGTTTCGACGCCATCAACAACATTGGAACCAAGCCTCGGGAAGTGCCTGCATGGTGGCATGCAGATCTTTGTGAAGACAGAGAGCCTACAAATCCTAGATGAGGACCATAAGACAAGACAATCGCAAGGATCCTTGCCGAGGATGCCCATGAGGCCCCGGCAAGGCTCCTTGCCAAAGACACTCGCAAGGCCCCGGCAAGACTCTTGTCAAGGGCGCTCACCAGACCCCGGCAAGACCCTTTGCCAGGAATATTCACGAGACTGCAACAAGATCTTGCCGCCCCGTCACCGCCCCAGCTCAGCGGCCAACCCACCAACTGAAGCAAGTACCCACGTGGCAGTACGTGGGTACTAATCCAACTAGCCAAGCACCTGTGTGGTGGCATACAGATCTTCGTGTAGACCCTACCACCACGCCAACTCAGCAGCCTGCGAGCCTACGTGGCGCTGCATGCCTCGTTGGCCTGGACGCGTGTCGAAGCAAGGCGGGGCAACGACGGACGGGACGGGCCTCGTTACCGCCCCCGATAAAGCAAGTGGACACCTAAGTAGCGCATTTGATGCACTTTTTCCTGTAATGACAGGCGATAAGCTTGTACACTGTATACCTTTCCACCTCCTGTGTGCCACTGTGGCAGCCCCTTTTGACTATAAAAGGAGGCCCGAGGCATACTGGAGAGGGATTCAGATCTTTTGGATGACACACGCATCGTAGCTAGTTCAAGAACTCAAGAACACTCAAATATACACCAAAGCAGGACTAGGGTATTACGCATCCTCATGGCCCAAACCTGGGTAAGCGATCCACGTGCTGGCTTCTAGACCCGCTCTTTGCACAACCTCGTGCCCGACAACCATAGCAAAAGGGCTCCCAGTGATCCCATAGGGTCGTTTCCCCCGACATGGAGCGCCCGCTTCGTGGCTATACTGCACTCGAGTACCTTCATCCTTAGGCGATCAATGGGTTGAGTACCTTCCACAACACCTCCATGACCCTCCAGACTATTTATGTGTGTTGCTGGTGTGGCAGGAAGACATCACAAGATGTGTACCACAGTATGGTCATTGAGGACACACCTGCACTTGAGAGATTACTATAGTTGATCAGGAAGGTCCAACAAGAATCAATGTCATTTCTGCGCCAAAATTGACAGTGGTGGGCTACTCGTCTGACAAATACTCCGAACTTGTTATTGGATGCACGCCCGTTCAGGTACAACAGCCGCCTTCTACCTCTCCTTCTACAAATTAACATTATTTCTAACTTTGAAGATGTTTGTTCGTCTGTCATTCAGAAAAAGATTCCAACAAGCTTGACCCTGAAACTGCGGATAGTGAAGGTCTTGGCACTAGAATCTATCGGCCCGACCTGGAGCAAGTTGTCAGTTTCCTGAGATGCTTTCCATGCCTGGAGAAGCTATATATCGAGGTGATGTTCCTTTCCTATTAAATGTTAACCATAAGGGAGTTCAATTTGTGACACCTTTTTCCTAGTTTACAATGACAATGTACTACGATTTCTGAAGGTTCTTTTGGAGGATTTCAGTACATACATGTCCCCCCATATTGGTTGCTTGATCCATATGGTTACAATCAATAAGCATTTCTCCTTTGGATTCATCTGTACTAGTTTTCTTAGGGAACTTTTCATCCACTCCAACCTCTTGTGAAGAAGGCTACATTTTTCTAGAATGTAATCAAATGCCCATGTTAATCATGTCAGATCGAAGATGGCATGTTAGTGCATTTTACAAATCCTGCAAACCAAATAGACCTGTAGTAATGTTCAAAATTGCATGTAGGCACTAACACATTTTCTTCTTTTGCATATAAGATTAGGCCCAGTGGTGGATAATGTGATACATTATAACAATCACGTCGAATGCCTAGATCTGCATCTCTCAGAAATTACTTTGAACTCCTATCGAGGGACCTTACCGGAGATTATATTCGCCAGGTTTTTTGTTCTCAGAGCAAGGGTGCTGAAGGAAATGAGGTTAGCCCTACATTTATTTCACAAAAATGAATGGTTTGTTGATCAGCGCCGGCGCCTGCGGCAAAATGGAGTAGGCTCCAAAAATGCTGAATTTCATTTTGGAACTTCAGATGATAGAGTAATCAGAAGTCATCGTGTCAACCCCATACATGACTTAATAGTGGCTGACCCCTTTGCAAAAATTGTGAGGTTTCGTAACCTGACTTAGAAGCGGTGATATTAGTTTAAACCTCTCTAATATCCATGTTCAACAGATCAGCGCGAGTGTTCGCAGCTGATGAGTTGAATTACATTTCTAATATCAGTTTGAACCTTGTAATCTTCAAATTTGAGCCATATAACTCTGGAATTTGAACCTTGTAATATTTTGAGCTTTTGTGGTACAATCGTTGAAATGGCATCGTATGAGACTCATATATTTCTAGCACTATTTTGACCTTGATATGCAATGGTCTTAGATTTTATTAACCATTCTTGAATCTGTTTATCGATCCCACAGCACACGATTTCTATAGCTAACTCGACTGCGATCTTCGACATTATTGCATACAGTTGGTTTCTTCCATCGTGTGCAATGTAGAGCGCAGAATTAATTATCGCACTCGAGTGTCCATCATCACCCTTGTGTGTAACTTTGACCTCATCACCCATGGGTAATCTTATGACCGAAGTCATTCCACACACTTCATTTTTACAAAGCTTTTTGCCAATAAACGCCCATGATTTGTCCCTCTTCTAGCCGACGCGTGGCCAAACTAGCCGGGCGGGAAGCTTGAGCGGTAAACAACACGGTAGCGCTGGAACAGGCTCACCGATAATACATTTGGCGCCTCTTCAAGCCCATGCATGTGGTGCGGTGTTGTCAATTGTGCACTGGAATCCTCCGCTATGAACGCCGTGACAAGACGTGACGATTACAGGCCAGCCGGCCCCCATTTATTACAGCTACCATTTAACCCTTGTGTCTCTTCAACCTTTTGATCGTGGCCCACCATTGCAAGAAGCACACCCACCACGAGAAATTCTTAGAGGGTATCCTACGCGGCTCCAATGGCGCTCCGAGCGGTTGCAGACGATGAGCAGCAGTTCACCATGTGTGCCGTGGTGGACACCCACAGAAGGTTCATGGACCTTTGGGTGGTGTACACGAACGACCGGTCTGGGTGGAGCACTCCATCCACATCATGGAGTTGTTGCTTGGCAAGGAGAAGTACAAAGTGGTCGGGTTCGACCTCGAGTACACCCACACTCGTGCTGGGTCTCATCCCAAGGTCGTCGTCGCCCAGATGTGCGTGCGCCACCATGTCCTCGTCTACCACTACTGCCTGGCCATAAGGCCTACATGTTCGCTACGGTGGACATCACCAACGATGTAAAGGCACTCAAGAATTCGGGCATCACCTGCCAGAATCTTGTCGACATCTAGGGCCAATACAAGATCTGGGGAAGCAAGGAGCATGAGAAGGACTCACTGGTTCACCTCACTGAGGCCATCATGGACCCCTACTACGGAGACATGAAGGATTCGTGCAACAAGGACAAGCATGCGTGTCACTTGGCCTAGATGGAGAAACTCGACAAAGCTCACGTCGTGTACGCGGCCAAGGAGGCGTACATGAGCTACGACATGTATAGGTGGATCGTCGACATGAGGAAGTGCCTCCTTCCCCAAAACGGCTAGGGATCTAGTCGGAAGCAGAGCAATGGCAAGCATCGTCGCAACAATACACTACTAGAGAAAAGCCTAGCAGTAGCGCTGGTTTTTGGCCTATCAGTAGCATGGGTAGGCGCGCTACTGATAAGGCACTACAGCTAATGCTTAGCAGTAGCGCCTATAGGCACTCTCTACTGCTATATCTACTTAGTAGTAGCGCTTGCCTAGTCAAGCGTTACTACTAATTACTAGTAGCGCTTTCGAAAACAATCACTACCACTATTATTCCCTATTCCATTTATCTTGAATTTTAGGTCGTATTCATATACCTGTATACAATTTTTCATACAGTAGCAATTTAGAGATTGTTTTTACATCATAATGAGTTATTGAATCACTAGGTGAAAGAAACTTGGATTAGTTTCAAGTGCATGGATCCAAAGTAACCAATGGTCACTTTGGATCCATCCATGTGAAACTAATCGGCGGTTCTTTCACCCAATGACATAATAACTTATCATCATCATCATAATATCATTAACAACTTATCATAATAATACATCATTGTCACATAACTCATAATCATCATTTTCGTCCAATGTCATATAACAACTTCGTCACTAGTTATAATAACAACTCCTCCTCCTCATCATCATAGTAATCATAATCACTACTCCTACTTAGCATCACCATCAAGTCTAAGACATTGTAGTCATATATAATCAACACTAACTAATTGTTCTTAATACTTAGGACCTACTCCTCTCTCCTAGCTAAAATACCATAAAACAGATAAACCGGTCCTTCACCATAATGGAGAATGGACATAAACCTATCTCCAACTTGTGGCTTGCGCACATTCATTTTGTCTCCAATTATTTGCGTGTGCGCATTCATCACTTTGCTCCATTCTTTGATTTTGAGCCTTCCATCATTTGAAGAAATCGAGTATGCAGTATGGTAAGCCTCCGAAGGAGTTGGTCGTAAGCTAACCATATGCATATCACCTTCGGTAAATAGCATATCAGGCACAACCTGCTTTGGGAGCCTCTGTTCAAAATGGAATAGTAACATATATAGTTAGCAATGGTTTACTTAAGAATAATGTATGCAATGAAGTTACCATCATTAACAAAATCTTACCAAGTTTTTGGCAATGAAGTTATCATCAAGCAATGTATGGACTAGTGGCACGTATCTAGTATAATTTGGGCTGATAGAGTGACTGTTTTTGAAGGCCTCAACATCTTCTATGAATGAGACAAGATAACCTTTCTCCTCACAATTAAGCTTGGAGTCATAGCTATAGTATGTGTTGTCTACTACCTTCCGAGTATTTCTTGAAGATAAGAAATAAGCTGAAAATTATAAATAAATAAGTTTAGTACGGACGAACACTAAATAGTTTTAAATTAACAACATAAATTACTGAACTTAACAAATTAGCTTGGCAAACTCACATCTAGGCAAAACTGGAGGCATATCCACATCAACCCAGATGTCGCTATCATCATCATCATCATCATCATCATAATCTTCGGGACGAATATCAAATCTTATTCGCATTCCCTCCTCAAATCCATATGACTTGCAGAGAGCTTCCCAATTAGAGCAACCAAAATGGGAGCGATCGACCGCATTGTAGAACTTAACCAGAAACTCATAACCATGTTTAGTTCTTAAGTGAGCCCTCCTCGTCTCCACATTCTCAAAGTCATCTAAACCAAAACCAAGCTTCTCCAATACATATGGTCTAGCATGGCACGGGATGTACTAATCGAATTGAAAAAAATCCATAAATTACACGTTGAACAAAAGAAGCACAAGTGATGATATTAAATACGATGAAATGCTTGTCGTTGTGTACCGTACAAACATTGAAGGTCTCTTCCAGCTTCACGGTGAAAAACCTATCGTTTTGCAGGTGAGGAAACCTGTCGCACACACCTCGGTCATCGTAGCAGTACACACACTCCGGGATCCCATCGTCATCAGACATCTCCTGTGTTCAAAATTCAAAGATTATAACTCGACGGCAAAACCCAAAAAATCCGGCATGACCTTTACTAAAAAAGGACATATCGAGCGCCTGAAATTTGCTGGAACGGAAATTAATCAACACTCCGACAAAACATAGGCCACTTATCGATGGTCATTGCATTTCAATGGTTCAAAATATGAAAAAAAAACATTTTAAAATATCATATATATAATCCTAACAGTAAATAAACTAGTTTTATTAACTACTTACTAAATAAACTAGTTTTATTAACTACTTACTAAATAAACTAGTTCTATTAAGCATTTACTAAATAACTAGTTCTATTAAGCACTTAATATAAATAAACTAGTTATAATAATCACTTACTAAATAAACTAGTTACCTATGATTTGCAAAAACAGAGACAAGGGAGGGAGGGAGGGAGGAGAGAGGAGGGGGAGGGGCCGGCCGGAGGAGGAGGAGGGGCCGGCCGGAGGAGGAGGGAGGGGCGGCCGGAGGAGGAGGAGGGAGGGGCGGTGGGAGGAGGGCTGCCGGCGGATGAGGGAGGAGGGGGCGGCCACAGGCGGAGGGAGGAGGAGGAAGGAGGGCACGGTGGGAGGAGGAGGGACGGAAGGAGGGAGTACCTCGGTGGCGGGCGGACGACGGCGACGAACGACAACGGTTATCGGCGTGGGCGGGAGTGACTGAGAGAGGGAGACTGAGTGAGAGAGACAGGGTCGGCCGTACGTGTGGGGATAAGGTAGGGTTAGTAGTAGCGCGGGCATGAGAAAGCGCTACAGCTAAGGAGAATAGCAGTAGTGGGGTAAGGCATAAGGCGCTACTGCTATAACTAGCTGGACGGCGAGGTCATGGCAATGGGAGCAGCAGCGCGATTTAGAGATGACGCGCTACTGCTATTTTCTATTCAGCAGCGTGTTTTCACGGAATGCGCTGCTGCTAAATAGCAGTAGCGTCATATTTTGAAGAGCGTTGCTGGTAATATTCTGTGTATAAGGTTTTCCCTAGTAGTGATAAGTAGATGATTAGATCCTCGTTTCTCCTACTTTAGTATGCATGTAATTGCTTACTTTGGTGTGTGGAAATGTTATGTGTGTAGTCACTTGTGTAATTGTATGCTTAATTTGGTTATGTGATGCTGTCTTTTAAGTATATATGTTGATGCTCTGTAGACAGAGCGTAGATGTTGTGCAGACAAATAAAATCACATCGCACACGGACTAAACAATGGAACCCCACTACAAAAAAAAGACACTTCCGTGATGATACATGTTTGTCACAGTAGGTCACGTTTTCTGTCATGCATGTACATCCATGACGATTTTATGACATAATCAAGATAGTCATAGATGTGCTGTTGTAGAAGTGTTCCATGACATTACCAAAATTATCATCATGGAAATGTCCACTTCCATGATGATAAATCGGGCGTCATGGAAGTGCTTTCATCAAGGGTGACCGACACGTGGCATCCACCGTAACGGGTCGCCATTAAGCTATCGGGTCTAGTTTTGGATCCAATAACCCGCTAACAGCCCAGACCAATCAGGATTTTCCACGTGTAAAATTCCCATTGGCCGGAGGAAACACGTGTTGGCTCACCATTGGGACAGATTTCATCCATTCATTGGACAGGAGGCGCCTATGATACGTCGACACGTGGCACGGCCCAACAAAGGCCCATTCCGGTGAAAAGGCCAGCCCATTTGACTTGGTCAAATGGTAACGGGCTGGCCCACGGAAAGCCTATTAATGGCCTGTTTGTATATAGCCCATTTATGGCCCGCTAACTCACGGCCCCTTACAGCCAATCATAATTAAGCCCGGTAGCTTCATCTAGGCCATCCAATATGATTCCAGCCCATTGTAACTTCTGGCCCATGTATGGCCCATGATGTCTTTCGGCCCATACGAGGCCATTTGTAACTCTTGGCCGATTAACGGCCCGTGGTGAATCTGGCCCGCAATGAACAATGTACCCATTAACGGCCCATTACTCCATTGGGCCGTTTCCAACCCGTGTTATCTTTCAGCCTTCTTAGGGCCCATTTATTCTTGGGCTCATTTCCAGCATCCGGTTACTTACGACCCATTATTGACCTTTTCTGATTGTGGGCCAAATTCAGCCCGCGGTTACAATCGGCCCGTTTGCGGCCCGTTAATCCGTTGGGACGTTTTCATAGCGTCATCAAATACATCCGATTAACGACGACCCGTTATTGTGGGCCCATGAATGGATAATTCCAAATCTAGCCCGTTTACAGCCCATAATGCGGTCTGTTATTGGCCCATGTTTGGCCTATCGATCATACGACACTTAGAAGGCCCATTGATGCTACGGCCCGTAGAAGGCCCATTGTTTCTACGGCCCTTAGAAGGCCCATTGTTTCTACGGCCCATAGGAGGCCCATGGTAACTACAGTAAATATGTAGCACATGGTTATTATGGCCTAGTTTTAAAAAATAGGTTATTGTGGCCACTAGCAAATCGGGGAAAAAGAACTGCACTGACTACAAGAAAACAAATAAACAAGACAACAAGGAAATAAATAAGCAAGCAACTTACGCTAGGCTATCACGACTATTACACATATTACATCCACTTGGCATCAAAGTTCGCCACCAGTGCAAATATAAGGAACACAACTGTATATCATATACACTGGTTGTGAAAGTTAGCGACCAGTGCAAATAAATACCGCAGCAAAACAAGTCCAAAACTGAAATCACTTCAGAAGAGCTCAAGAAACAATATCCTGGGTACCCATAATGCTGGCAAGATGCTTAGCAAGCTTGTTAAACTTCTCCTGTTTGGTGCTTAAATCCTCCAGCACTTGTTGTTGCACCAGAAAGTATGCATCTGAATTCTGCAGGGACTTCCTTAGTCCTTCGGATTCCTGTCGCATAACATCTGGTCGATGTCTTTCAACTTGAAGTTGAGCCTCAAGAAGCCGAAATGATTCAGGTAGTGAGTTCGAAGAGCTGGTGCCAGCAATAGTAGACAGTAACTCGAACACTACATCAACATAGGACTTTGGGGTTGTCTCGGTGTCTTCAATATAGTTTTTATCAGCTTTCTTGGAGACCAACATGGATGTCTCACTATCTTGAAGCTTATCTGCATTACTTCCTTTACCATTGCATAACGGGTACTCTTCTCCAATAGTTTATCCGCGTTCTAAAAGAGAAACAAACAAACACATCACAGGTTTACAATGTAGTATATGAAACTCATTTTGGTAAACTAGTTCAATAGTAAGGTGGACAGGATAACAGCATGAAACAAACATATATCTATGTAGTATGGTCACTGTATGGTCTATATCATTCTAGTTTATGTTGCCAAATCAAGATAGATACAGTTTAAATCATATCTATTTAAGGCAAAGCAGCATAGACAGAATATAAGTGTGGGAAACTACACAGCAATAACAACACTTGTAATGTGCATGGCATGAGAACATAACTGTTTATTCAATTGAAACTGAAATCAATATAGAGCAAGTTACAACAACAAACACGTTAAAGAAACAGGTTTAAAACATACCTGTAGCGCCATTGGAGTTTCAATTGCATCCTTCAAATTTGAAATTAGTTGGTATGAGTAAGAGCAAGGTAGTATGAACCATAGCTACGGAACCAGACATGAGAACACTTCTTCTTCTGCTTTAAGCGTTGACTTGCGGTTCGGAGTGGTGCTCCTCGTGCTTTGGGCACTGTAGTTGCCTTACTAAATGCTCGTGTTCGGGTGCTCTGTGGTGGAGACGGTGTTGTGTCAACTGGAACTGGGTTACTATCTGCTGGGGTTGGGGTTAGAAGCGGTGTAGCTGGTTCTCTGTCTAACTGGGTAGGGGTACAATCTGCGTGAGTGTAGCGATCCGACCTCAACTGGTCAAATCTCTATGCATAAGTGTCATCCCTGGATCGGTAATGCTGACACACACAGTACTTGAAGGATTTATAACAGAGTTCAATCACACACTTATTACATCGAATATCTCAAAGAGAGTACATAATACAATAATATGGCTGAAGGCCATCTAATGAAGATGACAACGGAAGGCTTCAAAGGCAAAATGAGTCCATCAACTCCAACGGCATAGCTGAGTGCAAGACAACGACCTAGCACACCTTACTCTTTGTCTAAAAAGTCTGCAACATGATACGTTGCAGCCCGAAACGGGCCAACACATGGAATGTGCTGGCAAAATAACACTGTAGAGCAACGAACAAGTAGCAGCTATAACTATATGCATATTTGGCTGGTGGAGGCTCTATGGTTATCATGTTTGCGTAAAGCCAATTTTTCCCAACTACAAAGGAATATATTTTATTTAACTATCAAGTTGGTTGATAAAATATTGAGAAGGTTCCTCCAACTCAACCCCAATTAAAAAGTAATTAACAGCCCAACAAAATTAATTAAGAGTGATGAGACCAAACCAATAATTCAGGAACCAGATACTCAAGATGTCCATAACCGGGGACACGGCTAACCATGATTAGTTTGTACACTATGCAGAAGTTTGCACACTTTTCCCCACAAGACTCGATCTCCTCTGTTGTATTTCTCGTACTACACGGTGTTTGAGAAACGAATGACTCAGACACAGTCTTTCCGAAGAGGTCCCCTTAACCGATACATAGGCCGGTACACCTACAATCCCCTACAGCTGCTAGCCCATCATGGAAAGGTTTTCCAGAACATACTCAATTGTTCTAGAGCCCATAATGGCATGTGGCTGCACACGGAAGTTTCTAGCATGAATAATCTTATGATCCCTTGGAGCCTAGGTGGCAAACCATAGTATGATCACACGAGTACTCCGGGATATCCCATGACAGCGCTGTATTGCTCCAGGTGCCCAGACAACCACTGGGTGCTCCAGGGTGCCTCAACCAATCCACCCAGATGTGTATTGAAGTAGCCACCTTAAGTTAACCATTATTTAACAACTCTCACATCTATCATGGATACACTCAACCAAGCCACGTCTACGACCATAGCATAGCAGTATAAGCAAAATGTAGAACTAACTCCCAAGGTTTGCATAAAGGATAATAGGTTCTACCTCATCAACTACTTCCCAATACCCACATGTTAAGCAGATCCTACTCATGCAATGTTTGAGGGTTGAAACTAATGCATAAAAACTGGGTAATCAAGAGTACTATCAAAGTGTTACTTGCCTTGTTGATGATCTGAAAACCCTAGTGACTCGTAGTAGCATGCTTCGCACTCCAAAAACTCTATCACAAACAAACAATCACATACATAAGCACTCAAGCAATAGATGCAAGGGTAAAACTTAAAGAGAAAAGATCCAAATCGAAAGTACAAGAGAAGAGCTTCGATTTGCAAAAATAATCAATCGGAACGGAGCTACGAAACTCAACCTGTGGTCAAAAGAAGTTCAAATTCAAATCTGATCGCAACCAAATTTTAATTTTTAAAAACCATGTTCAAGTTGATTAAGTGGAAAGATGGGTTCGGGACGAAGATTTTGGCGCTGGTTTCACTGGATTTGGACAAATGGTTAAAAAGTTGCAAGCGTTTGAAGATCTGGGGCTAATCTGCGATACAAATTATCCCAGATAGGTCCATGGCCGAAAATAAAATAAAAAGAAAATTATAACGAACGAACGTTCGCTAATAGGGACGAACGGACGGACGCGTTCGCGAACAGAGGCATTTGGGTGAAAGTTCTCTAAATAGATCAGACAGAAAAACCGAGAAAACCCTAACCCTAAAATAAAACCGATCTAGATCGAAAACCAAAAAAACTGCCGGCGGTTTTTACCAGTTCATGACGAAAACTGGCGGGTCGATGGTGAGGTCCGGCGGGGCACGAGCGGGCGGCGGTGTCGGCGAGCGGGCGGCGTTAGCGGCATGGCAGGCGGCGCGAGCCGCGGCGGGGTGCTGCGGCTGCTGCTTGGGGCGGCGGTGGCTCGAGGTGGGGAGAGGCGGCGGCGGGGCATGCTATTTAAAGGCCGGGGGTCCGACTTGGAGGAGGGTCCAAGCAGCGGCGGAGTTTGGCTCGGACGCGGGGAGGAAGGCGGCGGGCGGGTGGTGCCGGGCCGCGGCCTGCTCGGCTAGGCCTTCGGCCCAGTCGGGCGGGAACTTTTTTTTAAATAAATTCCGCCAAATAAAAATCTTAATAAAAAAAATCTAAAAATTCCAAAAACAATTTTTGCCGTCTAAATAAAATATTTAGAATAAAGTGAATATTTTTCTGCCCTAGAAATGCAATTTTCAAAAATGCATATTTTTCTAATTCAAATAAAATCTCAAATAAAATCCAAATAAAATATTTATTTGATTTTAAAATTTTACCTCCAATATTCCTCTCTTTTTGAATAAGTCATATTATCTTCACTCTTTAAATTTATAGATTGGAAATAATTAGAGAGAAAAATATTAAAATCAAATTGATCCCTCTTTTCAAATTTGAGAAAAAATTCAAATATGAAAATAAATGAAATCCCTAACTCTCTCCTTGGGTCCTTGAGTTGCTTAGGATTTCTAGGATCACAACAAAATGCAAATAAAATATGATATGTATATGATGACCTATGTATAACATCAAATTAACATTCGGGATGTTACAAACCTACCCCCCTTAAGATGAATCTCGCCCTCAAGATTCGGGTTGGCTAGAAAATAGGTGTGGGTGGTCTTTCGTTGGTCTTCTTCTCGTTCCCAGGTGGCTTCATCCTCGGTATGGTGGCTCCATTGAAACTTTGCAAAACTTGATAACCTTGCTGCATGTTACTCGGCTAGCAAACTCGAGAATCTTGACGGGTTTCTCCTTGTAGGTCAGATCACTCTCCAACTGAATTGCTTCCAGGGGCACTGTATCTCTTAGGGGAATATCGGCCATCTCAGCATGGCACTTCTTCAACTGGGAAATGTGAAACACATCGTGAACTCCTGACAATCCTTCGGGCAACTCCAACTTGTAGGCAACCTCTCCCATACATTCCAGAACTCGGTATGGTCCTACAAATCTCGGGGCTAACTTTCCCTTAACTCCAAATCGTTTAACTCCTCACAGTGGTGACACATGAAGATACGCTCGATCTCCAATTTCATTGACTACCTCCTTGTGTTTAGTATCGGCACAACTCTTCTACCTGGACCGAGCTACCTTTAGTCTATCCCGAATAAATTTAACCTTCTCTTCAGACTTTTTGATCAAATCTGGTCCAAACAACTGACGGTCTCCAACTTCATCCCACATTAACGGTGTCCTGCACCTCCTTCCATATAAAGCTTCGAAAGGTGCCATCTTCAAAGTAGCCTGATAACTATTGTTGTAGGAGAACTCTGCGTAAGGCAAATTGTCATCCCAACTAGATCTATAATCTAGAGCACAAGCTCTCAACATGCCCTCCAAATTCTGATTGACTCTCTCTGCCTGTCCATCGGTCTGCGGATGAAAGGCTATACTGAACTCTAGCCTAGTACCCACAGTCTGGTGTAATTGATTCCAAAACTTCGAGGTAAACTGTGTCCCCCTATCTGATACGATGGTCCTCGGAACTCCATGCAGACATACGATCCTGGTCATATATATCTTGGCCAACTTTGCGCTTGTATAGGTGGTTTTCACTGGGATTAAGTGAGCTACCTTGGTCAAGCGATCAACTATAACCTAGATTGAATCATATCCCGATCGGGTCCTGGGTAATCCAGTGATGAAATCCATGCCAAGCTTGTCCCACTTCCATTCGGGTACCGGCATAGGCTATAGTAATCCTGCTGGCTTCTGATGTTCAGCCTTCACTCTCTGACATACATCACATACTTCTACGTACTCGGCAATATCCTTTTTCATACCTGTCCACCAGAAACGCTTCTTCAACTCCAAATACATCTTGGTGTTTCTGGGGTGAATCGAGTATGGCGAGTCATGAGCTCCCTGAAGTATTAACTTCCTGATCTCCGCATTATTGGGAACATATATACGATCCTCAAACCATAAAGTCTCGTGCTCATCCTCACGGAAACCCTTGGCTATTCCCTTGCTCATCTTCTCCTTTATCTCAGCAATTTCCTTACCATCCTTCCGAGCTTCGCAAATCTTTCCCAATAATGTAGACTGAACCTCCATTGTTGCAACAAAACCTCTTGGAACTATCTCCAAACAAAGATCCTTGAGATTCTCGACTAACTCCTGCGGTAATCCTCCGCTTACAAGGGTATTGGCATAACTTTTGCGGCTCGAAGCATCTACTACGACATTGGCCTTTCCTGGATGATAATGCAATTTCATATCATAATCCTTTATGAGCTCCAGCCATCTCCTTTGCCCGAGATTTAACTCCTTCTGCGTGAACATGTACTTCAAACTCTTGTGATCCGTTTACACATCACATCTGTTTCCAATCAGAAATGTCTCCAGGTCTTAAGCGCATGGACTACAGCTGCTAACTCCAAATCATGGGTGGCATAATTCAACTCATGCAGTCAAAGCTGACGTGAGGCATATGAAACAAATCTTCCGTCCTACACCAGTACTCCTCAAAGTCCTAAGCGAGAAGCGTCGCAATACACTTGGAATTCCTTGCGTATATCCGAAAGAATCAGCACTGGGGCTGTAACAAAACATTTCTTCAACTCCTGAAAACTGGCCTCACAATCTTCAGTCCATTTGAACTTGGTATCCTTCTTCAACAACTCTGTCATGGGTTTCACAATCTTGGAGAAATTCTCAATGAACCTCCGGTAATATCATGCGAGTCCCAGAAAACTGCGGATCTCTCCAACTGAGGTGGGTGCCAACCACTCAGTGACAGACTGAACCTTCGTGGGGTCTACTACTATACCTTCTCCTGATACAACATGTCCAAGAAATCCAACTTCCTTCAACCAAAACTCACACTTGCTAAACTTGGCATACAACTGATGTTCCCTGAGCTTCTCGAGAACTAAGCGCAAGTGTTCCTTGTGTTCCTCTTCATTCTTTGAGTACACAAAAATATCATCAATGAATACCACAACAAACCTATCCAAGAACTACATGAACACTTTATTCATCATACTCATGAAATAGGCAGGGGCATTGGTCAATCCAAATGACATAAACGTGTACTCATATAGCCCGTACCTTGTGGTGAAAGCTGTCTTAGGTATATCCTATTCTCGGATCTTCAGCTGGTGGTATCCTGATCGCAGATCGATCTTGGAGAATACTTTAGCTCCTTGCGGCTGGTCAAACAAATCATTGATCATCATTAGTGGGTATTTGTTCTTGATTGTCACTTCATTCAATGCTGCTTTATCCTTCTTCTCAACCAAGAGCACTGGGGCTCCCCACGGTGAAGAACTTGGTAGAATGTAACCTTTCTCCAATAGCTCCTTGATTTGCATCTTAATCTCCTCCAGATCATTTGCGGGCATCCGGTATGGCCTCTTCGATATTGGTCTGCTGCCTGCCAATAGCTCTATCAGAAACTCTATGTCTCGATCTGGCGGCATGTCTGGTTCCTCTGGAAATACATCCGGGTAATCCTTCACAACAGGCACTTCTTTCTGAACAACTCCCGAGAGAGAATTTACTTGGGTCCTTCTTGGCGCATGCCTAGACACATACTTGATCCTTTTTCCCTCAGGGGTGGTGAGAAAAATTGACTTACTAGCACAATTGATGTTTCCTCCATACTTCGATAACCAGTCCATACCAAATATTATATCCATTCCTTGGGACTCCAAAATTATTAGGTCTGAGGGGAAAACATGTCTACCTATGGCATCTGAAAACATCCTCTGCTTGCCATATACTCAGCTCCTGGCGAGCTTACTAACATAGGTGTCTTAAGAACTTTGGTGGGCAACTTATACTTATCGACAAACCCCCTCGAAATGTATGAATGTGATGCACCAGTGTCAAAAAGAACGATTGCAGTATATGACTCAATCAAAAACTAACCTATAACTGCATCTGACTGCTCTTCAACCTCCTCCACATTAACGTTGTTCACCTGTCCCCTGTTGAAAGGGTTGGGCTTATTCCCCGAGCTTCCATTGTCGTTTCCATTCTTTGCTTCAGGGCATTCGGTGGCAGAGCGTCCAGTCTTCCCACACTTGAAACAAGTAATGCGACTTAGATCCTTCTTGGCGGGTGTAGAGGGGTTGGAACGGTTTTGGCTGCTGCTTCCTCCATTCCCATTCCCATTTCTAGGGCCACTGTGCTTATGCAAAGTTCCTCCATTGTGAGTGTGGCCTCCATGGTTATGGGTATATCCTCCCGGGTTCGGGGTAAAACGAGGCTTCTGCTGAGCTCCAGAATTATACTTCCCTTGTCCATACTTCCTTTTTCGGCTCTCTATCTGTTGTTGCTTCCCTTCAATCATAAGAGCCCTGTCTACCAACTCCTGGTAGTTTGTAAATGTTGCCACCATCAGCTGCATACTCAGCTCATCATTCAGCACTTCCATAAACTTCTCCTGCTTCGCGGCATCTGTGGCCACATCGTCTGGGGCATAGCGAGCTAACTTGCTGAACTCATCCACGTACTGCCCCATAGTACGATTTCCTTGGCGTAAGTTGCGAAACTCACGCTTCTTCATGCTCATTGCTCCAGTTGAGACATGTGCAGTGCGGAATGCTTGCTGAAACTGATCCCAAGTGATATTGGCTATAGGGAAAGTGGATGTGTAATTCTCCCACCATGAGGATGCGGGTCCATCCAGTTGGTGTGTGGAAAAGCGCACCTTCTCAGCATCTTGCAACCTGCGGTGATCAACTCCCTTCAAATCCCGCGTAGCCATTCATCAGCAACAATCGGCTCGGTGCTACTGGAAAACACCGGCGGATTCAACCTCAGAAAATGGGCTAAGTTGTCAACTGGAGGTGGTGGCGGTCGGCTGTTGTTGTTGTTGTTGTTGTTGTTGTTGTTGCCTTGGTTCAGGACTAATAGCTGCATCAAGGCATTATGCTGCTGGATCAGCTGAGTGAGCTCCGGTGGGAAGACAAATCTGAGGTCACGTCTTGGAGGCATCTGATGGGTTTAGAGGGAAAAGATTAGAATAGAGTGAGGTCTAAGGGGAAAATCACTATCCATATGCACATGAGACAAACTCATTCATATCACACCACTCAATTCAAACAAGGGCATACAATCGATCTAGCTACCGTTACACAATACTCCGACTATTACTATATACATGGGGGGGGGTATACTACTGATAATATCGTGGCCGACTAGAAATTTTGATCGGAAGATGATTCCATAATATCTGGTCCAGCTTCGTCTTCATAGTCATCATCACTGTCGGGGTCAGAGTCAGTGTCGTCGATGATGATGTAGTCTTCGGGATGGTCGTCACCTCCCGGCGCAGGGTTTCCCTTGAATACTCCTAGCTTCTTCTTTCTTCTCCAGTAATACTGCAATTTTCTCTTCACACCCGTCGCGTGTAGACTTGAGTTCCTCTTATAGCTCCATGTTTCTAGTCATCACCTTCTTCAGGTCTATTATGCTGGCGCACATCTGGTTCTCCTGGTGGCGAATGTGTTGGTTCAACTCCTGGATGTAGGCTGCAATGGATTTGTCCCTCCTGGTGTTGATCGTCTTCGATTGCTCGTCTCGGTGCCCATATATCTGGTAGATGGTGTCCTTAAGATCCTTGTGGTAAACTTCACCGATGTGTCCCATGGCGATGTGAGCTGCCGTGCTCTTTCCTAGACTCCAGGTTGGTGCATCAAAGGAAAACTCTATGGGCTCAGTAACTGGGGTGAATATCCTTCCTAGAACATGTACTCGAATGATCCAATGCTCTTCTTCAGGTATGGTGGCGGTGTAGGTCCCGGTGGAGCTTGGTATTCCGATGTTCAGGTACCTAGTGGCTTCCTTCAGGTGTCGTCCGAAAGGGGTGTCTTCATCCGGTTGAGAAAACTTGTTCCTTGAATCCACCATCTATAGAGTGGAAAGTGGAGAAGAGTCAGAAATTAGTAGAGAAGAGTGTCCTATGGCTTATCTTAGTGGTCGCGTCCTATAGTCAGCATGTGCTCTGATACCATCTTGTAGCGATCCGACCTCAACAGGTCAAATCTCTATGCATAAGTGTCATCCCTGGATCAGTAAAGCTGACACACACAGTACTTGAAGGATTTGTAACAGAGTTCAATCACACACTTATTACATTGAATATCTCAAAGAGAGTACTTACTACAATAATATGGCTGAAGGCCATCTAATGAAGATAACAACGGAAGGCTTCAAAGGCAAAATGAGTCCATCAACTCCAACAGCATAGCTGAGTACAAGACAACGACCTAGCGCACCTTAATCTTCGTCTGGAATGTCTGCAACATGATACGTTGCAGCCCGAAACGGGTCAGCACATGGAATATGCTGGCAAAATAACACTGTAGAGCAATGAATAGGTAGCAGCTATAACTATATGCATATTTGGCTGGTGGAGGCTCTATGGTTATCATGTTTGCGTAAAGCCAATTTCTCCCTACTACAAAGGAATATATTTTATTTAACTATCAAGTTGGTTGATAAAATATTGAGAAGGTTCCGCCAACTCAATCCCAATTAAAAAGTATTTAACAGCCCAACAAAATTAATTAAGAGTTATGAGATCAAACTAATAATTCAAGAACCAGATACTCAAGATGTCCATAACCGGGGACACGGCTAACCATGATTAGTTTGTACACTCTGTAGAGGTTTGCGCACTTTTCCCCACAAGACTCGATCTCCTCCATTGTATTTCTTGCACAACATGGTGTTTGAAAAATGGATGACCGAGATACAGTCTTTCGAAGAGGTCCCCTTAACCGATAGATAGGCCGGTACACCTACAATCCCCTATATCTGCTAGCCCATCATGGAAAAGTTTCCCACAACTTACTCAACTATGCCAGAGCCCATAATGGCTTGTGGCTGCACACGGAAGTTTCTAGCAAGAATAATCTTAAGATCCCTTTGAGCCTGGGTGGCGAACCATAGGATGATCACACGGGTTCTCTGGGATATCCCAGGACAGCGCTGGATTGCTCCAGGTGCCCAGACAACCACTGGTGCTCCAGGGTGCCCCAACCAATCCACCCAGATGTGTATTAAAGTAGCCACCTTAAGTTAACCATTATTTAACTACTCTCACATCTGTCATGGATACACTCTACCAAACCACGTCTACGAGCATAGCATAGCAGTATAAGAAAAACATAGAACTAACTCCCAAGGTTTGCATAAAGGACAATAGGTTCTACGTCATCAACTACTTCTCAATACCCACATGTTAAGAAGATCCTACTCATGCAATGTTTCAGGGTCGAAACTACTACATAAAAACTGGGTAATAAAGGGCATGATCAAAGTGTTACTTGCCTTGCTGACGATCTGAAAACCCTAGTGACTCGTAGTAGCACGCTTCGCACTCCGGAAACTCTACCGCAAACAAACAATAACATACATAAGCAGTCAAGCAATAGATGCAAGGGTAAAACTTCAAGAGAAAAGATCCAAATCGAAAGTACAAGAGAAGAGCTTCGATTTGCAAAAAGAATCAATAGAAATGGAGCTACGAAACTCAAACTACGATCAAAAGAAGTTCAAATTCGAATATGCTTGCAACCAATTTTTAATTTGTAAAAACCATGTTCAAGTTGATTAACTGGAAAGAGGGGTTCGAAACAAAGATTTTGGCGCTGGTTTCACTGGATTTGGACAATGGTTAAAAAGTTGCGAGCGTTTGAAGATCATGGGCTAATTTGCGATAAAAATAATCACGAATAGGTCTCTGGCCAAAAATAAAACAAAAAGAAAAGACTAACGAATGAACGCGTTCGCGAACAGAGGCGTTCGGGTGAACGTTCGCTAAATAGATCCGACCGGAAAAACTGAGAAAACCCTAACCCTAAAATAAAACCAATCTAGATCGAAAACCGAAAAAAGGGCGGTGGTTTTTACTGGTTCACGACAAAAATCGGCGGGTCGGTGGCGAGGTCCGGCGGGACGGGCGGGGTTTGGCGGGGCGGCGGGGTCCGGCGCGGCGCGAGCGGGCAGCGGCGGCGGCGAGCGGTGCGGCAGGTGGCGGCGGCGGGGTGCTGCGTCTGCTGCTTTGGGCGGCAGCGGCTCGACGTGGGGAGAGGCGGCGGTGGGGCGCGCTATTTAAAGGCCGCGGTGTCCGACTTGTAGGAGGGTCCAAGCGGCGGCGGCGGGCGGCTCCCGGACTCCTTCCGGAGTCCGGCTCGGACGCGGGGAGGAAGGCGGCGCTGCTGGTGCTAGGCCGCAGCCTGCTCGGCTGGGCCTTCAGCCCAGTCGGGCAGGAACATTTTTTTAAAATAAATTCCGCCGAATAAAAATCCTAATAAAATAAAAAATCTAAAAATGCCAAAACAATTTTCACCATCTAAATAAAATATTTAGAACAAAGTGAACATTTTTCTGGCCTAGAAATGCAATTTTCAAAAATGCATATTTTTCTAATTCAAATAAAATCCATTATAAAATCCAAATAAAATATTTATTTCATTCTAAAATTTTACCTCCAATATTCCTCTCTTTTTGAAGAAGTCATATTATCTTCACTCTTTAAATTTATATATTGGAAATAATTGGAGAGAAAAATATTAAAATCAAATTGATCCCTCTTTTCAAATTTGAGAAAATTTTCAAATATGAAAATAAATGAAATCCCCAACTCTCTCCTTGGGTCCTTGAGTTGCTTAGGATTTCTAGGATCACAACCAAGATGCAAATAAAATATGATATGCATATGATCACCTATGTATAACATCCAAATTAAAAATTGGGATGTTACAATGAATCTGGGTTATGTGTGATGGCGCTGGTTCTTGGGCAAGTACAACTGTGGTTCTATCTGCATCAACAGGTAGCACGATCTTTTCTGAAGACCGTGTTTTTACTCCCACAGATACTGCCATCACCCCCTCCTATTGAAATGGCTGATAAACAAGAAAAGTAATTGAATGTACATACATTGTAAGATAGTCAGGTGCAATGGATAGTACGGAAGAAAACAGGGCATGAAATAATTCACATTTATGTTGTCGAACCAAACAGAATAGCATGACATAATTTCACATATATGATGGCTAATTAAACAGGATAGCATGACACAATTTCACATGTATGATGGCTAACTAAACATGATAGAATGACATACTTCAAAATATGATGACTATGTAAACATGATAACATGATATAACTATATGATGTGTCTATTAAAGTGGTTGGCATGCCATAAATCACAAACATGCCGTCGATGGAAACATGATGGCATGATATAATTCATGGATAGAATGACATAATTCAAAATATGATGACTATGTAAACATGATGAGATGATATAACTACATTATGTCCTTAGAAAATGGGTTGGCATGCCATAATTCAGATACATGTTGTCTATGTAAACATCTTGGCATGATATAATTCAAATATATGATATATATACTAAGCAAGTGAGCAGAGGGCAATCGCATATATGATGTGTCAACTAAGGAGATGGCATTCAATATTGTGTATATGATGTAAAAACTAAGCATTACAATACAACATATGCATGATATGAGTAATATAACCCTACCAAGTTTGAGCATACACCTCAGGGGGGTAATAGGACTGGTCATCTGCCTCTGAATCCTCCTCTGAAGAGCTATCTGTAACCAGCAAGATATCTGCTTCAGCGGGTAGCATTGTGTGCTCTGAAGACCTTGTTTTCACTCCAGATTTCTCCATCACCAATTCAAATGGCTGATGCATAGGAAGTGCAGTTCAATATACAAACATTGTTGACAAATGCAATGAGAAATACAAAAAAAGGACTGCATGATATAATTCACATATATGATGCTTGGCTAAACAACATGGCATTGCATAATTAACATATATAATGCCTTGCTACAAGATAACATTGCATAATTTTCATATATAATGTCTTGCAACAAGATGGCATCGCATAATTCACATATATGGTAATTAGACACTAAACAGGCGGCATTCACACAAAGCATGTCTAACTAAGCAAATGACATAGCAATGCAATATACCATACGCATGATATGAGAAACATAACCCTTCCAAGTTAGAGCATGCACCTCGGGGGGGGGGGGAATAGGACTGGTCATCTGTCTCTGAATCCTCCTTCGAGGAGCTATCCGTAACCAGCAAGACATGCACTTCGTCAGATAGCATTGTCTGCTCTGAAGACCTTGTTTCCACTTCAGATTTTTCCATGACTATGTCGAATGGCTGATGCATGGGAAGAGTAATTGAATGTACTAAAATTGTTGACAAATTTAACACATAATAAAAAATGATGGCATGATATAATTCACATATAAGATGACTGGCTAACCAGGGTGGCATTGCAAAATTCACATATATGATGCCTGGCTAAACAAGATGGCATTGCATGATTCGCATATACGATAAAGAAACTAAACATATGGCATTGACACAAAGCATGTCTAAACAAAGCAGATGACATATTTAATGTATACAGTAGGCAATGCAAGGCACCATATGCATGATATTAGCAACATCAGCATGCCAAGTTAGAGTGAAGACCTCAGGGGGTAAATAGGAGTGGTCTTCTCCTTCTGAATCCCCCTCAGAACAGTTATCTTCCTATTGATTACGATCTGAAATGGGTGGAGGGGGGCTGCCTTTGTGCCCACCATGGAGTGACGTCTGCATGAAATTTTATTGCCACACAAGGCTCGTCTCTTTTTCTCTACATGTGCAGTTCCATTGTGTCCTATAACTGACATGCATAGGAATAAAACATAGTGAGATTATGTAAGGAGTGCATGCACAAATCCAGAGTGATGGTAGCAAACTGTGGATAGACCCAAAACCAATGGTAGCATGCAGATAATAGCTTTAGTTAAAAATTACAGATAATGTCTCCTTTAATGTTTGTTTGCACCCAACATGAAACTCTAGTAGACACCTGAGATTAACCAGATAGTAGACAGATAGTACTGATTGCTGCCCCAATATGTACCCCACAACCATTTAAAAACTCAAGTTTTAGCATTAGTTTGGACCTGACTCGGAGTCTAATAGTTGAAAACGACGACGAAGTAGCATGCCATCATATTAAGCGAAGCATAATGTAAGCAAACACGGAGGAGTGCGACCTCTCTTGCGGACCCGTGTAGTCCTCAAGATCATCTGCTCAGTTGCTGATGGTAATGCAGTTGTCGTGGCTGCCGGCGGCGGCTAAGAAGATCTGAGGCGGCGAAAGACAGTCTGGAGAGTGGATCCCTGCTATGATGAACCCTTCCGTCATTGGAGCAGCTGAGCTGGGGTGGAACACAGCGCAGCAAGAGCAGGACAGACCACACACGGTTTTCTTTGACACATATCTGTAACAGAAGTAATTGTGTAAGGGCTTGTTTGAATTTGAGGATTATAATAACGCAGGGATAGGAAATAGAAATGAATAGGATAGGAATGCACGTGCAAAACAGAGAATTTAAAAACACAAGATTTCTGCCAATCTGGGTGTTTGATTCACAAGAATTGGAAGATCACAGGATGCAAAGAAACATGGTGAGATTAAGTCAAACCATAAGAAAATGTATGGTTATAATGCTATTATGCTACTATCTCTTAGTCCTGTGCTTCATAAATAGATTTTTGAAAAGGAGGACAAGTGGAAATTAAAATTCCTACGGTTTTTCTTTCAAGGAGACACTAAAGGAACAAATCCTACAGTTTTCCTTTGCTCCATTCCTTTGAACGAAATTCATGAATAGTAGTACCATAGGAAACTTTCCAATTCCTATGTTTTTCCTTCACTTTTCCTTTCAAGCACTGGCAATTCTAGTAGGCAGGCTTGAGCAAGGAAAAGCCTACACTCAAAAAATGTTTTTTTGCTACTTCTATTACTTTGGACCCAGGCCACTGCCCTACTAGCTCAACTCCTAGGCCCATCGACAAATGCACAGCTCAAACACGCAGAGATAAATAATGATGGCATTCAAGAGAGTCCATCACGGATAGCTAGTTTCCTGGTACCTCACTTCTTGTCATATAGTAGGATAAAATAATCATATTTTGCGTTACTACATGTGCTCAGTGGACAATATATATATAACATGTAGAGTAAAAAAAGAGATGCAACAAGTGTACAGCCTATTTGGAGAAGCCATGTCGATCTCAGCGTGATTGGGTTGGTTGGTGAGGATGCGCTGGCTGACTTGGCTATAGGAGGAGGGGAAGAAGATCTTAGGCATCTGGACGTGGAGCCCAGGGTACTGCTTCGCTATGATGGAGGGTTTCGTCGTTGGTGCAGCTCCGGTGAGTTGTACGGCGCCGAGGCTGAAGCAGGACAAGAGACACAATGTTAACCTGAGTGAAATTCTAATAGCATCTCCAATAGATGACGTAAAATACATAACCACAAAGTACTAGATGTAAAATACATCAGCCGCTCATCTCTGAAATTAACTGTCAAAACTGAATTTAACTGTCGAAACTGAACTTAACTGTCGAAACTGAATTTTCCTGTTGAAACTAAATTTAAAGTCGAAACTGAACGCACTAGTAGCAGAAAAGAAGTAGCAGCAGCAGCAGCGTGTGCGAGAGCCAGGGCAGCTGGCCGTGTAGTAGCCTTAGGTGAGGCTACCCTGAGCCGCCAGCCACCACCGGCCAAATAGCTGCCCCCCGCCGCCCACGGCCGGCGGTGCGCCGCCCCGCCCGCCCCGTAACCTCTCCCCACCGATGGTCTGCCGCTGCCCCGGCCATCCCTCTAGGCCCCCCCGTGCCGAGCTTTTTCTTTGGCGATCCCCATGCCACCGCCCCACCACCGCCGGCGACCACCGCCCCCACCCTGAACCCTAAGATAGAAAGTGGGGTACCTCTCCGGCGAGCCCCCTTCCCCGCTGCGACTGGTTCTTCCTTAATTCTGGCGAGCCCCCCACCCCCTGAGAATCGACTAACCCAATAGTCAATTCAGTCGACTAAAGTGTAGCTAAATCGAAGCAGCATCGAAAGCAAGAGCAAGAGCGAGAGCAGCAGCGCGAGCAAGAGCATACCAAGCAGGGGACTGAGAGCAAGAGTAGAGCAGCAGCGCAAGTGAGAGCTAAAGCAGTAGCAGCTCCTACTAATGTGGACGTCGCCGCCGAGGGAGCGACACCGTGGAGGAAGTGGCCGGCAACGCTGCCGAGGATGGAGCCGCGCCGTGTCGCCTCGGGACCGAGCTCCGACAGCCCCGTGAGATCGAATCAAGAAGAAAATGTGGCAATTAGTGTAAAACCTCTTTGGTGGCGCCGATTAGGCCTCAGTTTCATCCGAGGAAACGGTGATGATGATGCACTTCCGGTGGTGCAGGTGAAGACAACGGTGTGGGAATGGAGGTGGTGCGAAAGACGAGGGGAACGTCGGGGAAGCTCCTTGGAGGTGGAGGACGGGGTAGCTGAACCGGCAGAACGATGAGATCGACGACGTATCCTCATCCAGTACGGTGGATGAGGGACGTCGAGGTGTTGCTATGGACGACATTGTCGGGGAAGAGGCTCCGGCTGGGTGGCGGACGGGGGAGGGTGTGGGGGTTTGCGGGTTTTGGCGGCCTCGATGTACAAATGGGTGGGCGGATGGGATGGGAGTGGGGAACCATGGCTTAGGAATGCGCTTGTCAGAAATGTGGGGTACTTTATGAAAGTACCCCCACTGATTTGAGTTAGGCGGTTCTTTCGGTTCAGGGGTATCACAGGCATTTCGCGTGTCGGGATTTCACAGGAGGTGGGAGTTTCGCGCGCGTTGTAATTTTGGAATAGCAAGGCGCGGGTTGAGATGGAGGGAGTTGTCGGAGCACAAAGAGACAAAGATATATCTTAAATATTTCAGGGTAACAAGGCGCGGGTTGAAGAGGCGGGAGTTTCGGAGCACGATAGAAAGAGACGCTAGCTTGAAATTTCGGCATAACAAGGCGCGACTTGAAATTTCGAGAGAACAAGCTTAGCGTGTACCCAAAAAAGACAATTCACACCTCATCACTAGAGAGAGCCATGTCATGTTTTACTATGTTACTAGAAATGCAGTCAAATACAACAAAAAAACTGAAAAAATCAGGACAACAAACATAACGTGTACAGTACCAAAACAATTTGCACTTCCCTCAACAATAAAAAAACAATGTGTCTTGTCTAGCATATGGACTAAATTTGAGTAAATTTTCCCTGTTTGAATGGGATTGTACTCGAGTTAGTTATACAACCATCTAAATATTATCTTCACAACACATGACATGAATATAGGAGAAGTAAATTCCTATATAAACATGAACTACATGTACATACGATCTCAAATTCTAATATATGTATCCATTTTATGTTGAATTCAAATCATAGTCCATGTATGCTCTAGCTATATGTTCGGAATCTAAACCATGTATGATATACTACGTACAATGTGTTTAACAAGCACAACACACACACAAACACCATTTAGACTAGTAACATACACATGCATTGCATGCTTGAGATTTGGCAACCAAATTATGAATAAATACCACATTTATAGCATGTAAGCTTTGAGTCATATATGCATGATGTAGATGTTCGTTTAATTCTTATAGTTCATTTCATTCAAAATCATCTAGTTTTTATAAGAAAGCTAATATATTTTAAGATTCATGGAATTGTGCGTTGTAAGGCATAAAGTAAAAACAAATAATGGCAAATCATGTAGAAGAACATTTGGGCAATTCTGATACAGAAGATTCTAGAACAAAGAAGAAGTGCTTGTGTTTTGAGGCTTGTGCATTATGCTTAAGTTCAACCATGGAGTCTTCTAGATTGTACATGTGGCAAAATCTGGTGGAATCGAGATGATATCCAACAGCCAATAGTGCTCAAATTTGCCATCCCTGCACCATCGTATTGGCCTCATCCAATGACCATCTTTCAAAGTTAAAGTTATCCGTGCACTATATAAAAATAAAAAATATAATACATATAGGGGTATAGATATAGATATGTGATGCGAAAGCCACCCATCATCTCCAATTAGAATAGTGTGTCCCTGCACGGATGCAATGTAGCCAAACGATGTCTGCCATCGATATCTCAAATTCAAATCAGTCTGACCTTGTTCAATGTGTATACAGTACAACATGCTCATTTCCAAACCACATCGCACATATCTCAGTTATATTCATGCATGCATGGGTTTCAAACATCATGGTCTCTTATTCAAATATTTGAATTCAACTTTACATTGATTATGACCTCACCTAGTCTTTTACACCCACACAGTCATCTTCTCTTTTATAATTGTACCACTAACTTTCTCCTGTGTATGCATGCACACACAGTACCAGTTGACATTATCCATCGCACACATGCAATCTTTTTCTTCAGGTCGGTCTCCCATGCATGCACACACACACACACACAGCTCCCCCTCTCTATCATATCGGGCATTCTTTATCTCTCACGTGCATGCGCAACGATCGATGTTCCTCTATGTGTGTGTATATATAGCTAGGTCTTTCACAGTTTCCCACACAAACTGATCAATCTATATATCTAGTGAGGTCCCACACAAACTGATCAATCCATGCGCAACGATCGATGTTCCTCTCTATATAGGATTACATAGCTAATACACACACATTAATTATATATCCAACGTCCCCCTCTCGTCATCCATGCCTTCTGCTTCATCTCTCAGACGCGCGCACAGTGGCGAAGACAGGGGGCAGCAAGGGCCCTGCCCCCCTAACATCACTATATATCAAGGCTAATATGGATGTGATCATTAGACAATTGCTGGTAAAATGGTTTAAGTTGATGAATTGGCCATCCTCGTAAAGGATTAGTAATGCTTGCCCCCTAGCTCATTTATTTTTCATGGCTCCGCCACTGCGTGCAACAGCGCACGTTCTCGCCCCCTCTCTTTAAATATCGATCTCGCACTTGTGCACTCCTTCATAGTCTCCCTCCACTTGACCCATCGCAGCACCTACTAGCCCCCCACCAGATTTTGCCACATGTACAATCTAGCAGACTCCATGGTTGAACTTAAGCATAATGTAAAAACCTCAAAACAGAAGTGCTTCTCCTTTGTTCAAGAATCTTCCATATCATTACTGCCCAAACCTTTTTTCTAGTTGAATTACCATTATTTGTTTTTACTTTATGCTTTACAATGCACAATTTCCAGAATCATAAAATAGATTAAGGGCTTCTTTGATTCAAAGGATTCTCAAAGGAATTTTGGAGGATTCTAATCCTTAGGAATTTTTCCTATCTTGGTTGTTTGATTCGTAGGATTGTAACCATAGGAATTTTTCCATAGGATTCATTTGCACTAGATTTCATAGGAAACATCCCATCCACTCAAACCTCTTTGAAAGAATCCTGTGTTTTTCTATGCACAATCAAACACTCGTACAATCATGTAGGATTCAAGACGATATTCCACTCTAATCCCATGTTTTTCCTATTCCCGTGTTTTGGAAATCCTACGAATCAAAGAGGCCGTAGCTTTTTTATAGAAACTAATTTATTTTGAATGAGATGAACTATAAGAATTAAACGAAGGTCTACATCAGGCATATATGACTCAGAGCTTATATTCTATAGTGTGGTATTTATTCATAATTTGGTTGCCAAATCCGATGCGTGCAATGCATGTGTACCTTACTAGTACTTCGAGTATGTGCAAAACATGTACATTAGAATTCCAATGGCATGCTACACGGTGTTTATCTTACAGTTCATGAAGCCACGTGGCACATGTGAGGCGTTGTCGCGACTTCCCTGTGTGGATTGATCATAGTGACGTGCTGCTTGTTCCAGAAGACTGTACTCGTCCTCTCTAAGCCACACTGGCAGTACATGCACAAAGCGAAGATGTGCACGCACGTGACACATGCACTCATTCCCTTGCACGCACACGCGGGTACATGGGGGGATGCATTTTTGCACGAAGATCCACCCCATGTGATAATTTGACGCGTGTAAAGTCCTTCACTTCATTGATGGGCAATTAATACAGCGCATGCAAATTGAGTGGACGTGAGGGCGGAAGAAAGACATTACTACTCCACTGCATGCATGCGAGTAGTTAAATCATGGGTTGCTAGTACTTCCATTGGTCTCCTTTGTATTTTGTGCCAATTTTTTTACCATATTTGTAAGTAACATAATATTTATGCATGTCATAAAAAGTGGCACAAAAAAGGGGGCCAATAAACCAGGACGCAGGCAGCATGATCAATTTTTGCCAGGGCTACTATTAGTGGCCTTTGTATTTAAATATGTATGGAGTGGAGTAGTACTATCTTTATCTTAGCCTCGTAGGGTTCTCCCAGCGCCTAGGATCACCTCCCCGCCTCGCCCACCGGATCCCGCCATGGAGGATCCCGCCATGGATAATCCCTTAGATCCTAGGATCCCGCGGGCTGCCCTCTCGTTGCGGCCCGCAGGACTGCCGCCTTTGAGCGAAACCCACATGTGTTTTAGAGGGGATCCATTGCTCTGGAATCACGGATCGGTGGCGCCGGAGGACATGCCAGGGCTGCGTTTCAGGTGGTGGGCAGCAAGGGCAAATCAGATCAAGGAAGCATCGCATCGATTGGAGATAAGTTCCAAGGAGCTGTGCCTGGTGCAACACAAGGCGGAGGCACAAGTCGATCTCAGGGGAGAGATGCCGAGGGATGTCAGCATCTGGCAGCATCGCGTTGATTTCTAGCTAGGGCTAATGGCAGAGACCATATTCACGGAGTGGACTACGGAGGAAAGAATGCACATGCCTGCGTAATTGCATGAGCAGCCGGTGCAACTGTTCAAATGGGCGGTAGGAGAAGCCAAATCCCAGGACCAGTTGCGGCGGTGCTGCTGGGCATGCATCGTAGGCGAGGTGAGCTGCCCTCCTTCCCCACCAGTGATGGAGTGACCTAGTCGGTTGCTGCTGTAGTGAACTTGCAACGCAATGTCGGTTTGCAACCTTGACAATCACTCCATCTATATGTACTGTATTCCTGCGAAAATACTTGGTAGTTTGGAAAAAGATGGTAATTGATTTATCACTAGTTTTAGAATGCTTGGTCGTGACAATCAACCGAAGCCACAACCAGAAGTCTCCATCGTGTAATACTTTACGGTCGGTCGCACCAACAGATTGTCGATCGGACCCGCGTCCCATCGAAGGGACATGCATCGGCTTGGTCTGACATGTACGACCAGTTACATCATTGACTTGTGCGACCGCATTTGAGCAGTGTAGTACTCCCTCTATCTCAGTTTACAAGTCTTGCACATGTACTTAGGTAGTTAATTTGACCAACTTAATAAGAGGCATACATTACGAAAAATATATCATTACAAACTTCAAATATTCTTTTTAATGATATATTTTTTATGTTAAACAATTTATTTATATAAGTTACATTAACGACCTAGATACACATGCAAGCCTTGTAAACTGAGATGGAGGGAGTACTTGAAATTTATGTTCCACTAAACTCATCGGGAGACGTTTTGGGCCTTGAAACCAAAACCATTAATTAATCTTTACCTGTTCCCATCACATTCCAAAGTACAAGTGATACAATTAAGTGCAAGCCTGCTCACACCTACTAGTACGTACCAAACCTGAACGTGTTCCCACTATGCAGGTTTTAGTACTAGTTCTAGTACTTAGGTTATAAAAAGGGGACCTTCCTAACCGAAAATTACTCTACCTTCCTCCTCATAAGACCTTCTTCTTCGTCCGTCCTTTCCATGGCCGGTGTGCAGAGCTCTAGGTCGAGAACTACTTGTAACAAGGGAGCGGCAACCAAGGCTGCGGAAAAAAAGAGGGTCACCACCACGCAGAGACCTTGAAAGATCTCTCACGAGTAGGCGATGGCTCCCAGGAATGCCCTAGCCGCGGAGGCGAACATGCCGAGCTGGCAGCGCTGGAGTCGTTATCCCTCGACGGCATGCCCAATCAACTCAATAAGCACCTCAATAAGCAGAAGGAGTTCATCCACGGCTTGGTGGAGCTGCTGAAGGAGAGCCTCGACGACATACCCACTGAGCTCAATGAGCAGGGGGAGTTGACCACCGGCTTGGTGATGCTGTTGAAGAAGAGCATTGCCTCGGAGAATAAGGCGACCGGCGAAATCCTACAACTTCAGGAGGAAAAGGCGAAGCTCTGCCACGAGCTCGACCTGCTGAAGGAGGAGAATGCCGGCTGGAAGAAGCTGCATGAAAATAGTAGTTCCTCGATGGAGATGTTGCAGGCCCTCGTCATGGAACAGAAGGAGGAGTTGGCAAAGCTCCACATCGAGCACCCGGCTCCTGTCAAGGTACATAATGCGGTCGTGGAACAGATGATGAAGGCTCGCGTCAAGAATCTAGCGTCATGGACAGAATGAAGAAGTTGGCGGAGGAGACGCGCAAGGAGATGGAGGTCGTGGAGGCGATGAAGAAGTAGTTATGACTCCACGGCCAACAACCTATCATGTAGTAGAGAGTAGCGCCCCAGACTTGTGTGTGCGTCTTCCTTCTTTTTTGGGGGTGATAATCTTCCTTCTTCTTTTGCTCCTGTGTTTCTTCTTTTGCTTCGAGTGTTTCGCCGCACGTGTCATGTTCTTTGGGAGGTATGAATAGAACAATGCTAACAATGAGATGACTAGAAAATTAGATCATTTTTATCGCCATATGGCACTGGGCTGCCATGTTTCGTGCTCGTCCGTTGTACTACTCAAGTGGAAAACTTTAGTATACTACACGGTTCTTTGCAACTCCTCAGGTCGTTGGCACATTTATACGAGCAGTCAGATCACAAGGCCCCACCTTCCAACAGTACTGAGCCGTCAAATCACAAAGGCCCTCGCCTCTCTTGAAACCGACCAAGCTAGACTGCCCCGGCCTCTAGCCTTTTAAAAAATGAATACTTTTGTACATTAGTAGTATCGATGGATTGCACCATGGAGCAAAACTAACAAGATGAAATTAAAGAAAAAAGGTGGTACATATAGAGAGCGCTTGTCGCCAAATTATGCATGTAGTACTATTAAAAAAGCTAGTACGTGCTTAAATGGGTTGCTAAACTGTATTAAAGAAATTAGCATACCTATTTAATTCTTGGGTCCTTATTATTTATGCCACTAGTTGTGTATCACTACTTAGTTTTGCCATTAGAAGTTACAACTACTCAAAAATTCCATCGATCCGTGAGATGGCTCCTCAAAAATGCAATTAGATATCTCAAAAATGCCATCGTTAAGTTAGATGTTTGCTCAAAAATGCCACTAAACATTATTATTTTCATGTCAAACCCGTTGACCATGTTATATGACAAAAATAAGCCGATTCTCACAATGATAAGTATGGCCCCGCTTGTCATGACTAACCAAGCGAATAATTTTACAGGAAAATAAGAACAATGTTGGGATCAAGTAGGCCCCACACTTTATTTTACTGTAGTGAGATAGAGGGAGAACTGGCATGTTGGTCCATCGGTATTTATGTCATTATAACATGGCCCAAGAGATTTGAGTCACAATAATGGTGTCCAGCACAACACACCCCTCAAATAAAACTAAGCACTGTGAAATTCTTTGACAACTAAACTGCTGGCTATATGATGTTGGCCATATATATTGTACATATATAATGTCAAGAAACGAGTGGTAGTACTATACCAACTAAAAGATGAACTATAAGAAATCCTAGTATGTACGTACTACAGAGTTAATGTAACAAGAAAGAACATAACATAGTTCTACTAGGGGCTCAGCACAACACACCCCTCAAATAAAACTAAGCACACCTGAAATTAAACTAAGCAACTAATCCGGTAGACACTGCATTAGAACCACCATGAGCAACGACACTGCCACTTTACTCGGACTACTCGTCCACGTGCTTGACTTCGTCCTTGTACCTCTTCCTCTTGGCTGATACTTCTTTGCTTGAACCGCACACTTGGCTCTTGCTCTTCATCCAACCCTTGTAGATATTGAAACAAAGGTAGCCATCCATTGCAACGTAGTGGATGTGGTCTATATCTAGTACATTCCACTCACATGCATGATGAAACTTGAATGGAGGTTTCTTCAGTGTACCATATGAAGGATGAACCATGGCTCGTGCCAGGGTCAGCATTGAAGGCTGATCAGGGGAGGGCACCAGCCCTTTCTTCTGGAGGTCGAAGGGGTTGCCTACAACGAGGCCTATCCGATCCAAGACATCCCTGTCGTTTCTAAAGTCTACAGTAACGAATTTGACTCGGTCGTCCTTGAGGAAGTTCTTAAAATCTTGGCACTCAACGTCGGCATGGCATATGTGGTAGGCCAAGCGTAAGTCATGCACGCAAACCTGTATCATGGCAGGCTTCTTCTTCTCTGTCTCCTTTAGAGTATTCTTGCTTTGCAGGACTGTGGTGTACTCAACAACTAGCCCAACGACCCACTCATCCTTTGAGTTTTTGAACATGCGTCCGAAGCGATCAAGGCATCCTTTCACCATCGCGAAAGAACGGGTGTAGATGACGTCGCACTCATCACCGGTGATGGTTCTAAGCTTGTACTCATCGCCGATCATGGAGATTTGGGACGTCATGGATTTGGGAGGAGGGTTAGGATTAGTGGAACTGTCATAATGTGAAATGACGGGACGACTAGGAGCGAACTACCGTAATGTTAAAGGACGTCCGGGGACGAGTAGGAGCAAACTGCCAGCGGTTTTTGTAAAAATGCTGAGTGGGGCGTGCGAATGGCAGGGTAGTGGCTTGCCTGGTGGATAAATGGATTCATCCATACTACTATGGGGGCCCAATTAGATGTCATGTCTACTCGACGCCCAATTAAATGACTTTCGATGTCATGTCAAGCGTCGGGAAAATTATAGGTGATACGAATCTTTCCATTCTCCCATGATACGGGATTCCGAGAGCCCTTGGATCTGAGATTGAACGGTTGCATGGCTTGATTCTAGACCTATGGGTCAATATCCTATCCTGGAGGGTTATTCTGCAAATTTTCAGTAAATTAGCATGTGACCGTTCGATCTTAGATCCAAGGGTTGCCAGCAGCTGTCGTGGTTCTAACTCTGACAGTGATGTAGGGGGTGAGTATGGAGAGGCTAGATCCTAGCTATTGGGAAGTTGTTACACGCGAGGTTTACGAGTTCAGGCCCTTCTCGGAGGAAGTAATAGCCCTACGTCTCGGAGCCCGGAGGCGGTCGACTGGATTATGCGTGTATGGATTATAGGGGTGCGAACCCTTCCTACTGAGGAGGGGGGTGGCTTATATAGAGTTCGCCGGCCCCCTCCTGCCCTCAGTAATGCAGGGTTTAAAGTACATTTAAGATTGGGCGTTACTGGTAACGCCTCTAATAAAGTGCTACAATGACCATGAAGACTACATAACAGCTGACCGTTTGCCTACGGAGTGACTGTAGGTCTCCTGGCAGTCGAGTGATTAGCTTCGTGGTCGAATTGTAGCTTTTTGGTCAAGTGTCTTGAACCTGTCGAGTGGAGTACCTTCAAGTCGATTGATAGGTGATTTCTTCTAGGGATGCCCTTGGGTAGGACTCTTTAGACGGGTCTGTGCCCCTACCCCAGGTACATAGCTTCATCATTAGCCCCCGAATGGATCGAGGTTAGAGTGGGGAAAGAGTTGAGGATCCTTTCCGACTGGTTCTTTGGGGCTGTATGAGTGCCTCGTTTAGGGTCAGTTGTCATGGATGACGTCATCAACCTCTTTCAGTCGCCTTGATCCATTTCAGGCCCTTCGTCGAGTGAATATCTTTGCTTGCGATATGCCGAGTGTTGGTGCGAGCGGGATACTCTGTTTTTGGCAAGCGGTTCTGGGGCCCGCGGATCTCACGGGATTTGGATTTTGGGAAGCGCGCGGGACGGGAGCAGCCACAGTAATCGGAAGTGATAAAGCGGAAACTCCTCGATCCTCGCGTCGCATTTTTCGCCACGTACTGCGCGCGCATCTGCTGCGGGATTTGACTGGGCTGCCTGGGCCTACCAGTCAGCCACTTGGGAGCGGCCCCTTATAAGTTGCCGGCTCGGGGTTTCCAAGCCGCGCGCTTCTCCTCTTCTTCCTCCTTTCTTCCTCTCTCCCTTCGCCAGCCCTCCCGCGACCCTCGGCCGTACCCTAGCGCCGTTAGCCCATGCGAGACCTCGCCGACGACGATGGTGAAGGGCAAGACCACTGCTTTGGAGCGCGCGAAGAAGGTGGCGGCGGCGGGGAAAGGAAAGAAGTCTTCACGAGGTGGATCTTCCTCCCGGACCGCCCTGCCCAAGGGTTGGATTCAGGGCGACTGGATACCATCGGTGCTCCGGCAGGAAGATCTCAACGACATGGTCGAGGGAGGAGCCATTCCCCACGAGGCTGCGCGTCTCCCGGGGAGGGAGATCGAACCGCAACCCCGCGACGGTGAGTGCGTGCTCCTCGCCACCCACATCGACCGAGGGTTTTCTCTGCCTCCCCATCCATTCTTCTGGAGCTTCTTGAATTTCTTCAGAGCGCAGCTCCCTCACTTTACCCCCGACTCCATAGTCTATCTTGCCGCGTTCATTTCCATGTGCGAGGCCTTCCTGGGTTGCCGTCCGCATTGGGGGCTTTTCAAGCATATTTTTACTTGTCGCTCTCAGTCGGTAAAAAAGGCCAAGTTGAGTGATGAGAAGACGCAAGTGATCTAGCTGTGCGGGGGCCTGGCGATCCAGACGAGGGGGAAGAGCTCTTTCCCCTCTATCACCTTCCCGGAGTCGGTCCGCGGCTGGCAGTCGACCTGGTTCTACTGCCAGGACCAGGCGATCCCCGGACAGTCGACTGGTCTTCCTCCTTTTTCCCTCGACCGAGCCGAGAAGCCTATCTCTCTGAAAGTCACGCCGGAGGAAAGTGCCCAAGTCAAGGTACTGGCGGGTCGAGTGGTTGAGCTTGTCCGTGAGGGGGTGACTGGGATGGACCTGTTAGAGGTCTTTCTCCAGAGGCGCATCCAACCGCTCCAGGCGCGAGACCACCTGATGTGGCTATATTCTGGCCTTGACGACACCACTCGGATCCACCCGGAGGAGGTCACCGATGAGATGCTGGAGGGGTGGCTGTCAAGCATCATGGGGAACAAAGACAACCCCCGAGGAGCCAGGAGGGTAATTCCACTCGACAACTCATATGAAGTGGATCAGGTATGTCTTTGTGTTGGATATCTGGCCTTCTGTATTAGTCTTCTTTGGATAAGTCGATTGACTTTCGTCCTGTCTGTTGTCTTCCAGGCTACCACTGAGATCTACTCGACGCCCAACGGGGCACAAGGGCCGACTGAGGAAGGTGAGGGGAGCGGAGGCGAGAGCGGGGACGACCAGGTCGAGTGGGAGTCCGACGGTGAGGGAGAGCAAGGCGACGACATCTTCTCCAGCGAAGAGGAGGAGGAGGCTGAACCCTCCCGCCCGGAGGGGCGGTCCAAGCTCGCCCACGATCCAGCGCAGGAACGTGGCAAGGCGACTGCTCCTGTTGGGCAGTCGTCGAAACGCCCTCGGACTTCTTCTCCTCCGCCGACCGGGAAGGCTCCCAAGCACCCACGAACGACGCCATCCAAGCCGCCCAAGGCCTTGCCCAAGATGAAGATAGCTGTTCCCACCATTTCCGGGTAACAATAACACTTGCTTTCCTTTGTCGACTGTGGACGGATCCTCGGTCGATTCACTGGGCCAACTGACTAACTTTCGAGATTTGTAGTGGTGCAACTTCTGAGGTCTCCGCCAGGAACGATGATCAAGAGATGGAGGATGCTGTCACTTCCAACCCTGGTAAGATCACTGACGTCCTGCTTTCGAGTCAACTGAAACTTTATTGCGACTCTGGTCGATCGAATGTTTTCCTTGCAGCTCCTCCTCATGTTATTGACCTCCCGGACGACGACGACAACAAACCACTGAGGGTGAAGAGGAAGAAGAAGGCGTTGGCTGGCAAGACTCCGCAACCCACTCCGGCGCCTGAGGCCGTAGTTCGGGACGATGGCGAACCCACTCGGGCTTCCGTGACTTTCGCTGTTCCTTTGACGAGCGTGCGGCCTTCAGCGTCGACTGCGGATCCGTCTTTGCTTTTTGCTGCGTACCCTGTCCCTGAGGACCAAGCGGCTGCTGCGAAGGAGGCTGTACGCCAGGCTGGAGTCATGATGGAACAGGTGAAAGTGGCTCGGTAGGCTTGCTAGGCGGCTTATGATGCAAGCTCGGCTCTTCAGAGCAATGTCCAGGTCAGTCGACTTCAACACTTGGTCTGTTTCGATATGTCCTTTGAAGAATCTCTTTTCCGAAGATCTTTAAGTTTGTACACCCATTGGGTGTGTTTGCCAATTCTTGGACGAGTGGGGGCACGCTAAGTGCACCCACTGGGTGTAGTCCCCGAGACTACGGTGGACTGCTGGCAGTCGACTGTAGTCTTTAAATTGAGTCGTTGTAGTTGAGTTTCTTCGCTCTGTCTGATCGGGTCATGTCGAATGGAACGGTATCCTGTCGACTGCGGGCAGTCGACGTCTTTCTCTTTTTTTACTGTGGGGGCACGCTAAGTGCACCCACTGGGTGTAGTCCCCGAGGCTACTGTCGAATGCTTCGCTTCGGCTATAGTCTTAGAAACTCCATTATTGTCTCTTAGCTGCTCGGAAGCAACTTGTCTTGGGCTCGACTTCAGGGGTCGGTCGGGTGGGATAGGAACCGGTCGGGTGGACTGCTGGCAGTCGACCGTAGTCTTAGTATTTATTGCTTTTGTTGCTTTTTTTTACTGAAATTGTAACTCCTCCCCTTTGACTTCAGAGATCTTGTGATCGTGGAACCCGCTTGGCTGACTTGGAGAAGCAGCAAATTCAAATGAACCTCGATCTGGAGCTGGCCAGGACAGAGCTGCAGAAGGTCAGAGACGGCGCCGCAGGTAAGACGCCTTTGTCGACTGGTTAGTTTTTAGGCTTGAGTATCTTTTAGCTTCCTCCGACTCAATCATCATTTTTTGCAGAAAAACTGAAAGAAGCTCTGGCGAAGAAGGATCAGGACTTGGCTGCTGCCCGTAAGGAGGCTGATGACAAGACCGCCCTGGCCGCACAGAAGCTGGCTTCGGTCGACCAATTAGTGGGAGAGAATACCAAGTTGAAGACCGCTCTGAATGAAGCCAACAGGGAGTGTTCGCGTTGGAAGAAGGAGCACCTCACCCTGAGCGAGAAGATGGAAGGCATCGCTCGCAGGAGGGATGACCTGGAGGGCTACTTGAGGAGCTTTGCCAAGAAGTTGTACATCAAGCTCGAAGGTGCACACTCAGTTCCGACTGGTTTTTTTGTGTCGACTCAGTTTTACGGAATTTGACTTATCCTTGGGTCGTGTATGCAGAACTTTGCCAGAACTTTGAAGAGGAGACTGGGCGGATCGAAACAGGTTTGGATCCAATCAACTCTCCGGTGAAAGATGAAGCTGCCATGAACCTGCTCCGACTGGAATCCCGTGTTGACGGCGTCGTGGATTACTTGGATCGACTGAAGGTTGCCATGGCGCGGATCGACCCAACGCTTTGGCCAGAGTCTACGCTCCAGAATGATCTCGAGTCTCTGATGACTCGACTCAACGGAATCCCTGACCGAGTGCAGGAGTGGAAGAAGTCTTCACCTCGGTGCGGCGCTGACGTGGCTCTGTCTCTGGTCCGCGTCCATTGCAAGGTGGTGCGGGAGGAGAAGCTGGCCGCCATCCAAGTCGCCAACACGAGGAAGCACAACTTCCAGGACATCATGGAGACATTTATTGCTGTTGCTACCCGCATCGCAGACAGGATCGACTTGGATGAGTTTGTCGCCCCTGCCAGTCCACCTCCTCCTGAGGAATGAAAAAACTTTCCTCGGAATGCCGAGTGTATTTTGTAATCCGTTAAACTCTGCCTTAAATTTGCCTCGGAATGCCGAGTGGAAGTGTAACGGTTAAACTCTGCCGAGCCGGGGGCTCGAGTACTTTGAACTGAGGTGTCTGGGACCTTTTAGGCTTTATTTGAACTTGATTTGTCATTGAATTTCTTTGTGGATGACCCGTCGAGTGGATTTTTGTCTTCACTCGAAATAACTTTGTGTCTGTGGTGCAGCTCCGAAGGAGAAGGTAGTAGTCGATCTACACCCTGTTACTGCAGAGTGGGACGGAGCGCACATTGTATATGTGGCGAAGCTCTCCAGGAGAAGGTGGCAGTCGACCTGCCCCTCGTCGTCCTTGGGAAATGAGATGTGTTTCGTACTTAGGCAAGCGCTGGGCTGCAGCTAAGCCTCCGAGCAGGAGGTTTGCTCTCGCTCGGTAGGATTTTAAACTTAGGCGAGTGCTGACTGCAGCTAAGTCTCTTCGTAGGAGAACTTAGGCGAGTGCTGGACGGTAGCTAAGCCCCCGAGTGGGAGGTTTGCTCTCCACTCGGTAGGATTTTTCAAACTTAGGCGTGTGCTGACTGCAGCTAAGTCTCTTCGTAGGAGAACTTAGGCGGGTGCTGGACTGCAGCTAAGCCCCCGAGTGGGAGGTTTGCTCTCCACTCGGTAGGATTTTTCAAACTTAGGCGAGTGCTGACTGCAGCTAAGTCTCTTCGTAGGAGAACTTAGGCGAGTGCTGGACTGCAGCTAAGCCCCCGAGTGGGAGGTTTGCTCTCCACTCGGTAGGATTTTTCAAACTTAGGCGAGTGCTGACTGCAGCTAAGTCTCTTCGTAGGAGAACTTAGGCGAGTGCTGGACTGCAGCTAAGCCCCCGAGTGGGAGGTTTGCTCTCCACTCGGTAGGATTTTTCAAACTTAGGCGAGTGCTGACTGCAGCTAAGTCTCTTCGTAGGAGAACTTAGGCGAGTGCTGGACTGCAGCTAAGCCCCCGAGTGGGAGGTTTGCTCTCCACTCGGTAGGATTTTTCAAACTTAGGCGAGTGCTGACTGCAGCTAAGTCTCTTCGTAGGAGAACTTAGGCGAGTGCTGGACTGCAGCTAAGCCCCCGAGTGGGAGGTTTGCTCTCCACTCGGTAGGATTTTTCAAACTTAGGCGAGTGCTGACTGCAGCTAAGTCTCTTCGTAGGAGAACTTAGGCGAGTGCTGGACTGCAGCTAAGCCCCCGAGTGGGAGGTTTGCTCTCCACTCGGTAGGATTTTTCAAACTTAGGCGAGTGCTGACTGCAGCTAAGTCTCTTCGTAGGAGAACTTAGGCGAGTGCTGGAGTGCAGCTAAGCCCCCGAGTGGGAGGTTTGCTCTCTCCACTCGGTAGGATTTTTCAAACTTAGGCGAGTGCTGACTGCAGCTAAGTCTCTTCGTAGGAGAACTTAGGCGAGTGCTGGACTGCAGCTAAGCCCCCGAGTGGGAGGTTTGCTCTCCACTCGGTAGGATTTTTCAAACTTAGCCGGGTGCTGACTGTAGCTAAGTCTCTTCGTAGGAGAACATAGGCGAGTGCTGACTGTAGCTAAGTCTCTTCGTAGGAGAACTTAGGCGAGTGCTGGACTGCAGCTAAGCCCTCGAGTGGGAGGTTTGCTCTCCATTCGGTAGGATTTTTTTTGAACTTAGGCGAAACGGATTCGCGGCTAAGTCACCCACTGGGGGTTTTCGTATGTAAACAAAAGTGACAGCAATCATTGGAACACTCTTGTCTTTGATAAAAATGAACTGCAGAAGTTTCTCTTATTACATCTTTATAGGAAGGAACTTAAGTGTAAAAGTGGCGGAGCAGCTCTGCGTTCCAAGCTCGCGGCTCGTCGATCTGGCGATCAACATTGTAGAGGTGATATGCTCCGTTGTTGAGGACTCTGGTGATGATGAAGGGGCCTTCCCAAGTAGGAGCAAGCTTGTGTGGTTTCTGTTGATCCACTCGGAGGACCAAATCTCCTTCTTGGAAGGCTCGACTCTTCACATGCCGGGCATGGAATCGACGCAAGTCTTGCTGATAAATGGTCGATCTGATCATGGCCATCTCTCTTTCTTCTTCCAGGAGGTCTACTGCATCTTGCCGAGCCTGTTCTGCTTCATCCCCGGTGTAAAGCTCGACTCGGGGAGCGTTGTGAAGGAGATCGCTTGGCAGAACGGCTTCGGCTCCATAAACAAGAAAGAAGGGGGTTCTTCCAGTCGACCGGTTAGGGGTGGTCCTTAATCCCCACAGAACTGACGGAAGCTCGTCGACCCAGGCACCTGCTGCGTGCTTGAGATCACGCATTAGTCGAGGTTTTAGTCCTTTGCGGATCAGACCATTTGCTCTTTCATCTTGTTCATTCGACTGGGGATGGGCGACTGATGCATAGTCGACTCGAGTGCCTTGAGAGGCGCAAAAGGCTCTGAACTAGTCTGAATCGAAGTTTGACCCATTGTTAGTGATGATGCTGTGAGGGACTCCATATCTGAATGTTAGTACTCTGACGAAACTAATAGCAGTGCAAGCATCGAGGTTCTTGATGGGTTTAGCTTCAATCCATTTGGTAAACTTGTCGACTGCCACAAGCACATGGGTGAAACCGCTCCTGCCTGTTCTCAGAGGACCGACCATGTCCAATCCCCAGACAGCGAAGGGCCAGACGAGTGGAATGGTCTTCAGGGCTGATGCGGGCTTGTGTGACATGTTGGAGTAGAACTGACACCCCTCACACTTGTCGACTATCTCCTTTTCCATCTCATTTGCTCTTGGCCAGTAAAATCCCGCTCGGTATGCTTTGGCCACAATGGTCCGAGAGGACGCATGGCGACCACAGGTCCCCGAGTGGATCTCATCAAGGATCATCTGACCTTCTTCCGGTGTTATGCACTTCTGACCGATTCCAGTCGCGCTTTCTCTGTACAACTGTCCTTTTATGACTGTGAAGGCCTTGGATCGACGGACGATCTGTCGAGCCTCTTCTTTGTCCTCCGGGAGTTCTTTTCTTAGGATATACGCGACGTACGGTACCGTCCAGTCAGGAGTGATCGTCAAGACCTCCATGATTAGGTCGACCACTGCAGGAACTTCGACTCCAGTCGGATCTGTGGCACTTTTCGGCTGCGGGGTTTCTTCTGTGAAGGGATCTTCTTGGACTGACGGCGAGTGGATGTGTTCCAGGAACACGTTGCTGGGAATGGCTTCCCTATTGGAGCCTATCTTTGCCAGATCATCAGCTGCCTGATTTTTCAGTCAGGGAATGTGATGAAGCTCCAACCCCTCAAATTTCTTTTCTAGCTTTCTTACCGCGTTGCAGTAACCGGTCATAGCCGGACTTCTGACGTCCCACTCCTTCATCACTTGATTAACCACTAAATCCGAATCGCCATAGACCATGAGGCGACGGACGCCGAGTGAAATGGCCATGCGCAACCCATACAAAAGTGCTTCATACTCTGCTTCATTATTGGAGGAATCAAAGTGAATCTGGAGAACATATCTGAGCTTATCTCATCGGGGGGAGACTAAGACTACTCCCGCGCCGAACCATTAAGCATCTTAGATCCATCGAAGAACATGGTCCAGTGCTCCGAGTGAACTTGAGTCGGAAGTTGCTGTTCAATCCACTCGGCGATGAAATATGTGATTGCTTGGGACTTGATAGCCTTCTTTGCCTCGAACTTGATATCTAAGGGAAGGAGTTCAATCGCCCACTTGGCCACTCGACCAGTTGCATCTCCGTTGTGCAGAATCTCTGACAGTGGGGTGTCGCTGACGACTGTAATGGAGTGGTCAGAGAAGTAATGTGCAACCTTCTTTGTGGTCATGTAAATCCCATATACAAGCTTCTGGTAATGGGGGTATATTTGTTTTGAAGGGGTCAAAACTCCAGACACGTAATAGACTGGGCGCTGAACTCTGAAGGCCTTTCCTTCCTCTTCCCGCTCGACCGTAAGTACTGTGCTGACAACTTGTCCTGTGGCTGCAATGTAAAGCAGCAAAGGTTCTTTGCTGATTGGGGCAGCAAGCACCGGCTGGGTGGAGAGCAGAGCTTTGAGCTCTGCAAACGCTGCATCAGCTTCTGGAGTCCACTCGAATTTGTCAGACTTCTTCATCAGTCGGTAAAGAGGCAACACCTTTTCACCGAGACGAGAAATGAATCGACTTAAAGTGGCCAAGCAGCCTGTAAGCTTTTGGACATCGTGCACGCGTACAGGACGCTTCATCCGGAGTATGGTGCCAATTTTCTCAGGATTGGCATCGATCCCTCGTTCGGAAACGAGAAAACCGAGTAACTTTCCACCTGGAACTCCGAATGTGCACTTTGATGGATTGAGCTTGATATCGTACCTCCTGAGATTGGCAAAGGTTTCAGCAAGGTCAGCCCGCAGGTCGGAACCTTTTTGGGACTTGACCACGATATCGTCCATGTATGCCTCCACATTCCGACTGATTTGAGTGAGTAAACACTTCTGAATCATTCTCATGAACGTGGCTCCGGCGTTCTTGAGGCCGAACGGCATGGTGACGTAACAGAAGCACCCGAATGAAGTGATGAAAGCTGTTTTGATCTCGTCGGGCCCATACAGACGGATCTGATGGTACCCGGAATAGGCGTCTAGGAAAGACAGTCTCTCGCACCCCGCAGTCGAGTCGATTATTTGGTCGATGCAAGGGAGGGGAAAATGATCTTTCGGGCAGGCCCGATTGATATGCTTGAAGTCAATGCACATGCGGAGTGACTTGTCCTTTTTGGGGACCATGACGACATTGGCGAGCCACTCGGAGTGGTAAATCTCTCGGATGAACTCTACTGCTAAGAGCCGAGCCACTTCCTCGCCAATGGCTTGCTTCTTCTGGACGGCGGACCGTCGAAGATGTTCCTTCACAGGCTTGAATTTTGGGTCGACTCGTAGACGGTGCTCAGCCAGCCCTCTGGGAACTCCAGGCATGTCAGAGGGTTTCCATGCGAAGATATCCCAGTTCTCACGGAGGAGCTGGATGAGCGCTTCTTCCTATTTGGAGTCGAGCGTCGTCGAGATGTGAGTCGGAGCAGCATCGGGGTCGGTCGGGTGAATGTGGACTGTCTTTGTTTCGCCAGCCGACTGAAAAGCTGATTCTGAGGCGGGCTTCTTGGCTCGCAGCAAATCACTCGAATCGGCAGTCTTTTGGTACTCTTTCAGCTCGACTACTACCATCTGAGCGTCAGCGATCTTTGAGCCTTTCTGAAAGCATTCTTCTGCTTTCTTTCGGCTGCCAGTAACAGTGATCACACCTTTGGGGCCAGGCATCTTCAGTTTGAGATACACGTAACATGGTCGAGCCATGAAGCGTGCGTAAGCTGGCCTACCCAAAATGGCATGATAGGCACTCTGGAAGTCCACAACTTCGAATGTCAACCTTTCCTTGCGGTAATTCTTTGAATCACCGAAAACTACATCAAGAGCAATCTGGCCGAGTGACTCGGCTTTCTTCCCAGGAATGACTCCATGGAAGCTCATGTTGCTGGTACTAAGTCTGGACATCGGAATGCCCATCCCTTTCAAAGTCTCAGAGTACAGTATGTTAAGGCCACTGCCGCCGTCCATCAATACTTTGGTCAGTCGAGTGCCTTCGACAACTAGGTCGACCACCAAAGCTTGCCTCCCAGGGGTGGCGATGTGCGTCGGGTGATCCGACTGGTCGAATGTGATGGCAGTCTGCGACCACTTCAGGTAATTGGGTGTTGCTGGGGCAACCATGTTCACCTCACGGTTAATGACTTTCAGTCGACTCTTGCTCTCAACATCAGCAAAAATCATCAGGGTGGAATTGATCTGGGGATATCCATCGTCACTGTCTTCTTTGTCTTCGATCCTGTCGGGCTCTTTTTCCTTATCTTTGGGCTGCTTGCCTTGGAACTGCTGGATCAGGAGCCGGCACTGTCGAGTGGTATGCTTTGGGTAAATAAAATTACCCTCTTCGTCTTTCTTGGTGTGGATGTGACACGGTAAGTCCAAAACATCATTCCCGTCTTGATCTTTGACCTTCTTGGGCTTCCAGGTGCCCTTGGGTTTCCCTTTGAAGTTTCCCTGGGCAACGGCCAGGGCCTCCCCGGGAGCAGCTGGCTCGGCCTTCCGCTTCTGTTTCCGAGTGGAGTTTCCTCCAGTTTGTTGGGCGACTGCTTTGAGCTTGCCGCTTCGGAGTCGGTCTTCGTCTTCACCATTAGCGTACTTGGTGGCGATCTCCATCATCCGATTCAGCGACATCTCTCCAGTTCGACCGAACTTCAGATTCAACTCTCTGTATTTAACGCCCTCTTTGAAAGCGCAAACTGCTTGATGGTCTGGCACGTTCTCAATTGTGTGGTGCAGAGTGATCGACCTCTGGATGTAATCCCTCAGTGTTTCATTCGGCTTCTGCACGCAAGACCGTAACTCTGTGAGGCCTGCAGGTCGTTTGCATGTTCCTTCAAAGGTCGCGACAAACACTTGGGAGAGGTCCTCCCAGGTGTAAATGCTGCTAGGTGCCAACTGATTCAACCACGCTCTGGCCGAGCCCTCCAACATAAGAGGCAAATGCTTCATGGCCACTTCATCATTGCCACCGCCAATCTGTACAGCCACTCGGTAATCTTCGAGCCAAGTGTCAGGCTTGGACTCGCCGGTGAACTTGCTGACTCCAGTTGCCAGCCTGAATTGGGAGGAATCACTGCGGCCCTGATGGCTCGACTGAAGCACTCTGGCCCTGAAACAAGTACTCTGCTGCTGCTGGCAGGCGCATCTCTGTTGTGGCCCTCTCGATGAGCCCTGTTCCTGTCGACCAAACCTTGAACGAGGATAGACCTCGCATCAAAGCCTGGGTCTCTGGGGTCGACTGGAATTCTCTGCCCAACACTGTGAGGGCGTCTGTCATCTTGTCGTCGAGGCGCATATGACCCGCTCCTCGGGGGAGGGGTTGGCACTCGACGTCGATCATCTCGACCGAATCGATGATCATACTGCTCATTCCTCCTGTACTGATCATGCCGGTCATCACGTCCCTCACGCCTCGGGGGCGATCTCGGGCTGTGGGCCAACTGGACCGTGTCTGCTGCAACGGATCGACTGTGGATCCTATCCCATGACTGAGAAACGGCAGAATTCTGGTTTCCTGCTGCCCGGAGCAATGCTCTGATCTGCAACAAGCCACTGCCTGCCTCTGACTGGGATGGCTGAATTGATTCTGCTATACGGGCTGCGGCGGCCAAATTCTGAACTAGGGTTCGATATACCTGAGGCGATGAGAAGGGTCGGCGCCGACTGGACTCGGGAGCTAGCGGACGTCGACTGGACTCGGGAGCCCGCCGACGCGCTTGCTCGTCGAGTATTCGCTGGAGATTCTCCAGTCGAGTGCGCTCGGCCAGGTTAGCAAGGCGCACGTCCTCCAAGGCCCGGGCCTCGGGTGTTTCTCCGACAATAGGAGTGTGGAGTGCGTCCGTGTTCCGGCGGCGAAGCTCCTCCCGCTGTAACGACGTGAGAGGTTCGGGCAGATACTCATCGTGGGAACGTGACGGGTCGCCTCCGCCCGTAGCTCCGTCAGCGTGAGGGAAACCGGGGGGACTGTGTGTCCCATCGACCGCCAGAACCTTAGCCGCTGGGTCGCTACTGTCGCACTTGGATGCGGTCCCCACGGAGCCAGTCGACAAGTCGAACAGGCCATAGAGGGACTCGGCAGGCTCGATTGCCGCAACTTGTGGGGCGGCCGACTGGCGGGCCACGGCGTGCCTCACCCACCGCTGAAGTCTCGACCGACCGGAGCGCTTGCGCTGGTGGGAGACAAGGCGGGGAGACGACGCAGGGGTCGACCGATACTGGGTCGACGGCTGCCGCAGGAGGACGCCACGAACGCATGCGCGGAAGTGCGTCACGCCGCGGACGGGGAGCGCGTCGATGTTGAGCGGTGCCTCCTGAAGCCAGGCGGAGTCATCGGCGATGAAGGTGAGCGCGCCGAGACGGATCTCGCGGCCCTCCACCAAAACTCCGCAAGAAACCATGATCAAAGGGATCGGAAAAGATCGCAACTTCTCCAATTAAGCGCTAAGATTCCTGCCCCACGGTGGGCGCCAACTGTCGTGGTTCTAACTCTGACAGTGATGTAGGGGGTGAGTATGGAGAGGCTAGATCCTAGCTATTGGGAAGTTGTTACACGCGAGGTTTACGAGTTCAGGCCCTTCTCGGAGGAAGTAATAGCCCTACGTCTCGGAGCCCGGAGGCGGTCGACTGGATTATGCGTGTATGGATTACAGGGGTGCGAACCCTTCCTACTGAGGAGGGGGGTGGCTTATATAGAGTTCGCCGGCCCCCTCCTGCCCTCAGTAATGCAGGGTTTAAAGTACATTTAAGATTGGGCGTTACTGGTAACGCCTCTGATAAAGTGCTATAATGACCATGAAGACTACTTAACAGCTGACCGTTTGCCTACGGAGTGACTGTAGGTCTCCTGGCAGTCGAGTGATTAGCTTCGTGGTCGAATGGTAGCTTTTTGGTCGAGTGTCTTGAACCTGTCGAGTGGAGTACCTTCAAGTCGATTGATAGGTGATTTCTTCTAGGGATGCCCTTGGGTAGGACTCTTTAGACGGGTCTGTGCCCCTACCCCAGGTACATAGCTTCATCAGCAGCCTGTATCATGGTCGCGCCTACCACGGCTGTCGCCTCGCGCGCGATCGCGCCTTTGGAGATTTAACACGGTGCGTTAGGCTATCTGATGTTGGATGTCATACATAGTCATCACTTAGTCACTCAGACAACAAGGTTGGCTATAAGAGTATTTTTTACTTCTCTATATCTCTTTCTTCGTAGTATTTATTGCATTTGCCAAGGAGTGACCTCTTCCAATGAAATGGTAGTCTCAAGTCATTAAAAGCATGCACACCCACATCTCTTATTGGTTGATATGTCAAGGAAAAAAGAAATGATGTACTCCCACCTTTCCGGTTTATAGGGCTTATCGCAACTTTTTTGTTTTTCCAATTTATAGGGCTCATCTCCATCTCATTTTTAGTTTCCGAGACGCATTAAATCTTTGCATGTAAGAATTAAAAAGGAACACACCAATGCATGTAATGTTTCTACTTATCTGCTGGCCAAGCATGCATGCACTGCAATTAATCCAATTTAATGCATGAGTTTAATTGGGGTAGTTTTGTAAAGTACGAGATACATTCCTCCACTCACAAAATGCCTTGATTGATGAGATTTCAGAATTGAGCCTTATAAACTGGAAAAGAGGGAGTAGAAGTGTTTTGGGATTATTTGGTTTTCGTAAGATGACTTGCACACCTAGATAGAGGGAGTAATTAACTTGCCACATCAGACTTTATGCCTATGTGGCAGGCTTAGCACCTATACGAGCAAGTACAATAGTGGGCTATAAGCCCGCTTACATGGCATTTTTGCATATGTGGAGGAAAGAGGCAAGGAAAAAGTGGAGGAGTGGGCTCTCATGCAAGAGCCAGCCTTTACATGGTGGAGCATTGGGAGCGGCACCTATATACCCATGAGGTGGTCAGGAATCGGGAGACTCACGCCGGTGGTAGCGCCGCAGTTAAAATGATAAAATGGCAAGTCAAATCACGGGGCCCCGCCTGTCCAGTAGTAACTCGTTGTCAAATCACACAACCCTATGTTTGCAGCAGCCTACTCCCTCATCTTCTCGCATCTCTGTCAAACCGACTAGGCGGAACTGCCCCGCCTACCGCGTGGAAAAAGCCCCGCCCTCGACTTTTAAATAGTACAATATACTAATGTTGTATCCATGGATTGCGCCATGGAGCAAAGCATCAAGAAAATGGCGGTACACATGTATGGAGTATATAGCATGCCCGTCGCATTCGCGTGGCACCCTAGATGGTCGGTCGGTCTGGCACGCAGCTCTCCGAATGGAACGTGCGTCATATTACGTTTGCACACACATGTGGGAATGCAATCGAGAACCGACCATAGGCACCCTCCTTTGCCCCGCAAGTCGGGTGAGCTAAAAGAAGAGAGAGAGAGAGATGAGCGATAGTACTAGAGAAGTGTTGTATCGACATTGGTGCCTGGACGATCCCTACATGACACGAAAGATCAGTTCGTCCATGCATGTGACCAGACTCTAGAAGACACGCCTATATTGGCTATCGTCTACTTATCATGCAGGCTGTGTTGTACAGGGGATGTAGTTATGATGAGAAATCAAAAAAAGGTTTCTTGTCATCTCGCAATATTAGGTGTCATGTGCTTTGGGACACTGCGAGGGTTAAACAGCGACAACTGAGTTCCTCTAAGGCGCTGGTCATTGGGGGCACATGCACGAAGACTACTCGGCTACCATCTAGGTCAAGCTGGCTATGTTAACTAGGACATCTATCGGCGGACCCCTTTGCTACGAGTTTATCTTTAATTTGAGCTTTGATCCTTGTCTAGTTTGTCCGTCGGGATTCATGTTGTCTCCTTTGGGCAGTGAGGTTATGGTTTCTTGTCATGTGGCATTTTTTCGTGTTATATGTTATAATCCGGTGCTTCAGATCAAAATGACGACAACTGCGCCTCTGGGGCACGTGCATGAAGACTTCTCGACAGTCATTGACGAGGTCAAGCCGGCTCCGGTAGGCAAAAGAAAACTAGTACTCCACTATATAGGCAGGAGCTTTCGTGCTTGCTTGCTAGTGTTGCTCTCTTCACACTGTCTCATCCTCTCCAGATCTAAACATGATAGCGGTGGCCACGCTCTCTCTCTGTTCACCGTTGGTCACAGATCCAGTCGGATCCTCTCTGTTGGGGAAGGTGAGAAGGTGCAACATTCACGCGGTCGTCCTCGGCGATGGCTCTTACCCACTACCGGCGCGTCTCGATCAGCGTGCCTTGTCATTCTCTCCCAAGCACCGCTGGCTAGGGAGGGCCTCCGAACCCTTCTTCCTTGCTGCCGTAATGTGGGCAGATCCGGTCTCCCGCCGCCCACCTAGCGACATCCCGACAACCCTCGGGTATAACTTCCTTCGAAACCGGCCTTGCTCTACTTCCCGAGCTCCTGATGTCGCTGCATTTGTATCTTTTACTATTTCCCAGGCCCCCTCATAGATAGGATCGATCGGCTGTTCGAAAGCCACCTGAAATTTGACTGTTAAGAGGTAAAAGTAGTTCATGCACTCGAATCTAGTACTACTTGGTTCAAACAAGGAAGAAAGGGGATGGGGGTGGGGGAAGATATGTTACCTGAATCTAGGACTTGGTCGAAAGAGGAAATAATGGGGGCGAAAAGTAGCAGAGACTGGCTATCCAACCGGTCTCTTGGTCTAATAGGGAAATAAAGGGAAACATAGTACAAACTCAATATAAACCCGATCTACTAGTTGAAAAAGGAAAGGAAGTGGGGACTGGGGGACAAGTCAACAAAGTAAGTCCAGCACTAGATTTGCTAGCCTCACACAGTATAAGGTGGCTATACCGAACAAACATGGGACCAGCCCAGATATCCTGTTCTGATGTTTGTTCCCCGAGCCACTCTTATGTAATGCCACTGGTAAAATGTAGCAGTTGCACTCTTAAAAGTAAGGACACGTTAAACCAATGTTTTTTTCAATGTAATTCCTCTATTAATATGAATCAATGGCACTTTTTCATGTCCTGCTAAATTTCCCATTAAGATAAGTTGCTTCTTTTCGTTAGAAATGCAACTGTCCTGGTCCGCCTACTCTCTCGTGCCCAAATACCGACTCTGTAGCAGCTGTTAATGTAATGTTGCTGGTCAAATGAAGCAACATCACCATTAAAGTAATGTCGTATTTAACGGTTGTCATAGTTAATCCTAATTCCCACACTGATATCTAGCAATGTTGCTACTTTAGAAATTGCTACTGTCCTTGTAGGATTGCCATTCAGATAAGGAACATGCTTCTTTTTCATTTTATGTATGTGTTCATCACTTGTTTGTCACCCTCCTTTCCACCTTTTTTGTGCAAACAGAGACATACATTTCACGCTTGATCTTAGTTGAACTGCACAAATGATATCCAAATATAGTTGAACATTCTAGGAGCTTCACAACCAACCTTGATGTTGCTCAATTTTATTGCAACTAATGAAGAAGAAGCTCTGTGGGTTTCGTTTTCTTGTGGAAATGGAACCGGGGCTGAAGCCCTTTTCTTAAAAAAAATGAAGAAGAAGCGGCTAGCTCATGGGACATTGCTTCATTTTAGGTGAACTGCACCAAAAGGTCCCATGAATTGAATCATGCATTTTGGAGACTGGTGTCATCCCTTCTACGATTGTTGACTGCAAATATGGTTCCCATCACGAGGTATGTGGATTTTTGGTCTGACCGTTTGCCAAAATCCTGCATGTTGGGTCTACTCTTGTGCTACTGTTTTGGCACTACCTTGATAAAGCAGTAATGTTATTATTTTGCACCTTAATCTAGTGGCACTATTAATTTGAGGCAATGTTTTGGCACCGCTAGTGCCACTGATTTATTTATATATCGAAAGAGGGGTTTCCTCCAATTTCATTAAAGAAACCCTAGCATAGAGAACCATTATCCGACAACATCTCATTGTAAAGGGGCAGTTATGCAACTACTACTAGACCGGACTGAGTACTAGCAGGAGACAACTTCGCCACATAAGCTAGGCAGGTAGGGGGACGCAACACCAGCTTGACCAAGTTTGGATCACAACCCAAATGCTACCACAGAAACATCAGGGGGGAAGATAGAGCCAGCTTCAGCATCCCAGTCTAAGCACCCACAGCCTCCATCCTTGCGACGCATGGTACACCTCGTTTTCCACCTTCTCGACCCTAGTGCCACTGATAAAATGAAGTAATAATATAGTTAAAATAGAGCGAGTGTCCACTCTATCATTTAATTTTGAATGTAGATAAAGAAAGTGCTTCTCTTTGTTAGTATATGTTTCATCAACTAATCCCATTGTTAATGTTTAAGCGTTTTTGCAAACTGGGTGCTTAATTTTAGTTGATCTGCGCAAAAATACAGATTGGAATGTCTCAAGGCCCCTCCTTGTACTACCGTTGTACACTGATGTCCATCACTGGCAGAAGGTGTATCGGGGAGACTTGGGTTGATTTCCGGTATGAGGCGTACCGTATGAGGCATCTCAGGGCCCATCTCGCCCTCACAACATGGCATACTATGATACTATCACAATATTTTCTTCTATTTAATAGTGTATGTTTCATCAACTAGTGCCACTATAATGTAATCACGCTTTTTCATTATCTGTGCAAAAAGGGTTATTCAGCTGCATTTTGGTGGAACTGCACAAATGTACGGATGGAACCGACATATATGCAGAGTGTGAGGTGCCAAGTAAAAATTACCAACACCAGCCTTGCTCCATCTAAGCATTGGCATCCACCACCACCAGTGGGATGTGTGGCACTCACTATGGATGGATCTTTCTCGGTAGCAAATCCTCAAACCAAATACTAGTAGCTTAGACTTCAAAAAAAATACTAGTAGCTTATATTGGCAGTTTTCTAGGGAGTACTCCTTTCTGAAAGAAGCACCAATCTATTTTCTTTATTTGTACAAAGTGTCACAACTTTGACCCAAAGGTCCAGAGCTATTTTAGGGTGATTGGCATAGTACTCGGAGACTGATTGTAAGCATGATTTTTATTAGCTGTCACAATGATTTTAAGGATGAGCAGATGGAAGATTAGGTTAGTGTGAAGCTGAATAACCCTTAAACCCTACCGACGTCGTTGAAATGAGGCGAGCATCGAGGGAACCATGGAGAACGGCGGGGAAGCAATGTCGCGCCATCTGTCCTCCTCTTGCGGTGGTAGAACGAATACTCATGTGGCTCTGGCTGGCTCTGCACCCTCACGAATGGCACATCGTACTCGATCGATTCGTTATCTTCTGGTTGCTCGACCTTCGACCTGTATGCCCACCAGCTCCGCCTGACTTTTGCCTCGGGTGAATCTATCTTCTCCATCGCCCAGAGGAGATACTCGATGAACTCGAAGGACTGCGGCGTGACTGGCGCCGAGGAGTACATCGCCGCCCTCATCGCTGTTGTCTCGCTCTTTCACATACATTGCCACATGGCCCTCACCGTCCTCGAAATCTCCCACTCATTGTCAAACCAAGTAAAGATCTCCTTCAACCTGGCTAACTCTGCCTGGTCACTGCCGGCCATCTGCCTGATTCGCTGCTGCATCCTCTCCATAGATGTCCTTCTGAGTGGTTCGGTGCTAGCTTTGGAAGATGGGAGGAGAGACGGTGGTCTTGCAATAGAGAAGAGGGAGAGGCGAGATGGTGGTTTTGGAATGGAGATGATGGAGAGGAGAGGGGGTGGTTTTGCAATGGAGAAGAGGGAGAGGCGAGACAGTGGTTTTGGAATGGATATGATGGAGAGGAGAGGTTTCCCTGCCTTTCGGTTGCTGACAGGTGGGCCCCGTGCTTGGTGGGACCCATGTGTCAGTGTCTCAATGGCAGGATGGGCTACGTCAGGGGATCCTTGTCCGAGCAGAGAGGAGGTGGTTTTGCAATGGAGAAGAGGGAGAGTATCGGTGGGAACGACACCTATGGGATCACTGGGATCCCTCTACGGTCGGCGGGCGCGGGGTGGTGAGAAGAGCAGGTTTAGGAGCAAGCACACGGATCGTTTACCCAGGTTTGGGCCGCGAGGATGCATAAAACCCTAGTCCTGCTTTGGTGGATGTGTTGAGTGTTCTTGAGCTTTCCGAACTAGCTATGGTGGCTGTCCCATTCAAAAAGCCAAATCCCTCTCCTGGTCACCTCGGGCCTCATTTTATAGGAAAAAGGGGCTGCCACATCGGCACACAGGCGGTGGAAAGGCCTATAGTGCGCGAGCTTATCGCATGGTATTACGGGACAAAGTGCATTAAATGCACTACGTAGGTGTCCATTAGCTTTATCGGGGACGGGAACGAGGCCCGTCCCGTCCGTCGCCGCTTCGCCTCGCTTTGACATGCGCCCAGGCTGGCGATGCATGCAATGCCATGTAGGCAGGAAGACAGCTGAGGTGGCGCGGTGGTAGGGCATTTAGGAAGATCTGCATGCTGCCACGCAGGTGCTTGCTGATTTGGCCTGGAAGCTGCATGTTACCACACAGGTGCCTGCCCAGCTGGTTGGGCTGGCAGCTACATGCGAACGGCGGCGGAGTCTTGGCTGGTGCGAGCCTGGCAGTGGCCCTGCTGACGCCCTTAGCAAGGGTCTTGCCGGGGACTCGGCAAGGGTCTTTCCATGGCGCTGCTGTCATCCCCGGCAAGGATCTTGCCGAGGGTCTTGTGGATTTCCTCAGCTAGGATCCTGCCGAGGGTCGCCGTCTTCTAGTCCTCATCTGAACTGATATATTTATGAGCTTGACGAAGATTTGCATGCCACCACAGAGGCGCCTCCCGAGCCTTGGTTCCAACGCAGTTGGTTAGGTTGGAGTCGGTGGGCTCAAGGGTGGTTCACTCCGCTGGCATTGAGCAAGTTTCCCCGGCAAGGCTCTTGCCAGGGCTGCGGGGGGGCGCCTCGGCAAGGATCTTGCCGAGGGAGTCCACCTCGCCCTCCTGTGCTCTCGGTCTTGGCGTCGCCTTGGTCTTCTTGTGCCTTGGCTTCTCTCCAGCTTCCCTCCTCTGTCCTGCTAAGTGTGGCCGCGGCGCATGGCTCTGACTGCCCGTGCACAAGTAAAGGGGTCAAAAGGAGAGCCCCTACTTTTGTACACCGACAGAGAGGCGAGGCGCTAGTTTTGGAATGGAGATGATGGAGAGGAGAGGAGGTGGTTTTGCAATGGAGAAGAGGGAGAGGAGCATGCGACAGCGATTTAGGATTGGACGAGAGGGCCGGCGCGCTGTGACTGGATCAAAATCGAAATCAATTTACCCTTCAATTAAGAAAGCGACCCCACATTAACTAGTCTCCCTTTTATTCTAGTTCATAATTGACCATGATTTTCACAAATAAAATATATGTTATATGTTGCAAAAATAATGTAATATGAAAGTACATTCAGATTTGAACCAAACAATACAATTTTTGGTGACATGCATTCACATTTTGCTTGTCAAATACAGTACGTGGTCAAACTTTGACCCAAAATACACAAAACAAAAAAATACTTCCAAGACGAGCGCCGCTCCTCTCCTCTTAAACCACCGCTGCTCCTCTCCTGTTCCAATCTAAATCCAGCGCCGCTCCTCTCCTCTTCCATTTCAAAACCACATCCCCTCCTCTCATGTTCCAATCCAAAACCAGCGTCGCTCCTCTCCCATTCTAATCCAAAACCATCGCTGCTCCTCTCCTCTTCCATTCAAAAACCACCACCGGCGAGTGAAGGTGCTGTGGAGAAGTAAATCGATGGAGGAGTACAACCGATATGTGAGGATCGCAGATGGAGACCCTGTAAAGCTAGCTAGGATGTTGGAGATACAGTCTTGGTTTGACAACAAGGACCAACTAGCGGCGACGGCGACATCCATGGCCAAATAACTGCAACAGAGTGAAAAGGCGGCGATACTCTCGAAGGGAGTCGCGCGGGAGTAGATAGAGTTGCTCCTCTGGGCCATGGAGCAAACAGATTCACCGAATTCGATCCTGAGGGAGCGGTGGTGGGAGTATCGATCCCAGATGGAGCATCCACCAGAGATTGAAGGATCGAGCATCTATAGGGTGCCGTTTCTGAGGGTGTCATGCCAGAGCAAGCCGGTGGAGTCTTTGTCAACCGAACCCGGCTGCAAGAGGAGAAAAGCAGTTGGCCCGACGACACTTCCCCGCCATCCTCTCCCTCATCGTTCACATCATCTCACGGGGCGGCTTTCTGCCGCCGAGGAATAGGAGGGGACTGCCCCCCCCCCCAGCCCAATAGTCAGGAAGGTTGTGAATTCTCAGGAGGAGCTTAGGGTTCTCAGTATTTGCAGGTTGTGAATTGTGTTTTGTGTTGTGTATTTTGAGAGTACTTTCAGATATGAATGTCTTTTGAATTTTAGATTTGCAGTATTGAGCATATGAAGTATTTTATGAATTCTAGAGATCTATTTTTAGCACTTAAAATGTAGTTTCATAGGAGTATAAAAGTGCAGACAATGTGATTCTCAAAGAAGAAACTGCAAGTTTCAGTTTCAGATAAGAAACTGCAAGTTCGGTTTCAGATAAGAAGCTGCAACTTTCAAAGGAAGAGCATTTATATTAACACGGCCTTTTCAAACAGGGTTAGCATCATGTTGGAATTTTTATTCATGGTCGAAAATCGAACTACCAGTCAGTTAACATCATGCTGATCAACATTCATGCATAGCACATCTTCATATGATGCATAGTCAAAAAGGTATGCTATTTCAAAATGACCACACAATGTCGAGTGTGCGAAAAACAAAGAAAATGAGGGACGAAGTTTTGGCAAGTGTTGGATGTGGTGTGCGTAGATGACAATGGGGACCCACATGTCAATAATGGCAGAGGCAAAAAAATTGGAGATATTTTGCCTGCATTAGGTGGAATCAAACCCAGGCGGAACAACTGTTGGGTAGTGTCACTTGGCCACTGGGCAAGTTCAGTACTTTAGTTACAAATAAGGCACTGCCTCAGGTGGTCCGATCTCCTCCTGCGGCTTTGTGCGCTCGCTGCGGCGCCGTTGTCTGCCGCTGTGAACATGTTGAACAAACAAGAGGAATCGGGAGAGGACTGTACATGGAGAGGCGGATAGTCGTGACCCACCAGGTCTATCGCCGTACACAAGCAAGTCCATCATTGAGAAAATACTTCCTCCTAATGCTATACTAACGTTGGGGCCCACGGGTTTGTCAACATAGTTACATTTTTCTAGGTGCTTCAACGTAGTTACTATAGGAGATAAATTCACAACGAAGCCGGGGAGCTCGCAGGTATCATTTATTATCACTGGGGCAGCAAGTATCAGCTGGGTTTTGGGCTGCCCCGTCTAGGCTTTGTTTTTTTAACATGTGCAGCCCACAACATGCTGGTTTGTATTTTTTTTGAGGGCATCATGTATCGATCGGCCTATGGACCTCCCATCCAAGGTTTTATTTTTCCTGAAACATCGGCAGCCCAATTTATGTATTTTTTTGAAGAAAACGCAAAGGTCCGTTCTATTTTTCTATATAAGAGTAGGAACACCTGGTCCAACTTATGTTTACCTTCTAACTATATTATATATATTTAAATTATTTTATATGTTATTATATATTATTTTTATTTTCATCATATATCTAACAGATACTTACATATGTAAGAAAACAATATCCCACATCTTATTAACTTATAAAAATAATTGCATAACAATAAAATCCTGGATTTTTTTGGCAACGAAAATCCTGGTGATTGTGTACAAAAGCTTGGTAAGATTTAAGGACCAATGTAATAATAAATCACTTATTATTTAAATATATTAATAACAAAATGTTCAACAACTATTTATTTTTTGATAACATTGTTGCGCGCAACCCAACATTATAATTAGAATCAGCCCAGCAAAGTCGTGTATTTTGAGAAAGTGCAAATGGCCTGTAATTTTTTAGGAAAAAAATAAATGGACCGCATGGACGCTACAATATTTGTCCACCCAGCCCAGCAAATGCACTGTAATTCTTGAAAAAAAGATCAAATTGACTGTAAATTCTGAAAAATGGGTTGAATACGTGTCACATTTTTGGAGGCTGAAATGTGGGCCAATAGGTCGAAGCTAACGCAAGTCGTTGTCAACTTAGTCAACAAATGATTCTGACATCGTTAGCTGTTGGATTTACATCCAATGACCGGTATCCATCTTCAATCTCTCATCTTCTTACTCCAGTGCCTCCGGGACCACCTGCTCCCACCTCCTCCTGCTAGCAACTCTGCTTAGCATGCTTCGCGGTGAAGCGCTACCCCACCATTGGCCAGGCCATCCCTCCACCCCTCCACACCTCCTGTTGTTCTCCACCGACTGCCGAACCACACCGCACCAGAACCAGTTAACCCTCATACACCTCTCTGTTTGCGACACTACTCCCGCGTCTTCCCATCTCCAGCTCCTTATTGTCCCGGGCCTCGCCGTCGTCACCACCTTGGATGCGCTCAGCGCTGAGTGGTCAACGTGGTCAACAAACGACATCCATCGGAAGTAGACTGTACGTGGAGAGGTTGACAACTGGGTCCATGGCCGCATGCAAGGAAATGCCTCCTTATTAGGCGCAAAATAATGATTCCTCCACCTGACAGCTGGGACCCACCGGAAGGGCCTCTGTATTTTGTGAAAAAAACGTTCCCCCCGCTGATAGGTCGGACCCACCAGCTATATCTTTGCATGCAAGGAAGTGGCTCCTTATTACGCACAAAAAAATGAATACCCCCTGCTAGCTGGGACCCACCATAGTGGGAGGCTAACTTGTGGGCCTACTAAGTTGACGGGGACAGAGGGATTTGTCAACTTAGTCAATATGAACGATTCTAGCTCCAGTGACCATACGATGTCCATCCAACGGCCCTAGTGCTTCTTCAACCTCTGGTCTTCTTGCTCCAGCCGCCCAAACTAGCATTGGTTGTGTCGCGTGCTCCTGCCTCCTATGGCCGGCTGTGATGCCGCGGAGGCCTCACCGCCCCCTACTACTCCCACCACTGGCCTGGCCATCCCTCTACTCACCCACAGCCCCTGTTATTCTGCGGCGACGGCAGCATCACACCGCAGTCGAACCAGTGAACCCTCGTACTCCTCTCCGCGTGGGCAACCACTGCTGCATCTTCCCCGGCTCCATGCCGTCCCCTTCCTAGGCCTCATCGTAATCCACCGCCCTGGTGCTCTCGGTGCGGCATGGTCAACATGGTCAAGGAACGACTTCCATCAAAGGAGTACTGTACATGGAGAGGCTGACAGTTGGGTCGACGGCCGCAGCAAGGAAGTGCCTCCTTATTACGCAGAAAATAATTATTCCTCCACCTAACAGCAGGGACCCACTGGACGGGCCACCGTATTTGGTGAAAAAACGTTTCCCCCCTGACTGCTGGGACCCACCAGCTACATTTTCGCACGCAAGGAAGTGCTTGATAGTCGGGACCCACCTGGTCGACGCATAAGTAGTGTTGTCATTCTGGTCGCGAACGTTTACGTACATACCGGTCCATGTAGAGGCGTGCATGTGTCGTAGTAGAGGCGCGCACGTAGCATGTACCCGTACGTACAACGGCCAGGGTGCAAGAAAGAAAATACGGCCACGTACATACATACGAGCGTGGTCTCGAGTGCCTACTCGCGCATACGTACGGCCAGGACTCGTGTACATGCCTGGGTCGGAACGGAGAAGCTGCGCCGTCGTCGTGTTCATGGGGAGGCAATGAAATGCGGCATGTTCATCAGGAGGCAACGGAACACGTGGTGTTCATCGGGAGCCAGCCAGCTTGGACAGAACAGGCGATGGAAACGAGGCCTGGCGTACCGCAAAACAGAGGAAACGGCCTTGTGTTCGACTAGCCACGGTCGAAAAGGGTTCTTTTTCATTGGGAGTGGTCTGGCGTACCGCAAAACAGAGGAAACGGACCTCCTACGGTCGAAACAGGGTCCTGTTGATCGGGAGGGGTGTGGCGTACCACAAAACGGAGGAAACGGACTTGTGTTGGAGCACTACGGTCGAAACGGGGGTCTTGTTCATCAGGAGGGGTATGGCGTACCACAAAATGGGACTCCACAAGATATTGTTCATCTCCATTGTCGATCTCCTCCAGCCTCCACGGGCTACTGTTCATCCACCGTCGACCTCCTCGAGCCTCCACCTGCAACTGTTCATCCACGGGCTCCTGTTCATCCAGCCTCCACCGCACGCTCCTCCACCGTCTACTGTTCAACTATCCCTCTCCACGGGGTCCTGTTCAACCACCCCTCCACGGGCTACTGTTCATCCAGCCCTCCACCGGCTACTGTTCAACCAGCCCTCCATGGGGTCCTGTTCATCTAGACCTCCATGGGGCCATATTCATCCAGCCCTCTATGGGGTCCTGTTCATCCATCGGCTCGATCGATCAGGGTACTATTCATCCAGCGGCAACGGCCTCTACTACCACGGGGTCCTGTTCATCCAATCCCCCACCGGGAACTGTTCATCCAACACTCCCCCAACAACAACGCTCACTGTTCATCCAGAGGCAACATCGATCGGCTTCAGTTAGCAGTAGTAGTGAAGGAATCACTCGGGTTCAGTCAATTGCAAGGGATCGATCGATCGCTCGGGTTCAGTAATGCATAGCCTGCAGTGCAATCGCTCTGGTTTAGTTAGGGGAACGCCTCGCTCGGGTTCAGTTAGAGCACAATGCCTCGCACCCACGCGCGTACATGTACGAGAGAAACGTGCATCGCTCGGCCCCCGGCCACCCACCGTAACCGGGAACTCCCCGATATTTTCATCACCCTCGCTTCTACCATAGTTTTTTCTGTCATGGATGGCCCAAAGAATGTCATGCAGCCGCGTCTCTGGCCCACCTAGGACGAAAAGCCCATTTTCTGTCATGATTTTTTGTCATAGAAGTAGGAACCCACCACATGTATGATGATACCAGGTTTTGTCACAATTATTGTCATAAATATGACAGAATGTTTTTTCATTCGTCCCAAAATGTCACAGATGTGTCTTTTTTTTGTAGTGCTCGTCGGTGATGTTTTCATCAATCACTCACAATTGTATACCAGCAATCGTTTGCTCACTACACACATGGCTTGTTAGCAGTAATCGTCTGTGTTGTTATCGGTCTTCGCACATGTTTCCAATTATAGACATGTTGCCGCGTATCACACACATCTTGTTAAGTTGAACCGTTTCTGCTCTGATGTCTCAGCGCAAACAGTTCATCCAAGTGAACCGCATGCCGTATATCGCACACACCTTAATCTGGCTGACCATTTCTTTTGTGTTGCCTAATCACAAACAGTTCACCCGAGTGAATCGTATGATGTACATCGCACACACCTTCATCTGGCTGCCTGTTTCTTTTGTGTTGCCTAATCACAAATAGTTAATTGAGCTGAACCGTATGACCTGCATTGCACACGCAACTAAAATCTGAATCGTGTTTGATGCATCCTCCATCGCAAATGTTTTGCACCTTTTTTGACGGTTTTTACACCACCATTTGCGATTATGGCACCGCACACAGTTTCGCCGAGGGGTCTCTGATCGTAGTGTCGCATTAGCAGCATCTTGCAGTAGTGTGTTGTGGCTTTTCTAATCCATTTTCTAGGGTCACAACCTAGAGTCAACACACTGCTCTGATACCATCTGCAACGACCAAACCTCGAAGGATTTGAGTCTCTATGCTTGCCGTGCTAGTCCCTGGATCGACTCGCTAGCACACACGGTACAGATGAACACCAAAATAACAAGTGCATCATTTATTACAACGTATAATTCAGAATTCATAAAAATAAACCAATCTGTATAGCACATAGCTAGCTTAATTCAATCAAACAACAGAAAGTAGCAGAAAATAATGATGAGTCCCATCATTGCCCACTGGCAATGCTGAGTGCAGACTGGCGACCCTAACGGTACCTTACTCTTCTTCTGAAATCCTGCAACATCAAATGCTGCAGCCGTATAGGTCAATACTTTGAATGTATTGGCAAGTTACTCATGAGTAATAATAAAGCAGGCCTACATGTATATGCATAGTATAACAAAGGAAAGGCTTGATGGTTTTTTTTTGCAGAAAGCTGATTTTATCCTCACAACTACCTAATAGTCAATTTTCATTTAATTTATTTGTTACTACAATTAAACACACAAGGTTGAATTGGCAAGTCCAACTCCAACCTACCCATTATTAAGTTTCCCACAAATTTATTAACTGTCACATCTGTTAAGATCATCCAACAACTGTAATGGCATAGTGTCTCAAATTTGCCCATAACCGGGGGCACTGTTAATCATGATTGGTTTTTAAAACTATGCAGAGTTTAGTATGCTTTACCCACTGGACCCAACCCGAAAATTTAGAGGAAGTCTTTTAGAAACAGTCACCTAGTCCCAGAGGAGGCCCATCCCAACTATCATATCTACATCGGCTGGCACATCCGGGTAAGGTTTCTGCAATTGATCAACTAAGCCAGAGCCCATTTAGCCAGTGGTCGTACATGGAAGCTACTAGTCACTAAGTTTGTTTGATCTTTTTGAACCTGGGCGGCATTCCACTTGCATTCAGAGGGTATAAACCATGACGTTCTTGAAATCACCCTAGCAATACCACTTCGGCCCAGAGGTGAATTACTTCCTTAGTTATTACCCAAGTTGTTATATATATAATCCTCACATAAGCTCAATGTATACACGAACCACCCCTGTCTACAAAGCATAGAAAAACTACAACTACCATGATCTGCATTAACGGGAGATAGATCAACAATAAAGCAAAATAATATAGTATCCCTATACATGCATATATTCATAGTGTGATATATACTACATGCATAGAAAACAATAGCTAAAGGATGATCAACATGTAACTTGCCTGGGTTTTGGTTCAAAAAGTCACACTCCTGACAATAGCTCGCGTCGCACTCCGGACAATCTACACGTTTCACACAAATTAACAAATCAATCACCTAAACTCAAATAGAACCATAATGAAACCAACAGCAAGAAAACATTTTAAAAATCTAACAACAGAATCATAACAACACGTACAAATAATATACAATGCACTAGAGTCACAACGCAAAAAGAATCCCTGAAATTCGTCAAACGGTTTAAAAGTGATGGCCTCCAAAAGATCTGATTCAAATTTGAAAAGTGCAAACATGTGCAAAGTTGGTATTGCGACAAAGTACTAGTTTTTGTGAGTGCATAGGAAAAATAATCACCTAATTTGGGCATATAGGTTAAAAGATATAGCTAATGGAAGTTTAGTTGAAAATCTGATAATAAAACAAAAAGAAAACTTTGTATAGGAAGTACCGTAGCGACATTGTAGCAGGTTGCCATGTGTCGACGCACGGTTAGCTGTAAAGCTCCTGTGCGCGTGTGCTCACCAGAAAACAGAGGAAGATGGTGACTGTCTCCGGCGAAGGTAAGGGAATGGGAGGATGCGGCGGCAAACGGAGGAGGAGGAGGTGGTGGTGGTGTTTAACGGCGGCGTGGCATCCTCTGTGGGCGGTGGCGACTATGCAAACTGCGGTGGTTCTGGCGAAGTTGGGCGTCAGCGGTGGCATCATTCTGTGGCTCCGCAGGTTAGTCCAAAGTATCAAACGAGTGCGGCGTCGAGAGGGGGTCCAAGCGGAACAAGCTACGCGGCCAGGGCGTCCTTATGGTGGTGAAAACGGGCGGTGAACAACGGCGGTCGGTGGACCTCCACGGCGAGATGCGCTTTGCCCTAACCGAGGTGTGCGGCGGCGGCAAGGAGTCTGGAGGGGCTCATAGGGACCCTTTGTGGGTTGAGCGCATGGGGAGTGTCCCGAGCAGGCAAGGGGTTGATCAGGAGCGCGGGGTGAACCGGCTCGGCCTCGGCGTGCACGCATGGTGCGTTCTAAGTCAGGCAGCGGTAGGAGAGGAACAGCACCAGGGTGGGGTCTACGGGTCAGCGGCCCAGGCGGGAGCGGGCTACAGTGCGGCGCTTCATAAGGTAAGTGTACCGCGGGTGCGGGGATTGGTGGGCCGCTGGTGGTGGGCCGCGCTGTGCGCTGCTGTTGTTGCAGCACTGCGTTTTTTTAACAAAAGCTACAAAAATAAATAACTAAAAAAACACCAAAATAAATTCTAAAAAAATACGTAGACACATACTAAAAAAATACTACTAATATAAACTACGGGGAAATAATTCCACTACCAATGCAACTTTTTGAAAAATAGTTTTCATGCGATAGGCCACACAATAGTAATAAAACACTCAAATAAAATATTTTGCAGTTTGTGAAAAATACCAAACATAACAGATTAACTGAAAATATTCTAGACATTATGAACATTTTTAAAATAGGGGAGAAGTCATGTTATCTCCACTCCAATAAATTGCCTTTAGTTGCATAATGAAAGGAATATTTCAGAAAAACAAATATTGATTGGAAAAATATGAGATGCATATGAATGATTTATTAACATCCTAATTTAGGAAAACTAGGATGTTACATTGAAGCATCTTGCAGCATTAGAAAAGTGCATATTAGCATATTATATAGTAGTAGTTTGTTTTAGTAACCATGCCTAGAGATCCTTTCTTGACTCCCTGCGAGAAAGCAACCCCGGAGCCATCATATGCATTGCATGCCTCGGCATCCAGTTCTAGTTGTACCAATCGGGATACAACTCCAAGAATCCGTTATCATGGACAAAGCTATTCGAATAGATTAAACTTCCTTGCAGGGGTGCACAAACTTACCCAACACGCTCGATCTACTCCGGCTGGACACACCATTAGGTCATGACCGGCCTCGGCTGATCATCACACCGCAGTCCTACCTAGGCTCAACAAAGAGGCCAGCACACCGGTATGAATCCTAAGCGCGTAGGGGTCTTGGGCCCATCGCCCTTTGCACTCCTGCATGTTGCGTGGATGGCCAGAATCAGTCCTGGCCACCCGGGTGCGTGATGCTCAATCGCCGACGTCTAAAACAGCTTTTGGCTGATACATACGACGCAGAGTGCCCGTACTTATTCTTGAATGGTGGTTAGTGTGAAAAAGGCCAATGGCCTACTCGAATCACAGTACATATCCAAACCGTTAGTGTCTTGGGAGCGCGCGGTAACGAGTAGAGACTCACGATCATGTGACCCCATCGCCCCATCTCACGAACTCATGGCAAGGGCCCGGAATGTCCGTCTGTGCCACGTAGAGATCTCGCGGGTACCCTCCAGGTCAACCCAACTACACACCAACTCGCGGGTACCCTCATGATCAACCCGACTCGCAAGAGACTATCGGGAACTCAGGTCCACCACTACCGGGGAGGTACCGCCTGTCCCTCCAGTCCTGTAGTAACGGTAACTCTCGTGGGTACCCCTCAGGGTTGACCCATCTTTAACATGGTTCTAGGGGTAAAGTCAAAGTAACCGTGTATCCAAAACACCAAGGGGGGGGTCCAAGGAATCACCCTCGATGGATTCCACTTGATGTAGCCGGCAAGGTGAACTTGGAGGACTGACCCTTGTTGGTGCAATGATAGGCCCCTTATGTTTTGGAGTTTGTTGACATAAACAGTATGGGACTTATGTGTTTGCTAGTGCACACAGAGTAACAGGTCCCTGATGTATCTGGAGTTTGATGAAGACAACGAAGATAATCTCCCTGCAAAGCAACAAAGGTTATCACCGAAGATAAAGCTAATGAGAGTGACCCCTAGAAATTGCTGAAGTCTAAGCAATTGGTTCGGTGATTGTTCAAAGCAAGTGACTACGCTTGAGGAAGAATGAAGATGAAGTGAAGACATAGCATTTATTTCATTTTTCTTCTTCTTTCATTGAGTCATAGGACCAATGTACTATCAAGAGGGGTATAGCATTTCGAAGCTTTGATTCTCTAATGCTAAACCCAAACCTGTGAAAGCTATGACAGAAATCTCTTTGTGCTCCGAGCAAATACTTGCCAGAAAGAGACTGTGATCTTCTTCGCTGCGAGAGATTTGCCTCGGACCGAGGAGTTTGCATTACTTGTTTCTCAAGTAATGTTAGATTTGATCCAAAATCCGACCATTGTGAATGTGTTTGGCCATTGGCTGGACCTCCTATCCAAAATGTTCATTTCCCATCTGGGAAGGTTGCGGCTATAAATAGCCACCCCGCACCGGCTTTGTCCGGTGGCTGCTATGTATTATTCTAAGAAGATTGTTGAGCAACCCCTGTAGGGGAACGTAGTAATTTCAAAATTTTCCTACGCACACGCAAGATCATGGTGATGCATAGCAACGAGAGGGGAGAGTATGATCTACGTACCCTTGTAGATCGCAACGGAAGCGTTGACACAATGTAGAGGAAGTAGTCGTACGTCTTCTTCCCGATCCGACCGATCCAAGCACCGTTACTCCGGCACCTCCGAGTTCTTAGCACACGTACAGCTCGATGACGCTCCCTGGGCTCCGATCCAGGAAAGCTTCGGGGATGAGTTCCGTCAGCACAACGGGGTGGTGACGATGATGATGTTCTACCGACGCAGGGCTTCGCCTAAGCACTACAACGATATGACCGAGGTGGAGTATGGTGGCAGGGGGCACCGCACACGGCTAAGGAACGATCACGAGGATCAACTTGTGTGTTCTAGGGTGCCCCTTGCCTCAGTATATAAAGGAGCCAGGGAGAGGGGGCGGCCGGCCAAGGTGGGCGCGCCAAGGGGGAGTCCTACTCCCACCGGGAGTAGGACTCCTAGTTGGACAAGGAGAGAGGGGAAAGAGGTGGAAGAGAGGAAGGAAAGGGGGGGCCGCCGCCCCCCTTCCCTTGTCCTATTCAGACTAGGACGGGGAGGGGCGCGCGGCCACCTCTTGCCTCCTTCTCTCTTCTCCCTCAAGGCCCATGTAGGTCCAATAAACCCCCGGGGGGGTTCCGGTAACCCCCCGGTACTCCGGAAAAATGCCGATTTCACCCGGAACGATTCCGATGTCCAAATATAGGCTTCCAATATATCAATCTTTACGTCTCGACCATTTCGAGAATCCTCGTCATGTCCGTGATCACATCCGAGACTCCGAACAAACTTCGGTACATCAAAAATACATAAACTCATAATAACTGTCATCATAACTTTAAGCGTGTGGACCCTACGGTTCGAGAACAATGTAGACATGACCGAGACACGTCTCCGGTCAATAACCAATAGCGGGACCTGGATGCCCATATTGGCTCCTACATATTCTACGAAGATCTTTATCGGTCAGACCGCATAACAACATACGTTGTTCCCTTTGTCATCGGTATGTTACTTGCCCGAGATTCGATCGTCGGTATCTTAATACCTAGTTCAATCTCGTTACCGGCAAGTCTCTTTACTCGTTCCGTAATACATCATCTCACAACTAACTCATTAGTTGCAATGCTTGCAAGGCTTATGTGATGTACATTACCGAGAGGGCCCAGAGATACCTCTCCGACAATCGGAGTGAAAAATCCTAATCTCGAAATACGCCAACCCAACATGTACCTTTGGAGACACCTGTAGAGCTCCTTTATAATCACCCAGTTACGTTGTGACGTTTGGTAGCACACAAAGTGTTCCTCCGACAAACGGGAGTTGCATAATCTCATAGTCATAGGAACATGTATAAGTCATGAAGAAAGCAATAGCAACATACTAAACGATCGGGTGCAAAGCTAATGGAATGGGTCATGTCAATCAGATCATTCAACTAATGATGTGATCCCATTAATCAAATAACAACTCTTTTGTCTATGGTTAGGAAACATAACCATCTTTGATTAATGAGCTAGTCAAGTAGAGGCATACTAGTGACACTCTGTTTGTCTATGTATTCACACATGTATTATGTTTCCGGTTAATACAATTCTAGCATGAATAATAAACATTTATCATGATATAAGGAAATAAATAATAACTTTATTATTGCCTCTAGGGCATATTTCCTTCAGTCTCCCACTTGCACTAGAGTCAATAATCTAGTTCACATCGCCATGTGATTTAATAGCAATAGTTCACATCACCATGTGATTAACACCCATAGTTCACATTGATATGTGATCAACACCCAAAAGGGTTTACTAGAGTCAGTAATCAAGTTCACATCGCTATGTGATTAACACCCAAAGAGTACTAAGGTGTGATCATGTTTTGCTTGTGAGATAATTTTAGACAACGGGTCTGCCACATTCAGATCCATAAGTATTTTGCGAATTTCTATGTCAACAATGCTCTGCACGGAGTTACTCTAGCTTATTGCTCCCACTTTCAATATGTATCTAGATCGAGACTTAGAGTCATCCAGATCTGTGTCAAAACTTGCATCGACGTAACTTTTTACGATGAACCTTTTTGTCACCTCCATAATTGAGAAATATTTCCTTATTCCACTAAGGATAATTTTGACTGCTGTCCAGTGATCTACTCTTAGATCATTATTGTACTCGCTTGCTCAACACAGTGTAGGGTATACAATAGATCTGGCACACATCATGGCATACTTTACAGAACCTATAGCTGAGGCATAGGGAATGACTTTCATTCTCTTTCTATCTTCTTCCGTGGTCGGGCTTTGAGTCTTTACTAAATTTCATACCTTCTAACATAGCCAAGAACTCTTTCTTTGACTGTTCCATTTTGAACTACTTCAAAATATTGTCAAGGTATGTACTCATTGAAAAAACTTATCAAGCGTCTTGATCTATCTCTATAGATTTTGATGCTTAATATGTAAGCAGCTTCACCGAGGTCTTTCTTTGGAAAACTTCTTAAAAAACACTCCTTTATGCTTTGCAGATTAATTCTACATTATTTCCGATCAACAATATGTCGTACATATATACTTATCAGAAATGCTGTAGTGCTCCCACTCACTTTCTTGTAAATACAGGCTTCATCGCAAGTCTGTATAAAACTATATTCTTTGATCAACTTCTCAAAGCGTATATTCCAACTCCGAGATGCTTGCACCAGTCCATAGATGGATCGCTGGAGCTTGCATATTTTGTTAGCACCTTTAGGATTGACAAAACCTTCTGGTTGTATCATATACAAATCTTCTTTAATAAATCTATTAAGGAATGCAGTTTTGTTTATCCATTTGCCAGATTTCATAAAATGCGGCAATTGCTAACATGATTCGGACAGACTTAAGCATAGATACGAGTGAGAAACTCTCATCGTAGTCAACACCTTGAACTTGTCGAAAACCTTTTGCGACAATTCTAGCTTTGTAGATAGTAACACTACTATCAGCGTCCGTCTTCCTCTTGAAAATCCATTTTATTTTCTATGGCTTGCCGATCATCTGGCAAGTCAACCAAAGTCCATACTTTGTTCTTATACATGGATCTCATCTCAGATTTCATGGCCTCAAACCATTTCGCGGAATCTGGGCTCATCATCGCTTCCTCATAGTTCGCAAGTTCGTCATGGTCTAGTAACATGACTTCCAGAACAGGATTACCGTACCACTCTGGTGCGGATCTTACTCTGGTTTACCTACGAGATTCGGTAGTAACTTGATCTGAAGTTACATGATCATCATCATTATCTTCCTCACTAATTGGTGTAGTAGTCACAAGAACAGATTTCTGTGATGAACTACTTTCCAATAAGGGAGAAGGTACAATTACCTTATCTAGTTTTCTACTTTCCTCCCACTCACTTATTTCGGGAGAAACTCCTTCTCTAGAAAGTTTCCGAATTTAGCAACAAAAGTCTTGCCTTCGGATCTGTGATAGAAGGTGTATCCAATAGTTTCCTTTGGATATCCTATGAAGACACATTTCTCCGATTTGGGTTTGAGCTTATCAGGTTGAAACTTTTTCACATAAGCATTGCAACCTCAAACTTTAAGAAACAACAGCTTAGGTTTCTTGCCAAACCATAGTTCATACGGTGTCGTCTCAACGGATTTAGATGCTGCCCTATTTAAGAAGAATGCAGCTGTCTCTAATGCATAACCCCAAAACGAGAGTGGTAGATCGGTAAGAGACATCGTAGATCGCACCATATCTAATAAAGTACGGTTATGACGTTCGGACACACCATTACATTGTGGTGTTCCAGGTGGTGTGAGTAGTGAAACTATTTCACATTGTTTTAAACTGAAGGCCAAACTCGTAACTCAAATACTCTTCTCTACGATCAGATCGTAGAAACTTTATTTTCTTGTTACGATGATTTTCACTTCACTCTGAAATTCTTTGAACTTTTCAAATGTTTCAGACTTATGTTTCATCAAGTAGATATACTCATATCTGCTCAAATCATCTGTGAAGATCAGAAAATGATGATACTTGTCGCGAGCCTCAATATTTATCAGACCACATACATCAGTATGTATTATTTCCAATAAGTCAGTTGCTCGCTCCGGAGAACGGAGTCTTAGTCATCTTGCCCATGAGGCATGGTTCGCAAGCATCAAGTGATTCATAATCAAGTGATTCCAAAAGCCCATCAGCATGGAGTTTCTTCATGCGCTTTACACCAATATGACCTAAACGGCAGTGCTACAAATAAGTTGCACTATCATTATTAACTTTGCATCTTTTGGTTTCAATATTATGATTATGTGTATCACTATGATCGAGATCCAACAAACTATTTTCATTGGGTGTGTAACCATATAAGGTTTTATTCATGTAAACAGAACAACAATTTATTCTCTTACTTAAATGAATAGCCGTATTACAATAAACATGATCAAATCATATTCATGCTTAACGCAAACACCAAATAACACTTATTCAGGTTCAACACTAATCCCGAAAGTATAGGGAGTGTGCGATGATGATCATATCAATCTTGGAACCACTTCCAACACACATCGTCACTTCACCCTTAACTAGTTTCTATTTATTCTGCAACTCCCGTTTTGAGTTACTAATCTTAGCAACTGAACTAGTATCAAATACTGAGGGGTTGCTATAAACACTAGTAAAGTACACATCAATAACATGTATATCAAATATACTTATGTTCACTTTGCCATCCTTCTTATCTGCCAATCACTTGGGGTAGTTCCGCTTCCAGTGACCAGTCCCTTTGCAGTAGACACACTTAGTCTCAGGCTTAGGATCAGAATTGGGCTTCTTCACTTGAGCAGCAACTTGCTTGTCGTTCTTCTTGAAGTTCCCCTTCTTCCCTTTGCCCTTTTCTTGAAACTAGTGGTCTTGTCAACCATCAACACTTGATGTTTTTTCTTGATTTCTACCTTCGTCAATTTCCGCATTACGAAGAGCTTGGGAATCGTTTCCGTTATCCCTTGCATATCATAGTTCATCACAAAGTTCTACTAACTTGGTGATGGTGACTAGAGAATTCTGTCAATCACTATCTTATCTGGAAGATTAACTCCCACTTGATTCAAGCGATTGTTGTACTCAGACAATCTGGGCACATGCTCACTAGTTGAGCGATTCTCCTCCATCTTTTAGCTATAGAACTTGTTGGAGACTTTCATATCTCTCAACTCGGGTATTTGCTTGAAATATTAACTTCAACTCCTGGAACATCTCATATGCTCCATGATGTTCAAAACGTCTTTGAAGTCCCGATTCTAAGCCATTAAGCATGGTGCACTAAACTATCAAGTAGTCATCATATTGAGCTAGCCAAACGTTCATAACGTCTGCATCTGCTCCTGCAATAGGTCCGTCACCTAGCGGTGCATCAAGGACATAATTCTTCTGTGCAGCAATGAGGATAAACCTCAGATCACGGATCCAATCCGCATCATTGCTACTAACATCTTTCAACACAATTTTCTCTAGGAACATATCAAAATAAACATATGAAAGCAACAACTTAAGCTATTGATCTACAACATAATTTGCAAAATACTACCAGGACTAAGTTCATGATAAATTTAAGTTCAATTAATCAAATTACTTAAAGAAATCCCACTTAGACAGACATCCCTCTAATCCTTTAAGTGATCACGTGATCCAAATCAACTAAACCATAACCGATCATCACGTGAAATGGAGTAGTTTTCAATGGTGAACACCGTTATGTTGATCATATCTACTATATGATTCACGCTCGACCTTTCGGTCTCCGTGTTTCGAGGCCATATCTGCATATGCTAGGCTCGTCAAGTTTAACCCGAGTATTCTGCGTGTGCAAAACTGGCTTGCACCCGTTGTAGATGGACGTAGAGCTTATCACACCCGATCATCACGTGGTGTCTGGGCACGGCGAACTTTGGCAACGGTGCATACTCAGGGAGAACACTTCTTGATAATTAGTGAGAGATCATCTTATAATGCTACCGTCAATCAAAGCAAAAATAATATGTATAAAAGATAAACATCATATGCAATCAAAATATGTGACATGGTATGGCCATCATCATCTTGCTTCTTTGATCTCCATCTCCAAAGTACTGACATGATCTATATCGTCACCGGCATGAAACCATGATCTCCATCATCTTGATCTATATCAATGTGTCGTCACGTGGTCGTCTCGCCAGCAATTCCTCTTGCAACTATTGCTATCGCATAGCGATAAAGTAAAGCAATTATTTGGCGCTTGCATCTTATGCAATAAAGAGACAACCATAAGGCTTTTGCCAGTTGCCGATAACTTTAACAAAACATGATCATCTCATACAACAACTTATATCTCATGACGTTTTGACCATATCACATCACAACATGCCCTGCAAAAACAAGTTAGACATCCTCTACTTTGTTGTTGCAAGTTTTACATGGCTGCTATGGGCTTAGCAAGAACCGTTCTTACCTACGCATCAAAAACCACAACGATAGTTTGTCAAGTTGGTGCTGTTTTAACCTTCGCAAGGACCGGGCGTAGCACCCGCAAGCCGCCTATGTGCAAAGCACGTCGGGAGAACCGGTCTCGCGTAAGCGTACGCGTAATGTTGGTCCGGGCCGCTTCATCCAACAATACCGCCGAACCAAAGTATGACATGCAGGTAAGCAGTATGACTTATATCGCCCACAACTCACTTGTGTTCTACTCGTGCATATAACATCAACACATAAAACCTAGGCTCGGATGCCACTGTTGGGGACCGTAGTAATTTCAACATTTTCCTACGCACACGCAAGATCATGGTGATGCATAGCAACGAGAGGGGAGAGTATGATCTACGTACCCCTGTAGATCGCAACGGAAGCGTTGACACAACGTAGAGGAAGTAGTCGTACGTCTTCTTCCCGATCCGACCGATCCAAGCACCGTTACTCCGGCACCTCCGAGTTCTTAGCACACGTACAGCTCGATGACGCTCCCCGGGCTCCGATCCAGCAAAGCTTCGGGGATGAGTTCCGTCAGCACAACGGCGTGGTGACGATGATGATGTTCTACCGACACAGGGCTTCGCCTAAGCACTACAATGATATGACCGAGGTGGAATATGGTGGCAGGGGGCACCGCACACGGCTAAGGAACGATCACGAGGATCAACTTGTGTGTTCTAGGGTGCCCCTTGCCTCAGTATATAAAGGAGCCAGGGAGAGGGGGCGGCCGGCCAAGGTGGGCGCGCCAAGGGGGAGTCCTACTCCCACCGGGAGTAGGACTCCTAGTTGGACAAGGAGAGAGGGGAAAGAGGTGGAAGAGAGGAAGGAAAGGGGGGGCGCCGCCCCCTTCCCTTGTCCTATTCAGACTAGGAAGGGGAGGGGCGTGCGGCCACCTGTTGCCTCCTTCTCTCTTCTCCCTCAAGGCCCATGTAGGCCCAATAAACCCCCAGGGGGGTTCCGGTAACCCCCCGGTACTCCGGAAAAATGCCGATTTCACCCGGAACGATTCCGATGTCCAAATATAGGCTTCCAATATATCAATCTTTACGTCTCGACCATTTCGAGAATCCTCGTCATGTCCGTGATCACATCCGGGACTCCGAACAAACTTCGGTACATCAAAAATACATAAACTCATAATAACTGTCATCGTAACTTTAAGCGTGCGGACCCTACGGTTCGAGAACAATGTAGACATGACCGAGACACGTCTCTGGTCAATAACCAATAGCGGGACCTGGATGCCCATATTGGCTCCTACATATTCTACGAAGATCTTTATCGGTCAGACCGCATAACAACATACGTTGTTCCCTTTGTCATCGGTATGTTACTTGCCCGAGATTCGATCGTCGGTATCTTAATACCTAGTTCAATCTCGTTACCGGCAAGTCTCTTTACTCGTTCCGTAATACATCATCTCACAACTAACTCATTAGTTGCAATGCTTGCAAGGCTTATGTGATGTGCATGACCGAGAGGGCCCAGAGATACCTCTCCGACAATCGGAGTGACAAATCCTAATCTCGAAATACGCCAACCCAACATGTACCTTTGGAGACACCTGTAGAGCTCCTTTATAATCACCCAGTTACGTTGTGATGTTTGGTAGCACACAAAGTGTTCCTCCGGCAAACGGGAGTTGCATAATCTCATAGTCATAGGAACATGTATAAGTCATGAAGAAAGCAATAGCAACATACTAAACGATCGGGTGCTAAGCTAATGGAATGGGTCATGTCAATCAGATCATTCAACTAATGATGTGATCCCGTTAATCAAATAACAACTCTTTTGTCTATGGTTAGGAAACATAACCATCTTTGATTAACGAGCTAGTCAAGTAGAGGCATACTAGTGACACTCTGTTTGTCTATGTATTCACACATGTATTATGTTTCCGGTTAATACAATTCTAGCATGAATAATAAACATTTATCATGATATAAGGAAATAAATAATAACTTTATTATTGCCTCTAGGGCATATTTCCTTCAACCCCCTCTTTGAGCGATTTGAGTTTAAAATCCACGGAGAGAAAAACCTAGAGCCGAAGAATTAGATAGTGGTTTAGCATCAGTAGAATCTAAGTTTAGTATGCTCGGCCTATTACTCTTGAGAACTGCAAACTCTCTAGACAGTTAGTTGTCAAGTTCTTCACAGACCAAGAGTAATTGTGGTTCTCGAAGAAGTCTGTGAAGGTTCGGAGATCGCCTTCAAGTATCTACCACGTGTTATCAACATCAGTTGACGAATCGATTGTCGAGGATAATAGGGTGAAGAGAGTTTATCTTCCGTGTTAAGTCACAGCCCCTTAACCAGACGTAGTCCTTGTGAAGAAGGACAAACTGGCCGAACAAATACCTTGTCGCCATCGAGAACTTTCAGTCATCTCTGTTACTCAAGTTTTCTTTCGATGCATTCCATTCGTGTAATTTACTTTGATGCTTGTTCTAGTTTTCTTTCAGTTCTGTGTTGTACTTCATCTTAGCTTGTTTATCACTTTTTCCACTGCTAGGTTCTAAGAGATTTATGTTTTTGGAAGAAAATTTAAAACTCCCGTTCACCCCCTCTGGTAGACATACTTCATTCTTATAATTGGTATCAGAGCAAGTTACTCCTTGACTCTGCTCATTTTAGTCCAATGACTTTGAAGTTTAAGTATGTCTTAAGTGAACTACAAGTCACATGTCAAGATTAGCATATTTCATGGGATGGACCATCCCTTCTGGAAGGAGAAGATGAAGATTCGTCTTCAAGCAATCGATGATGATATGTGGAACGTGGTGCACATTAGATTCACTGTTATTATTCCTCAAGGTCCTACCGATGAAGAAAAGAAGCTCATTTAACTGGATGCTCAAGCGAAACATGAAATTGCTGGTCATCTCTCTCGAGCTCAATTCCTTCAGTATCGCGAGTGTGAGACTGTAAAAGAGTTGTGGGATGTCCTCCAAAAGATCAATGAAGGAGTCTCAACTCATAAAGAAGCTCCAATTGATACTCTATGAGCAAAGTTCAATTTCTTCAAGAGTATTGGAAATGAAAGATGTCAACAAACCTTTGATCTCCTCAGTGACATAGAAAATGAACTTCAAAGACTCGGTGCCAAAGATATCACTGACCATAAGGTTGTGAAGAAACTGCTTCGATCCCTTGACACCTCATTTGACATGCTTGTTTTGATGATTCGAGAGCGTCCTGATTTCAAAAGCCTCAACTCTGCTGATGCTATGGAAATGCTAAACACGCACGAGGAACTGGAAGAAGAGAAAATAGAACTGTACGGATCAACTCAACGCAAAAATCATGCTCTAAAGGCTAGGGATGATTCCTCCTCCGATGGAAATGCCGAAGAAGACTCTGATGGTCCAGAACGACTCAGCAAAGATCTCTCACAAATTACAAAGCGAATCCAATGTCTCCACAAGAAGAGCCAGTTCCAGAAAACAAGTTCAAGCAACTCTGGCGGTTCAAAATCCTCAAAACCCGCCGGAGAATACACCTGTTTCAAGTGCGAAAAGACTGGACACTTCATTTTAGACTTCCCTCTTTGGGAAGCTGAATCCGTGCCACTAGGAGATATGATTCAAGCAACCATCAAAGAAAAGGCAAGAGCAAGAACTACGACTCCGATGATGAGAAGAAAACAAATAAGTTCTTCAAGAAGAAGGACATCTCCACCTCAAAATCATCATCGTGATCTTCCTCAAAGAATCCTTCCAAGTCCTCCTCCAACCGCAAGAATACTTCTCGCAAGGCCAAGGCTTACATCGGTAAGGAACTAGATTCTAAAGAAGAAGAACCGTCAGGTTCTGAAGAAGAAGAAGAAGAAGAAGAATCTGATGAAGATTCCGACTCCGGCATGGCTGGCATATACTCGTACGCGTCGGTGCTATACAAACGGTTTTAATCCCTTTTTGCGATGGCATTTGGAACCATCGCCAAGTGAGTGTGGGCGATAGGGGATCCTTCCCAAATGACCCAGAAACCGTCGGGGATAGGGGGCCAAGATTAATATACAGTACTCCTACTCTTTTGTGCTTGCATTTCCATCACAGTCGGTATTCGGAGGTGCTATGTTTACGATGCGCGGCCCATCACAAACGGTTCACTATTATAGAACATGTATGATAAGCACACAATCACACACATTCACTTTTCCCAAACCGTATGCGATAACTAATTAAGAAGATTAGCTAATCGTCGTACAAGTGTCGGACAGCATTACGAAATGTCGGACCATCGTAACATCGTCGTACACGACAACTATCGCACACACTATTCTGTGGTGCAACGTTTACGGTGCATACTTCATCAGAAACATTTCATGGTTGCGTATCATGTACGATAAGGCAACTATCGCAAATGTTTAGTTTGCCCACACCGTTTGTGATATTGTCTGACATCGCACATGCTTTGTAAACGGCAACTGTGTGCATGCTTGCACACGTTTCCTCTCTGTGAATCGTGTCGGATTATGGTGTATATTGCAAACATTTGTGTTTTCCCAACCATGTGTGCCACAACGACCTGGAGAGCGTAATTTTACCGTAATTTAATTGCTACTATTTCAAATTATACTGGATTTGAATTTGAATGTATGCTATAGCTTTATTCATATCCATCAAGTTCAAACAACCAATGCATTATTCGATTCATAGGTACATATGTTCAAGAATTACATAAGAACCAAATAAAGAATGATGAACCACAGTTGTATAGTTGTACTATTAAAGACGGTAAAGAAAGAGGCGAAATATATTCTGGTTGCTAAACAAGGTGAAGCGGAATGCCCATATTGTGCCCTCCTCCATGCAGAAGGCACACACGACTCTAATCCAACGCCTTGTGATGACTGACTTCATGAAAACATCTAGATAATCGTTGTGTTCTGGTAGAAATACTTTAACCTTTGCATTCCAACCAATCATGTAGTTTGAGAGGTAATCTTGAGTAAGCTTCTCGGCAACCACTGCAAAGGAAAATGATTCAGACATTGTCATCTAACACAACTAATTATGGGCAGTAAAAAGAAGGTTGCAGAGTTCTTACTGACCATCCTGCAGTTCGCCGTTGTCTTGGATAAAGTGTCAACAAATAGTTTAGTTGCCATCTTTTGACCCACTTTACTAACAATCTTTATCAGCTTCCTCACTTGATGCTGCTTCATCGATATCTCATTGCCCCATACGCAGAAAGGGTCGAAGAGCGGATCTTTACCAATGACATATGTACCTAAAAGCACCAAGTTAATATTAGAAGCTAAACAACAATTGCACAATGATGTAGTACAACACTCTTTTATAATATCTTATAACATCCAATATACTCACATATTAGATGAATTAACATCTTATATTATGGGCCGGAAGGAGTTTATTGCATTCTTACAAATTATCGGTTGATTAACTATTGCTGTATCCATTGGTTAGAGTTAGTTTGAGCTAGTTCAGGCTCAAATAGACCTAAAGTATGCCCAAACATGAGGACTAGTTTGATCTAGTTGCATCTAAACCACCCAAAAAAACTATCCAACCCAAGAGGTGCTAATTTGGAGCTAGTTCTCCTAGTGCATTTATTGTCAATCTAACCCTGTCATCCAAACACCTCTTTGGATGGAGTATTGGAGTTAGTTTAGGGTTAGTCATGGGCTAGAAACTAACTCTAACTGCTAGCTAAGTTGAGTATCCAAATAGGGTTGTGTTGTTGTTGTTGTTGCTGCTGCTCTTCTATGTATATCTAGACATCATCAGAACATTAAGGTAACACTCTTCCTTGTTGCTATGTAGCCTAGGATTGCATATTTAGACATTAAGTACAGTGCATGTTGCTATGTAGCCTCAGATATATCACATATGGCCCTAGTTAACCTACCGATAAATGGGTTACAGATATATTCAGTTAAAAGTTCGAGTCACCGATTAGTCCCTTATCAGCCCCCGGCCTATATGGTTCCAGCTACCGATATCCCGAACAGTGAGTATATATAAGCCATGGGATGAAACTAACTTCCATGGAAAACAGCAGTCATTCCCAAAATTCTCCTGTGTAGGTACATCGAGACGCATGTTAAGCACAACAGGCTAAACATCAACCAAAATTATCCATGGAAGACAAAATAGTCTCCAAAAGATAGCTTCAATGTGCAGGTTTAAGCATGCTAGTAAAGCAAAACAAGTGGAAAGATGTGTTAACTACAACAGGCCTAACATTTAACAACAAGCAAACATAGTCATTCAAACTGGTATTGTGTTGGTCTAAGTGCACTGGTTATTGTTAAATAAAAATGGAAAGGCGTGTTAACTACAAGATGCAGCAACCAAATGTAGTCATTCATAGTGGTATTGTTGAAACTGGTACTAATGAAATTGAACTACACAGTTCATACTTGCACATATAGAACATCATGTTGAGAATAACTGGAATAAACAAGGCATACTAAGAACAACGAAAGATAGCATTTGAAACTGGACATATACTAACTACAAACAACCGAATAATCAAAAAACTTTAAAAGAGGGATATGCTAGCTATAACAGGCTTAACATCAAGAAAATATATGCATTCCTATCGGTATGTTTAAAATTGGATTGATGAAACGTACTACACAGTAAATAATTGCACATATAGAGCATCACATTGTGAACAACTAAAATAAACAAGGCATACTGCAAACAACCAAATATAGCAATTAAAACTTGACATATTCTCACTACACTACAAAAGGACTCGACAAAAAAATCATGGGTTTCTCCTGTGAAGAGGCACCGCAAAACAAATCATGGGTTTCCTCACTTGTCACAGATGGGCTCGTTCCCGTGGGAAGAGCACGGACCCTGGATGCGCTCCATGTTGTCGCAGATGGGCTCCTTCCCCTTGGAAGAGCACGGTTGTTGGGTGCCCTCCCTGATGTCGCGGATGGCCTCTTTCCCCTTGGAAGAGCAGATGGGCACTTTCCCCTAGGAAGAGTCGGAGAGGGTGCCCTCCTCGTGGTCGCCGTCGATGAGGTTTGACTTGGAAGCTGTGGATCCCTAGCCAGCGTCGCAGAATGTGTCCTTCAAAAATGACAAAAGGGGCTTGATGGTGATGTAGGATGGCAAATTGTTGACAGCAAGCCATAGGTGATCAGCGGCAGGGCCATGGATGAGATCGACGATGATTGAACCCGAGGGGTTGGGGGTGGGCCACTTAACATGTGACATAGCCCGCCTCAGGCCATCGCTGTCGATGATCTTGATGTCGTAGCCAACTCCATGACATACTCGCATACTCTAGCCCGCTGATTGAGTGTCTGCCGCCAGTAATGGTCGTCAGCTTCCTCAACGATGTCAGGCGAAGAGAGCGTGATACACCTCTTTTAGGCCAGTTGTTCCTCGAGCTCCATGGGAAGCGTAGCTGGGCTTAGCTTGCGACGCTCTGGAGTGGGGGATCGGCATGGGGATGGGGATCTGTGGAAAGGGGGGTATTTGGTAGGTGTCATCTAAGAAACTCACGACGGCCTAGGTATGGAGATCGGTGGGTAAGCTGCACGGGTAAACCAGCAGATGTTGACAATGGAGGCCTTGCAGCGGCGGTGGCGGCGGGGACCTTGCTAGGGTTTCGAGCAAGGGAGGGGGTGTGTGTATGCACGCTCCTGAGGAGGTTTTGGTGTGTGTGTGTGCGGAGGGGGGTGTTTGAGGAAATGACGCAGGTACTGGAAATTTTACTACGCGGGAGTGAAATGCCGGGGCTATTGAAATATTTGATGATGGTGTATCGCACACGGTCCGGAGATAACAACCGTGTGTTATGAAACAAAAACCCCTCGAGGCAAGCAGATATTTTTGAGGGATGTGTCAGGACCCCGATCCTAAGTCACACCGATCTAGCATGTAACACATCATATCACTTTGTGGCCTCACGCACGGTATCCCCATGGGTGCCACCTTACCTGGCCCAGGACCGTTTGCGCCTTTTGGATCACATATATGATAGTGTCCCTAGCATCCATATGACAGAGAACCCAGGCCGACATGACTAGTCGCAAACCCAAAGTGGCACTAACTTACAGGGACAGGCATACCTGACCCAGCAACGAATGTGTCGATCATCAACGTATGAACCCAAGTCGTAGCAAGCTACAAGGACTTAAAGGAACAACGCGTGACATTTCCCCGAAGGGGCAAACACAGGAACGAATAAGCACACATGCCAGCCAGCCTAAGTGTTCCGGAACAGTAGCAAGCTACCATGGCTCAGTGGAAGCACTAGGAGACATTTCCCCATAAGACAGGCTACCAAGAATAAACAACTAAGTTGTCGGATCCCACACATACCAAGCATTTCAAAATCATACACACAATATGCTCGATATGTGCAAATACAACATGGCATCACAACAAAACTCTATCACTCAAAGTATTTACTCAGAAGGCTCCGAAGAGTCATACATAGTAAGAATTACAATCATGGGTCACATGACCCAACATACAGAGCATACAGGCAACGGAAGCATAAACATGTCTGAGTACAGGCTACTACAAATGAAAAGGGCTGAGAAGCCTGACTATCTACAAGACCCTCCCAAGGGTACAAGATCATAGCTGAGGTAACAAGCTAAACGTCAAAGTCCACGCGGAACTACTAGTGAGTCTGAATTCTACCTGCAAAAACATAAATTAAGCAAACGTGAGTACAAATGTACCCAGCAAGACTTACATAGGAACTTGCTACATATGCATCAGTATCAACAAAGGGGTGGTGGAGTTTAACTGCAGCAAGCTAGCTTTGACTCAGTGGCTATCCTGTACTATGACTACTGGTAACGCTTTTGATGTGGCGCACACGAATCCACATATTCACCATATCAATACACATGGATCCGCTCCCGTCTCCCTACGAGAAGGCCATCCATAACACTCACGCTTATCTTGCGCATTTTAGAGTATCCACTTTCACTTATCTATGAACAATGTAAGCAACCGAGTAGTCCATTACCGCGAACGCGGCTATTTGAATAGATCGTGTTAACCCTGCAGGGGTGTACTTCTTCACACACGCTCTCACCACTTATCGTCATTTACACAACATGTACTCGGCAACCTTCAAGCGGAAGCCCAGCGAGGGTGTCGGCCACGACCTCACTAACCACACAAGTCTCTAGTCCAGGTTTATTGCCTATTCAGGTTCCATCCGCAAGGAGATCCGGCCGGGGTTTCACTCACGGCTCCAAACGATGAGATCAGGGTTCCTGAGGCACCACACGGGCATCTCGATACACAGTTCCTCGTTTCTCTACCGCATCATAGCCCACCCCTAGGGTCAGCGCTATGCACGCCCCCCCAACACATATCCTACAAACACCAGAAACTAGTTGCAACTCATGGACAGAGATCAAGGCGATTAATAAGTTGAGAGGGGCACTTAAGCATTCCAATGTGTGGTAGTAACTGTCTTGGATCACAAACACAGAACTCAGTTTCGGAGGACGGCTGCAATGAGACAACCCACCAGGTACTCCTACATGGCCTCTCATCGCTACCTTTACCAAATCATTTTCACACACTTAGCTCTCAACAGTAGGACATGATGATCACATTCCAATTCATCCTCGATGAATCAAACCTGATACAACTCTAAGCAATAGTAGGCATAACAAGCAAGCATGAATGAGTAGGCAAATCATGGCTCAAACAACTCCTACTCATGCTAGTGGGTTTCAACTATTTACTGTGGCAAAGACAGTCATGCAGAGGCAAGGAGTTCAACTACCGCAGCATGTAACAGTTGAATCGTTGTTGTCCTAATGCAGTAAAAGAGAATAGGAGCGAGAGAGTGGGATTGTATCGAAATTCCCAAAGGGGGTTTGCTTGCATGGCACTTCTGAAGATAGTATAGCTCTTCATCGGTGTCATCAAACTCATCGTCGGAACTACGTCCACTGAAATGGGACAAATACTGGCAAACATAGAAATAACACAATCAATGCAATGCAACAATATGATGCATGATCATGACATGGCAATATTATGTTCATTGAGCTAATGCCACTAGCAACACAATTAAATGCAGTTGGTTTGAACCAAAGGTTCAAATTCAACTCCATATGTGATTATTCAATTGTCATCTATTTGATTTGTCCAATTCAGTAGCTATAAGTTGTTCCAACATGCATGAAAGTGCCATAAACAGATTTTTTTCATTCCGAGCTATAGATTATTTTCTATGATTTTTTGAAGTTTAAATCATTTTCTGGATTTTTTGGTTATTTAGGATTTAAAAAATCTAGTAAATGATTTACTGCGTCCGCATGACATCATGCTGATGTCAGCGGTCAACGGAGCGGCCTAGGTCAAACTGACCAGTGGGTCCCCCGTGTCACTCCCTCCTCTAACTAAGAGTGTTAATTAGCACTAATTTAACCCCTAAGCCTAAACTAATCAGGTCCTAGCCCATATGTCAGTTGGTCAGGGGGAGTCCAACCCCTGGTCAGTGGGGTCAAACCCATCGGCGGTTAGTCACCGGCGAGGTCCGCGGCGTTCGAACGCATAGGAAACACCCTGTGGTGCCCCGTTTGACATGCGGCTGGGCTCTCTGGGGAGCTGATGCTTCAGCGCATCCAATGGTGGGCTTGGCCAGAGCTGAGGTGGCCAAAGTCGATGGTAGCAAGCACGAACGCGGCGGTCGACATTCGGGTGTTCGTGGGATCTACGTTCTGGTGCGCAAACAAGTGCAACAAGGCGCTAGTGAGGCTCTACGCGCGGCGTTGAGCATGTTGGATGCATGCCCGAGACCAAATGGTCACCGGAGTGTGATCGGCGACGAGCGCAGGCAGCGGCGCGTTCGGTCACAGGTGAGACGGTGGCTATGGCGTGCAAATGAGATGGAGGAGAGGGGGTTCGGGTGAGGAGCTCACTGCAGTTGCAGCGGTGGCCTCGGCGAGCTCAGGGAGGGGCTGGTGAGGACGTGCGGTCGCCGGCGATCTCGGTCGGCCGTGGTTGAAGAAGATAATGGGGAGAGTGCTCGGGGGCATCCGAAGGCACGTGGGGCATCGGGGAGGCGTAGGAGACGCTAGCAGAGCTCTAGGAGCGGTGGTGAGGCGAGGCAGTGACGCTAGCCATGGCAGCAGCGAGCGGCGGCGACGAGCGCACTCCGTGCACTGCGGGGAGAGAGCAGAGGAGGGGAGACGAGGAGTGGATAGGCCAGAGGGATCGAAGGGGTTGCGTGTCGTCTCCAGCCAGCCTCCAGCATCGGCGGAAGCAGGAGGTGGCTTGGGTGCGTGCTGGCGCACGGTGACCACGTGCGCGGCATTCTTCTGGCGCTGAGTGGCACTTTGGGCCAGTGGGCGGCACAGTGTTGGGCCGCCCAGGTTAGTCCCTCTCTCTCTCTCTCTTAGTCTTTCCTAACTCTTTCTGTTTTTCTATTTTGTAGGTTTGTTTTGATTTATTTCAAAATACCAAATCAGTTTTATAAATCCTGCAAATAATTGTGGGCACTATTTTAATTATTTCCAACAGCCCACATTTAGTTTCAGAAATGTTTGAGCAATTAACATGATTATAGCAGTTAAATGCCCAAATTCAAATACATAATGATTTAATTAGAAAATTGAGAGTGGCCTAGAGAAATGTGCAACATTTTTGGCAGAGGTTCTGGACCAATTAAAAATGATGAATTTTTTAGAAGGGCATTTTGGGTTCATTGAAACGAATTCAAATTGAGCCTAGTTGAATTCTATTTGGTGCTAGGGTTTGAACATCCCCATTTCAAGTTTAACAAGATTTAAACATGATGCATGAATGCAATGCCACTAATTACAAGCATTATTCTAGGGCTGCGACAACTCACCCCCAGTAAACAAGAATCTCGTCCTGAGATTCAAGGCGTGAGGTAAGAAGACAGAGGGAACACAAAGCCAACACAAACTTCACGATCCATATTGCACTTCATAAGAACGTTGATTCCTTGCACCATGTTGATCTTGACATCTATGCCTTCGAGATCTTTGTCCAACACGATGACAAAAGAAAGGAAAACTCTTCAAGAATCATTCTTCACGAAGATCGAGCAACTCTGGATCAACTCATGGATTGAGAGGTATAAACATCTCTCGAGCTAGGACACAAAACACACATCAGGGGCAATGGAAAGAATTAGATGACGAGGGTTCAATTTGATAAGCAACAATTCCACCCTTAAGGAAGATGGTGCATAGGTTTCAAAGTAGCAAGGAGATAAATTGCCCTTCGTACCGAACGGGGAACCTAAGGGGAGGTGACTCGTTGAATTATTCCCTTAAGTGGCAAAAAGAATTACTATTGGTACAGGGATCATTGAATCTCTTCATTCCAGGCTAAGGCAATTCACAAACGATCGTTTGAAAGAATTCAAAAGAATGGCATACTCGGTTTGAAATGAATGCTATGGTAATAGAACAATCGGCAAATGGAAGGCACATTCCAATTAATACCAAGGATATAGCCTAGTGCCTGGCGTGCTCTCAAGAACTCGAGCATTTCCATAATCTTCATGGTTTTACTAACATCTATGCCAAGATCTTGGTAACACTTCATACCACATGATGAATAATGATGGAAGATGCAGATGCAAAGGAAGACGACACTTTCCCAGATTTCACCTTAGCAAGGCTAAGGGAACAATATATGGATGATCGACCAAGAGACATTTAGAACTCTGCTTCTAATGTTCTCCTTGCTGTTCTAGCTATCACTGTCATGCTTAATAGCATGAATATTGCCATCAAGTAAAGGTCATACTTCGAGAGCACAAAAATCCATAAGGAATAACATTTGGAATAAATCATACCAAATACTCATGGAGAACATGGTCGAATTACTCATCCAAGATACTGCAATAATAGATCTTCTGGCTAGGTGTGTTGGCCAGAACATCAACCTCGTCGCGACCTACATCATAGATCCTGGAAATGTTCCAACCATCATATCTGCCTGAGATTTAGATCTGGTTGGTAACAGGATTTTTCAGACAACATGTCCAGAAAAGAAAGTTTGCAACACAAATCGACGAGAAAATGTTGCGAGATTCTCGGGAGATGAACAACAATAGCAAGATCCAAAACATGAGTTGTTTCTTCTACACACATGTGAACACGCTGTCCCAAACAAGCATGATCGCATGGTAGTCTTACAATGAAACACTACCGAGTTCTGGGAACCATCATTGCGGAGAGTGAAATCCTTGCATAAGTCATATGATTAGCTCTTATGAAGGAGCTTCTTCTCTATGAACAAATCAATCACTGGCTTGGTGTGCTAGGGATACATATAGAATGAAGGTTGCGAGCCTATCAGACCATAGAATACTTCGCACATGCATGACTGACTTGGGATGATTCCAATGAAGCAAGACAACTTTCTCGAATTCACGCAGCAACTTGCATCAAATGCACATTAACTTAGAGGAAGTCACTTCTTTCATCCAAACATATACTTCATGAGCTAGCACAAAGAAAATGCTTTCAAAAAGTTTCCAATACTAGCTTATATGTTCATCATGAATCCTGGAGGAGATAAAAATGTTGCCAATGGGCTCAACAACAATTCATCAAGGCTTCCATATAGATGGAATTCCACAATTAAGTGAACACGGGGATAGCATTGGTCAGACCCAAAGATTTAATGGTGTATGCTCGAGGGATGAACCACAAGTAAGACAACATTACAAACATCATTGGTTCTGATTTGATTTGGCGATAGACCATACTCAAATGAAGGATTGGATAAGACAATAGCACCGACAATTGATCATGAGGATCAATCAATGAAGATATCATCTTTTTTCAACATACACACACAAGATATCCCTTTGTAGTGAACTAGTGGATTAAGCTTTCATCTTGCAACTCTCCAAGTTGTAGTTTAGCTCAACCAACTTGTTCAGGGTATCCAACACAGAAGAGAATTGGTGGTTTACAAGAAACCAACTTGATCACGAGCTCAACATAACAGTCAGGGGACAACCTGGCGATACTTCTGAGAAGATAATCATAAAATCATGAACCATCGATATGTTACTAAGATCGAGAAAAATCTTTCTCTCAAGGCAAGATGATGTGATCAAATAAGCAAGGGGGTTTGCACAATCCTAACTCATTGATTGAAGAGTACACCAGGGAAAATGGACTAGGTAGCACGATTAATCTTAGAATGATAATTCAATAACCAACACGCTAAGAATGCGATTGTTGTCCATTAACTACCAAGCAACAAAGTTGTGAGGAGTATTGAAGTCACACATCATGGTTCACTTGTCGGTATTCTGGTTACATCAACACAGAGACCAAGGAACAAATGATGACGAGGAGAAGTATCACTACAACAAGAATTCATAAGAGATGGTGAAATTCCTATGATATTCTCGACATAAAGGGGGTAATACTCTAGGGTAGAACAAACTAGAAGCTGGATTGGCATTCTTAATTTGCGGAATACAACTGCTTTGACCCAATCCTAGATATGTATGAGGTACCGGAGTTTGTTTCTCCTAGTCATTCCAGAATGGAATGGCTTGACGGACCACAAGAATAATAGGCATCGGTAACACGAATGCACAACTACCCTTGATTATCAACTAATAGAGATGGTCGGGATACAACTAAAGTGGGCAACTCAAGAAACATATAACTTTGTTGTGGATGCATATATTATTATGTCGAACAAGTTCAACATATTTCTTCCGGATAGCCCATGCAGAAAGATAGGATTGGCAGAGTCACAAATATAATGGAGAACTCATTAAGAGCACTTTCGTTGTGATGTTTTGGTTCACAAGAACTTCTGGCATATGTAGTTCATGGTATTTGGAGGAAGGAAATACCACTGACCTCGAGACTATCACAAATGTTAATGATATCTTAAAGGAACGAGCAAACACTATCAACATGAATGAGTACAGTGAATATCAGGTTCAAGAACCCAGGAATAGAATGCCTACTAACTAAATGGCATCACGGGATGCCTTCGAGAACGACGGCCAGAATCATCATACTAGGAACACAAAACTTGGCTAGATTACTAGGTGATTCCCTAAGACACCTAGGGTCATAACAATAGATCCAACATATATGTCGAGGCAATAGAGGACCTCAACACACTGGTTAGTGTGGTTAATCTCGCCCAAAGGAACATCGGGAACGGAAAGAAGGGAGTTGCAAATGCATCAGACTATTTAGAAACCTGGGATGACTCAGACAGCATAACGGTTGTAAATGCTCAAAAAGATTTGAGACATCCTGCAAAATAGTTGCATAACCACTCAACATCAATATATCAAGGTTCCGAGACCACTGTGAACAGATGGAAGCAGTAGGAACAAAACTGAGACTTGAATCCATCAATCCTATGAGTCTACGGATTAGTAACACGTGAACCTGATAGAAAGATGAGAAGCCTAGTTCTTAACCCCATAGGAAAGATAGGATGACTCGGATCAGAAGGACATAAGGTATAAGGAGTAAAAAGAGCCTTACGTTCCCTTCCACAATCAATTCCCTTATATAACTAAAGCATTTCTATACTCGACTACAACCAGTTTGGCTTGGTAATCCTATAGGCAGTCAGGCTCTGATACCAAAGCTGTCAGGACCCCGATCCTAAGTCACATTGATCTAGCATGTAACGCATCATATCACTTTGAGGCCTCACACATGGTATCCCCACGGGTGCCACCTTACCTGGCCCGGGACCGTTTGCGCCTTTTGGCTCATGTATGTGATAGTGTTGCTAGCATCCATATGACAGAGAACCCGGGCCGACATGACTATTCACAAATCCAAAGTGGCACTAACTTACATGGACATGCATACATGATCCAGCAACGAACGTGTCGATCATCAACGTATGAATCCAAGTAATAGCAAGCTACAAGGACTTAAAGGAACAATGCGGGACATTTCCCGAAGGGACAGACACAGGAATGAAGAAGGACACATGCTGGTCAGCCTAAGTGTTCCAAAGCAAAAGCAAGCTACCATGGCTCAGTGGAAGCACTAGGAGACATTTCCCGATAAGAGAGGCTACCAAGAATAAACAACTAGGTTGTCGGATCCCACACATACCAAGCATTTCAAAATCATACACACAATATGCTCAATATGTGAAAATACAACATGGCATCACAACAAAACTCTACGACTCAAAGTATTTATTCAGAAGTCTCTGAAGAGTCATACATAGTAAGAATTACAATCATGGGTCACATGACCAAACATACAGAGCATACAGGCAACGGAAGCATAAACATGTCTGAGTACAGACAACTACAAATGAAAAAGGCTAAGAAGCCCGACTATCTGCAAGACCCTCCCAAGGGTACAAGATCGTAGCTGAGGTAACAAGCTAAACGTCGAAGTCTATGCGGAACTACTAGTGAGTCTGAAGTCTTTCTGCAAAAACATAAATTGAGCAAACATGAGTACAGATGTACCCAACAAGGCTTACATCAAAACTAGCTACATATGCATCAACATCAACAAAGGGGTGGTGGAGTTTAACTGTAGCAAGCCAGGTTTGACTCAGTGGCTTTCCTGTACTACGACTGCTGGTAACTCTTTTGAGGTGGCGCACACGAGTACATATATTCACCATATGAATACACCACTATGGACCCGCTCCCATCTCCCTACGAGAAGGCCATCCATAGCATTCACGCTTATCTTGCGGATTTTAGAGTATCCACTTTCACTTGTCTATGAACAGTGTTAGCAACCCAGTAGTCCATTACCACGGACGCGGTTATTCGAATAGATCATGTTAACCCTGCAGGGGTGTACTTCTTCACACACGCTCTCACCACTCATCGTCGTTTACACAACATGTAATCGGCAATCTTCAAGCAGAAGCCCAACGAGGGTGTCGGCCACGAACTAACTAACCACACAAGTCTCTACTCCAGGTTTATCGCCTATTCGGGTTCCATCCGCAAGGAGATCCAGCCGGGTTTTCACTCACGGCCCCAAACGATGAGAGCGGGGTTCTCGAGGCACCAAACGGGCGTCTCGGTACACCATGCCTCGTGTATCTACCTCATCATAGCCCACCCCTAGGGTCAGCACTACGCACGGCCCCCAACACATATCCTACAAACACCATAAACTAGTTGCAACTCATGGACAGAGATCAAGGTGATTAATAAGTCGAGAGGGGCACTTAAGCATTCCAATGCGTGGTTGTAACTGTCTTGGATCACAAACACAGAACTCAGTTCCTGAGGACGGCTGCAATGAGGCAACCCACCATGTACTCCTACTTGGCCTCTCATCGCTACCTTTACCAAATCGTGTTCACACACTAAGCAATCAACAGCAGGACATGATGACCACATTCCAATTCATCCCCAGTGAATCAGATCTGACACAACTCTAAATAATAGCAGGCATAACAAGCAAGCATGAATGAGTAGGAACATCCTGGCTCAAAAAACTCCTACTCATGCTAGTGGGTTTCAACTATTTACTATGGCAAAGAGAGATCATGCAGAGGCAAGGGGTTCAACTACCGCAGCATGTAACAGTTGAATCGTCGTTGTCCTAATGCAGTAAAAGAGAGTAGGAGTGAGAGAGTGGGATTGTATCAGAATTCCCAAAGGGGGTTTGCTTGCCTGGCACTTCTGAAGATAGTATAGCTCTTCATCGGTGTCATCGAACTCATCGTCAGAACTACGTCCACTGAAAGGGGACAAATACCGGCAAACAGAGAAATAACACAATCAATGCAATGCAACAATATGATGCATGATCATGACATGGCAATATTATGTTCATTGAGCTAATGGCACTAGCAACACAATTAAATGCAGTTGGTTTGAACCAAAGGTTCAAATTCAACTCCATATGCGATTATTCAATTGTCATTTATTTTATTTGTCCAATTCAGCAGCTATAAGTTGTTCCAACGTGCATGAAAATGCCATAAACAGATTCTTTGGATTTTTCTAATCATTTCCCATATATAAATCTTTTCATTTTGAGCTATATACTATTTTCTATGATTTTTTTCAAGTTTAAATCATTTTCTGGATTTTTCTGGTTATTTAGGATTAAACAAAATCGAGTAAATGATTTACTGCGTCGGCATGACATCATGTTGACATCAATGGTCAACAGAGCAGCCCAGGTCAAACTGACCAGTGGGTCCCCCGTGTCAGTCTCTTCTCTAACTAAGAGTGTTAATTAGCTCTAATTTAACCCTAAGCCTAAACTAATCAGGTCCTGCGCACATGTTAGTTCATCAGGGGGAGTCCAACCCCTGGTCAGCGAGGTCCATCCCGCCGGCGGTTTGTCGTCGGCGAGGTCCGCGCTGTTTGAACATGTCAGAAACGCCCTGTGGTGCCCTGTTTGACACGCGGCTGGGCTCTCTGGAGAGCTGACGCTTCAGCGCATCCAATGATGGGCTTGGCCGGAGCTGAAGTGGCCAGAGTCAATGGTGGCAAGCACGAACGCGGTAGCCAGCGTTCGGGTGTTCGCGGGATCTGTGCTGCGGTGCGCAAACGAGCGCAGCGAGGCGCTAGCGAGGCTCTACGCGCGGCGGTGAGCATGTTGGACGCACGCCTGAGACCAAATGGTCACCGGAGCATCATCGGCGATGAGTGCAGGCGGCGACGCGTTCAGTCAAAGGCGATACGGCAACTACTGCGTGCAAACGAGAGGGAGGAGATGGGGGTTCGGGTATGGAGCTCACGATGGTTGCAGCGGTGGCCTCGGCGAGCTCGGGGAGGGGTTGGTGAGGACGTGCATTCGCCAGTGATCTCAGTCGGACGTGGTTGAAGAAGACAATGGGGAGAGCTCTCGGGGGCATCCGGCGGCACGTGGGTTGTCGAGGAGGCATAGGCGACGGTGGAGGAGCTCTAGGACATGGTGGTGAGGCGAGGCGATGACGCTGGCCGCGGCGGCAGCGAGCGGCAGCGACGAGTGCGCTCGGTGCGCTACGGGGAGAGAGCAGAGGAGGGGAGAGGAGGAGTGGATAGGCCAGAGGGCTCGAAGGGGTTGCGTGGTGTCTCCAGCCAGCCTCCAGTGTCGGCGGAAGCAGGAGGTGGCTCGGGCGCGTGCCAGCGCGCGGCGACCACGAGCGTGGTGTCCTTCTGGCGCAAGGTTAGTGGTGACTGGCACAGTGGGCTAGTGGGCCGCCTAGTGCTGGGCCACCTAGGTTAGTCCCTCTCTCTGTCTTTCCTAACTCTTTCTGTTTTTCTATTTTGCAGGTTTGTTTTGATTTACTTTAAAATACCAAATCACTTTTATAAATCCTGCAAATAATTGTAGGCACTATTTGAATTATTTCCAACAACGCACATTTAGTTTCAGAATTATTTGAGAAATGAACATAATTATAGCAGTTAAATGCCCAAATTCAAATACATAATGATTTAATTCGAAAATCCAAAGTGACCTAGAAAAATGTGCACCATTTTTGGCAGAGGTTGTGGACCAATTCAAAAATGTTGAACTTTTCAGAAGGGCATTTTGGGTTCATTGAAATCATTTCAAATTGAGCCTAGTTGAATTCTATTTGGTGCTCGGGTTTGAACATCCCCATTTCAAGTTTAACAAGATTTAAACATGATGCATGGATGCAATGCCACTAATTGCAAGCCTTATTCTAGGGCTGTGACACGATGCAGGAGGGATTGGAAACAAGAAACATCACACACGGTCGAAACACAATAACTGTGTGTTATCAAACAGAAAAAAGCTGTAGGCGGGTAGATAGTTTTGAGAGGGGAAGCCTCATGGATCCCAATGTACAGTGCGGATGTGTGCGTGACAGAGGCACCAGCATGGCACACAGTTAGTTTGAGTGAACCGTGTCTGTTGCATCATCCGACTTGTCTAATTTTCATAAATTTGGCGAAAATGACGTGGGAGAGGGTGAGAACACAAACACGCTTGCATGTGGACCAAATTTATGTATGGAAAGGGTGATTTGATGTTCAAATACCAAATGCAACTTCGATGTGGCACCTATCTCACAAAGCGCACGGTATTGCTTGCCCCCTCGTGTCGTCATGAAGGGAATCCTAAGCTATGAATGCATGCCCCCCAACCAAGGTTCACCTAGCAAACTGCGAAGTAGCAGTCGCCCCCCCCCCCCCACACACACACACTTTCAGTCGCTGGGCCAGAGAGGCATCTCACCAAGATGGATCGTAAAACGGACCAAGAATAATCCACCATGGTTGTAGAACCTCTCTCTTGTTGTTGGTCAAAGTGATGGCCGTCCATGCTACCCCGGAGATGGGCTAGCTCGCCAATAATCATGCAAGTAGCTAGTCCCCCAAGACAACAACTGCATGCGTGTGGCCCAAACATCTGTATGGAGAGGTGTGTTTTTGAATACACAATGGAACAACTTTGATGTGGCATCGTGATTTCGAACTAGAAATCCCCACACTAAGTGAGGGTTAGGTTGACGATGAATATGTATGTTACACCACACTTCAAGCCGACGACGGGGATTCATGCATGCATGCGTGCATAGTATATGTGCTCAAACTTAATTAGGTCTGAATCTCACCATGACCTATACTACGACAAGATGAACCAAAGGAAGAATCCGCCATGGTAACCAATCTTGTTGTCGGTCATGGTGATCATGGATGTCCACGCGGGCCCATGAATGTATAGGCTTGTCGCTGATAACCACAAGAGGGAGTGTACCATTCGAAGACAACCACTGCATGCATATGTATGGAGGTGATGCGTGCATGCATGTTTGAATACCATTTCACAACATTACTATGGCGCGTGCGTCAAAAATTGTGCAGTCCCCGCACAGAGCGAGATCGGTTCATGAAGTGTCATTGTACTAGCCACTTCGACTTGATGGGAGGGATTCATGCGTACACATGCATGTGTGTGTGCTCAAACTGTATCATGTCATCCGAGAGCATGACCTATATATATACCGTATTACAAGCAAAAAAATAATCCCCTCCTAAGTCAAATTAACCTCTCTCATTGTCAGGCAAAAAGTAGTGATGGACCACGGGCCCACAGATGGAAAGCACCGATATCATTGATAACCGCTTAAGTGGGTGCGAGAGGACAACCACCATCACTTTGCATGTGGGCCAAACATATGATGAATACCCAAAATGCACAAATTTGATGTTCCACATGCCTCAAAAACCGTAAACCCCCCACATAGAGCGAGGTTCATGAAGCGTACTAAATATGATGGTCCCCTTCCCCCTCTTCGACGCATACTATATGATCCTACCATAATACAACCAAAAAAGAATCCTCCTCGATGGTGAAATTTATTAACCTCTCCTGTTGTAGGTTAAATTGCTGCATGTATCAACGATGGCCTCGTGGGCCTATAGATGAAAGCGTCACACGTGGGTGTCCTAGCTAGGATAACCACCGCCTGCATGCATGTGGCCCAAAGAATGATCAAGGCATCAACTTGGCAAAGAAAGTATGCCGCTGGAAAGATGAGGTGATTTTGATCGAAATCAATATAAGGATTACCAGAAATGGATGCACGGTTTGCAAATGACAAGCAAAACAAGAATGACACAAATATGCGATTAACAGCATGATAGCACTTAGAATGCAATAAGAAACTAAGCTACTGCATTCCAACATGGCAACAAAGCATATGGCAGTGATGTACAAGAGATGCTTGAAAAAACATGAACACTGAGCTATGGCTAAATCACACTAGAACGGGTTCAAACAAGCATGGAAAAAGTGAAAATACTAACATGTCAAAAACAACATCAGCAGGCAATGTTTAGAGCCAGCAAACAACATGCTACAGGAACATATCATGGCAAACAAATGCATGGCATGCTTCTGCTAAATGCATAGAAGAAAACTCCCTTACTGAACATGAGCCAAAAAGGCACAGAAGATACGATGGCACTCATGCAAACATAGCAAGTTATATTAACAGTTTCAGACTTCGGCGGAAAACAGATTCATGATAGCCACTTTGCAAGCTCATTCCACTCATCACAAAGCATTACATGACAGCATAAGCATACCAATAGTGAGAAGACATGTTCAAGATGCTAAGCATGGCAAGATCAAGTTCATAGGATGCATGGATCACTAGCAAAACACATGGCAATATTGATTATCATGTTAACAATCTGCCAGGAACGTTATTTAGCAAAAGTAGAGCAAGAATATTACATGCTAGAGCACTCCATAATTTGAACCAGGGGCATGAATGAATAGAGCATAACCACATGTTCAAAACATCCTTAATGAAGTATCTCAAAATAAGCATGTATCTCATGGTAGCAACAAGTTTACACGACATCAAGATAACAGTAGGAAAAGGACTGCAAAATCCCAAGTGCCTGAAAACAGCAACATCACGGAGCCTACTTTGCATGCTTATGCTGGTCACCACATAGATCCCAAAAGTATAATACTTGCACACCTGTAAAGATGGCATGTTTTAGTTCAAAACACATGTAGACCTCATGCTCATAGGATGCACACACCAAATGCAACAAAAATGACAAATCACCATGTTCTGTTAAGAACTAGCAGTTAACATTTTATAGCACTCTTGCAACGAAGATAATGGCATCAATCTAGACAGTAACATGCATGCAAATGCTACTGACATGAAGATCTTAACGAGGCGAACATTTCGACATATCATATGCATGATTTCGAGCCACAGTCGCCGAGATACGTCATGTTGAATGAGGAATAAAAATGTCACAGATTCGGGACATAGAAGAAATCTCGCCATCCGAAAAAGTCAACGGGGCGGAGGGATCCGGGACGGCGCGATACAGGACGGGGATGAGGGCGTTTGGTTCGGGGGAGTGGTGGATCTCGTCCGACTCCCCAGATCCGGCGACGAGGCGGCGACTCCGGTGATGAGCAGGCTACGGCGCGACGAGGAGGAGGCGGCGGGGCCGAGCGGTGCGGGCGCCGGTGAGGCAAGGCGTGGTGAGGAGGCGGCGCGGCTGCCCACGAGGCGGCGACGGCGGCTCCGGCCGGCAGGCGGTGAGGGCGGCGGGCGGCGAGCTGGCGAACGGCGATGGCGGCGGGCGGCGAGCTGGCGGAGCTCGGGGCGAGCGGCGGCGCGCGCGGTCTCATCGGGCCCGGTCGCGCCCGGGGCGGACCAGCCTCGGGCCCCGACGGGCTACGGCGGTGCGGGAGGAGAGAGAAGGCGTGGGAGGCCACGTGGTGCTCTCCTGTTGGGACACGTCCGGTGGCGGTGGGGGAGGATTTTTAGGGTTTGGACCCGGATTTCGGGGGATATGCACATATTTATAGGTAGAGGGTGATAGGAGAGTCCAAATGAGGTGCGGTTTTCGCCCACACGATCGTGATCCAACAACGGAGAACATGGAGGTGGTTTAGATGGGTTATTGGGCAGTTTTGGAGGGGTGTTGGGCTGCAACACAAAAGAGGCTTTTGCGGTTACCCGGTTAACCGTTGGGGCATCAAACGACCTCCAAATGGAACGAAATTTGACATGCGGTCTACCGGTGATGTACCAAGGCCACTTGACAAATCTCGGTCCATTCCGAGGATGTGTTTCTCCCGCTCAAGAAACGAGGTTAGAAGGGTGCGCCGGGTGCGTGTGGGAGTGTCAGATTACGAAACGAACAACGGGGAAAATGCTCGAATGCATGAGACGAACACGAATGCAAATGCGATGCACATGATGACATGATATGAAATGCATGACATGAACAAAATGCAAAACGGAAGACAAAACCCAACCGTGAAGGGAATATCATGTCACATAGCCGAAAATGGCAAGAGTCGGAGTTACAAATATGGAAAGTTACATCCGGGATGTTACAACACTCCACCACTACAAGAGGATCTCGTTCCGAGATCTAGGACTGAAAGAACTCCGGATTTTCGGAACGGAGGTGGTCCTCGCGCTCCCAGCTCTTCTCAGTCGGAATGGTGTGACCACTCAGGAATTTGAGTGACTTGTTGCGAGTCTTGCGCTCAGTTTCTTCAAGAATAGCAATGGGATGCTCATGATTAGAACGATCTTCTTGGAGGTCAATCTCTTCTGAGTTGATAGTGCGCTCGAGGGTCTGGAAGCACTTGCGAAGCTGTGACACGTGAAACACATCATGCACGTTTGTGAAGTTGCACGGAAGCTCAAGTTGATAGGCGAGGTCGCCTCTTTTGCCAATGATCTTGAAAGTACCCACGTATCTCGGGGCAACATTCCCTTTGATACCGAAGCGACGAGTGCCTTTCATTGGAGAGACACGGAGGTAGACATGGTCTCCGATCTCGAAAGCCAAGTCAGGGTGCTTGCTATCATAGTAACTCTTCTGGCGCGATTGCGCGGCTTTGAGATTTTCGCGTTTGACTTTACACATTTCTTCAGCCTCTGTGATCAAGTCATTGCCAAGAAGTTGGCGTTCACCTGTCTCGGACCAATTGAGAGGAGTACGGCACTTCCTGCCATAGTGAATTTCAAATGGGGCCTTTCTCGAACTCGCTTGGAAGCTGTTGTTGTAGGAGAACTCGGCATATGGGAGACAATCTTCCCATTTCATACCGAAAGAGATGACACAAGCCCTGAGCATATCTTCGAGAATTTGATTGACTCGCTCGACTTGGCCACTAGTTTGAGGATGGAAAGCTGTGCTGAAGCGAATGTTGGTGCCCATGGCCTTCTGGAAGGAGTCCCAGAACTTGGAAGTGAAAATGCTTCCACGATCTGAAGAGATCAATTGCAGAATATCGTGCAAGGAGACAATTCTGGAGGTGTATAGCTCTGCCAACTGAGCTGCTGTGATAGATTCTTTGATTGGAAGGAAATGAGCCACTTTTGTAAGCTTGTCAATGACAACGAAAATAGCATCATTCCCACGCTTGGACGTAGAAAATCTAGTAACGAAGTCCATCTTGATATGGTCAAACTTCCATTCTGGAATAGCAAGAGGTTGGAGGAGGCCAGCTGGTCATTGGTGTTCTGCTTTCACCCTTCGGCAGACATCACATTCATTCACGAATTGAGCAATCTCTCGCTTCATTCGAGTCCACCAATACGACTTCTTGAGGTCATGGTACATCTTCATACTACTAGGATGAATGGAAAGGAGAGAATTGTCTGCCTCGTTCATTATGACCTTCCTTAGACCACCTTTAGGAACCACAATACGGTCCTCGAAGAATAAAGTGTCTTTGTCATCAATGCGATAGCACTTGTATTTGGATAGGCCCTTGGCAATACCACATGTCACCTTCTTCACCATGGTATCCAGGAGTTTTGCCTCACGAATTTAATCTTCCAAAGTAGGAGAGACTTGAAGGTTGGCAATAAAACCTTGAGGAACAACTTGGAGGTTTAGTTTGCGGAAAGCTTCACAAAGATCCGGTTGGAAGGGGTTGAGAATTAAGCTGTTGCAGTAAGCCTTCCTGCTCAAAGCATCTGCAATGACATTAACCTTGCCTGGAGTATATTCAATACTTGGATTGTACTCTTGAATCATTCGACCCAACGAGTCTGCCTGAGGTTGAGGTTGGGTTGAGTGAAGATGTACTTGAGGCTCTTGTGATCTGCAAAAAATGTCCACTTTCCTTCCCAACAAGAGATGTCTCCATGTTATTAATGCATCACAACTCCCGCCAACTCAAGATCGTGAGTGGGGTAGTTCCTTTTGTTGGGCTTCAACTGGCGAGAGGTATAAGCCACAACTTTCTTCTTTTGCACTAACACAGCGCCGAGACCTTGGAAGGAAGCATCACAGAAAACTTCGAATGGTTTGGATTCGTCAGGAGGAGTTAAGACAGGAGCTGTGACTAGCTTCTCTTTGAGGGTGTTGAAAGCAACGTCACATTCAGGTGTCCGGACATGCTTGACATGCTTCTGGAGGAGGTTGGAGAGAGGCTTCGCAATCTTTGAGAAATTCTCAACGAATCTTTGGCAATAGCTTGCAAGTCCAAGAAAACTGCAGAGCTGCTTGACATTCTGAGGAGGTTCCCAGTTCACAATTGCAGACACCTTCTCGAGATTAACAGCGATGCCCTTGGTGGATATGATATGACCAAGGTAAAGAACCTCATCAAGACAAAACTCACACTTGGAAAACTTCGCATAGAATTGATGCTCTCTGAGCTTGTCGAGCACCAATCTCAAATGCTTGGGGTGATCCTCCTTACTCTTGGAGAAGACCAAGATATCATCGAGATACACTAGGACGAAATCATTTGTGTAAGGGTTGAATATGAAGTTCATCATGCGAGAGAACGTTGGAGGAGCATTGACAAGGCCGAAAGACATGACAGTATATTCATAAGAACCATAGCTTGTTCTGAATGCTGTCTTGGGGATATCTTGTTCATGAATGCGAATCGGATGATAACCCATACGGAGGTCAAGCTTGGAGAATACTTTAGCACCTTTAAGTTGCTCGAATATCTCATTGATGTTGGGAATTGGATACTTGTTCTTTGTTGTCTTCTTGTTCAATGGACGGTAGTCGACATGAAGTCGGTCCATGCCATCCTTCTTCTGGATAAAAAGAACACCACAACTCCACGGAGATGAACTCGGTCTGATCAGACCCAGACGCTCTTGTTCATCGAGTTGTTTCTTCAATTCCTTCAACTCCTCTGGTCCAAGCTTCTAAGAACGCTTGCAAACGGGTTCCGTCCTAGGCTCAAGATCGATACCGAATTCAACTGGTCGGTGAGGAGGCATCCCCGGAAGCTCTTCTGGAAAGACGTCTTGGTATTCACAAACGACTGGAATCTGAGAGATGGCATTCAACTCGCCCTTCTCATTGAGAGAAAACAGTCGAATGGTTTCATCCTGAGCGGCATAGATGATCACATCCTCAGAAGAGTGTGTCAATTGAATCTCTCTGGCAACACAATCAAGTTGAGCCTTGTGCTTAGAAAGCCAGTCCATGCCGAGAATTAGATCAATATCTGAGTCACCAAGAACAATTGGAGAAGACAAAAATTTATAGTTTCCCATCCTGGTAGAAACATTCCAAACCATGGAGCTTGTGTTCATGAATTTACTCGAAGAGACAACTGATAACGGTCTAGGCAAATCTTGGAAAACCAACCTATGCTTAAATGCAAAAGGTCTTGAGATGAAACTATGCGATGCACCAGTATCAAATAAAACTTTTGCAGGAAAGTCATTAATAGGATGATTACCTGTTATCACTTCTGAAGAATCCTCTTCTTGAGCTGTGTTCATCATGTTCACCCTGCAGACTTGGAATTATGCTTGACCACTGCATTGTTGGAAGATCTCACAGGAGGAGGAGGCAGAAGGCGCTTTGGTTGAAGCACGTGTTTGCATAATGCCCTTTCTGCTGACACTTGTTGCAAGTCACCTCTAAGAGCGGACGATGATAAGGAGCATTTGACCTTGGAGCTTGAGACTGAGCTTTGTTCTAATAGCCTGGGTTGGGTGGGTGGGAAGATCCATGGCCACCTTTGCTCTTCTGCTGGTAGGGCTGGCGAAATGGGGGCGGAGGAAGACAGAACTTCTGTTGCTTAGCTACCACTTGTGATGAAGAAGAAGACTGAACTGCGTCACTGACACTCTTCTGAGAAGCCTCACACTTGAGCTGAGCAGCTTCTTGCTTGCGTGCCATGTTATAGAATTGATCGAACTCAGTCGGCTCAAGAAGCACGAGAGCTAACTGTAGATCTTCTCTAAGCCCACCTCTGAATTGATAGATCATACTCTTTTTATCAGGAACGTCTTGTTTAGCGAAGCGAGCAAGTTTCTGAAACTGGATATTGTATTGATACATGGACATGCTGCCTTGCTTGAGATTGCGGAACTCCTCACGCTTGCTCTTAGCAACACTTGTTGGAATATGATGCGCTTTGAAGTCTCGGCGGAAATCATCCCAGGTAATCACATGACCTCCTCTGGAATCTCTGTATTGTTGAAACCAATCAGCAGCTTGGTCCTTGAGTTGAAACAAAGCAAACTTGACAAAGTCCTCAGGCCTGACATTGCTACATTCAAAATGCTTGCAGATGTCCACGAGCCAATCATCGGCGTCTATGGCCTCGACACAGTTGCTGAAAGACTTTGGCTGATTTGCAAGGAACTGGTTGAGGGTAGCAAACTGAGGTTGATTGTTGAAATTCCCATGGCCTTGATTTCCTTGGTTGCCTTGACCTCGGTTGCGCTTTGCAAGAGTTGCAAAAGCATCTGAGTGTTGGCGTTGGTGGCTGCCATGACAGCTTTCCATGCCTCCAGAGGTGGAGGTGGTGGCGGAGGGTTCGACTGATTCCCATCATTGTAGTCTGGATTGAGACGCGTTGGATGAGCCATCCTGAAGAGGGTCACATCCGTTAGAATCTTGATAGACAGATAGACAAGCTGAATCAATGGATAGAAATTGCAACATATAGTCTTCACAGTAAACATTTGAACAAGGATGAATGAATGAGTTCCAAAGTTAAACATCACCATCCATTAAGGTGAGAAGCCACTTAGATAAAGGTAGATGAATGAAACAATAAGGTACGGCTGGAACAAATAAGTGGTAAGTATTACCCAACCACAAACCAAATATCTGCGGGAAGAAATACTAGAGCTACTTGAATTACCACATCTGAACTCCCGAAACTTTCTGGTTATGCAATCAGGTGTTGGGGATACAAGGGAAGCATAATATCTCACCCAAACTAACAATCCCTACATCCAGCTGTATCCATCCTTCAACACATAACCAAGAAACCTTCGGAAATCGTGTACCCTAACCTTCGAAAAGCATCCGTTATACGAGTTATGGCAATACTCTCGAACTCCCGCCCCAGTATTGGGTGGCGTCGAGGTTATCTCACCAACAACTGCATAAAAGAGATTTTCGATGTCAGTGAACTCAGGTATTCCAGAACTGCAACGATAATATTGTGACGACAACACCTCGGAGCTCAACTCCCCGGGACACTGCCACAACCCCTAAATGTCAGGAGGCACCAAGAACAATGTTCTCGTCACAAAACAATCAGAACAATTCCAAGATACCCGCATGATCCTAAAAAAAATTCATGAAATTTGAGGAGAGAAGAGTCAAAACTTCTACGTCAGGAGGCCTCACCAGAGCGACGAAGGGACTGAGGAGTAAAAAGAATCCTACTGTCTGATATATATAATCCTAAGACTCAAAACATTTTGTTCTAGACTCAACAAAGTCAGCGATTCGATCAAGCAGGGGGCTCCTAAGGCAGCGATGGCTCTGATTACCAACTTGTAACGCCCACGATGCGGCTATATCTCCCATGTGTCGAGGCACGACTTAGAGGCATAACCGCATGGTGGTTTTGTCGCAAGAGGGGTAATCTTCACAAAATCCCATGTACTAAATAAGAAAGGGATAAAGAGTTGGCTTACAATCGCCACTTCACACAAATAATCAGTTAAACATACATCATCTAGAGTACAAACAAGGTCCAACTACGGAACCAAAATAAAGGAAGACAACCCCAAATGCTAGATCCCCGATCGTCCTAACTGGGCTCCACTACTGATCATCAGGAAACGACATAGTAACGACCAAGGTCCTCGTCAAACTCCCACTTGAGTTCGGTAGCATCACCTGCACTGGTATCATCGGCACCTGCAACTGTTTGGAAGTATCCGTGAGTCACGAGGACTCAGCAATCTCACACCCGCAAGATCAAGACTATTTAAGCTTATGGGTAGAATGTGGAAATGGGGTGGAGCTGCAGCAAGCACTAAGCAAGTATGATGGCTAACATACGCAAATGAGAGTAAGGTGAGAAACTACGCAACGGTCGAAAAGCTATAAGTGATCAAGAAGTGATCCTGAAACTACTTACGTTCAAGCATAACACAAGACCGTGTTCACCTCCCAGACTCCGCCGAAAAGAGACCATGATGGCTACACACGTGGTTGATTCATTTTAATTAAGTTAAGTGTCAAGTTCTCTACAACCGTATATTAACAAATTCCCATCTGCCACATAACTGCGGGCACGGCTCTCGAAAGTTTATACCCTGCAGGGGTGTCCCAACTTAGCCCATCACAAGCTCTCATGGTCAACGAAGGATATTCCTTCTCCCGGAAAGACCCGATCAGTCCCGGAAGCCCGGTTACAAGACATTTCGACAATGGTAAAACAAGACTAGCAAAGCCGCCCGATATGCCGACAAATCCCGATAGGAGTCACACGTATCTCATTATCAGGGCACACCGGATGGGCCAGACATCGGGTTGACATAGACCCTGGTTTCCCAGGGGGCGCCGAACATCGCCTAGGTTGGACCAACACGCAGAGGAGCTCTGGCCCGGGGGTTTAAAATAAAGATGACCCTCGGGTCCGTGGAACCCAAGAGAAAAAGGCTTAGGTGGCAAGTGGTAAAACCAAGGTTGGGCCTTGCTGGACGAGTTTTTTTCAAGGCAAACTGTCAAGGGGGTCCCATAACCCCAATCGCGTAAGGAACGCAAAATCAAGGAACATAACACCGGTATGACGGAAACTAGGGCAGCAAGAGTAGAACAAAACACCAGGCAAAAGGCTGAGCCTTCCACCCTTTACCAAGTATATAGATGCATTAATTAAATAAGAGATAAAGTGATATCCCAACATATCCATGTTCCAACATGGAACAAACTCCAACTTCACCTGCAACTAGCAACGCTATAAGAGGGGCTGAGAAAAAGCGGTAACATAGCCAAACAGAGGTTTGCTAGCAAGGTGGGTTAGAGGCTTGACATGGAAAAATGGGAGGTATGATATAACAAGTGGTAGGTAGCGCGACATAGCGATAGAACGAACAGCTAGTAAAGCAAAGATAGAAGTGATATCGAGGGTATGGTCATCTTGCCTGCAATGTTCTTAGAGTTGTTGAAAGCTTGATCCTCGTTAGCGTACTCAACAGTTTCCTCATTCAAGTACTCGTCTCCCGGCTCTACCCAAATAAAGAACACAATCAATGGAACAACAATCAATCACGGTGCAATGCACAAGCAACATGATGCAATACATGGCATGATATGCAAGATATCATATGCAATGCATATGCGTGATCCGGAAGGGAAAGAATGATCAAGGCATCAACTTGGCAAACCAAGTAGGCCGTTGGAAAGATGAGGTGATTTTGGTCGAAATCGATATAAGGATCACCGGAAACGGATGCACGGTTTGCAAATGACAAGCAAAACAAGAATGACGCAAATCTGCGATTAACAGCATGATAGCACTTAGAATGCAACAAGAAGCTAAGCTACTGCATTCCAACATAGCAACAAAGCATATGGAAGTGATGTACAATATATGCTTGACAAAACATAAACACTGAGCTATGGCTAAATCACAACAGAACAGGTTCAAACGAGCATGGCAAAAGTGCAAAAGATATCAGTTTCACAGACTTAGTGAAAATACTAACATGTCAAAAACAACATCAGGGAGCAATGTTTAGAGCCAGCAAAAAACATGCTACAGGAACATATCATGGCAAACAAAGGCATGGGATGCTTCTACTAAATGCATAGAACAAAACTCCCTTAATGAACATGAGCCAAAAAGGCATAGAAGATAAGATGGCACTCATGTAAACATAGCAAGTTATATTAACAGTTTCAAACTTGGTGAAATTTAGGACATGGCAGAAAACAGATTCGTGATAGCAACTTTGCAAGCTCATTGCACTCACATGTAAACAGATTCATGATATCACCCCTGTAAAATGGTGTGTTTTAGTTCAAAACACATGTAGACCTCATGCTCATAGGATGCACACACCAAATGCAACAAAAATGACAAATCACCATGTTCTGTTAAGAACTAGCAGTTAACATTTTATAGCACTCTTGCAACGATGATAAGGGCATCAATATGGACAGTAACATGCATGCAAATGCTACTAACATTAAGAGCTTAACGAGGCGAACATTTTGACATATCATATACATGATTTGGAGCCACGGTCACCGAGATATGGCATGTTGAAGGAGGCATAAAAATGTCACACATTCGAGACTTGGAAGAAATCTCGCCCTCCGGAAAAGTCAACAGAGTGGAGGGATCCAAGACGGCGCGATACAGGACGGGCACAAGGGCGTTTGGTTCGGGGGAGTGGTGGATCTCGTCCCACACCCCAGATCCGATGACGAGGCGGCGACTCCAGCGATGTTCCGGCGATGGCCGATGACGAGCAGGCGCCGGCGCGACGAGGAGGAGGCGGCAGGGCCGAGCGGCACGGGCGCCAGCGAGGCAAGGCGCAGCAAGGAGGCGGCGGCGGCTCTGGCCGGCGGGCAGCAAGGGCGGCGGACGGTAATTGTGGCGGGCGGCGAGTTGGCGGAGCTCGGGCGAGCGGCGGCGCGTGCGGGCTCGTCGGGCCCGGTCGCGCCCGGGGCGGGCCAGCCTCGGCCCCGGGCGGGCTCCAGCGGAGCGGGAGGAGAGAGAAGGCGCGGGAGGCCACGTGGCGCTCTCGCGTTGGTTGTGGGCGGCGGCGGTGGACGGTGTCCGGCGAGGTCGGACACATCCGGTGGCGGTGGGGGAGTATTTTTAGGGTTTGGACCCGGATTTCGGGGGAGATGCATAGGCAGATGGTTCTAGGAGAGTCCTAATGAGGTGCGGTTTTCACCCACATGGTCGTGATCCAACGACGGACAACATGGAGGTGTTTTAGATGGGTTATTGGGCAGTTTTGGAGGGGTGTTGGGCTGCAACACAACAGAGGCTTTTGCGGTTACCCGGTTAACCGTTGGGGCATCAAACGACCTCCAAATGGAACGAAATTTGACAGGCGGTCTACCGGTGATGTTGAAGAAAATATGCCCTAGAGGCAATAATAAAGTTATTATTTATTTCCTTATATCATGATAAATGTTTATTATTCATGCTAGAATTGTATTAACCGAAAACATAATACATGTGTGGATACATAGACAAACAGAGTGTCACTAGTATGCATCTACTTGACTAGCTCGTTGATCAAAGATGGTTGTGTTTCCTAACCATAGACATGAGTTGTCATTTGATTAACGGGATCACATCATTAGGAGAATGATGTGATTGACTTGACCCATTCTGTTAGCTTAGCAATTGATCGTTTAGTTTGTTCTATTGCTTTCTTCGTGACTTATACATGTTCCTATGACTATGAGATTATGCAACTCCCATTTACAGGAGGAACACTTTGTGTGCCACCAAACATCACAACGTAACTGGGTGATTATAAAGGTGCTCTACAGGTGTCTCCGAAGGTACTTGTTGGGTTGGCGTATTTCGAGATTAGGATTTGTCACTCCGATTGTCGGAGAGGTATCTCTGGGCCCACTCGGTAATGCACATCACTATAAGCCTTGCAAGCATTGCAACTAATGAGTTAGTTGTGGGATGATGTGTTACGGAACGAGTAAAGAGACTTGCCGGTAACGATATTGAACTAGGTATTGAGATACCGACGATCGAATCTCGGGCAAGTAACATACCGATGACAAAGGGAACAACGTATGTTATTGTGCGGTTTGACCGATAAAGATCTTCATAGAATATGTGGGAGCCAATATGAGCATCCAGGTTCCGCTATTGGTTATTGACCGGAGACGTGTCTCGGTCATGTCTACATAGTTCTCGAACCCGTAGGGTCTGCACGCTTAAAGTTCGATGACGGTTATATTATGAGTTTATGTGTTTTGACGTCCCGAAGGAGTTCGGAGTCCTGGATGTGATAGGGGACATGACGAGGAGTCTCAAAATGGTCGAGACGTAAAGATCGATATATTGGACGACTATATTCGGACATCGGAAAGGTTCCGGGTGATTCGGGTATTTTCAGGAGTACCGGGGAGTTCCGAGAATTCGTATTGGGCCTTAATGGGCCATACGGGAAAGGAGAGAAAGGCCTCAAAGGGTGGCCGCACACCTCCCCATGGGCTGGTCCGAATTGGAATAGGGAGGGGGGGCGCCCCCTTCCTTCGTTCTCCTTTTCCCTTCCCTTTCCTTCCCTCCTACTCCTACTACTTGGAAGGGCTCCTAGTTCTACTAGGAAAGGGGGGATCCTACTCCCGGTGGGAGTAGGACTCCCCTAGGGCGCGCCATAGAGAGGGCCAGCCCTCCTCCTCCTCCACTCCTTTATATACGGGGGCAGGGGGCACCCTAAAGACACAACAATTGATCTCTTGATCTCTTAGCCGTGTGCGGTGCCCCCCTCCACCATAATCCACCTCAATCATATCGTAGCGGTGCTTAGGCGAAGCCCTGCGTCGTTAGAACATCATCATCATCACCACGCCGTCGTGCTGACGAAACTCTCCCTCAACACTCGGCTGGATCGGAGTTCGAGGGACGTCATCGAGTTGAACATGTGTAGAACTCGGAGGTGCCATGCGTTCGGTACTTGATCGGTCGGATCCTGAAGACGTACGACTACATCAACCATGTTGTGCTAACGCTTCCGCTTTCGGTCTACGAGGGTACGTGGACACACTCTCCCCTCTCGTTGCTATGCATCACCATGATCTTACGTGTGCGTAGGAAATTTTTGAAATTACTACGTTCCCCAACAGTGGCATCCGAGCCAGGTTTTATGCGTTGATGTTATATGCACGAGTAGAACACAAGTGAGTTATGGGCGATATAAGTCATACTGCTTACCAGCATGTCATACTTTGGTTCGGCGGTATTGTTGGATGAAGCGGCCCGGACCGACATTACGTGTACGCTTACACGAGACTGGTTCTACCGACGTGCTTTGCACACAGGTGGTTGGCGGGTGTCAGTTTCTCCAACTTTAGTTGAACCGAGTGTGGCTACGCCCGGTCCTTGCGAAGGTTGAAACAGCACCAACTTGACAAACTATCATTGTGGTTTTTATGCGTAGGTAAGAATGGTTCTTGCTCAGCCCATAGCAGCCACATAAAACTTGCAACAACAAAGTAGAGGACGTCTAACTTGTTTTTGCAGGGCACGTTGTGATGTGATATGGTCAAGACGTGATGAGATATAAGTTGTTGTATGAGATGATCATGTTTTTTTGAAGTTATCGGCAACTGGCAAAAGCCTTATGGTTATCTCTCTATTGCATAAGATGCAAGCGCCAAATAATTGCTTTACTTTATCGCTATGCGATAGCAATAGTTGCAAGAGCAATTGTTGGCGAGACAACCATGTGACGACACATTGATATAGATCAAGATGATGGAGATCATGGTGTCATGCCGGTGACGATGGAAATCATGACGTTGCTTTGGAGATGGAGATCAAAGGCACAAGATGATGATGGCCATATCATGTCACATATTTTTTTGATTGCATGCGATGTTTATCTTTTATACATCTTATTTTGCTTAGTTCGACGGTAGCTTTATAAGATGATCTCTCACTAAATTTCAATATAAAATTGTTCTCCCTGAGTATGCACCGTTGCCAAAGTTTGTCGTGCCCAGACACCATGTGATGATCGGGTGTGATAAGCTCTACGTCCATCTACAACGGGTGCAAGCCAGTTTTGCACACGCAGAATACTCAGGTTAAACTTGACGAGCCTAGCATATGCAGATATCGCCTCGGAACACTGAGACCGAAAGGTCGAGCGTGAGTCATATAGTAGATATGATCAACATAGTGATGTTCACCATTGAAAACTACTCCATTTCACGTGATGATCGGTTATGGTTTAGTTGATTTGGATCACGTGATCACTTAAAAGATTAGAGGGATGTCTATCTAAGTGGGATTTCTTAAGTAATATGATTAAATTGAACTTAAATTTATCATGAACTTAGTCCTGGTAGTATTTGCATATCTATGTTGTAGATCAATAGCTCGCGATGTTGCTCCCAGTTTATTGTGTTCCTAGAGAAAAATTATGTTGAAAAATGTTAGTAGCAATGATGCGGATTGGATCTGTAATCTAAGGATTATCCTCATTGTTGCACAGAAGAATTATGTCTTTGATGCACTGCTAGGTGACAGACCTATTGCAGGAGTAGATGCAGACATTATGAACGTTTGGCTAGCTCAATATGATGACTACTTGATAGTTTAGTGCACCATGCTTAACGGCTTAGAATCGGGACTTCAAAGACGTTTTGAATGTCATGGACCATATGAGATGTTCCAGAAGTTGAAGTTAATATTTCAAGCAAATACCCGAGTTGAGAGATATGAAGTCTCCAACAAGTTCTATAGCTAAAAAGATGGAGGAGAATAGCTCAAGCAGTGAGCATGTGCTCAGATTGTCTGGGTACTACAATCGCTTCAATCAAGTGGGAGTTAATCTTCCAGATAAGATAGTGATTGACAGAATTCTCTAGTCACCATCACCAAGTTAGTGGAACTTCGTGATGAACTATGATATGCAAGGGATAACGGAAACGATTCCCAAGTTCTTCGTAATGCTGAAATCAACGAAGGTAGAAATCAAGAAAAATATCAAGTGTTGATGGTAGACAAGACCACTAGTTTCAAGAAAAGGGCAAAGGGAAGAAGGGGAACTTCAAGAAGAACGGCAAGCAAGTTGTTGCTCAAGTGAAGAAGCCCAAGTCTGGTCCTAAGCCTGAGACTAAGTGCTTCTACTGCAAAGGGACTGGTCACTGGAAGCGGAACTGCCCCAAGTATTTGGCGGATAAGAAGGATGGCAAAGTGAACAAAGGTATATTTGATATACAGATTATTGATGTGTATTTTACTAGTGTTCGTAGCAACCCCTCGGTATTTGATACCGGTTCAGTTGCTAAGAGTAGTAACTCGAAACGGGAGTTGCAGAATGAACAGAGACTAGTTAAGGGTGAAATGACAATGTGTGTTGGAAGTGGTTCCAAGATTGATCTGATCATCATCGCACACTCCCTATACTTTTGGGATTAGTGTTGAACCCAAATAAGTGTTATTTGGTATTTGCGTTGAGCATGAATATGATTTGATCATGTTTATTGCAATACGGTTATTCATTTAAGTAAGAGAATAAATTGTTGTTCTGTTTACATGAATAAAACCTTATATGGTTACACACCCAATGAAAATGGTTCGTTGGATCTCGATCGTAGTGATACACATATTCATAATATTGAAACCAAAAGATGCAAAGTTAATAATGATAGTGCAACTTATTTGTGGCACTGCCATTTAGGTCATATTGGTGTAAAGCGCATGAAGAAACTCCATGCTGATGGACTTTTGGAATCACTTGATTATGAATCACTTGATGCTTGCGAACCATGCCTCATGGGCAAGATGACTAAGACTCCATTCTCCGGAACAATGGAGCGAGCAATTGACTTATTGGAAATAATACATACTGATGTATGCGATCCGATGAGTGTTAAGGCTCATGGCAAGTATCATTATTTTCTGACCTTCATAGATGATTTGAGCAGATATGGGTATTTCTACTTAATGAAACACAAGTCTAAAACATTTGAAAAGTTCAAAGAATTTCAGAGTGAAGTGGAGAATCATCGTAACAAGAAAATAAAAGTTTCTACGATATGATCGCAGAGGTAAAATATTTGAGTTAAGAGTTTGGGCTTCAGTTAAAACAATGTGAAATAGTTTCACTACTCACGCCACCTGGAACACCATAGTGTAATGGTGTGTCTGAACGTCATAACCGTAATTTATTAGATATGGTGCGATCTATGATGTCTCTTACCGATCTACCACTATCGTTTTGGGGTTATATATTAGAGACAGCTGCATTCACGTTAAATAGGGCACCATCTAAATCCGTTGAGACGACACCGTATGAACTATGGTTTGGCAAGAAACCTAATCTGTCGTTTCTTAAAGTTTGAGGTTACAATGCTTATGTGAAAAAGTTTCAACTTGATAAGCTCAAACCCAAATCGGAGAAGTGCGTCTTCATAGGATACCCAAAAGAAAATGTTGGGTACACCTTCTATCGCAGATCCGAAGGCAAGAAATTCGTTGCTGAGAATGGATCCTTTCTAGAGAAGGAGTTCCTCTTGAAAGAAGTGAGTGGGAGGAAAGTAGAACTTGATGAGGTAACTGTACCTGCTCCCTTATTGGAAAGTAGTTCATCACAGAAGTATGTTCCTGTGACTACTACACCAATTAGTGAGGAAGCTAATGATGATGATCATGTAACTTCAGATCAAGTTGCTACCGAACCTCGTAGGTAAACTGGAGTGAGATCCGCACCAGAGTGGTACGATAATCCTGTTCTAGAGGTCATGTTACTTGACCATGATGAGCCTACGAACTATGAGGAAGCGATGATGAGCCCAGATTCCGTGAAATGGCTTGAGGCCATGAAATCTGAGATGAGATCCATGTATGAAAACAAAGTATGGACTTTGATTGAGATTTGGGTGTTAATCACATAGTGATGTGAACTAGATTATTGACTCTAGTAAACCCTTTGGGTGTTGGTCACATGTCGATGTGAACTACGGGAGTTAATCACATGGTGATGTGAACTATTGGTATTAAATCACATGGCGATGTGAACTAGATTATTGACTCTAGTGCAAGTGGGAGACTGAAGGAAATATGCCCTAGAGGCAATAATAAAGTTATTATTTATTTCCTTATATCATGATAATTGTTTATTATTCATGCTAGAATTGTATTAACCGGAAACATAATACATGTGTGGATACATAGACAAACAGAGTGTCACTAGTATGCCTCTACTTGACTAGCTCATTGATCAAAGATGGTTGTGTTTCCTAACCATAGACATGAGTTGTCATTTGATTAACGGGATCACATCATTAGGAGAATGATGTGATTGACTTGACCCATTCTGTTAGCTTAGCACTTGATCGTTTAGTTTGTTGCTATTGCTTTCTTCATGACTTATACATGTTCCTATGACTATGAGATTATGCAACTCCCGTTTACCGGAGGAACACTTTGTGTGCCACCAAACGTCACAACATAACTGGGTGATTATAAAGGTGCTCTACAGGTGTCTCCGAAGGTACTTGTTGGGTTGGCGTATTTCGAGATTAGGATTTGTCACTCCGATTGTCCGAGAGGTATCTCTGGGCCCACTCGGTAATGCACATCACTATAAGCCTTGCAAGCATTGAAACTAATGAGTTAGTTGCGGGATGATGTGTTACGGAACGAGTAAAGAGACTTGCCGGTAAAGAGATTGAACTAGGTATTGAGATACCGACGATCGAATCTCGGGCAAGTAACATACCGATGACAAAGGGAACAACGTATGTTGTTGTGCGGTTTGACCGATAAAGATCTTCATACAATATGTGGGAGCCAATATGAGCATCCAGGTTCCGCTATTGGTTATTGACCGGAGACGTGTCTCGGTCATGTCTACATAGTTCTCGAACCCGTAGGGTCCGCACGCTTAAAGTTTGATGACGGTTATATTATGAGTTTATGTGTTTTGACGTACCGAAGGAGTTCGGAGTCCCGGATATGATCGGGGACATGACGAGGAGTCTCAAAATGGTCGAGACATAAAGATCGATATATTGGACGAATATATTCGGACATCGAAAAGGTTCCGAGTGATTCGGGTATTTTCGGGAGTACTGGGGAGTTATGGGAATTCGTATTGGGCCTTAATGGGCCATACGAGAAAGGAGAGAAAGGCCTCAAAGGGTGGCCGCACCCCTCCCCATGGGCTGGTCCGAATTGGACTAGGGAGGGGGGCGCCCCCTTCCTTCCTTCTCCTTTTCCCTTCCCTTTCCTTCCCTCCTACTCCTACTACTTGGAAGGGCTCCTAGTTCTACTAGGAAAGGGGGAATCCTACTCCCGGTGGGAGTAGGACTCCCCTAGGGCGCGCCATAGAGAGGGACGGCCCTCCCACTCCTCCACTCCTTTATATACGGGGGCAGGGGGCACCCTAAAGACACAACAATTGATCTCTTGATCTCTTAGCCGTGTGCGGTGCCCCCCTCCACCATAATCCACCTCGATCATATCGTAGCGGTGCCTAGGCGAAGCCCTGCGTCGGTAGAACATCATCATTGTCACCACGCCGTCGTGCTGACGAAACTCTCCCTCAACACTCAGCTAGATCGGAGTTCGAGGGACGTCATCGAGTTGAACGTGGACACAGGGTACGTGGACACACTCTCCCCTCTCGTTGCTATGCATCACCATGATCTTACATGTGCGTAGGGAATTTTTGAAATTACTACGTTCCCCAACAGATGTTCCAAGGCCACTTGCCAAATCTTGGTCCATTCCGAGAACATTTTTCTCCCGCTCACGAAATGAGGTTAGAAGGGTACGCCAGGTGTGTGTGCGAGTGTCGGATTGCAAAACGGACAACGGGGAAAATGCTCGGATGCATGAGATGAACATGAATGCAAATGCAATGCACATGATGACATGATATGAAATGCATGACATGAACAAAATGCAAAACGAAAGACAAAACCCAACCACGAAGGGAATATCATGTCACATAGCCGAAAATGGCAAGAGTCGGAGTTACAAATATGGAAAGTTACATCCGGGGTGTTACAGTAGACAGAGCATAGATATTGTGCGGACAAAGAAAATCACATCGCACACGGACTAAACAATGGAACCCATCGATGATGTTTTCATCAATCACTCACAATTGTATACCAGCAATTGTTTTCTCACAACACACACGGCTTGTTAGCAGCAATCGTCTGTGTAGTTATCGGTCTTCACACACGTTTCCGATTACAGACCTATTTGCCGCGTATCACACACTTCTTGTTAAGTTGAACCATTTATGTTCTCTTATCTCATTGCAAACAGTTCATCCGAGTGAACTGCATGTCGTATATCACACACATCTTGATCTGGCTGACCGTTTCTTTTTGTGTTTCCTAATCATAAACAGTTCATCTGAGTGAACCGTATGTTGTATATCGCACACACACCTTCATCTGGCTGCCCATTTTTTTGTTCCTCCTCATCACAAATAGTTAATTGAACTAAACTGTATGCCCTGCATCACACATGCAACTAAAATCTGAACCGTGTTTGATGCATCCGTCATCCGTACATTTTGCACCTTTTCTGATGATTTTTTACACCACCATTTACGATTATTGCATCGCACATAGTTTCATCGAAGGGTCTCTGATCATAGTGTCGCGTTAGCAGCATCCTACAGTAGCGATAGCATGTGCCTCCTCTGCTATGACCAACTTCTTTGGGAATCCTTCAAGTGATGACGAATCTCCTGTATACTGCTTCATGGCCAAGGCTTCGAAAGAAAAGGTATCCTCCAAACATCACAAGACTCACTCAAGTGATCAATATTTTTCTGATGAGGATGACCATGCTAAGTTGATCAAAATTGACAACATACAAAAAAAATTTCTTGAGAAAATTGAGAAAACCCTCAAGAAATCTAAAGGGTTGTTGGTTGAGGACATCGAGAAAAACCAATCGCTGACCGAAGAGTATTCCACTCTCAAGTCCTGAATGGATGAACTCTCAACTCGTCATGATTTTCTCTCAGCAGACCACAAAAGATTGACCTATGATTACTTGAAAAGGAAACAGGAACTCGAGGCGCTGAGAGAGGCTCATGAGGATTTTCTGAAGGAAAATTCTCTTCTCACCCAACAACTTAAAGAGAAACCTGAAGATTTTTTGCCACCATGTTTGAAATGCATTGAACGAAATAATGTTGAATCATCTGTGAACGCTAACACCTCGAACGAGGAAAATGGTTCTGTTTGTGATGAAAATGCTAGGTTAAAGTATCTTCATCAGACATGAATGTTCAAATGTCCCAAGTGACACCAAAGCCTTTGCGATGTTCGGAAGAAATCTATTCTTCACAACAATCCCAGAAAGGAAGGCATTGGTTTTGAAAGGAAACTGAATGAAAATTGCACTTACAAGGAACCACATCAATATCCTCAGACCATGTGGGTTCCTGCAGAGAGCAAAACACTCGACCCTGCATTACTTTCGGGATATAACACTCTCATTCCTAAATATCCTGATGAGGATTCTTTGGAGAACTGCAAGTTGTTCAAAGTTCAACGTGGTGAAATAATTGCTCGCTATGTTGGACCGAATAACAGAAATGGCCCCCCAAAGAACGCCATTTGGGTGCCTAAGAAAACTTTTGATGCCCTGCCTATTTCTACTCGACTAACCATGCAGGCACAAAGAATTCGACAGAATGAATATATGCATACAGGATACAATCAACTATGCACATTCGTTTGGAAATAATTTCAATGCTTACTCTTTCAATTACTCTCTCTCCTCATCAAGTAGCAACTCTACTTATCGAAAGAAATCATATCCTGCTCGTTCATTTGTTTCGAAGCCACCTACAAAGATGTGGGTGGTTAAGAAAGCCTAATTCTTTTGCAGGACTTTGTCTCCGGGTGCACTGGATGGATTATGGATAGTGGATGCACTAGTCATATGACCGAAGACAAGTTGTTGTTTGTCGACCCCAACTTAACTACCTCTCCTCAGAAGTATATCACTTTTGGCGGAAACAACAAAGTAAAGGTAATTGGCCTAGGTAAATTGATATTTCCAAGGACAAGTCTATTAATGATGTGCTACTTGTTCAATCCCTTGGATTCAATCTTATGTTAGTTGGCAGGTTATGTGATTTAGGCATGTTGGTATTATTCTCTATATCCAAATGCATTGTCTTCATGGCCTCTGACCATTCCTTCGTCTTTGAGGGAATTAGAAAGCGTGATCTTTATATTGTGGATTTCTCTAAAGGTCCCTCAGTCCAAACTTTTTTGCTTGCAAAAGCAACCGAAGGATGGCTGTGGCACCGTAGACTTGGTCATGCAGGTATGAGAAATTTGCAGACTCGGGTGAAGAAAAATCATCTCTATAGCATTCCTGATGTGAAATTCGACAAGAATCGTCTCTGTGGTGCTTGTGAAGCTGGTAAATTGGCTAAGAAACATCATTCATCCAAGATAGTTATGACCGCAACAAGACCACTGGAAATTCTTCATATGGATTTATTTAGTCCTAAAAATTATGCAAGCTTCAGTGGGAGTCATTATGGTCTGGTCATTGTTGATGATTTCTCTTGATACACTTGGGTATTCTTCCTCGAAGACAAGACTTGTACTCCAGATATCTTCAAAAGCTTCGCTAGGAAGGCCCAAAATGAATATGATGTGCGAATTAAGCATGTCAGAAGTGAGTTAAAAAATACTCACATTGCTAAATTTCTCGATGATCATGGTATCACTCATGAGTTCTCTAATGCTTACACTCCTCAACAGAATGGAGTTGTTGAACAAAAGAATAGAACTCTCATTGAAATGGCAAGAACTATGCTTAGGGAGTATAAAACTCCCATTCGCTTTTGGGCTGATGCCATTAACACTGCTTGTCATGTTATCAATCATGTTTATCTTCACAAGTTCCTCACGAAAACTTCATCTGAGCTTATCATTGGCAAGTAACCAAATGTTTCTTGTCTTCGTGTTTTTGGTGCACCTTGTTATATGATACGTATCCAACGGATCTATAATTTTTGATTGCTCCATGCTATTATATTATCTATTTTGGATGTTAATGGGCTTTATTTTACACTTTTATATCATTTTTGGGACTAACCTATTAACCGGAGGCCCAGCCCAAATTGCTATTTTTTTGCCTATTTCAGTGTTTTGCAGAAAAGGAATATCAAACGAAGTCCAAATGGAATGAAACCTTCGGGAAAGTGATTTTCTCAACAAACATGATCCAGGAGACTTGGAGTGGGTGTCAAGAAAAAACCGAGGAAGCCATGAGGCAGGGGCGCCCCTACCCCCCTAGGTGCGCCCTCCACCCTCGTGGGCCCCTCGTTGCTCCACCGACCTACTTCTTCATCCTATATATATCCACGTACCCCCCAAACATCTAGGAGCACCACGAAAACCTAATTCCACCACCGCAACCTTCTGTACCTGAGAGATCCCATCTTGGGGCCTTTTCCGGAGCTCTGCCGAAGGGGGCATTGATCACGGAGGGCCTCTGCATCAACTCCATGGCCTCTCCGGTGATGTGTGAGTAGTTTGCTTCAGACCTACGGGTCCATAGTTATTAGCTAGATGGCTTCTTCTCTCTCTTTGGATCTCAATACAAAGTTCTCCTCGATCTTCTTGGAGATCTATTCGATGTACTCTTCTTTTGCGGTGTGTTTGTCGAGATCCGATGAATTGTGGGTTTATGATCAAGTTTATCTATGAACAATATTTGAATATCCTCTGAATTCTTTTATGTATGATTGGTTTATCTTTGCAAGTCTCTTCGAATTATCAGTTTGGTTTGGCCTACTAGATTGATCTTTCTTGTAATGGGAGAAGTGCTTAGCTTTGGGTTCAATCTTGCGTTGTCCTTTCCCAATGACAGCACTTGCAGCAAGGCACGTATTGAATCGTTGCCATCAAGGATAAAAAGACGGGGTTTATATCATATTGCATGAGTTTATCCCTCTACATCATGTCATCTTACTTAAATCATTGCTCTGTTCTTATGAACTTAATACTCTAGATGCATGCTGGATAGCAGTCGATGTGTGGAGTAATAGTAGTAGATGCAGAATCGCTTCGGTCTACTTGTCGCGGACGTGATGCCTACATACATGATCATACCTAGATATTCTCATAACTATGCTCAATTCTATCAATTGCTCGACAGTAATTCGTTTACCCATCATAATATTTATGGTCTTGAGAGAAGCCACTAGTGAAACCTATGGCCCCCGGGTCTATCTTCCATCATATTAATCTTTCAACACTTAGTTATTTCTATTGTCGTTTATTTTACTTTGCATCTTTATTTCTCTTTATCATAAAAATACCAAAAATATTGTCTTATCATATCTATCAGATCTCACTCTCGTAAGTGACCATGAAGGGATTGACAACTCCTTTATCGCGTTGGTTGCGAGGTTCTTATTTGTTTGTGTAGGTGCGTGGGACTCGAGCATGATCTCCTACTGGATTGATACCTTAGTTCTCAAAAACTGAGGGAAATACTTACGCTACTTTACTGCATCACCCTTTCATCTTCAAGGGAAAACCAACGCAGTGCTCAAGTGGTAGCAAGAAGGATTTCTGGCGCCATTGCCGGTGAGATTCGCGCCAAGTCAAGTCAAGATTTGACTCCCGACAACGAGCCATTTCTGGCACCGTTGCCGAAGTCTACGCACAAGTCAAGACATACCAAGTACCCATCACAAACTCTTATCCCTCGCATTACATTATTTGCCATTTGCCTCTCGTTTTCCTCTCCCCCCACTTCACCCTTGCTGTTTTATTCGTCTCCTTTCCCAATTGTTTTCTTGTACCATGGCCGATTCAAAAATGGGCTAAGGGTTCTCTCTCGGGTTTTACCTTGGATAGTTCTTCTGTCCTCTCTAAGCTCATAAATAATGATGCTATGCGAAGACCTACCGAGGTTATCAATGAGAATTTGAATAATTTTGATGAAGATGATCCCGGAATTTTTCATTATTTACTTGATGAATCTTTGAAAGATGCTTGGGATAGGCTATTAAGGATCCGAGCTAGCTATGTGCCACAATATCAAATTGAGGTTTACCTAAAAAGCTTTTATATTGTTCTACCCTCCTCGTTCAATCAAATTGAGGGTTTTCTTGAGGGGGGGTCCCATTGATACTTATGAAAAGATGAAAACCATATTTGGGCACCCCATGTATGAGAAGGTTGAATCTACCTCTCTTTTGTGCTTTTATCAAAATGAAATTATCAAATAAATGAAGGCTAGCTTAGATGCCAATTTCCGTAACGTGCTTAATCTTTATTCCACCATTAATGGTCACATGCTATCTCAAAATAGAAAGATAAATGCTATAGAAAAGAAATTTTCTCTTTTCTTTCCTAATACCAAAGATGGCAATACCTAGATCTATCCTTGCTTTTATGCCTAGCTAGGGGCGTTAAACAATAGCGCTTGTTGGGAGGCAACCCAATTTTATTTTTATTACTTGCTTTTTGCTCCTGTTTAGTAATAAATAATTTATCTATCCTCTGTTTTGGTTGTGTTTTTTGTGTTTAATTAGTGTTTGTGCCAAGTAGAACCGTTGGGAAGACTTGGGGGAAGTCTTTTTGATCTTGCTGTAAAAAACAGAAACTTTAGCGCTCACGAGAATTGCTCCCATTTTTATTTCAAAAAGTGCTATTTAGTTAATTCTTTTTTCAGATGATTAATAGATAAATTACTCAGGTATAGCAATTTATTTTAGAATTTGTGGGGTTCCATAAGTTTGCGTTAGCTACAGATTACTACAAACTGTTCTGTTTTTGACAGATTCTGTTTTTCGTGTGTTGTTTGCTTATTTTGATGAATCTATGGCTAGTAAAAGAGTTTATAAACCATAGAGAATTTGGAATACAGTAGGTTTAACACCAATATAAATAAAGAATGGGTTCATTACAGTACTTTGAGGTGGTGTTTTGTTTTCTTTCGCTAACGGAGCTCACGAGATTCTCTATTTTGAGTTTTGTGTTGTGAAGTTTTCAAGTTTTGGGTAAAGATTTGATGGATTATGGAACAAGGAATGGCAAGATCCTAAGCTTGGGGATGCCCATGGCACCACAAGGTAAAATTCCAGGACACCAAAAAGCCTAAGCTTGGGGATGCCCCGGAAGGCATCCCCTCTTTTGTCTTCGTCTATCAGTAACTTTACTTGGAGCTATATTTTTATTCACCACATGATATGTGTTTTGCTTGGAGCGTCTTGTATGATTCGAGTCTTTGATTTTTAGTTTAACACAATCATCCTTGCTGTACACACCTTTTGAGAGAGACTCACCTGATTTGAAATTTATTAGAATACTCTATGTGCTTCACTTATATCTTTTAGAGCACGGTGGTGGTTTTATTTTATAGAAATAGTTGATCTCTCATGCTTCACTTCTATTATTTTGAGAGTCCTTTAGAACAACATGGAAATTTCCTTTAATATAAAAACTTTCATAGAAGTGCATTGAATACTATGAGAAGTTTGATACTTGATAATTGTTTTGAGATATGGAGATGGTGATATTATAGTCATGCTAGTTGAGTAGTTGTGAATTTGAGAAATGCTTGTGTTGAAGTTTGTGATTCCCGTAGCATGCACGTATGGTGAACCGTTATGCGATGAAGTAGGAGCATGATTTATTTATTGATTGTCTTCCTTATGAGTGGTGGTCAAGGACGAGCGATGGTCTTTTCCTACCAATCTATCCCCCTAGGAGCATGTGCGTAATACTTTGTTTCGATAACTAATAGATTTTTGAAATAAGTATGTGAGTTCTTTATGACTAGTGTTGAGTCCATGGATTATACGCACTCTCACCCTTCCACCATTGCTAGCCTCTCTAGTATCGTGCAACTTTCGCCGGTACCATAAACCCACCATATACCTTCCTCAAAACAGCCACCATACCTACCTATTATGGCATTTCCATAGCCATTTCGAGATATTTTGCCATGCAACTTTCCACCATTCCGTTATTAGACATGCTTCATCATTGTCATATTGCTTGCATGATCATGTAGTTGACATCGTATTTGTGGCAAAGCCACCATTCATAATTCTTCATGCATGTCACTCATGCATCATTGCACATCCCGGTACACCGCCAGAGGCATTCACATAGAGTCATATTTTGTTCTAAGTATCGAGTTGTAATTCTTGAGTTGTAAGTATATAAAGTGTGATGATCATCATTATTAGAGCATTGTCCCAAGTGAGGAAAGGATGTGGAGACTATGATTCCCCCATAAGTCGGGATGAGACTCCGGACAAAAAAAAAGAGGCCAAAAATAAAAAAAGAAAAGAAGGCCCAAATAAAAAATGAGAGAAAAAGAGAGAAGGGACAATGCTACTATCCTTTTTTCACACTTGTTCTTCAAAGTAGCACCATGATCTTCATGATAGAGAGTCTCCTATGATATCACTTCCATATACTAGTGGGAATTTTTCATTATAGAACTTGGCTTGTATATTCCAATGATGGGCTTCCCCAAAATGCCCTAGGTCTTCATGATCAAGCAAGTTGGATGCACACTCACTTAGTTTCTTTTGTTGAGCTTTCATACACTTATAGCTCTAGTGAATCCGTTGCATGGCAATCCCTACTCACTCACATTGATATCTATTGATTGGCATCTCCATAGTGCGTTGATACGCCTAGTTGATGTGAGACTATATTCTCCCTTTTTGTCTTCTCCACAACCACCCTTCTATTCCACATATAGTGCTATATCCATGGCTCACGCTCATATATTGCGTGAAGATTGAAAAAGTTTGAGAACATTAAAAGTATGAAACAATTGCTTGGCTTGTCATCGGGGTTGTGCATGATTTAAATATTTTGTGTGGTGAAGATAGAGCATAGTCAGACTATATGATTTTGTAGGGATAACTTTCTTTGGCCATGTTATTTTGAGAAGACATGATTGCTTAGTTAGTATACTTGAAGTAATATTATTTCTATGTCAATATTAAAATTTTATCTTGAATCTTTCGGATCTGAACATTCATGCCACAATAAAGAAAAAAATACATTGAGAAATATGTTAGAAAGCATACCACATAAAAAATTCTTGTTTTATCATTTACCTACTCGAGGACGGGCAGGAATTAAGCTTGGGGATGCTTGATACGTCTCCAACGTATCTATAATTTTTGATTGCTCCATGCTATTATATTATCTATTTTGGATGTTAATGGGCTTTATTTTACACTTTTATACCATTTTGGGACTAACCTATTAACCGGAGGCCTAGCCCAAATTGTTGTTTTTTGCCTAGTTCAGTGTTTCGCAGAAAAGGAATATCAAATGAAGTCCAAACGGAATGAAACCTTCGGGAACATGATTTTCTCAACAAACATGATCCAGGAGACTTGGAGTGGGCGTCAAGAAACAACCGAGGAAGCCACGAGGCAGGGGGCGCGCCTACCCCCCTGGGCGCGCCCTCCACCCTCGTGGCCCCCTCGTTGCTCCACCGACCTACTTCTTCCTCCTATATATATCCACGTAACCCCAAACATACAGGAGCACCATGAAAACCTAATTCCACCGCCGCAACCTTCTGTACCCGAGAGATCCCATCTTGGGGCCTTTTCCAGAGCTCCGCCGGAGGGGGCATTGATCACGGAGGGCCTCTACATCAACTCAATGGCCTCTCAAGTGATGTGTGAGTAGTTTACTTCAGACCTACGGGTCCATAGTTATTAGCTAGATGGCTTCTTCTCTATCTTTGGATCTCAATACAAAGTTCTCCTCGATCTTCTTGGAGATCTATTCGATGTAATCTTCTTTTGCGGTGTGTTTGTCGAGATCCGATGAATTGTGGGTTTATGATCAAGTTTATCTATGAGCAATATTTGAATCTCCTCTGAATTCTTTTATGTATGATTGGTTTATCTTTGCATGTCTCTTCGAATTATCAGTTTGGTTTGGCCTACTAGATTGATCTTTCTTGCAATGGGAGAAGTGCTTAGCTTTGGGTTCAATCTTGCGGTGTCCTTTCCCAGTGACAGCAGGGGCAGCAAGGCACGTATTGAATTGTTTTCATCGAGGATAAAAAGATGGGGTTTATATCATATTGCATGAGTTTATCCCTCTACATCATGTCATCTTACTTAAAGCATTACTCTGTTCTTATGAACTTAATACTCTAGATGCATGCTGGATAGCGGTCGATGTGTGGAGTAATAGTAGTATATGCAGAATCGTTTAGGTCTACTTGTCGCGGACGTGATGCCCATATACATGATCATACCTAGATATTCTCATAACTATGCTCAATTCTATCAATTGCTCGACAGTAATTCGTTTACCCACCGTAATTCCTATGCTCTTGAGAGAAGCCGCAAGTGAAACCTATGGCCCCCGGGTCTATCTTCCATCATATTAATCTTTCAACACTTAGGTATTTCTATTGCCGTTTATTTTACTTTGCATCTTTATTTCTCTTTATCATAAAAATACCAAAAATATTATCTTATCATATCTATCAGATCTCGCTCTCGTAAGTGACCGTGAAGGGATTGACAACCTCTTTATCGCGTTGGTTGCGAGGTTCTTATTTGTTTGTGTAGGTGCATGGGACTCGAGCATGATCTCCTACTAGATCGATACCTTGGTTCTCAAAAACTGAGAGAAATACTTATGCTACTTTACTGCATCACCCTTTCCTCTTCAAGGGAAAACCAACACAGTGCTCAAGAGGTAGCATTATATTCTTGATATGAATCATTCTTCCAAGTTTGCACCTAAGGACATGAAGGTTTTCTTCTTGGTTATGGCTCAAACTCACAGTCGTTTCGAGTCTATAACTCTCATCACATGAAAGTTATGGAAACGGTAAATGTGCGGTTTGATGAATATAAAGGCTCTCAAAAGGAGCACCTGCCAAATGTGATAGATGGACCATTGATATCGGATACTATTCAGGAAATAGCCATTGGCAGCATCAAGCCTATTGAGGGAAATTCACTTGAATCTTCTGATGATGATGCTCCTATGACTCGAAGCACAACTCGTCAAGCAACTGCCGAAGCAAATGCTCCTCCCAATGGAAATGGAAATCAAAATCTAAATGCCTATCAAAATGGCAATCCTGAAGGGAATGATGACACAAATGCGGATACTGATGACAATGACCATCATGAAGAAAATGCTCATCCTCGTGAGGCAAATCGAGTTGATCCCTCGCTAATTCTCGATGAACTCGAGAATCCAGGTTATCAACCCACAACTCGTTCATGTACTCGTCTGGCTAACTACTGTGACAGTTTCTCCTTGTTTCATTGGCAGAACCTACCAAATAGGAAGAAGCCATGAATGATCTAGATTGGATGAATGCCATGCAATAGGAGTTGGTGCAATTCGAATGAAATGATGTATGGGAACTGGTTGACAAACCAAACCACAAGAAGCACAATATCATCGACACAAAATGGATCTTCCACAACAAGCAAGATGAAAATGGTATTGTGGTAAGAAATAAAGCATGACTCGTTGCTCAAGGGTACACACAGGTAGAAGGCATTAATTTTGGTGAAGCATATGCTCTTGTTGCACGCCTTGAGGCAATTCACTTTGTTCTTGCTTATGCGAAGTATAATGACTTCTTGTTATATCAAATGGATGTGGAAAGTGCTTTCCTCAATGGTGAAAATGATGAGGAAGTTTATGTTAGATAGCCACCTGGCTATGAACACCCTGCATTTCCTAACAAAGTTTTTAGGTTGAAGAAAGCTTTATATGGGCTAAAGCAAGCCCCTAGAGCTTGGTATGACACCCGAAAGAAGTTTTTGCTCGACAATGGGTTCAAACCAGGATCCACAGATCCCACACTCTTCACTCATGCTGTTGACAATGATTTATTCGTCTGTCAAATCTATGTGGATGATATTATCTTTGTCTATACTAACAATGCTTGTAGCTTAGAATTCGGTAAGATGATGTCCGATAAATATCAAATGTCCATGATGGGTGAACTCAAATTCTTTCTCGGACTGCAAATACGTCAAAAAGCAAATGGTATCTTCATTTCTCAGGAAAAATATCTAAAGGAGTGCCTGAAGAAGTTCAAAATGCGAGATTCCAAAATGAAGGGCTATAAAACTCCAATGCCCATGAATAGTAAGCTAGATGCAGACGTGTACGGTAAGGATTATGATCAGAAAGCCTATTGTTTGATGATTGGATCTCTTTTATACCCATGTGCATCCAGACCTGACATTATGTTGAGTGTTTGCATGTGTGCCTGCTATCAAGCTGCACCGAAAGAATCGCATCACTAAGCGGTCAAGCGCATTCTGAGATATTTGGCTCACAGCCCCACCTTAGGTTTATGGTATCCTAAGGGAGCACAGTTTGATATTATTGGATATTCAGACTCAGATTGGGATGGTGACTTGGTTGATAGGGAATCTACTTCAGGTACATGTCATTTCCTCAGTAGATCATTGGTCTGTTGGTTTTCAAGGAAGCAGAATTGCGTATCATTGTCTAGGACTAAGGCCGAATATATTGATGCTGGCTCTGGTTGCACTCGGTTATTATGGATGAAGCAGACACTGAAGGATTATGGCATCAAGGTCAAGCATATTCCTCTATATTGTGATAATGTGAGTGCCATCAAAATTGCACATAATCCTGTGCAGCACTCTCGTACGAAGCACATTGCCATTAGACATCACTTTATTCACGATCATGTGCCCCGAGAGGATATTGTCATCAATCACGTCAAGACCGAAGACAATCTTGCTGATATCTTCACCAAGCCTCTCGACGAGAAAAGATTATGTGCATTACGATGTGAGCTAAATATCCTAGACTTCGCAAACATGCAGTAAGATGGACGCGGCACCCGTGCTAACACTTCCACATCTTAGAAGAAATGGGTGCATACCACTCGAAGAGTCTGAAACATTTGATAAAAATGAAAGTTTCTTTCTGAGAGTGAATACATTAATGAAGAACTAGACTAACCAGGTGCCACAATAATTGTGTGATGCTAGGGGTCATACAGTTCTTATACGGTGGGTTATGCCCCCACAAATTTTCTTCGTTGAGTTTCTCTCTGATTCAATGGATTTGTTTTTGTCCAAATGCATTTCTCTCATAGCTATTTGCTTGTTTTCATGTGTTCTCTGCTGATTGAAATGCCTAGGACCCTGTTTTCCCCTCTGATCTATCTGTTCCAGTCTATGCTGATCCGTTGCAAATGCTCAATTTTATCTGGAATGAAACGTATCTAGTGTCCTTGACCATGATTTTGTTTTGAACCGACTTTAATCTGTTTTGGCGAAAGCCATCCAAATTTTGGGCTTTCCTGCCCAAGTCAAGACCACGACCTTTGACAGCTGACACATGCAATACATCAACTGCCAGTCCATCCTTTCCGTTGAATTGCAATCATCCATGACTAGAGACCGTTGGATCAAAAACCTTGGCGTGCGTTATTCTCCTCGTCTATATATAAACCGCGTCGCACCCTTCGTCCTCCTTTACCTTGTTTCTCCTTGCTCTCTCTCCACCGAAACGCTCGCAGCACTGCTCCACCTTGAGCTCGACGCTGATGACCCCATCGCCGCTTAACTGCCGGAAAGAGGTCACCGAAGTCATTCCACGCCACCGCGGGACATCCCCTTCCTTGCACTGAGGTAGCTACTGCACGTCACCAAGCTAGGGTACGTGTAGTTCATGCTCGAACTTCCTTCCTTCTGATTCGAGTTCGCCTGTGATTAATTTTCATCAATTTTACTGCTTATCTTAGATCTAGGTTTTTACTTCTCTAAGAGCGGATGTGGTTTTTAGTTATTCCTCGCATCCGAATCCATCATATCTAGGGTTTGTGATTATGCTTCGCTCGAATGAAATGCCTAGCTTGTTGTCTAGTATTTTCTTCAGACTTACTAGCTCAATCTACATGTTTAATTCTTCCAAAACATGTCTCAAAAATCTGTATCTGGTTCTTCCTCACAATGTTTTTGTTCGAGAAAATCTTTAGCCATGAGCATTTGTGACCCTGTCCCCATTTTCCCTCGTACCTATTCTCTTTCACAGGTCAATGTAGTCTATTGAAGATTCTGCTAACATTCACAGTATGGCTAATGATGAAGAGGCTTTCATGGGAACAGTTGACGAGTCCAAAGCACCAACGGGCCCAATGGTAGGCCCATCAACGAGCAAAATAAAATTAGCCGAACAAAATGCAAATGACCAAGAAGCAAATGCACCGAAGAAGAGTAGAGGTGGCAGGCAACCCCCCAAAAAACACAGCTGAGCTGGTTTCTCACGATGAATATAACACTGTACCTGCAGAAGATTCCTCTCAAAGAAAAGGACGTGTGCAAAAGATTCAGCGCCATTGGGTAAATAAGTGGTTTAACTACAAGTTGGTTCACCCTCGGCACGCCAAGAACTTTGCTTTCCATCCCCCGTGGGATGACTGCCGCGAGATTGGGCTCATCTGGACAGGGGTCCTTAGCAATGGCATCCACCACTTCCTGATGCCGATGAGTCATCTCTCAAGACTCCGGATTCTTATCATGAAGAAAAGGCCAAGCGCCTCAAAAATGCTGAGAAGCATGCCAAGAAGGCCGCCAAAGATCAGGCGAAGGAAGAGGAAAATTCCCGTCTTATCAAATCAGACGTCAAGAAGAAAAAGGCCGAAGGAAATGATGAACGCAGAACAAAGAACAAGCATGATCCAAAATATGCTTCTCTAAAGAAAAAGAGCGCTCCGAGGAAAAGACTTGTGAAGCCAGTTGAACCTGAAAGTGATTCATCTGATCAAGATGATCCGCCGCTCACCCGAGAGGAAATTGATGCAACTCTCTCAAAACAAGTGAATATCACCACATGCACTGCTCTACCTGATCTTCGTGTAGATGCAGTCCCAGTTGCTCCTCCAAAGAAGAACCTGTTGAAGAGAAAGACCCCAGCAACCACTGACATAATGGTTGAGAAAGTAAATACAAAACCTCACCCTGATGTAATTAACTTGCAAGATCTGGTGGTCAAAGTTCCTGTTGGTACAGCTAAGTCGGGAGAAAAGCTTCCGGAAGATAAGGTGAAGCAAATCAAAGGATCAGATGCCAAGCCAAAGGTTTCCAAGTCTGATGTTGTGAAAGAAAAAGTTGCACAATTTGCTTCAACTAACTCAACCTCTGGCTTCTATGCCTCTGACCGAGAAAAATGTGGCTCCGGCTGCTCCCTCTGCTCCGACTGCTGCATAGATGGAAAATGAATCTGCTACACCACATTGTTTTGATCATCAGTCCATCATGGAGCAGCTAGATAGATTTGTCGAAGAATTGTTTGATGGAGAAGTGGCATCTTTGCCAATTCCCTCTAAAGTTATTTCTCAAGCGTCTGCTCTGATCCAAGACATGAGAAATGATTCGGTTGAAATCTATGACCTCATTGGTCAACTCAAGGAGCTTGATAGCCGCATGAAAGCTACAAAGTCCAAGTTTGTCATTCAACAACTTGAAGAATCTTATGATGATATCAATAAGGAGTTGAAAGTTCTTCGTCACAGAAGACTGGGACTTCATTCGGATCTGGATCAAATCATTCGCAAAATTTTCCTTGATCACCAAGCAAATGTGACTGGTTAAAATGATCAGGTCAAAGGGCACATTGATCCTTCGAGTAAGAAGAAGAAGATTGCAAAGAAAAATGCTCCTCCTCCTCCAGATGCTAACTCACAGAGAGAAAATTCTCCGGTACTTACTAGTTCTTCGGTTCCTCAAGAACCATTTGTAAATGAGCCATCTTCACCAAGGCCAACTGAAGAAGTGTCTGTGGTTTCTCCCGCTCATGAAGAAAATCTATCTAAGCATCAAGTATCCAAAGAAGGAGAAATTGCCGGTTAGAACGACAAGCTTCTCCTGTCCTCGACGAGCCTAAAGATTCGGTTCCTCCCTCTGCTCCTCTAGCTTCAGAAGAAATTCCCCAACAGCCCCAAATGACTGATAAAGCTTCGATGCCTGACTCTGCCCCTACACAAGTGTCAAATCCCTCTCCCTTGAGGATTTCACTCTTCACCTCTCAAAGACCCTCATATGTTGATCCTTCTGCAGCAAAGTCACCATCACCTCATCATTCAGATTCCGTCATCTATGGCGATGAAGTACTTTATGTTGAAGATGAACTCAAGTACCCCTATCCTCACGAGAGACCGCCTTTGTTTTCCACCGGCGTCGGCATCAAAGGGCCTCTGTTCAACAGAAATGCTCACCCAGTTTTCTTTCGAGAGAGTCCTTACAGCAAGCCAGAACATCTGATTCTCCTCGATTCTGGACTCAGGAACATGCGATATACTACTATCGTATTCTTTATGACATCCTGAAGATTTTCCCTCATGAGTTCCCAGACTTTGCAGCTATGAAGAGGATCAGATGCTTCAATCAAATTCTGCAAAACATCGAAGACTTTGGTCTCACTAGTGTCTTAGGCTTTCAGCATCCATGGAACGTGGAAATCATTATTTAGTTTTATGCAACCTTATAAATCTCTGGCGATGAGTCCGATAGCACACAGTGGATAATGGAATGGATGACATAAGGAAAAAGAATCAAATGTTGTGCTATGGATTTTGTCTGTCATTTTCATTTCCCTCGATTTGAACATGGCAAAACTGAGATTCAGGTTCATAACATTGATGCAATCACTGATGCAGATTTTTGATGCACAATGGATGAAGATAAAATTCATGACTACCATGGTTCTCCTCTGCCTGAATATTTGACATTCAACAATCACACTCCATACCACATCCACACATACACCATCTATCCGCTGGCTGGGATGAATAATGATAATGCCATATCTGATGTTCTTTGGAACACCATCCATGCCATCTCACAAGGTTATATCTTCGATGTCGAAGACATGTTCTTGCGCTTCCTAATGGACACAGCTCAATGTCCTAAAACAATCAAGGTATTCGCACCATGGATTGAAAAAGTGGTTGACTACCAGTCAAAAAAAGTGGTTGACTATGCAATGAAGACCGAATATCTTGCTAAAGTCAGTCACAAAAGCTTCATTCCTCCTGTGCGTGATACGCTGAAAGTTATGGAAGATTTCTCTTCGAAAAAGCACCAGTGTCAAGCACTTCGGATTATCATCACACTTTCAATGGACCAAAGCTGCCCAAGCGTGATCGTCTGCCGAACACTCAGCCTCCTTCACATCTTTAAGTGAGCATGCACACTCAATAGTTGCTGCTGAAGCATATGGCCGAAGAACGCCAAGAGAAAGAACATCTGGCTAGTGAAATTTATGCCATTCACAACCGAACAAAAGTTGTGCATATGATTACAGCAGAAAAGAAGAAGCACTTAAGGAAATTGCTTCAGAAATTTTTCTCCAAGAAGCAACACAGCAATTTTCACCTACAAGAACTCTACCAGTATATTGACCAAGGGTTTACTGCTGAAGATTATCAAGATCGCTCCACTCCACCTTTACCAGCTCGTGATCCTACAACAAATTTACTTCAAATTTAAATGCGCAAATTGCTTGATGAATCTGAAGCCACTTCGCCAACTGTGAAAACTTCTAAAGAAATTTCTCTATCTCACAAGTGCAATGAGGCTGATCCCAATGTATCTTTGTGACGCCCCCGATTCAATCGTACACTAACCGTACACGCAAATGTGTACGATCAAGATCAGGGACCCACGGGAAGATATCACAACACAACTTTACGAATAAAATAAGTCATACAAGCATCATATTACAAGCCAGGGGCCTCGAAGGCTCGAATACAAGAGCTCGATCATAGATGAGTCAGCGGAAGCAACAATATCTGAGTACAGACATAAGTTAAACAAGTTTGCCTTAAGAAGGCTAGCACAAACTGGGATACAGATCGAAAGAGGCGCAGGCCTCCTGCCTGGGATCCTCCTAAACTACTCCTGGTCGTCGTCAACGGGCTGCACGTAGTAGTAGGCACCTCCCGAGTAGTAGTAGTCGTCGTCGACGGTGGCGTCTAGCTCCTGGACTCCATCGTCTGGTCGTAGCAATCGAGTATAGAAAGGGGAAAAAGGGGGAGCAAAGCAACCGTGAGTACTCATCCAAAGTACTCGCAAGCAAGGAGCTACACTACATATGTATGCATTGGTATCAAATGGAAAAGGCTATCATATGTGGACTGAACTGCAGAATGCCGGAATAAGAGGGGGATAGCTAGTCCTATCGAAGACTACGCTTCTGGTAACCTCCATCTTGCAGCAGGAGAAGAGAGTAGATGGTAAGTTCACCAAGTAACATCGCATAGCATAATCCTAACCGATGATCCTCCCCTCGTCGCCCTGTGAGAGAGAGACCACCGGTTGTATCTGGCACTTGGAAGGGTGTGTTTTATTATGTATCCGGTTCTAGTTGTCATAAGGTCAAGGTACAACTCCGGGTCGTCCTTATACCGAGGGACACGGCTATTCGAATAGATCAACTACCCGACAGGGGTGCACCACATAACCCAACGCGCTCGATCCCATTTAGCCGGACACACTTTCCTGGGTCATGCCCGGCCTCGGAAGATCAACACGTCGCAGCCCTACCTAGGCACAACAGAGAGGTCAGCATGCCGGTCTAAATCCTATGGCGCAGGGGTCTGGGCCCATCGCCCATTGCACACCTGCACGTTGCGTATGCGGCCGGTGAACAGACCTAGCAACCTCCATTACAAAGGAAGTTGCGTTACGCGGTCCAACCCGGCGCGCACCGCTCAGTCGCTGACGTCACGAAGGCTTCGGCTGATACCACGATGTCGAGTGCCCATAATTGTCCCCGCGTAGATGGTTAGTGTGTATAGGCCAGTAGCCAGACTCAGATCAAATACCAAGATCTCGTTAAGCGTGTTATTTTGAAATAACCACGGACGCCGACCAGGGCCAGGCCCACCTCCCTCCTAGGTGGTCTCAACCTGCCCTGTCGCTCCGCCACAAAGTAATAGTCAGGGGCCTTCGGGTACTCAGGCCCACCTCTACCGGGATGGAGCCACCTGCCCCTTCAGCCCCCAACATCGGAATCACTCGCGGGTACTCCTACGAGCCGACCCGACTTTAATCACCACCTATATAGCATGTATATATGTATAAGTATATACCCGTGATCACCTCCCGAGTGATCACGGCCCGATAGTATAGCATGGCAGACGGACAAGAATGTAGGGCCACTGATGATAAACTAGCATCCTATACTAAGCATTAGGATTGCAGGTAAAGGTAACAACAGTAGTAGCAAGGACAGGCTATGCATCAGGATAAGATTAACGGAAAGCAGTAACATGCTACACTACTCTAATGCAAGCAGTATAGAGAAGAGTAGGCGATATCTGGTGATCAAGGGGGGCTTGCCTGGTTGCTCTGGCAAGAGAGAGGGGTCGTCAACACCGTAGTCGTACTGGGTAGTAGCGGCGTCGGTCTCGGTGTCTAGTGAGAGAAGAGGGGGAAGAAACAATAAATATTAAGCAAACAGATGCATAGCGATGCATGCCATGACAAGTATCAATGCTAGGGGTGCCCTAACGCGGTACGAGGTGGTACCGGTGAAGGGGGAAAACATCCGGGAAAGTATTCCCGGTGTTTCGCGTTTTCGGACAGATGGACCAGAGGGGGAAAGTTGCGTGTTTGCTATGCTAGGGATGCATGGTGGACGAACGGGCTGCGTATCCGGATTCGTCTCGTCATTCTGAGCAACTTTCATGTAGAAAGTATTTTCATCTGAGCTACGGTTTATTTTATATGATTTTCTAAAGTTTTTAAATCATTTTTTGAATTTATTTAATTAATTTAATTCAACATTATCCAGAATAGTGCATGCTGACGTCAGACATCAGCAGTCAACAATTGTTGACTGGGTCAAACTGACGTGTGGGTCCCGTCTGTCATTGACATATCACCCTAATTAACAGATTAGTTAGGTTAATTAGATATTTTAGGTTAATCAAGTTTAATTATTTTAACTAAACAGGATTAGTTAAGTTAATTAATTTTATTATTATTTTTTTTTAATTTTTTTAAGGAAATGTTCTGGGGGTTGAGGCCCCGCATGTCTGTGGTACAGAGGCCTATCAGGCGCGGGCGTTAACGGGCGCTGGTGCCCAGCCCAATTGGGCATACGCCCAGATCGACAGGGGGCCGGCCACAGGCGCAGCGAGGCCAGGCAGTGGCAAGGCCATGCTGGGGCGGCGCCAGGGTATCACGCCCTCGATGCGGCTATATCTCCCACGTGTCGAAGCACGACTTAGAGGCATAACCGCATTGAAAGCAATGTCGCAAGTGAGGTAACCTTTACACGACCCATGTAATACATAAGGGAAAGAGATACATAAAGGTCCGACTACAGAACCAAAATAAAGAGCAACCCCAAATGCGACAAGGTCCCCCGATCGACCCCAACTGGGCTCCACTACTGATCAACTAGAAACGAAACAAGACAAAGGACAAGATCTTCATCGAGATCCTCCTTGAGCTTGGTTGCGTCATCTGCACGGTCTCATCGGCACCTGCAAGCTGGTTTTGGAAGTATCTGTGAGTCACGGGGACTCAGCAATCTCACACCCTCGCGATCAAAACTATTTAAGCTCATGGGTAAGGTAAAGGTATGATGTGGAGCTGCAGCAGGTGACTATCATATATGGTGGCTAACCTATTCGCAAAAGAGAGCGAGAAGAGAAGGCAAAAGCATGGTCGAACAACTATGATCAAGAAGTGATCCTAGAACAACCTACGCCAAACATAACTCCAACACCGTGTTCACTTCCCGGACTCCGCCGAGAAGAGACCATCACGGTTACACACACGGTTGATGTATTTTAATTAAGGTCAACTTCAGGTTTTCTACAACCAGACGTTAACAAATTCCCATCTGCCCATAACCGCGGGCACGGCTTTCGAAAGTTCAAATCCCTGCAGGGGTGTCCCAACTTAGACCATCACAAGCTTTCACGGTCAACGAAGGATATTCCTTCTAGCGGGAAGACCCGATCAGGCTCGGAATCCCGTTTACAAGACATCCTCGACAATGGTAAAACAAGTCCAGCAAGACCACCTGCTGTGCCGACAAATCCCGATAGGAGCTGCACATATCTCGTTCTCAGGGCACACCGGATAAGCTAAGCATACGGGAGCCAACGTAACCCAAGTTGCCAAGGGACGGCCCCGCATGGTGCTCTGGGTTGGACCAACACTTAGAGAAGCACTGGCCCGGGGGTTTAATAAAGATGACCCTTGGGCTGGCCGACCCAAGGGAAAGAAAAGGCTAGGTGGCAAATGGTAAAACCAGTGTTGGGCCTTGCTGGAGGAGTTTTATTCAAGGCGAACTGTCAAGGGGTTCCCATTATAACCCAACCGCGTAAGGAACGCAAAATCCGGGAACATAACACCGATATGATGGAAACTAGGGCGGCAAGAGTGGAACAAAACACCAGGCATAAGGCCGAGCCTTCCACCCTTTACCAAGTATATAGATGCATTAATTAGATAAGAGATATTGTGATATCCCAAAAATATCCATGTTCCAAACATGGAACAAGCTCCAATCTTCACCTGCAACTAGCAACGCTATAAGAGGGGCTGAGCAAAGCGGTAACATAGCCAAACAACGGTTTGCTAGGATGAGGTGGGTTAGAGGCTTGGCTTAACAATATGGGAGGCATGATAAGTAAGTGGTAAGTATCACAGCATAGGCATAGCAAAAGAGCGAGCAACTAGCAAGCAAAGATAGAAGTGATTTCAAGGGTATGGTGATCTTGCCTGAAATCCCACAAGGAAGAAGAACGAATCCATGAAGAAGACAAATGGACGTAGTCGAACGGGTCGTCACAAACGCGACGTTACCGGAACCAACCCGAAGAAGCAACACCGGAAAGAAGCACACCACATAGTAAACAAACCACACACGAACATGGTATGATATGCGGGATGCGGTATGTGATGCATATGCATGATTTGGAAAGGAATGATAGAACCTGGCCTCAAGTTGGAAATCCAAGAGTGCCACTGGAAAGGTGAGATGATTTCGGTTGAAATCGATATAAAGATCACCGGAATCGGATGCACGGTTTGGAAATGGCAAACAAAACAAGTATGGCACCGGTCTGCGATAATCAGCAAGTAGCCTACTAAATGCATCAAGATAACTATGCTACAGCACTCAAACATGGCAACAAAATACATGGCAGGAATCCACTCATGATGCTTGACAAAAGATGAACAGTGAGCTACGGCTAATTCACTCATTAACAGGTTCAAACAAGCATGGCAAAAATGCAAATGATAACAGGTTTCAGACTTAGTGAAATTAACACAAGTCCAGAATTTAACATCAGGAAGCACACTTTAGAGCATGAAAACTACATGCTACAGGAACTTAACATGGCAAAGCAAGGCATGGCATGAAGCTACTCAAAGCACTTAACAAAAGTCCCTTAGTGACCTTGAGCCAAAAGGGATCAGAACATACAATTGCAAGCATGTGAACATGGCAAAAACATAAACAGATCTCAGACTTGGTGAAAAACTGGAGCATTCAAAAACAGATAACGAGTAGGCATGTTTACGAACTCGATGCACTCACTACAGAGCATGGCATGACAAACTAAGCATACACCCATGAAGAAGACATGGCATAGAAGCTAGACATGGCAAGAACAACATCATAGCATGCACGGATCAATAGCAACATCCTCGACAAAATCGTTAAACATGTCAACAATCTGCCAGGACATTTTATAGCAAAAGTAGAGCTCGATTGACTCAAGCTAGGGTGCTCCATAAATGCAAACAAATACATGTATGTATAGAGCACGACAATATTAACAAAACATCCTTACTGATCATCCTCAAAAGAGGCACAGATCACTAGGAAACAACATGAACATATGGCATAACGACAAAAACAAGACAAGAACTTAGTGAAATTCTAAGTCCCTGAAATCAGCATTACCAATTACGCTACTTTACAAGCTTGTTCTAATCACCACATAGATCACAAAAATACATGGCAAGCACCTCTGTAAATATGGCATGGCATATAACAAAACACATGTAGAGCGCAGGGTCATAGCATGCACACATTAGTCATGGCAAAAATGACAAAATGCCATTTGCTGAAACAGATCTGACAAATTACTCACATAGCCCTCTTCCAACAACATTTCGGGCATCAAGATGAGCTCAAATGGAAATGATGCAATGAGATGAAGTGATGTGCTCGTCGAGACGAACATTTCATATGCTACACGCATGAATTAGAGCTACAGTTGCAGAGTTATGATGATATGAAAAGAGGCATATGAATCGGAAATCCCAGGACTTAGACAAAAAATGAACACACTGAGCGGCAGATAACTAAGATGCGCGCTAGGCGGTGTTTAGCGGGGCTGCTCACCATGGGCCAAGCCCAGCAGAGGAGGAGGTCGGTCTGGGCCAGAGGCTGTTGGGCCTGAGGAGAGGAAGCGGCCCACACGAGCGAGGGCATTGTCCTCCTCGTGCCTGGCGCACGAGCAAGAACAGGGCGGCGGCGCCTAGGTCAACAGCGGTGAGGGACGGCGAGGACCGGCCAGATCCAGGCGCGGGGAGCGGAGGACGAGGCTGCGGGACCCGTTCCCGAGGTCAGCGGGGCTCGGCGGCGCTGGCGTCGCAGATCGGGAGCTTGGCTCCATGGCTGTACAGGGCGGCGGCGGTTGGCACAGGAGACGTGAAGGCGCGAGGAGGCAGAGATCGGCGAGGTGGAGCGCTCCGGCATGGCGCGCGAAGGGCGGCGGGGTCAAGCCGGCGAAGTCGGGCGCTGCTCCGACACGGGCGGAGCCTGCTGACGGGCGGCGCAGTGGCTCGGGCACCCGGGCGGAGCGGGCGGCGACGAACAGGCCCGGCGCGGCTCGGGCGGGCCGGAGATGGGCCTGGCGGGCCCGCGCGGCGATGTGGTCACGGCGGGGACAGGTGGCAAACTGTGGTTGGAGGAGAGCGGCGGCGGGGCGACATGGCGATGTCTGATTCACCGGAGTGAGGTGGCTGGCTGGGGTGGACGCGTCCGGCGCGGACGGACATGTCCGGCGGCGCGGAGGGAGGAGTTTGCTAGGGTTTGGACTGCGCGAAAAATCGGGGAGAGCCACATATTTATAGGTAGAGGGAGCTAGGAGAGTCCAAATGAGGTGCGGTTTTCGGCCACGCGATCATGATCGAACGACCGAGAGGATGGAGGGGGTTTAGATGGGTTTTGGGACACTTTGCAGGGGTGTTGGGCTGCAAGACACACGAGGCCTTTTCGGTCCCTCGGTTAACCGTTGGGGTATCAAACGAAGTCCAAATGGCATGAAACTTGACAGGCGGTTTACCGGTAGTAAACCAAGGCCGCATGACAAGTCTCGGTCCAATCCGAAAACGTTTAGCACCCGCACACGAAAAGAGGTAGAAAGGGACATCGGGTGACATAGGAGCGCCGGATTGCAAAACGGACAACGGGGAAAATGCTCGGATGCATGAGACGAACACGTATGCAAATGCGATGCACATGATGACATGATATGCAATGCATGACAGGCAAGCAATGACAAGGCAACAACAGCGAATAACTGGAGGACACCTGGCACATCGGTCTCGGGGCGTTACACAGGGTACGGGGCAGCAGCTGCTGTGGAAGTGGGTGCGTGGAGCGGTGGCCAGGCAGGGTGAGCAGGACGGCGTGCGAGCGGCGAAGCCAGGCGGCTGCGGGGCCGGCAAGCGAGGCTGCGCTGGGCAGCAGCATCAGTCACGCAGCAGTAGCAGTGCAACGACGAGCAGGGGAGGCGGGCCAAGCGGGGTCGGGGTGCGGCCATGCACCGGGCGCGGACGGCGTGGGTGCGGCGAACAGAGGAAGGCCCGGGACGCGGTCGGGCGGCTTGCAGGGCGCGCACGAGCAGCAATGGCGCGCACGGCGCGGGTGTGGGCGCACGAGCATGCCCGCGCTGTGTTGCGGGCAGGCGAGGTGAGCACGGAGCGGCCGGCGTGGTGTAGGCGGAGCGGAGGGTCGAGCGGCGCGGTGGCGTCAACGGGTGTGCGCGGAGGAGCATGACAGGGCGAAGGAGAGATAGGAGGGAGGGGCGCGGGCTCACGGGAGGATGTAGGGAATGAGGCAGCGGTTGTTGGGGAGGACGACGGTGACGACGAGCATGGCGGAGACGGGATGCAGGCCGGCGAGGAAGAGGAGGCAGGCCGGCGAGGTGGCGCGAGCTCCGGGCGGCGGCGTCCTGGGGCGGGGCGGCGAGGTCGTCGCGGCGATGGGCGATGGGATCGGGGGTTTGCCCCGATCCAGATCCAGTCGAGGGAGTGGGGGAAGAGTGGGTGTCAGTGGGAGTTAGATTACGGTAGTGGGGGGATATGGGGAATGGGGGGAGGCCCGTTGGGCCGGCCGGCAGTTGGGTCGGCGCTCAGTGGGGCAAGGGGGGCTTTCTGCTTTATTTTTTTGTTCTCTTTTCTTTTTGTTTTGTGTTTTCTTTTTATTTAATTGATTTGTTGTTTCCACCCACTATAAAATACCTAGGCATTTTATAAATGTGTTTATTACACCATAATTAACTATGTAATATTATGCACAAACCGAACATTTTTGTTTTAACGTTTGTAAACTTTTATTATTAACTTTATTTTTAAATTTGAATTTGACTCAGTTTTGAACTAACGGCAGACTATCAACAGAACTGTGGTGACGTGGCATGATTAGCGTTGGATTATTGTAGCACGATTATCCGGGCGTTACAATCTTCCTTGTCCAAGACCCAAGTCAGTCTCGATGGATCAGCTGCTGCTGCCGCTGAAGATGACGATGTCCCAGATACTTCCGAATTAGAAACTTCATTAGACAGTTCCTCAGGCGATGCCTCAGAGTGAATCATATTCACATTTTTGTCGCACTTGTGTTCTTCATCACCTTTTTTACACTAGTTGACAAAAAAGGGGGGAGAATAACATCGAGAGTTTGATAGATTGGCTCTGTTGGATCTGGTGTTTGTGCTTTCTCGCTCCATCTTTTGAGACAATTACGCCATTCCATGTGCTCTGATGTAAAACTTCTGTTATGGGTTGTAATATTAATAACCCCGCCTACTGCACTATTCCCTCTCGAAGCTTTTTGTTTTGTAGGTGAAATTGTTAACAAAAGTTATAAATGATTGCAATTTACTCTCATTGGATTATCCATCATCAGTGCGAATCATTACCTTGTATGATTGAAAATTTCGACATACTGAAATAAATTGCAAGGAATTCTATTGCATATCAACTAACCCTACATACATCTGGGGGGAGTATATTTCATCATCGAGTCAAGTAACGCAAGTTCACTCTTGTTCGATCTACAACTTACTTATCTATCTTCACTTTGATGATTATCTGTTTTGCCAACAACAGTCCAAAAATGGGGATATTGTTGGTGCTGGGGGCAAATGAAGTCGAAGCAGTGAAGGTTATCATCGAAGATAAAGCTAACGAGAGTGGCCTATAAAAATTGTTGAAGTCTAAGCAATTGGTTCAGTGATTCTTCGAAGCAAATGACAACGCTCGAGGAAGAATGAAGATGAAGTGAAGACGTGGCATTTATTTCGTTGTTCTTCTTCTGTCATTAAGTCATAGGACCACCGTACTATTAAGAGGGGTATAGCATTTCGAAGCTTTGATTCTCTGATGCTAAACCGAAACCTATGAAAGTTGTGAGAGAAATCTCTTTGTGCTCCGAGCAAATACTTGCTAGCAAGAGACTGTGATATTCTTCGATGCGAGAGATTTGCCTTGAACCGAGGAGTTAGCAGTACTTGTTTTCTCAAGTAATGTTACCGTTTCTCCAAATCCGACCGTTGTGAACGTGACTATTGGCCATTGGCTGGACCTCGTGTCCAAAATGGCCATTTCCCATCTGGGAAGGCTATGGTTGTAAATAGCCACCCCGCACCGGCTTTGTCTGGTGGCTGCTCTGTTTGATTATGAGAAGATTGTTGAGCAACCCCCTCTGTGAGCGATTTGAGTTTAAAATCCACCGAGAGAAAAACCCTAGAGCTGAAGAATTAGATAGTGGTTCAGCATCACAGGAATCTAAGTTTAGTACACTCCGTTTATTACTCTTGAGAGCTACAAACTCTCTAGACGGTTAGTTGTCAAGTTCTTCAGAGACCAAGGGTAATTGTGGTTTTCGAAGAAGTCTGTAAAGGTTCCAAGATCACCTTCAAGTATCTACCACGAGTGATCGCCATCAGTTGACGAATCGATTGTCGATGATAATATGGTGAAGAGAATTTATCTTCCGAGTTAAGTCACAACCCCTCCAACCAGACGTAGTCCTTGTGCAGAAGGACGAACTGGTCGAACAAATACCTTGTCGCCGTCGAGCACCTTTGGTCATCTCTGTTACTCAAGTTTACTTTCGATGCATTCCATTCGTGTAATTTACTTTGATGCTTGTTCTAGTTTTCTTACGGTTCTTTGTTGTAGTTCATCTTAGATTGTTTATCACTTTTTCCGCAGCTGGGTTTTCAGAGATTTAAGTTGTCCGAAGAAAATTGAAAACTCCCATTCACCCCCCTCTAATAGACATATTTTGTTCCTACAACCCTAGAGGTTCACGCTTGAGGAGTTGCACGACAGAGTCGTATCGGAGTGCTGAAGGAGGAATCACCCTCAATAACCACGACTGATTAGCTACACCGTAGAGTTAGCATCGAGAATGCGTTACGAGGTATCACCCTTGGCACTAGATGGTAGCTCTGCAGAGTCGTACAACTAAAGGGGGTGAGGTGATGTGTCGGGCCCTGGACGTCGATCACGTTGATCGAGTCATCTGGTAATCCAGCGAGGGTGTCGGTGTTCTGGGAACGGGGGTCCCCAGACTTGCCTGCCTGCGGCGTGGCTCAAAGGGGGGCCAGCGCGGCCCATCTTCACCAACACAAACCCAAGACCCTCGCGAGGGGCCAAGCCTCGCGGGGCGGACGACGCGGAGCTTCCTCAGGCGCGGCCTCGTCAGGCTGGCTCGCGAGGAGGCGGAGAGATCAAGGCCGGGTACCTCACGAGGTGCCCGTGACGCAAGCCATGACGACCGGGGGCGCCAGGCGGGTGCCAGCCCGCGCAGTGTCCTCCCTTCCACTTTGGTGCAAAGGGGGCAAGCGCAGCCGCGGAGTACCGAGGCATCAGGCAAAGGTTGCCGTTTCGGTGCAACGAGACCAAGACCAGGAGGACTACGAGACGGAGGTCACCGTGGAGCCCAAGACGGCGTCGTCACTAGAGCTTTGCGCAGGCGAAGACTACTTTTGTCAGGATAGCTGATACTAGTTGTCCCCCTTCAAATTAGCCTGCCATTGTTGGCTCCCTTCTCGCTCGATATTTGGGAAGAGGACCAGGGCCTCTATAAATAGGACCAGCCACCCACAGAGCAAAGGGGGCCGGGGGGTTGGAAGGATAGAGAAGATCAGGTAGAGAGAGAGAGAAGGGTGACTGAGCTCCTCCCAGCAGTTCATTGCCCCAGCCAAGAACAGACCCTCGCGACGCTGTTCTTCCTTGTATTGTTCATCATCATCAGCCCAAGAGGCAATCCACCACACCACACACTGGAGTAGGGTATTACACCACAACGGTGGCCTGAACCAGTATAAACCTTGCGTCTCTTGTGTTGTTCTTTCCTTAGTTTAGATCCTAACAAGGCGGAGGAGTGCAGGTAGGTAGGAGGTGAAATCTCCGCGCGCACCCCAGTGTTCGAACCTCAAGGGTCTGCCGGAACCCGAAATCCGACATTTGGCGCGCCGGGTAGGGGTGCGTCGGGATTCGTCTTCCACCACCCCGTTCTCCTCCGACCATCACGCCCATGTCTGACGCTCGTCGGGCCCGCGCTGAGCGCCGGGCCGCGCTCGCTTCCCGCGTCGCCCAGACGGCCCCTGTCGGCGGGCGTCCTCGCCGTTCCCCGTCACTTGCCGTCAACACCGCCACCGGCCCGACAGGGGACGAGCAGCAAGCATCGTCCCAGCATCCGTCCGTGCGGCAAGACGACCGCACCGCAACTCCCTCGCTCACCCCAGCTGGTTCTTCGTCCCGCGCGCTCCACGCGCCCATGGAGCCCCGCAACCTCTCCCCCGCCCATCGCGCTGCACCAACACCCCCGGTCGTCGCGGCCCTCTTGGGCGGCTCGCAGGCGCCGCCTACAAGTCACCACGTCAAGCCGTTCATCCGCCGGGTCAGCGCCGCTTCCACGCGGCAGGGGGCTCCCCTGGACCGGGCGGCGCCCGAGGCCGGCCTGACCTTCAGCTCGGAGGACCATCCCTCCAACTCGGCCTGCTCGGGTGCGCTCCCCATGCTGTGCACCCCCACCATCTGCCAGGTGGCCGTCACCAGAACCCTCATTGATGGCGGCGCGGGCCTCAGCATGCTCTTGGTCGAGGCCTTCAACCTCCTCTGCATACCCCTGGAACGGCTGCAACCCAGTCGGCCCTTCTCAGGCGTTGGGGGCAAGTCGTCCAGCTCCTTGGAACAGATCCGGCTCCCAGTGACCTTCGGCACCTACGACAACTTCCGCACGGAGCTGGTCGACTTCGACATCGCCCCCATCGGCCTCCCCTACAACGCCATCCTCGGCTACCCAGCGCTGGCCCAGTTCATGGACGCGACGCACCCGGCGTACAACCTCATGAAGATGACCGGGAGCAGCGGTGTCCTCACTGTGCACGGGGACACCGGGGACGCGCTACGGGTGCTCAAGCTCGCCTTCAAGACGGCGGCGTCGGCGCAGCCCGCCGACTTGGAGACCCCCGGGCCCAAGGGGGCTGCACCCGCCAAGAAGAAACAGTTGTTCACCCAAGACAAGGCAGAAACCAAGCAGATACCCGTCGATGAGGACGGATCCACCAACGCCACTTTCACCATAGGCGCCCACCTCAAACCCGAGCAGGAGAAGGCCCTGGTCGGGTTCCTGCGCGCAAACAAGAAGGTATTCGCTTGGGAGCCTGACCAGTTGGCAAGGATCCCCAGGAGTGTAATCGAGCATCACCTCAACGTGTGCCCCAACGTGCGCCCTATGAAGCAGAAAGCCAGGCGGCAGTCCACAGAAAAGCAGGCCTTCATCGTCCAAGAGACCCGCAAATTAGAAGGCGTTGGGGTCATTCGCGAGGTCCGATACCCGGATTGGTTGGCCAACCCTGTCGTTGTGCCAAAGAAGGGAGGGAAGGAGCGCATGTGTGTCGACTTCACCAATCTCAACAAAGCATGCCCGTAAGATCCTTTCCCGCTCCCCCGCATCGACCAGATCGTCGATTCCACTGCGGAATGCGACCTGTTATGCTTCTTGGATGCCTTCTCTGGGTATCACCAGATCAAGATGGCGGTAGAAGACGTCGAGAAGACAACCTTCCTAACCCCGTGTGGGGTGTACTGCTACACATGCATGCCATTCGGGCTGCGTAACGCAGGGGCGACCTTCCAGCGGCTGATGCACATCACCTTGGGCCCGCAGCTCGGGAAGAATGTTGAAGCTTACGTCAATGACATTGTGGTAAAGTCTCGGGAGGCCGGGACCTTGATACAAGACTTGGAGGAAACCTTCGCGAGCCTCAACGCAGTGAACCTACGGCTCAACCTAGAGAAGTGTGTGTTCGGAGTCCCCTCAGGCAAGCTCTTGGGTTTCCTCGTGTCCCACCGAGGCATCGAGGCTAACCCAGAGAAAGTCAAGGCAGTGGAAGACATGAGCCCGCCAAAGACCCTCAGAGAAATGCAGAAGCTCACGGGGCGCGTGACCGCGCTAGGGCGCTTCATCTCCAAGTTGGGGGAACGAGCACTACCCTTCTTCCAGCTACTGAAGAAAAAGGGGCCCTTTGAGTGGACTGAAGAGGCCGACAAGGCGTTCCAGGATCTCAAGAGATATCGGACCAGCCCACCGGTCATGGTGGCTCCGTGCCCTCAAGAGCCCCTGGTGCTTTACCTCGCCGCCACTCCCTACTCCGCCAGCGCAGCCTTGGTGGCAGTCAGAGAGGAGCGCCGAATCAAAACCGCGGCAGTAGCCCAAGACAAGGCAGAACAGGGACAAGGAAGGCCTACAGAAACTGCCACCACGGCTGAGGAGGATCAGCCACCGTAGAGGGGCGCACCGAAGGCGGAAGAGGCCCCTCTTCCAAATGGCCAGTCTCAGGAGGCCTCATTACCTCAAGAGGCGCCACGGTCTCCGAAGGGAGCTACCAGCACTGATGCACTCCATCTCGTTGAGCACCCAGTGTACTTCATCAGCACGGTGTTGCGGGATGCAAGGGCACGGTACCCCATGCCTCAAAAACTCCTCCTCGCGCTACTGGTGGCCTCGCGCAAGCTGCGGCACTATTTTCAGGGTCACCCCATCAAGGTCGTCTCGTCATACCCCCTGGAGAGAGTGCTCAGGAGCCCTAATTCAGCTGGAAGGGTCGCTGAGTGGAACATAGAACTGCAAGCGTTTTAGCTCGAATTCAGCACGACCAGAGTCATCAAGGGAGCAGCGTTGGCGGATTTTGTGGCAGAATGGACGAAGGCGCCAGGCCTCAAGGCCGACGAGGATCGGTCCCTGTCCCCGGGAAGCGAGGCGCCAGAAGGTTGGGTCATGTACTTCGATGGGGCGTTCTCCAGGCATGGCGCTGGGGCTGGGGCGGTGCTTATATCGCCCGCTCAGGACAAGCTCTATTACACCGTGCAGCTCTGTTTCCAGCAAGGTGAAAAGGTCTCCAACAACATAGCAGAGTATGAAGGTTTAATAGCGGGCTTGAAGGCCGCGGCTGCCCTGGGGGTGAAATGCCTCACCATCAAGGGCGATTTGCAGCTCCTTGTCAATTTCTCCAATAAGGTGTACGAGCCGAAGGATGAGCACATGGAAGCCTACCTAGCGGAGGTCCGCAAGATGGAGAAGCAGTTATGGGGGTTGGAGTTGCAGCATGTGCCCCGTGACACCAATCAGGAGGCCGACGACATCGCCAAACGGGCGTCCAGGCGGTTACCTCAGGAGCCTGGCGTTTTCGAGGAGCGGCTCTTCAAGCCATCAGCCCTGCCGTCATTATCGAACACGGCTCAGCCCCGGGAGGAGCTCCCCCAGCCACCTGCCTCAGGGGCTCCGGCCTGTGGCCCGGCCTCAGGAGCACGCCTGCTCCTGACGATGGAACCTCAGGAGGGATGTTGGATCGCGGAGCTCCGGAGTTACCTAACACAAGGGACCCTGCCGGAGAAGGAGGAAGAAGCGGAGCGAGTGGCACGCCAGGCCACGGCATACTGCATCAAGGATGGAGAGCTCTACCGAAAGCGGCCAAACGATGTATCCCTGCGCTGCATCTCCAGGGAGCAAGGGAAGGAACTGCTGGAAGATATACATGGCGGAGACTGTGGACATCATTCATCATCACGGACCCTCGTCGGCAAGGCGTTCCGTAGTGGGTTTTATTAGCCCACCGCGCTCAATGACGCCGTTGAACTAGTGAAAGCTTGTGAGGCCTACCAGTTCCACGCCAAGCAGATCCATCAGCCAGCAGGAGGCTTGCAGACTATACCCCTTTCATGGCCATTCGCAGTCTGGGGGCTGGACATCTTGAGCCCGTTTCCTCGGTCGCTCGGGGGCTACCGCTACCTCTACGTCGCTGTGGACAAGTTCACCAAGTGGGCTGAAGTAGAGGCGGTCCGCACCATTCCCGCGGGTTCCGCGGTCAAGTTCATCAAGGGCATCGTGAGCCGGTTCGGGGTGCCGAATCGCATCATCACGGACAACAGTTCGCAGTTCACCAGTAACCTCTTCAAAACATACTGTGCTAACCTTGGAACGCAGATATGCTACGCTTCGGTGGCGCACCCCCGAAGCAACGGCCAGGCCGAGCGAGCCAACGCGGAGGTCCTGAGGGGCCTCAAGACCAGGATGTTCAAGAAGAAGCTGGAGGCCTGCGGCAGAGGTTGGTACAACGAGCTTCAGTCCGTGTTGTGGTCCATCCGCACAACCGCGACCAAGCCGACTGGAGAGACCCCGATCTTCCTGGTCTACGGGGCCGAAGCGGTCCTCCCTCACGAGGTCAGACGTCGCTCCGCGCGGGTCCTGGCGTTTGACGAGGCGCAGCAGGACACCATGCGGGGGATGGACCTCGTGCTGGGGGAGGAACGTCGCCGAGAAGCCGCGCTACGAGCGACGAGGTACCAACAAGTACTGCGGCGATATCACTGCCGCAACATCCGCCCCAGAACTCTCGAGGTAGGAGACCTCGTGCTCAGGCGGGTTCTCTCCAGGGAGGGGCTGCACAAGCTCTCTCCCATGTGGGAGGGCCCGTTCAAAGTTGTTCATGTTTCCAGGCCCGGCTCCGCGCGCTTGGATACTCAGGAGGGGGTGCCAGTCCAGAATGCATGGAACATCCATCACCTCCGGAGGTTCTACCCCTAAAAAGGCCCAGAGTCTGTGAAGAAGGCGAATGCCTGTGAAGCTATCGCGTTTTGGAAAAGGCCCAGAGCCTGTGAAGAAGGAGAATGCCTGTGAAGCTATCGCGTTTTGGAAAAGGCCCAGAGCCTGTGAAGAAGGCGAATGCCTGTGAAGCTATCGCGTTTTGGAAAAGGCCCAGAGCCTGTGAAGAAGGCGAATGCCTGTGAAGCTATCGCGTTTTGGAGAAGGCCCAGAGCCTGTGAAGAAGGCGAATGCCTGTGAAGCTATTGCGTTTTGGAAAAGGCCCAGAGCCTGTGAAGAAGGCGAATGCCTGTGAAGCTATCGCGTTTTGGAAAAGGTCCGGAGCCTGTGAAGAAGGCCAACGCCTGTGAAGCTCGCCACCCGTGACACTCTCACGTAATAATGAGTTGGGGCTGTACACGCCCCGGAGTCTCAGGAGCGCCGGCCTCAGGCCCTGGGGCTCCCTCCCACGCCCAGTGGCAGCACTTAGTTCCGCGCTGGTGAGAAGATGTTGAAGACTAGATTAGGTGCCGGACGCGGCTTTTCATTTGCTTTCCGCAGTTGACTTGTTCCTTCTCTTTCGAAGTTTTGTTGAAGTTGTTGCCGTCTTTGGCTTGTGGTTCTTCGACTTTTCACTCTCCTGCCTCGATTTCTCTTGTGCAAGGCCTCACGAGGGGGGCAGCTGAGCGCCCTCGCGAGTGTTCCTATCCTAGTCATTCAAAGAGTTCGCGACCTGGGCCCACTACAGGAGCACCCCTCCAGTCCGTGCCCCACGGGCACCGCGACACAAACAAAGGGCCTGGGTCGGTCGCCCCCCATGGCCGGGGCCGGGAACTATCCACGCTCGGGCACGTAGCCGGAAGGTACGATAACGAAAGCAAAACGATGATTAACAGCAATAACCCAAACACGCCCCCGCGGGGCTCCACACTACTGTCTTTGTTATGCAGGAAAAAGGAAAAGAAAGAACAAATCTGGTGCAACTCGCCACGCACCGGCCCGTAGGGGAGGCCCGAGCTGCCTCCGGAGCTCAGGCGGACTCCCTCTCGCGCTTCACCAGGGCGCGACGACGGGCGGACACGTTGCCACCTCCCAAGCAGATACGACGGCATGGAGGCTGACCGCGGCCACCGCTAGAAGAGTCGCCGCCTAAAGAAGAACCGGAGAAGCTTGAGGAACCCTGAGCGCCGCCGGCCGCGCGAGCGCTGCCCTCTCCATCATCGCCGGAGCTGGGTTCCCAGCCGCGGTCGTCACCCTCGGGACAACACCCTGCGCGGCGACCATCTTCCCCGAACACCCTCACGTAGAGGGTGGCATCACCGTCGAACTTGAAGTGTAGGGTGCACCGACGGCTCAGGCCACGCGCGCGGGCAAACGTCTGCCAACCGCGGGCCAGGGACAGGCTCCCGGCCGCGGAGACCTCCAGTGAGACCCATGAGGCCCGGCTGCTGCAGCCGTCGGCCTGGAGCCAGAGGCCGCCCGGAGCGCCGGCCGGGAGCTCGCCAAGGAGGAAGCGAGGAAGTGGAAGCCGGGTGCTAGTCAGCCCCGCAGACCACACGACGAACTCCGGCAGCACTTCAGCAGCGCGAAAGCGCGGCCTAGGGGGACGCGCAGCCGGAGCGCGCCCCCCGACCGCAGCAATCCGCCCGTCGCTGTGCTGAAGATCGCCCCCACGGCCGCGGGGAGCCACCGTGGTGGCCACAGGATGTTTGCGAGGGCGCCCTCGGCCGCGCTTGGGTGGGGTAGAGGCGGGCTCAACCTGGCGAGCCTTCCCCTTCTCTGCTGCCGAGAACCTCCTCGACAGGGCCATGAAGAGAAAGGAGAAGCCAAGGGGGGATGAACTGGAAGGGCGCGCGCCGGTCCATACTTATAGCTGGCGATGGCCAACCAACGGCCCCCACGATCGCAGGTAATTATGACCCGCTTTACATGCAGGGACTTGTTCAATCCGTGCAGTTGCTGAGGCGCCATGGGGAAGTGGAGGCGCCCACGTCCAATCAACCGCCACGCGGCGCCCAAGGCCGCAGGCTGTTAGGGCCCGCGGCGCTTCGCTCTTGCCCTTCCGCCTCCCTGCACGGCCAAGTCCGGGCGCGCCTTGGGCCCGGGGGCTACTGTCGGCGTTCTGGGAACGGGGGTCCCCAGACTTGCCTGCCTGCGGCCTGCGGCGTGGCTCAAAGGGGGGCCTAGCGCGGCCCATCTTCACCAACACAAACCCAAGACCCTCGCGAGGGGCCAAGCCTCGCGGGGCGGACGACGCGGAGCTTCCTCAGGCGCGGCCTCGTCAGGCTGGCTCACGAGGAGGCGGAGAGATCAAGGCGGGGTACCTCACGAGGTGCCCGTGACGCAAGCCATGACGACCGGGGGCGCCAGGCGGGTGCCAGCCCGCGCAGTGTCCTCCCTTCCACTTTGGTGCAAAGGGGGCAAGCGCGGCCGCAGAGTACCGAGGCATCAGGCAAAGGTTGCCGTTTCAGTGCAACGAGACCAAGACCAGGAGGACTACGAGATGGAGGTCATCGTGGAGCCCAAGACGGCGTCGTCACCAGAGCTTTGCGGAGGCGAAGACTATTTTTGTCAGGATAGCTGATACTAGCTGTCCCCCTTCAAATTAGCCCGCCATTGTTGGCTCCCTTCCCGCTCGATATTTGGGAAGAGGATCAGGGCCTCTATAAATAGGACCAGCCACCCACAGAGCAAAGGGGGCTAGGGGTTGGAAGGATAGAGAAGATCAGGTAGAGAGAGAGAGAAGGGTGACTGAGCTCCTCCCAGCAGTTCGTCGCCCCAGCCAAGAACAGACCCTCGCGAGGCTGTTCTTCCTTGTATTGTTCATCATCATCAGCCCAAGAGGCAATCCACCACACCACACACTGGAGTAGGGTATTACACCACAACGGTGGCCCGAACCAGTATAAACCTTGCGTCTCTTGTGCTGTTCTTTCCTTAGTTTAGATCCTAACAAGGCGGAGGAGTGCAGGTAGGTAGGAGGCGAAATCTCCATGCGCACCCCAGTGTTCGAACCTCAAGGGTCTGCCGGAACCCGAAATCCGACAGAGGGCAACAGGGACAAGGTGAGGGGTCATTGATGGATCACTAACCAACATATACTAAGCATATAGGATAAACACGTAAGGTACAAAAGCATGTTACAAAAGTAGGCTATTCATCAAAATAGGAGCAATCAAGTACAGTAGCAAAATCTTATGCAAGCATGAGAGAATGGAATGGATGATATAGGAATGATCAAGGGGGTTTGCTTGCCTGGAAGCTCTGCGAATGAAAGGAATCTTCGGAAGCGTAGCTGTAGTCGAACACCGAAGTATCAACGGTCTCGGGGTCTACCGGAGAGGAAGGCGGGGAAAGAAACAATAAATAACAGGCATACAAAGCAACAGAAAGCATGACATGACCGTAAGCTATGCTAAGGGTGACCTAACGAAGGGCTACGCGTTACAAACGGAGCGGGGAATATTTTCCCGGCTACAGGCATTTATCAGACAAATGATCTAGAGGGGGAGGTTCCAAGTTTGCAGTGTTAGAGGCATGTGACAGGTATGTGGATAGCGTATTCAGATTCGTCACATTTCTCTGAGGAACTTCCATATATAAATTATTTTCATCTGAGTTATAAATTATTTTATATGATTTTTCAAAGTTTTCATCATTTTTTAAAAATACTGTTAATTTGAATTATATAGGGAAAATGCTATGTGTACCCTCTGTGTACACAGCCAGGAGGCCGATAGTAGGCAAGCGGGGTCCAGTCAACAACGGGTTGACCTAGTCCACATTTGACCGGTCAACAGACGAGTAGTGCAAGTGGGTCCCGCATGTTATTGTTATTTTAACATTAATTTAGCATCAAACTTAGCCGTGGCCCCATTTGTCATTGATACAATAGGGTAATTAACACTAAACTAATCTATATCTAACTAATATGTTGACTAATTAGTAGAGCCGGCCCCCTTGCCAGTGACCCAAACCGGACACACACACACGCTCGCACAGGCGGACACTCGCCCATGGCCAAGGCCACAGCCGAGGTGAGCGTGGCAGCGGCGAGCGCCGGCACGCGTGGGCGGAAGGGCGAGTAGCGGGCGCCGGGGGCCAGTCAGGGGCCGGCAGGCGCGGACGGTTTGCGACGGCGATAGGAGACAGCGACAGTAACAGTGAATGGGGCGGCGGGCGAGGTGCGGTTACAGTTGTGGCGGGCGTAGGCGGGGCGCCCGTCAGGGGAGGCCGCAAGCAGGGCAAGGCCGGGCATGGCTAGCGGTGGGGTAGGGCGCGTGGCAAGCGCGAGGCCGCGGGACTAGCGAAGGCGGGCGCGGGGAAGCAGGGCACGGTTGGAGAGGCGAGCAGCGGCGGCTGCGAAACGGCAAGGTGCAGCAGGTACAGTGAGCAGCAGCTGTAACAAGCAGTATCGGCGATGGCGTCGGTGCTGGAGGCCGCAGCAAGCAGCGCGCGGGGCGGCATCTAGCGGGCGGCTAGGAGCAGCTGCAGACGCGGCTGCCGTTCACGCGCACACGCTGGGGCACTAGGCGTGGGCATGGCGCGGGGGTGAGCGCGAGGTGAGCCTGGGCATGGCGAGGCGGCGGTGCCGCGGGGAAAACGAGGAGGGAGATGGGGTAGTGCTCACTTGGGAAAGCCGCAGGAGAGGTTGGGGAAGTCAGAGGAGGCCGGGATGAGGCGGATCGAACGGCGGGGTTTCGGTGGCTGTAGAGGAAGGGGATGAAGCAGGCCGTGTCGGTAGTTCTCCTGGGCTTCGATCTGACGGCGAGGAAGATGAAGACGAAGCCTGCGGTGGTGCCGGACATCGCGGAACGAAGAACGGTGGCTGGTGGCCGTGTGCACGGCGACGGCGCAGCCGGAGGAAGATGGGGGAATCTAAGAGTTAGGGTTGTCCCTTATCCTCATGTTTTTTTTTTTTTTGAGAACGAAGAACTGACAACGTTGTGTGCCATACAAATGAACTCCGGGGGATCTAAAAGCCACACATGGCTTGCCCTTATCCTCATGTGGCGCAGCAGTGTGCCGCGTCAGCATACCTGGCCAAACGGCCGGCCGGCACGGCCTGGCCCATTGTAATTGTGCCTAGCCCGGCATGGCCCGCCAGAGCACGATTACTATATGGGTCGTGCCGTGCCGGCCCGCGTGCTGCGTCCCCATGCCCAGGCACGGCTCAGTTAGTAAATAGGCCGGCACGTTGGCCCGTTTAGCACGGTGGGCCGTATATTTTTAGCCTATTATTTAACACACTGAGCGTTTTTTAGCTTAGTTTTACATGTTGATCCGTATATAAATGTAGAAAAAAATAAAAAAAAAACTTAATCAGGCCGTGCCGTGTCGGCCTGCGTGCCCAGCCTCCAGGCCGAGGCACGGCCCAAGGCGTGCTACGTGCCGGGCCCGGCCCGTTTAGCCCGTGTCGTGCCTGGCCTAAGGCGGGCCGTGCCGACGTGCTCACGGGTCGGCCCGAAAAAACCGGCCCATTTGGCCAGCTATAAGCGTCAGGCGTGCGCGGCCATGGTGCCTCGGCCTTCTCCTGTAGCGAGGGGAGGACGAACGGCAGGGGCTGTTGGAATGGGCCGCATTGTGTGCGCCTAGAGCCCTGTCCAACAGTACACCCTATTCCTTTTATTATATTTTATTTTTTGCTTTCTGTTTTCTTTTATTCTTAATAGCAAACAGGCTTTAGTAAATATGGGACATAGCCCATAAATATAGTGCAATACTAGACACTATCACAGAAGTCTGGAAGTTTATTAAAAAGAATTGTATTTTCAAAATTTATAAAAGGCATTTTAAATAATGATTTGTCCCATGTTTTAATTGTTTAAGGGCATTTGAACTTTCTATAAAAATGTTGGTTTCTACATGAAAAATACTTACTGAATATTTGCAACACAATAAACATTTTTATTGTTCCATTTGAACTTTAATTTTTTGACTTTAATTTAAATTTGAATTTGAATTCAGTTTGGATCAAAGTGAGGTTTAGCATATTAATTGCGATGACATGTCACCATTAATGTATGATTACTGTAGCTTGACTCTGGGGGTGTTACAATCGTATATCGTTTGTTGATTCACATTTATACGTCCCTTTCGGCCTCATCGTATATGGTTTGTTGTTTCACATTTCTACGTCTACGTTTCCAGATGCTGCTGCCCTTGGCAACTCTGTCACGGAGTAGCCAGAATCTCTTGATTATGTCTCCTTTTCACTACTCTCTTCTAGACTCCCCACCATTGCCAAACTCTTCTAAAGTTTTCTCGATTCGTCTCCCGGTCAAAATATTAAACTAAAATATCTTTATGTTTTAGTTCTAACCGTGGTATAGCTGGAATAATTGGCGGGACATGAGATCTAGGCTATATAGACAAGCCGCAATGAACAAACCGAAACACTAACGCCCACACGTGTGGGCGTTACCCAACTCGCCCACATGCCTCGATCGTCGTTCATTGCCTTTTGCATGAATCTTGGCATGAAACGGTTGATTTTGCGTGCCATGTAGGATAAGTCGCGTGTGTGGCGTGTAAGGGAGTTCATCCGCACGCTGGTTTCCCCTCTGAGGTCAGCGGTTGCGTGTCAGGCGTGCGGTGGAACTGCTGTCGCGCCCGCACGCCACGCCCGGCTACGGTTGCCATCTCCCATGTCTCGCCCCTTCGCTCTCCCCTCGCTGTTCATTTACTCCCCTACCCATTCATTACTCCACAACACACTATCCACACCAGTTGCATTCGATTAAGGAGAAACCGAGAGGAGAAGGCGACGGCGGCGGCGGAAGAGTCGGCCGCATTCGCAGCCGTTGGTGGGGCTCGTCGGACTGGAGTGTCGTCACTGGAGAGCCGCAGACTGATGGTAAGGCTCGCTCCCGTGCTCACATTCCTGCCTGCGATTTCCGCCCCTCCCTCTGTGTTCAATTTCCGCTCGATTTTCCTCGAACTTCTGGCCGATTCGCGGTGCTCCGGCGTCCCCGTCGGCGGCGGAGTCGCGTGCTTGCCATTTAGGGTGTCATTGCGCAGTTTCGCCGCCGCCGCGGTGGCAGTCATGCTGGTGTGGCTTGGCCTGTCCGCAACCACATCCGGATTTTTCCTTGCGATTGAGCAGGCGATTTTTCTGATGTTGGTTGTGATTTGCCTCGAAATGCTATGGCCATCAGTGTAGGGAGTTTTTTGTTGTTAAATTTCAGGGTATGATAGTTGCGAAGAACCCTAGATCTAGTTAGGTGCATTTCAAAGTGTAGGATAATGGCAACCATGGCATTTTCAACAACTATCATCACTGATGGCAACTAATTTTGTGAACACACTATGCCTGTTGCCATGACTATGCTTTCCATGCGGCAACTAATTTTGCGAACACACTATGCCTGTTGCCACGACTATCATCACTGATCAACCGTGTCAGTTGCCATGACTATGCTTTACATGTGGCAACTAATTTTACGAACACACTATGCCTGTTGCCATGCCATATGCAGGATAATGGCAAATTCAATGTACAATAGACTCAATTTGCGTTTGCCATGCTGACTTGCTATATCTGAACATATTTGACTGTATTTACATGGCAACTCGTTTTTATATGAGGCGAGGGTGTGAGTCGCCACATTACATGTTGTGAAGTGGAAGTTGTCTGCCCTTTTTTGAAGTGACATGTGTTAACATGGCAACTTGAACCTAGTACATTGCTTGTGAATACATGGCAACTCATTTCTATATGAGGCCAGGGTGTGAGTTGCCACATTACATGTTGTGCAGTGGAAGATGTTTGCCGCGAGCCATTGTGCTAACATGGCAACTTGAACATTTTTTAAAGTGCCTTATGATCTATACATTTTTTATGAGGCTAATGTGTTAGTTGCCACATTTCATGTTGGACAATCCTAGGGGGTGGGTGTTCCTATGATCTGCCTCATTTGCCACTTTTATTGGAGCCAATATGGCAAGTAGATTCTGCTAGCTGGCATCTACTTCCTTCAGAAGCACACACACGTCCAGTTGCCATGTTTCTATAATTGCTTTTCCATTTTGATTATTTTTCTGCCCTTTTTGTGCATGTTCAGCACATGGCAATTACTGCCCTCTTCAGATGCTTAAACTTTGGGGTAACCATTTGAGTTTTCATTTTTTGTTCATCCAAGATATCAAGTGAATATTTACTTTATGCATTTCTTTCTGTATCCGTCGGCTGTGTTTTCATTTCACCCTAACGTGTGTTTTGTTCTTACCTTAGGACAATGGCTCGCGGCGACCATCAAGATGATGATGATGACTTCATGGAGTTACTACAACAGAATCACGTGACTGGTCGGATAAAAGATGGCAATGAGGTCATTTTCCACCCCATATGTTTTAATGTCACATTGAGTTTTCAATCTTCTGTTAGAAACTAAGTTTTTACGACATTGAACATGGCAACAATTGATCCCATTTCTGTTATGCAGAAGAAGAAACGTCATCGCAATAGGGCTTCGCAAGAACGCCTGACTATATTGACCGAGGGATTTACTGATGAGCAGAAGGGAGATGTTGGTGAGATGGAGATGCAGGCTCTGATGGATGTTTGGTGCAAGAACCTAGTGAACCCTGTATGCGACTGGCTCAGTGAGATTTATGATCCTGCCTCTAGAGAATTCATGGTTCCGGGATGTGGAAGACTGCCTTTGGATGAGGAATCCATGTTCTGCACTTTGGGTGTGCCCTATGAAGAAATCAAAGTCCCGTATGAGGTGAATAATAAGACTGGGGAAGCCATGTTTGCCCGTTTGTTTCCTGGAATGGCATCCATGCCGAATACGACTGTGTTGGGAACTTCGCTGGAGGGCATGAAAACCCATGGCGAGGTTTTTAAGATGAAACTCCTCATGTACCTGATCTCAACTGTCTTTGCGCCTACCACATCTCTTCGCCCAAGCAACAAGTGCTTCCCCATCCTGATGAATGCTCTCTCTACTTCTTTTTTCCTTCAATCTTTTGATTTTGATGTCATTTGGAAGCTAGTAACTGCCAGATTTTTGATGTTTTCATTTGAATGCTGATGAGGCAACTTTTTGTCCTGAAATTGTGTTGTGCAGGCGAAGCTGAAAGACATGAAGAACATGAATTGGTGTAAATTCATCGCGGACTTCTTGCATGATGCATTCTCAAACAAGATGTACCAGAAGGGCTGTCGCTTACACTTGATGGCACTTTTTTCCTACTCTTTTGCAAATACTCTTACCACGGTTAAATGTTTTCCCAAATCAACATGGCAGTTGTTGATAAGTGTGAACCGTACAAGATTGTGCATGGCAACCCTTTGTTTCATTGTTTATGTGAATCTTTTACATGTGAAAGTGACTTCTGTTTGATCCATGGCATCTGTAGTTGCTGCCTACAAGGCAATAGCATTTTTCAAGAATACAAAAAAGTGTTCATTTCATAAATCCACTCTCTTTTATACAATCTGCATGGCAACCATGATGTTGAGCTGGTGGCAGCTACCAGCATAACAAGATGGCAACTGCCAACACAGCATGATGGCAACTAACATAAATAGATGGCAAATCTTTTTTCTTCATTCCCTTCAACTTGATGACTCAAGGAAACTACATTAGCTTCTTTTTCAACATAACATGATGGCACTGATAACCCACAAGTATAGGGGATCACAACAGTTTTCGAGGGTAGAGTATTCAACCCAAATTTATTGATTCGACACAAGGGGAGCCAAAGAATATTCTCAAGTATTAGCAGCTGAGTTGTCAATTCAACCACACCTGGAAACTTAATATCTGCAGCAAAGTGTTTAGTAGCAAAGTAATATGATAGTGGTGATAACGGTAACAAAAGGTAATGGTAGTAAAAGCAATGTTTTTGGTATTATGTAATGATGATAGCAATAGCAACGGAAAAGTAAATAAGCGAAGAACAATATATGGAAAGCTCGTAGGCAATGGATCGGTGATGGAGAATTATGCCGGATGCGGTTCATCATGTAACAGTCATAACCTAGGGTGACACAGAACTAGCTCCAGTTCATTGATATAATGTAGGCATGTATTCCGAATATAGTCATACGTGCTTATGGAAAAGAACATGCATGACATCTTTTGTCCTACCCTCCCGTGGCAGCGGGGTCCTTACGGAAACTAAGGGATATTAAGGCCTCCTTTTAATAGAGAACCGGAACAAAGCATTAACACATAGTGAATACATGAACTCCTCAAACTACGGTCATCACCGGTAAGTATCCCGATTATTGTTACTTCGGGGTTAACGGATCATAACACATAATAGGTGACTATAGACTTGCAAGATAGGATCAAGAACACTCATATATTGATGAAAACATAATAGGTTCAGATCTGAAATCATGGCACTCGGGCCCTAGTGACAAGCATTAAGCATAGCAAAGTCATAACAACATCAATCTCAAAACATAGTGGACACTAGGGATCAAACCCTAACAAAACTAACTCGATTACATGATAGATCCCATCCAACCCATCACCGTCCAGCAAGCCTACGATGGAATTACTCATGCACAGCGGTGAGCATCATGAAATTGGTGATGGAGGATGGTTGATGATGACGATGGCGACGGATTCCCCTCTCTGGAGCCCCAAACGGACTCCCGATCAGCCCTCCCGAGAGGTTTTAGGGCTTGGCGGCGGCTCCGTATCGTAAAACGCGATGATTTCTTCTCTCTGATTTTTTTCTCCCCAAAACTCAATATATGGAGGTGGAGTTGGAGTCGGAGAGGCAACAGGGGGCCCACGAGGTAGGGGGCGCGCCCTAGGGGGCAGGCGCACCCCCACCCTCGTGGCAAGGTGGTGGGCCCCTAGCCTTTATCTTTGGCAGGTATTTTTCTTATTTTCTGAAAAGTGTCTCCGTGAAGTTTCAGGTCATTCCGAGAACGTTTGCTCCTACACATAAATAACACCCTGGTAGTTCAGCTGAAAACAGCGTCAGTCCGGGTTAGTTCCATTCAAATCATGCAAGTTAGAGTCCAAAACAAGGGAAAACGTGTTTGGTAAAGTAGATATGTTGGAGACGTATCAACTCCCCCAAGCTTAAACCTTTTCTTGTCCTCAAGCAATTGAGTTGACAAACTGAAAGTGATAAAGAAAAACTTTTACAAACTCTATTTGCTCTTGTTTTTGTAAATATGTAAAGCCAGCATTCAAGTTTTCAGCAAAGATTATAACTAACCACATTCGCAATAACGCATAGGTCTCAAGTTTACTCATATCAATAGCATAATCAACTAGCGAGCCATAATAATAAATCTCGGATGACAACACTTTCTCAAAACAATCATAATGTGATATAACAAGATGGTATCTTGCTAGCCCTTTCTGAGACCGCAAAACATAAATGCAGAGCACCTTTAAAGACCAAGGACTGACTAGACATTCTAATTCATGGTAAAAGAGATCCATTCAAGTCACTTAAATCATTCAGAGGAGGATACCACCCTATCATACCACATCATAACCATTTTAATAGCATATTGGCACGCAAGGTAAACCATTATAACTCGTAGCTAATCAAGCATGGCACAAGAAACTATGATCTCTAGTTGTCATTGCAAACATGTTTATTCATAATAGGCTGAATCAAGAACGATGAACTAATCATATTTACAAAAACAAAAGAGGTCGAGTTCATACCAGCTTTTCTCATCTCAGCCAGTCCATCATATATAATCATAATTGCCCTTCACTTGCACGACCGAACGATGTGAATAATAATAATAGTGCATGTGCATTGGACTAAGCTGGAATCTGTAGGCATTCAATAAACAGGAGAAGACAATGCAATATGGGCTCTTTTGGCAGATCAACAATAATGCATACAAGAGCCATTTCAACAATTTAATTATGGTCTTCTCCTATCGACCCCCAAAGAACAGAAAAGAAATAAAACTATTTACAGAGGAAAGCTCCCAACAAGAAAAAAGAAGAACATGAAATCTTTTTGGGTTTTCTTTTTAATTACTACTACAAGCATGGAAATTAAATGGATTAAAAGCTACAACTATGTTTTTGGTTTTTCTTAAGGTTTATTAAACACACAAGAAGAAATCATAAAAAGGAAAATAAACTAGCATGGATGATACAATGAAAAAGTATGAGCACCGACATCTAGCAATGAGTATGTGAACATAAATGTAATGTCGGTGGGAAATACATACTCCCCCAAGCTTAGGATTTTAGCCTAAGTTGGTCTATGGCCGCGGCTGGCCTGGCAGATATCCATAATAATAGTTGTTGGGGTTGTACTGTGATGAGGAAGAAGAAGGCTCAGATTGCCACTGGCTGACAATCATCTCCGGATCCCACTAGTAATTAGACTGTCGTGAAGGATCAAATTGTGGTTCCGGCTCTGGCTCCTCGGCTGGTGCAGGGTTCCGGTAGGCGTGGATAGCCGTCAACGGAACAAGGTACGTGCCTGCAGTCAAATCAAACAAAGAAGGAGCAGGCAAGGTAATAGTCTCAGGATGATGTTTATTAAAGAACAATTGATATTTAAGCTCTCCTTCCCTATTCTTAACAATAAAATCATCTGCCACCATAATTTTATAATCTAGATAAACACGGGGCAGCACTTTTTCTTCCTTCTCAGCATGCCTAATAGGTATGTTAAAATGTGCAGCTAGGCGTATAGCATAGATGCCTCCAAAGATGGGGCCCTTGGTACGGTTCAGACTTAACCGTTTGGCAATAATGTTGCCCATACTAAAAGAGTTATCACCGTATAAACCGTCGAGCAAAATAATAATATCAGGTATACTCAGGTTTCTACAGTTTCCGCGACCAATTAAGCAACGACTAGCAAATAATGCAAAGTAGCGTAAAATAGGAAAATGTATGCTAGTGATTCATGAATCGGAAACCTTCCTTGTTTCCCCTACAGTGATAGTGTCAATAAATCCCTCCACATCATCACGATGTGGTTCTTCTATCTTGCCCCCAAAAGGGACTAAACAGATCCAACAAAAATCATAAAGTGACATCTCCTTATGCTCATCATATAAATGAAATTCCACCGTAGGTGGTGAGTTTCTAGAATGAAAATGAAAGTTTTGGACAAAGGTATTTGTGAGCAATAGATACTGATCGCATTGGTCGTGGGGGAAAGCGGTAAGGCCTGCAGTCTAAGCCAACTCATGAAAATCTTCATAAATCCCGGCTTCTCTTAAGAAATCCTTGGAAGGCCATTCACACGCCCGAAGCTCCGCGGTGCGAGGCAGATTATACTTAGGCTTTGGTGCCTTCTCCTTCAAGCTTTGGCTCGATGAGCCCCTCAAAAGTCTCCTCATCATTTTCTGAAAAATTCTGAAATTTTTAGTAACTTCAAAATAAAGGTAAACCAAACTCAATAATATTGATAACAACTACTCCTACAAGTGCCTAGGGCCTACATCATGCATCAAAACTACTTTTGACCATATAAATTTGACATGCACGCTCAAGAACAAGGTCACCTAAGAAGCAAAAATTTGCAATGAATAAAGCACTAGAACAAAAACTAATTGGACCAATGGAGGAGTCACATACCAAGGAACAATCTCCCCAAGCAGTTTTGTGAGAGGTGCTTTGAGTAAGGAGATCGAAAATGGCAGCAAAATGAGCTAGGACTCAGGTTTGAGCTGGTTTTTCATGTTTGGGGGAGGAAGAAGGAGTGTATGGGTGAAAGGATAAGTGGATGAGGGAAACCGTGGGCCCACGAGGCAGGGGGGCGCGCCCTCCACCCTCGTGGGTAGGTGGTTGACCCCCTGGTGTGTTCTCAGTTCCATAAATCCTCAAATATTCTAGAAAAAATCATATTTAATTTTCAGGGCATTTGGAGAACTTTTATTTTCGAGGTATTTTTATATTGCACGGATAATCAGATAACAGACAGAAAAATATTTATTTTTGTTTCATCTAATATAAATAACAGAAAGTAAACGTGGGTACAGAAGGTTGTGCTTTCTAGTTTCATCCATCTCATGATCATCAAAAGGAATCCACTAACAAGGTTGATCAAGTCTTGTTAACGAACTCATTCCGAATAACATGGAACTGGAGAAATTTCGAATAACACTATGTTACCTCAACGGGGATATGCACATCCCCAATAATAAGAATATCATATTTCTTCTTAACAGTAGGAAGAGGAAATTCAAAACCTCCAAATATAATCGATGAAAATTTTCCAATAGAGTTGATACTATGAGCTTGAGGTTGTTTCTTCGGAAAGTGTACCGTATGCTCATTACCATTAACATGAAAAGTGACATTGCCTTTACTGCAATCAATAACAGCCCCTGCAGTATTCAAAAAGGGTCTTCCAAGAATAATAGACATACTATCGTCCTCGGGAATATCAAGAATAACAAAGTCCGTTAAAATAGTAACATTTGCAACTACAACATGCACATCCTCACAAATACCGACAGGTATAGCAGTTGATTTATCAGTCATTTGCAAAGATATTTCAGTAGGTGTCAACTTATTCAAATCAATTCTACGATATAAAGAGAGAGGCATAACACTAACACCGGCTCCAAGATCACATAAAGCAGTTTTAACATAGTTTCTTTTAATGGAGCATGGTATACTGGGTACTCCTGGATCTCCAAGTTTCTTTGGTATTCTACCCTTAAAAGTATAATTAGCAAGCATGGTGGAAATTTCAGCTTCCGGTATCTTTCTTTTATTTGTAATAATATCTTTCATATACTTAGCATAAGGATTGGTTTTGAGCATATCAGTTAATCGCGTACGTAAAAATATAGGTCTAATCATTTCAGCAAAGCGCTCAAAATCCTCACCATCCTTTTTCTTGGATGGTTTAGGAGGAAAGGGCATGGGTTTCTGAACCCATGGCTCTCTTTCTTTACCATGTTTACTAGCAATGAAGTCTTTCTTATCATAACATTGATTTTTTGATTGTGGGTTATCAAGATCAACAGCAGGATCAATTTGTATATCATTATCATTACTAGGTTGAGCATCATCATGAACATTATCATTAACATTATCACTAGTTTCAGGTTCGTTACCAAATTGAGTTTCAACATCAGAAATAGAAATAGCATTTGGATTCTCAGGTGTTTCTACAATAGGATCACTAGAAGCATGAAAAGTCCTATCTTTTTTCTTTTTCTTCTTTTTAGAAGAGCTAGGTGTATCTATATTATTTCTCTGAGAATCTTGCTCAATTCTTTTAGGATGGCCTTCAAGAACAAAGGTTCCTGAGTCATTCTACCACCTCTAGTCATAACTCTAATAGCATTATCATTATTCTTACTATTCAATTCATTAAGCAAATCATTCTGAGCTTTAAGTACTTGTTCTACTTGAGTGGTAACCATAGAAGCATGTTTACTAGTAAGTTTAAGTTCACCTTTAACATTAGCCATATAATCACCCAAGTGTCCAAGCATATTTGAATTGTATTTCAATTGTCTACCAAAATAAGCATTAAAATCTTCTTCCTTAGCCATAAATTTATCAAACTCATCTAAGCATGGGCTAGCAATTTTAGTAAATGGGATTACATCTTTATCATATCTATAGAGAGAATTTACCTTTACTACATGTGTCGGGTGTAACGCCCTCGATGCGGCTATATCTCCCACGTGTCGAAGCACGACTTAGAGGCATAAGCGCATTGAAAGCAATGTCGCAAGTGAGGTAATCTTCACACAACCCATGAAATACATAAGGGAAAGAGATACATAGTTGGCTTACAATCGCCACTTCACACAATACATGAATAAAGCATTACATCACCCAGAATACAATCAAGGTCCGAGTACGGAACCAAGATAAAAGAAGACTACCCCAAAAGCTACACAGATCCTCGATCGTCCCAACTGGGCTCCACTACTGATCAACAAGAAAACGGAACAACACAACGAACACGATCTTCATCGAGCTCCTCATTGAGCTCGGTTGCGTCACCTGCATGGTTCATCGGCGCCTGCAAGCTGGTTTTGGAAGTATCTGTGAGTCACGGGGACTTAGCAATCTCACACCCTCGCGATCAAGACTATTTAAGCTTATAGGTAGGGTAAAAGGTATGAGGTGGGGCTGCAGCAAGCGACTAGCATATATGGTGGCTAAACATACGCAAATGAGAGCGAGAAGAGAAGGCAAAAGCACGGTCGAGAATCTATGATCAAGAAGTGAGCCTAGAACAACCTACGTCAAACATAACTCCAACACCGTGTTCACTTCCCGGACTCCGCTGGAAAGAGACCATCATGGTTACACACGCGGTTGATGTATTTTAATTAAGATCAACTTTAGGTTTTCTACAACCGGGCATTAACAAATTCCCATATGCCCATAACCGTGGGCATGACTTTCGAAAGTTCAAATCCCTGCAGGGGTGTCCCAACTTAGCCCATCACAAGCTCTCACGGTCAATGAAGGATATTCCTTCTCCCAAGAAAATCCGATCAGACTCGGCATCCAGTTACAAGACATCCTCGACAATGGTAAAACAAGTCCAGCAAAGCCACCCGAATGTGCCGACAAATCCCGATAGGAGCTGCACATATCTTGTTCTCAGGGCACACCGGGTTGTCCAAGGTTCTGGTAGGCCAGCCCAGAGTTGCCCCTGGTGGCCACCGGCAGCTGACAGGCTGGACCAACACTCAGAGGAGCACTGCCCCCCCCGGGGGGGGGGGGGGGTTTAAATAAAGATGACCCTTGTGTCTGCAGAACCCAAGGGAAAGAAAAGGCTAGGTGGCGAATGGTAAAACCAATGTTGGGCCTTGCTGGAGGAGTTTTATTCAAGGCGAACTGTCAAGGGGTTCCCATTATAACCCAACTGTGTAAGGAACGCAAAATCCGGGAACATAACACCGATATGACGGAAACTAGGGCGGCAAGAGTGGAAAAAAAACACCAGGCATAAGGCCGAGCCTTCCACCCTTTACAAAGTATATAGGTGCATTAATTAAATAAGAGATATTGTGATATCCCAACAAAATCCATGTTCCAATAAGGAACAAACTCCAATCTTCACCTGCAACTAGCAACGCTATAAGAGGGGCTGAGCAAAGCGGTAACATAGCCAAACAACGGTTTGCTAGGACAAGGTGGGTTAGAGGCTTGACATGGCAATATGGGAGGCATGATAAAGCATGTGGTAGGTATCGCAGCATAGGCATAGTAATAGAGCGAGCAACTAGCAAGCAAAGATAGAAGTGATTTCGAGGGTATGGTCATCTTGCCTGAAATCTCGCAAGGAAGAAGAACGAGTCCATGAAGAAGACAAATGGACGAAGTCGAATGGATCCTCACAAACGCGACGTTATCGGAACTAACCCGAACAAGGAACACCGGATAGAAGAAAAAAACATAGTAAACAACCACCACATAAACATGGCATGATGCACAACCAAGTATGATGCATGTCCGGTTTAATGAAGCATGGCATGGTAAAGTGCAACAAACAACACTACAAGTTAAGTGCAGCTCAATATGCAAATGAGTTGCATATTGAAGAAAACACCACATGACTTATTTAGTTCTCTCTCGTTTATGTACCCAACAAGATTAAATGTTGATTAACATGGCAAGAGGGTGAAGCATGATAAAACTATACTTTCGAAACAATTTAAATGGGGCCGGATATAACAAACAACAAATCCTGTAAATCCCCATATGCAATTATCAATTTGGTGCAACAACAATTTTAAACATTTAAATGTTATTATCATGATGCGAATGACATGTGAAAGTTTTATGCAAGTTTTAAAGAAAATGTTGACATGAGCATTATGTGAAGCATTTGTCATCATGGCGGAAAGAAAGGGGTGCCACGGCAACGATACCGAAAACAGTGCCACGGCAACGTCTCAGTTCCGGTAACTCGATTGAGATACCGATGCAAAGGAGAAGTGTGCGGATGCGTGCAAAAGATGGTGGGGCACTCCTGGATACCGGGTGTCCCATGAGTCGACGATGGTGACAAGGCAAAAGAGGTGCAACATGCACCGACAATTCGAGCACTGAGTAAGCACGAGCATCTCATACATCACACATGCATTCGTCCACGGGCGGTCGTCTCGGGGTTATACCTTCGAAGCGTGCATTCTTGGAGCGGTTTGAGTCAGTGCGATGTAGAGGGAGTAGACGTTCTCGGGACATTTGTACTGGAGGTAGTCGTGTTGGGGAACGTAGTAATTTCAGAATTTTCCTACACACACGCAAGATCATGGTGATGCATAGCAACGAGAGGGGAGAGTGTGATCTACGTACCCGTGTAGACCGACAGCGGAAGCGTTAGCACAACACGGTTGATGTAGTCGTACGTCTTCACGGCCCGACCGATCAAGCACCGAAACTACGGCACCTCCGAGTTTTAGCACACGTTCAGCTCGATGACGACCCCCGGACTCCGATCCAGCAAAGCGTCGGGGAAGAGTTTCGTCAGCACGACGGCGTGGTGACGATCTTGATGTTCTACCATCGCAGGGCTTCGCTCAAGCACCGCTACAATATTATCGAGGATTATGGTGGAAGGGGGCACCGCACACGGCTAAGAATATGATCACGTGGATCAACTTATGTGTCTAGGGGTGCCCCCTGCCCCCGTATATAAAGGAGCAAGGGGAGGAGGCCGGCCGGCCCTATAGGCGCGCCAAGGAGGAGTCCTCCTCCTAGTAGGAGTAGGACTCCTACCAGGAGGGGGATGGATGTGGGGAGGGAGAAGGAAAGGGGGGCGCCGCCCCCCTATCCTAGTCCAATTCGGACCAGGGGGAGGAGGCGCGCGGCCCACCCTGGCTGCCCCTCTCTCTCTCCACTAAGGCCCATATGGCCCATTACTTCTCCCGGTAGGGTTCCGGTAACCCTCCGGCTCTCCGGCTTTCTCCGAAATCACCCGGAACATTTCCGGTGTCCGAATATAGCCGTCCAACATATCAATCTTTATGTCTCGACGATTTCGAGACTCCTCGTTATGTCCGTGATCACATCCGGGACTCCGAACTAACTTCGGTACATCAAAACTCATAAACTCATAATATAACTGTCATTGAAACCTTAAGCGTGCGGACCCTACGGGTTCGAGAACAATGTAGACATGACCGAGACACGTCTCCGGTTAATAACCAATAGCGGAACCTGGATGCTCATATTGGCTCCTACATATTCTACGAAGATCTTTATCGGTTAGACCGCATAACAACATACGTTGTTCCCTTTGTCATCGGTATGTTACTTGCCCGAGATTCGATCGTCGGTATCTCAATACCTAGTTCAATCTCGTTACCGGCAAGTCTCTTTACTCGTTTCGTAATACATCATCTCGCAACTAAATCATTAGTTGCAATGCTTGCAAGGCTTATGTGATGTGCATTACCGAGAGGGCCCAGAGATACCTCTCCAACAATCAGAGTGACAAATCCTAATCTCGAAATACACCAACCCAACATGTACCTTTGGAGACACCTGTAGAGCTCCTTTATAATCACCCAGTTACGTTGTGACGTTTGGTAGCACACAAAGTGTTCCTCCGGCAAACGGGAGTTGCATAATCTCATAGTCATAAGAACATGTATAAGTCATGAAGAAAGCAATAGCAACACACTAAACGATCAGGCGCTAAGCTAATGGAATGGGTCATGTCAATCACATCATTCTCCTAATAATGTGATCCCGTTAATCAAATGACAACACATGTCTATGGTTAGGAAACATAACCATCTTTGATTAACGAGCTAGTCAAGTAGAGGCATACTAGTGACGTTTAGTTTGTCTATGTATTCACACAAGTATTATGTTTCCGGATAATACAATTCTAGCATGAATAATAGACATTTATCATGATATAAGGAAATAAAATAATAACATTATTATTGCCTCTAGGGCATATTTCCTTCAAGTCGTTCATGTCCGGGAAGTGGTAGAGGTACAGGTCTTCGACAATGGTCATCGTACATGCTCCGAGGTCATTGATAGAGGTTCTTGCAATCTCGGCGACAGTAGTGGTACACATTTTAGTAGGCGTTCGAGTCATCATTAGAGGAACTTGACGGACTTGAATCCCTTCGAGGTTGTCGTGGTACTTGGGGTCTTCGGACTTGCCGGTCTCGTCCTTGTGACGGTAGTCGAACTTGAAGTTATTGGTTCATAGGTCTTCGGCGACAGTAGTTGTTCACGACGCTTGTGACCCGCGGTTCTTCGACAACGATAGTCGTACACGTCCGTAGATGTTCGGGGTCGTCACTATTCGTAGCCAAAGTAGTTGAACTTGAGGGTCGTCAACGTCGTGGTACTTGGTATCATGGCGCCCTCTTGGCCTTGACATAGACGAAACGGAACGCGATGATTGGCATTCGGTGTCCAGCGACAGCAACATAGGAGACTTGGGCGACATCGAGAAGATGAGCGTGCTCGCTCGGGCATGGATCTGGACGCGGTCAACGCGTGGGGCGATCAAGCAGGCAGCAGCGCTGCTCATCCTCCTCGGTTGAGGCCAAGGCGAAACGAGGCATGGCGGGCAGACTTGGCATGGAGCAAGGATGACCTGCAGGGACGCGGTCGAGGAGGAGGCCGATGTCACGGAGGAGGGCGGCACAGTAGGGCGTAGAAGGGAACTTGAGGAGGAGCTCAAGGAAGCGACACGAAGCACCAAGGGGCGGCCATGGCGGGCCCCTGGGTGGCGAAGGGCGTCGCCAGGAGGAGCTCTGCTCCGGCATGGCACGCGAAGACGACGGTGAGGGAGAGGACGCGCGGGTGTGGGGAAAACCACCGGTGGTCTCGATCCAGATGGGAGCGGGGTCTGGTGCCCGAGCGGCTGTTGCGCTCGTGCAGCTCGCATAGCAAGGAGGGAAGGCCGCGGCGGAGTGGAGAGCTTGGGGCGCCGGCGGCGGCCTCGGGAAGGAGAAGGGGGGGCTTGGCGTGGAGGAGAGGAGGAAGGAGGCAGAGGGGGTCGGGGACGAGGAGCAGCGCTTCTCTCTCGCTGGTTCGGTGCGCGCGTGAGAGGCGGCGCGAGGGAGGAGAACGAGGGAGAGATCAAGCGAGAGAGAGATGAGGACTGGTCAGCGCTAGGGAAAGAGATCGAGGGAGAGAAGGAGGAGCGATGCGGGAGTAGGCGGCGGGCACGGGAATGAAGGGATGGGCTAGGGTTACCGCGGGGGCGCGGCTAGGCTACCGATGGGCCTTAGAGGCCTCAGCGCAAATGGGCCAGCCTGGCAGGACTAGGCCCAAGAGGCTGGGCTTCTCTCTCTTATTCCCTTTTTATTTATTGCATAAACACAAATAAGAGAAAAGTACAGAGAGTTTGGGGTTGAAGTAGGGATGGAGGTACATATTTCTGGAAACCATGAAATATGCCCGATTTAAACAAATTAGTTTGGAAATTTTTACAGGCTATAAATTTAAACATGTTCGAATTTAATTCAAACCGGCATGAATTTATAACCTAACCAAACTGAAACCAAATGGGCTTAAATTTTATAGGATGACCCTACATAATAAATATGATTTATCGGCAAAAGATGAACATTTATTTGAGCAATTCTAATTGCAACTCAAATAAATAGAGAAAAGGGAAAGAAGGAAGTGGCATAGGGATTTGAAACTTGGGTGAAACCAAGTTGGAAGTGATCATGGGGTTGATGGAAGGATCAAGATAAGAAAAAGAAGTTGCAATGCACATGAGCAACTAAATTAAACAAACACAACAATGGTATGGAGAAGATGCATTATGCAAAAATAAAATAAAACAAACATCACAAGCGAGCAAGCACGCATGAACATAACACAAAATAAAAAAATGGAGGTCTCGGTCTTGGGGCGTTACATCGGGTTATCAAGACCATGAGTTTCTTCAATAGGTAAAGGATTAAGATTATATGTTTCTTCAACAGGCGGTAAATTGAGACCATGTATTTCTTTAATAGGAGGTAAATTCTTAACATCTTCAGCTTTAATACCCTTTTCTTTCATAGATATATTTGCTTCTTGCATATCTTCAGGACTGAGAAATAGAATACCCCTCTTCTTCGGAGTTGGTTTAGGAATAGGTTCGGGAATTGGCTCCGGAGGTGTCCAATTATTTTCATTTGTCAACATATTATTCAATAGAATTTCAGCTTCATCCGGTGTCCTTTCCCTGAAAACAGAACCAACACAACTATCCATGTAATCTCTGGAGGCATCGGTTAGTCCATTATAAAAGATATCAAGTATTTCATTTTTCTTAAGAGGATGATAAGGCAAAGCATTAAGTAATTGGAGAAGCCTCCCCCAAGCTTGTGGGAGACTCTCTTCTTCAATTTGCACAAAATTATATATATCCCTTAAAGCAGCTTGTTTCTTATGAGTAGGGAAATATTCAGCAGAGAAGTAATAAATTATATCCTGGGGATTACACACACAACCAAGATCAAGAGAATTAAACCATATCTTAGCATCACCCTTTAATGAGAACAGAAATATTTTAAGGATATAAAAGTAGCGAATTTTCTCATCTTTAGTGAACATGGTAGCTATATCATTCAGTTTAGTAAGACGTGCCACAACAGTTTCAGATTCATAACCATGAAAAGGATCAGATTCAACCAAAGTAATTATATCAGGATCAACAGAGAATTCATAATCCTTATCAGTAACAAAGATAGGTGAAGTAGCAAAAGTAGGGTTAGGTTTCGTTCTAGCATTTAGAGATTGCTTACTCCATTTAGCTAATAATCTTTTAAGTTCAGTTCTATTTCTGCAAGCTAAAATGGCTAAAGAAGCATCTTGATCAAATACATAACCCTTAGGAATAGCAAGTGGTTCTTCATCATCACTTTCATCAGTATCATCAGATTCAATATTTTCAATTTCCCTAGCCCTAGCAAGTTGTTCATCAAGAAAATCACTAAGTGGCATAGTAGTATCAGGGATAGAGGTAGTTTCATCATAAGTATCATGCATAGCAGAAGTGGCATCATCAATAACATGCGACATATCAGAACGAATAGCAGAAGCAGGTGTAGGTGTCGCAGGCTTACTCAAAACAGAAGGTGAATCAAGTGCAGAGATAGATGGCAGTTCCTTACCTCCCCTCGTAGTTGAGGGATAGATCTTGGTTTTTGGATCTCTCAAGTTCTACATAATGATAAGCAGATATATATCCCAAGTGACTCAAAGAATAGAGCTATGCTCCTCGACAACGGCACCAGAAAATGGTCTTGATAGCCCACAAGTATAGGGGATCGCAACAGTTTTTGAGGGTAGAGTATTCAACCCAAATTTATTGATTCGACACAAGGGGAGCCAAAGAATATTCTCAAGTATGAGCAGCTGAGTTGTCAATTCAACAACACCTGGAAACTTAATATCTGCAGCAAAGTGTTCAGTAGCAAAGTAATATGATAGTGGTGATAACGGTAACAAAAGGTAATGGTAGTAAAAGCAATGTTTTTGGTATTACTACCGGATGATTCGACACAAGGGGAGCCAAAGAATATTCTCAAGTATGATAGTGGTGATAACGGTAACAAAAGGTAATGATGATAGCAATAGCAACGGAAAAGTAAACAAGCGAAGAACAATATATGGAAAGCTCGTAGGCAATGGATCGGTGATGGAGAATTATGCCGGATGCGGTTCATCATGTAACAGTCATAACCTAGGGTGACACAGAACTAGCTCCATTTCATTGATATAATGTAGGCATGTATTCCGAATATAGTCATACGTGCTTATGGAAAAGAACTTGCATGACATCTTTTGTCCTACCCTCCCGTGGCAGCGGGGTCCTTACGGAAACTAAGGGATATTAAGGCCCCCTTTTAATAGAGAACCGGAACAAAGCATTAACACATAGTGAATACATGAACTCCTCAAACTACGGTCATCACCGGTAAGTATCCTGATTATTAACACTTCGGGGTTAACGGATCATAACACATAATAGGTGACTATAGACTTGCAAGATAGGATCAAGAACACTCATATATTGATGAAAACATAATAGGTTCAGATCTGAAATCATGGCACTCGGGCCCTAGTGATAAGCATTAAGCATAGCAAAGTCATAGCAACATCAATCTCAGAACATAGTGGACGCTAGGGATCAAACCCTAACAAAACTAACTCGATTACATTATAGATCCCATCCAACCCATCACCGCCAGCAAGCCTACGATGGAATTACTCACGCGCGGCGGTGAGCATCATGAAATTGGTGATGGAGGATGGTTGATGATGACGATGGCGACGGATTCCCCTCTCTAGAGCCCCGAACGGACTCCAGATCAGCCCTCCCGAGAGGTTTTAGGGATTGGCGGCGCCTCCGTACCGTAAAACGTGATGATTTCTTCTCTCTGATTTTTTTCTCCCTGAAACTCAATATATGGAGGTGGAGTTGGAGTCGGAAAGGCAACAGGGGGCCCACGAGGTAGGGGGGCGCGCCCTAGGGGGGCAGGCGCACCCCCCACCCTCATGGCAAGGTGGTGGGCCCCCTGGCCTTCATCTTTGGCAGGTATTTTTCTTATTTTCTGAAAAGTGTCTCCGTGATGATTCAGGTCATTCCGAGAACATTTGCTCCTGCACATAAATAACACCATGGTAGTTCTACTAAAAACAGCGTCAGTTCGGGTTAGTTCCATTCAAATCATGCAAGTTAGAGTCCAAAATAAGGGCAAAAGTGTTTGGAAAAGTAGATACGTTGGAGACGTATCAGGCACCTGTTGAGCATCTAGTTGGGTAGTTTGCTTCCGGCATGACCATCTTGCTCGGAAAGTTGGTTGAGGGTTGGACGACACTTAATGGCTCTGACAGCGACGTGGTTGCGAGGCAGTTCACACCATTTGTTGGAGAACGGACACATCGGCCAACTGGTTGCCGTGGCCGGTACGACTACAACAGCTCCCAGGCTGTATCGCCCTCGGTACGGCTATATCTCCCATGTGTCGAAGCACGACTTAGAGGCATAACTGCATTGAAAGCAATGCCGCAAGTATCTGTGCCAAAAACAATCAGGGCCCGACTACGGAGCCAAAATAAAAGAAGAACCCCAAAAGCGACAAGGTCCCCGATCGACCCCAACTGGGCTCCACTACTGATCAACTAGAACGAAACAACACAAAGGACAAGATCTTCATCGAGCTCCTCCTGAGCTTGATTGCGTCATCTGCACGGACTCATCGGCACCTGCAAGCTGGTTTTGGAAGTATCTGTGAGTCACGGGGACTCAGCAATCTCGCACCCTCGCGATCAAGACTATTTAAGCTTATGGGTAAGGTAAAGGTATGAGGTGGAGCTGCAGCAAGCGACTAGCATATATGGTGGCTAACATATGCAAATGAGAGCAAGAAGAGAAGGCAAAGCACGGTCGAACAACTATGATCAATAAGTGATCCTAGAACAACCTACGTCAAGCATAACTCCAACACCGTGTTCACTTCCCGGACTCCGCCGGAAAGAGACCATCACGGTTACACACGCGGTTGATGTATTTTAATTAAGGTCAACTTCAGGTTTTCTACAACCGGACATTAACAAATTCCCATCTTCCCATAACCGCGGGCACGGCTTTCGAAAGTTCAAATCCCTGCAGGGGTGTCCCAACTTAGCCCATCACAAGCTCTCACGGTCAATGAAGGATATTCCTTCTAGCGGGAAGACCCGATCAGACTCGGAATCCCGGTTACAAGACATCCTTGACAATGGTAAAACATGTCCAGCAACACCGGCCGAATGTGCCGACAAATCCCGATAGGAGCTGCACATATCTCATTCTCAGGGCACACTCAGATAGGTTAATCTACGAGTAAAACCAGCCCTCGAGTTTCCCCGAGGTGGCCCCGCAGGCTGCCCGGTTCGGACCAACACTTAGAGAAGCACTGGCCCAGGGGGGTTAAAATAAAGATGACCGTCGAGAGAGCGACTCCCAAGGGAAAAGCAGGTGGTGGTGAGGCAAATGGTAAAACCAAGGTTGGGCATTGCTGGAGGAGTTTTATTCAAGGCGAACTGTCAAGGGGTTCCCATTATAACTCAACCGCGTAAGGAACGCAAAATCTGGGAACATAACACCGATATGACGGAAACTAGGGCGGCAAGAGTGGAACCAAACACCAGGCATAAGACCGAGCCTTCCACCCTTTACCAAGTATATCGATATATTGTGATATCCCAACCAGTAAACATGTTCCAACAAGGAACAACATCTCCATGTTCCAACAAGGAACAAACTTCAATCTTCACCTGCAACTAACAACGCTATAAGAGGGGCTGAGCAAAGCGGTAACGTAGCCAAACAACGGTTTGCTAGGACAAGGTGGGTTAGAGGCTTGGTTCAACAATATGGGAGGCATGATAAGCAAGTGGTAGGTATCGCAGCATAGGCATAGCAAAAGAGCGAGCAACTAGCAAGCAAAGATAGAAGTGATTTAGAGGGTATGGTCATCTTGCCTGAAATCCCGCAAGGAAGAAGAACGAGTCCATGAAGAAGACAAACGGACGTAGTCGAACGGATCCTCACAAACACGACGTTATCGGAACCAACCCGAAGAAGCAATCACCGGAAAGGAGCAAACAACATAGTAAACAACCGCCACATAAACATGGCACGATGCGCAAACAAGTATGATGCATGTCCGGTTTAATGAGTCATGGCATGGCAAAGTGCACAAGCAACCCTACAAATTAAGTGGAGCTCAATATGCAATGAATTGCATATTGACGAAACACCACGACAAGTTATTTAGTTCGATCTCGTTTATGAAATCAACAATATTAAATGTTGTTAAACATGGCAAGAGGGTGAAGCAAATGAAACTACCTATCTAGTCAAGTTTAAATGAGGCCGGAAGCAACGAACAACAATTCTGATAAATCCCCATATGCATATATTAGGTTTGGTACTGTTCTGTCCTAAACACAATTTTATAGTTGTTAAACATGCAAAGTGATGCCACCATGTTAAACTAGGCATTTTCCACCCCATTTACATATAAAGTTTATTAAAATCTGAGTTACGGTTATTTAGTTATGAAATAAATCATTTTGGCAAGTTAATTAAGAAAGTTTAAACAAACAGCATCTTAAGCATCTTAAACATAGATGAAAGTTACGTAATATTAAACTAGATGAAATTCTAAGCAAGTTTCATATTAAGTTTGTTTTAATCGGATGCACGGTTGGGGAGTTATAAAATGCATGGAGTTAAGGGGCCATCCTGCAAAACTGGCACTCGCTGGAAAAATTAGACAAATACACAGCCAGGAAAAAAAACACCGGGCTAAATCTGCTGCATTGCTGGGCTGAACAGGAGGACTGTGGGGAGCTCACCCATGGGCCAAGCCCAACTAGAGAGGAGGAGGCCCAATCGGCATATATCTGGGCCCTGTGCGTGCTTGCGGCCCAGGAGACTGGAGAGGAGGCCGGCCCACGCGCAACCGACGACGCGGAGGCGACCTCCTTCACGCGTCTGGCCATGACAGGGAGCAGGACGACGGCGGATGGCTCTCCGGTGACGGCGAGGGCCGAAGACAGTGGGAAGGCCTGGGAACGGACGGATCTAGACGGAAACTTGCCGGATCAGACGAATCCGAGCGACGCCGGAAGCTAAGCGGCGACGAGGAGCTCCGGGGAGCGGCGCTATCCATGGCCAGAGAGAGAGAGAGAGTTGTAAGAGAAAGGAGGAAGGGAAACAGAGGAAGGGAGGAGAGGGCGACCGGGACGCGACCTGGCCGACATCGCGGAGCAGGGGTCGCCGACGATACTGTGTTCTCCGGTGGCCGGCGGGTCCTGCGGGAGCATCGAGCGGCAGCTCCCTCCCGATCCGGATCGGATCAAGGAGGTGCAGCAGGAGCGAGCAGGCGACGGCGCGTCTCGGGCGCAGATGGGCTTCCAGGGCCCTGATCTGGGTTCCGCGGGCCCTGCGCGAGGTGTGAGGCAGGTAGGGGCGCGTGGCGCGAGGGGAGTGGAGGAGGCTGGCTGGCGGTGACGGCGTAGTCAATGACTGCGCGCCAAGTGGCAAGGTGGAGGTGGAGGGCACCGAAAAACGAGGAGGAAGTGGGTGGATCTGGCTGGTGGTGCGGTTTTCGAGGGGGATGCGGCGGCTGAGGGTAGGGGAAGGCTAGGGGCACCCGAAAATGGCAAGGGGGGCTTCTTAAATAGGCAGGGGTCTAGGGTTAGGGGTTTTCATCCGTTTCCGGACCCTCGGATCACGATCGGACGGCTCCAGGCACGAGGAGGAGTAGGCTGGGCCTAGGTGGGCTGTGTAGATGGGCTAGAGAGGAAAAAGAGGGAAAGCCCGGCAACAGTTTTTGGAGACCGAAAACGTCCGACGTTAGACCGGCTATACTACCGCTATAGTTTAACGGTTGGGCTATCAAACGAACTCCGAATGCGATGAAACTTGGCAGGTGACCTACTAACACTAAAACAACACCGCATGCCAACTTTCACCCCAATCCGAGAACATTTTCCGGCCACTTATAAAATAATATTTCGGAGGTGCCGCGGGCGCGTGCAAGTGTGTCTGGGATCAGAACGGACAACGAACGGAACTGGGGAACCCGGACGGATGCAAGTTTTGAAAACATGATGATGCAATGCACATGATGACATGACAAGATGCAACACGCAAGCAAATGACATGGCAACGATGGCGAATAACTGGGAGACAACTGGCACATTGGTCTCGGGGCGTCACAACACTCCACCACTACGAGAGGATCTCGTCCCGAGATCTAGAATGGCACCGGAGGGAAAACGGAAGACAAAGAGAAGAGGTAAAACTAAGTTGCTTCTTTGACAAACGAGTGAAACCACAGAACCTTGAAAAGGTTAAACCATTCTTGAGAAAATAATACAACGGAGATGAACAAAGTCGAAAACACTCCATTTGAAAAGAGGAACAAGGAGCATTGCGAAAAAAAAACCTTGAGGTTGAAGGGCAAGATATATATTGAAACCACTCCGGTTAAAACAAGATAGAGAAGGATTAAGAATGATATAATCTTGGACAGCACTCCGACTATAAATGGAAGGAATCGAACATGATCTTGGGAAGATTGGATGATACTTTATGAAATCAACAACACATTACCTCCGGAACTATTGAAAGAATGGCACAAGGGGTAAGAAAGATTTCGGACAGCACTCCGGTTGAGACGGGAGGTAAAACTTGATAAGATCATAGAACTTGAAAAAAGGGCACGACACTCCGGTTAAATGGATAAGCACAACAAGAGCATGGTCCTGACACATTCGAGATGATGATTGAAAAGAGCAACAACACAATGCCTCCAGAAGAAAGAAATAGAAGATAGATAATTGAAAAAGAAAGGATTGAGAAGAAAATGACAACTTCTGCCACAAATGAACTTGGAAGGCACCCTTCCAATAAGGTTAAAACGGAGTTGTTGGGAAAAACCAACAACGAAACGAATAAGTTTGTAGTGGGTTTATGGAAAACATCTCAAAACTATGAGGTGAAATTATGCCACTAACGGAACCAACAGATTGGATTGATATCAACAAGGAGACGAGAAACTTATACCACCAGTAGGATAAAAGAACTTGGGTTAATTATAAGCACCATAATAGCAACAATCCTTAGGGAAAGCTTTAGGTGAAATATAACCCAAGATAACTCCAATGAAGATGTTTATGGATTTAAAATACCCCATTCTTAACACCCTGTGAATCATGAAACATGACTCAAATTATCAGGAATGACATAATACCACCTCCAATGATACGGTATAAAGAAATGCACTCTGGATTGCCAGTTGAAGAAAGCTTGAGCTCCTTTGAAAAGAATCTTGATGAACCCTTCGAGAAGGAGTTAAATCCTTGAAGAACCATCATGTAGAACCTCCATGAAGAACTCCGTTAAATGAAAGAATGATCAAAAGGAAAGAAACGGTAGTTGAAAACACAAGGTGGAACCTTGTAAAGATTTAGATAGATCTCCGTGATAACATAATTGCGAGAGCTTGGAACTCCGGGAAAGAAAGATAAGCAACTCGAACTGAGAATGTGATATGATGAGCCACTCCAGAAAAGAAATTGAATAAACTTGATGAAACAAGAATAAGAATTATGTTATGCTTTATCCTTCACCAGTTAAATTTATGACAAAACAATGGATTTGGCACGCCACTTATTCTCGTAGAAAAGATTAAGATAGACATCGCGCCAACTTGGAAAGGTATTGAACGAACCACCGGAAGGGTTTGGAAAGCACGAATGCATTGATGTGATAAACGAAGGAAGAAGAATCTTGGAAGAACCACCGTAAGAATTTAAAGTGGACGAAGAAAATATAAAGAAACACCGGAAAGAATTAGCAAATGAATGAAGAATCTTGAGGGGATTTAGATACATGAGAATGAAGAGATCAAGAACTGATTAGAGGATATTTGATTGATGCACCGGTAAGATTTGGAGAATGTGAGCTGCCAGCTGAAATGAATAATATTTGAAAAGATGGCCTTCGGAGGAAAGAAATGGAAGACAACTCAAGAAATGCTTCGGATGGGTGAAAAGAATTCTCACGATCAAAACAATTATGAGAGGATGGTCTCGAATTAGAACCACGAATCTTGAAGAGAATGGAGCAAGATTAAAGAGAAACTCTTCTTCGGTCTTCAAAATCCGAGAATGACGACGAGAAGCACCACCATGAATTATTTAGACACTCCGGAATGAAGAAAAGAGGAGAGGTTGATCCTAAGATGAAAATAATTTGAAAGATCTTGGAGAAAAACATATGACAGATGATGAATCATTCTTACGTCAAATTTGAAATGAATTTAGGATAGCTTCGGTAAAATTAGAAGAGTCAGGTAAGATCCTGGGAAAAGACCTGTGGGTTAGGGCCCACTCAAAAGAACACCGTTGAAAAGATTTAAAAGAGAGATTGCACCGGTTGAATTAAATGACTTGAATGAGATAACAACCTCGAAAGATCTTGAATGAATGCAGAGTGGAAAACACGAATCTTCTGAGATATCTTTAGCACTCCGGAACAATTGAATAGCGAACGGGGAATGATTGGGAGGTACGCCGGCAAGAGAAGACATTTAAAACGAGGCAAGGATGTGACCAACATAGAAAATTTGAATTGAATCCACCGGAGAAGAAAAGAATGGAGAATGATGAACTTGAGGTTCCGTTAGGATCTTCATGAAAATCACCGGGTAAGAACATTGACGAAAAAGAATGGAGAGACTTCCCATCAACAAAATGGATACTGGAAGAAAAAATCTGAGTCCTTGAAGAAACAAAGGGAGGGAGGGTGGTAAAACAAAGACAACTTGGGATGGATGAAACAAACACCGTTGAGAAGAAATGATAATTGATCTTGCTGATGTTGAAAAGATCGGATCCACTTGAAGAGAAGCACGCCGGTTGCACAAGATTGGCAAAACAATCTCGATTATCAAGGAGGATTAGTATTCGCATAGGGGTATGAGAAAACCACTTAGGAAAGGTATGGAATCAACATTTGACTTCGAAGAAACTCGAATACCACAACTAAAACAAAACGAAGGATTGGCTTGCAGAATAAGCCGGAACAAACATATGATAGAGATTTCGTCTGAAGTTTTTCGTGGTGGGGCCTACACGGGCTCGATCGTACAGCACCATCATGTACAAGGCAGTGCACATGACATACGAAGCGTCCCTGAGTCGGCATAGCCAAGGACTCTTTAAGACACAACGAGACCACTGTAAAACCAACCGTGAATAGGCGGACCACTAGACGTCGAACCCCAATTTCATATCATACATCTGTCGGAAAGATATCCTAAGAGCTACTTGAATTCCCACTTATAAACTCCCGAAATTTTCCGGTATGCAATCAGGTGTTTAGGATACATGGGAAGCATAATATCTCACCCAAACTAGCAAATCCTACATCCAGCTGTATCCATCCTTCAACACATAACCAAGAAACCTTCGGAAATCATCTACCTCAACCTTCGAAAAGCATCCATTATACGAGTTATGGCAATACTCCCGAACTCTCGCCCCAGTACTGGGTGGCGTCGAGGTTATCTCACCAACAACTGCATAAAAGAGATTTTCGATGTCGGTGTACTAAACTTAGGTATTCCAGAACTGCAACGATAAAATTGTGATGACAACACCTTGGAGCTCAACTCCCCGAGACACTGCCACAACCCCTAAATGTCAGGAGGCACCAAGAACAATGTTCTCGTCACAAAACCATCGGAACGATTCCAAGATACCCGCGTGATCCTAATTTTTTCAGTGAAATTTCAGAGGAGAAGAGTCAAAACTCTACGTCAGGATGCCTTACCAGAGCGATGAGGGGACCGGGGAGTAAAAAGAATTCCTAAACTCTCCGATATAATTCCTAAATGACTCAAAACATTTTTCTAGACTCAACTCGTCCGCTAATTCGATCAAGCAATGGGGCTCCTAAGGTCGGGGAAGGCTCTGATACCAACCTGTATCACCCTTGATACGGCTATATCTCCCACGTGTCGAAGCATGGCTTAGAGGCATAACCGCATTGAAAGCAATGTCGCAAGTGAGGTAATCTTCACACAACCCATGTAAAACATAAGGGAAAGAGATACATAGTTGGCTTACAATCGCCACTTCACACAAATACATGAATAAAGCATTACATCATCCAAAAACAATAAGGGCCCGACTACAGAGCCAAAATAAAAGAAGAACCCCAAAAGCGACAAGGTCCCCGATCGACCCCAACTGGGCTCCACTACTGATCAACTAGAACGAAACAACACAAAGGACAAGATCTTCATCGAGCTCCTCCTGAGCTTGATTGCGTCATCTGCACGGACTCATCGGCACCTGCAAGCTGGTTTTGGAAGTATCTATGAGTCACGGGGACTCAGCGAACTCGCACCCTCACGATCAAGACTATTTAAGCTTATGGGTAAGGTAAAGGTATGAGGTGGAGCTGCAGCAAGCGACTAGCATATATGGTGGCTAACATACGCAAATGAGAGCGAGAAGAGAAGGCAAAGCACGGTCGAAGAACTATGATCAATAAGTGATCCTAGAACAACCTACGTCAAGCATAACTCCAACATCGTGTTCACTTCCCGGACTCCACCGGAAAGAGACCATCACGGTTACACACGCGTTTGATGTATTTTAATTAAGGTCAACTTCAGGTTTTCTACAACCGGACATTAACAAATTCCCATCTGCCCATAACCGCGAGCACGGCTTTCGAAAGTTCAAATCCCTGCAGGGGTGTCCCAACTTAGCCCATCACAAGCTCTCACGGTCAACGAAGGATATTCCTTCTAGCGGGAAGACCCGATCAGACTCGGAATCCCGGTTACAAGACATCCTCGACAATGGTAAAACAAGTCCAGCAACACCGCCCGAATGTGCCGACAAATCCCGATAGGAGCTGCACATATCTCGTTCTTAGGGCACACTCAGATAGGTCAAGCTACGAGTAAAACCAGCCCTCGAGTTTCCCCGAGGTGGCCCCGCAGGCTGCCCGGTTCGGACCAACACTTAGAGAAGCACTAGCCCGGGGGGGGGGGGGTTAAAATAAAGATGACCCTCGAGAGAGCGACTCCCAAGGGAAAAGTAGGTGGTGGTGAGGCAAATGGTAAAACCAAGGTTGGGCATTGCTGGAGGAGTTTTATTCAAGGCGAAGTGTCAAGGGGTTCCCATTATAACCCAACCGCGTAAGGAACGCAAAATCCGGGAACATAACACCGATATGATGGAAACTAGGGCGGCAAGAGTGGAACAAAACACCAGGCATAAGGCCGAGCCTTCCACCCTTTACCAAGTATATAGATGCATTAATTAAATAAGATATATTGTGATATCCCAACCAGTAAACATGTTCCAACAAGGAACAACATTTCTATGTTCCAACCAGTAAACTTCAATCTTCACCTGCAACTAACAACGCTATAAGAGGGGCTGAGCAAAGCGGTAACGTAGCCAAACAACGGTTTGCTAGGACAAGGTGGGTTAGAGGCTTGGTTCAACAATATGGGAGGCATGATAAGAAAGTGGTAGGTATCGCAGCATAGGCATAGCAAAAGAGCGAGCAACTAGCAAGCAAAGATAGAAGTGATTTAGAGGGTATGGTCATCTTGCCTGAAATCCCGCAAGGAAGAAGAACGAGTCCATGAAGAAGACAAACGGACGTAGTCGAACGGATCCTCACAAACACGACGTTATCGGAACCAACCCGAAGAAGCAATCACCGGAAAGGAGCAAACAACATAGTAAACAACCGCCACATAAACATGGCACGATGCGCAAACAAGTATGATGCATGTCCGGTTTAATGAGTCATGGCATGGCAAAGTGCACAAGCAACCCTACAAATTAAGTGGAGCTCAATATGCAATGAATTGCATATTGACGAAACACCACGACAAGTTATTTAGTTCGATCTCGTTTATGAACTCAACAATATTAAATGTTGTTAAACATGGCAAGAGGGTGAAGCAAATGAAACTACCTATCTAGTCAAGTTTAAATGAGGCCGGAAGCAACGAACAACAATTCCGGTAAATCCCCATATGCATATATTAGGTTTGGTACTGTTCTGTCCTAAACACAATTTTATAGTTGTTAAATATGCAAAGTGATGCCACCATGTTAAACTAGGCATTTTTCCACCCCATTTACATATAAAGTTTGTTGCTGCGGGCGCTTATAAAATAATATCTCGGAGGTGCTGCGGGCGCGTGCAAGTGTGTCTGGGCTCAGAACGGACAACGGACGGAACTGGGGAACCCGGACGGATGCAAGTTTTGAAAACATGATGATGCAATGCACATGATGACATGACAAGATGCAACACGCAAGCAAATGACATGGCAATGACGGCGAATAACTGGGAGACAACTGGCACATTGGTCTCGGGGCGTCACACAGGAGCTCCCTGACACGCAAGATGAACTGGATGGAGATGCTGGTCTCGACAAGGACGATGACGATGACATGGAGAATGTGCAACATGAAACCGACGACGATGAACATGTTAAAGTTCTTGTAGGTGGTAAGAAGGACAAGGCTGCACCAAATGTCCCCCCACCGGAGGAAGTCATTGAACAGACAGTTGTGAGAGACACGTGGGTGTCGCCTTCAAAGAGGGGCAGGGCTCCAGAGGATGTTGGGCAGGGCTCTGTTGTCAAGAGGTCTAGGACCGATCCCGTAGCTGCTAGGAGGAGGTTCGACATCTATTTAGTGTTTTGTTTGTCCCTCCTTTTTAATAGACCGACTCTTTTTTCTTTGTTTTCTAAGTGCGGCATGATTTTTGTGTCTCACAATTGGTACCCTTTTTTGCCATTTTTTCTACATGCAGTGAGGCGACAGTTGGTGGATGAGCAGTTAAGAAGAAACAAGCACCAACACCAACCCGTGTTTCTTCCCGATTGAACAAGGGTTCTCCCACTGCTGGTGACACCGCTTCCACTAGGTTGCACGTCCAACACCGGGGATCCTGTCGTGTTGGAAGACTTGAGGAAGACAATCAAGAAGTAGGTTCTCCCTGCTTTTTCATTGTCATAGTGCTATTTTTTTGCTTGATGCATTCTAGATCATACACAACGTTTTTAGTTGATACATTTATGCGGCAACTACCGTCTGCTTTTCAGTGAAGCTGTCCAGCTTGCCACATGGGCTACTGCCATCAGTCCCACAGGGCAACTGCTGTTTTCTCATGATCTACTTTTTTGCTGCATGGCAACTCCTGCTTGTTCTGTATGGAAACTGCTAACTATGCCACATGGCAATTCTTATTCCACTTATATGGCAATTAGCAGCTTTCCACTACCGTCCACCACCTACATTGTCATGTGTGCTCATCCATACCTTGTTCTCAAATGGCAGCTCAGGCACATCACACATTTTTCACTTTTAAGATGACTACCATGGCAACTATTTTGTTCAAATTTTTATACTCTTTCATGTGCTTTATTGCAGGGTGAAGAAGACTACATGAACTTTTAAGAAGACTACACGCGTGACCAAACAGAACCCTAGAGACCCACTCAAACGCATTCATTCCAAGATGTCGACAAGCGGCAACTCAGATGTTCATGAGGCTCCAGTCGACAAAACTGTAGCTGCACGGTCAACTGTTCCCACTAGCTCTGATGCAAGCGGCTGACCATCTCTGTCGGTTGCAGATGTGCAGGCTACAACAACAGGCGTTCGTACATCTAGGAGTGATGAGTCAGTATCTGCTAGGACTGCTGAGATATTGCCCACTCTGCTGGCAATGAGGGATGCTGCTGTGAAGTGTTGAAGTGGACACTCCCGAGATCAACCTAAGCAAGGAAGATTCCCGCTCATCTGATACAGATTCCAAGCGTGTGGCTACTGGTACTTCTGCGTCCACAAAGAAGGGGCTGAGGCCGCAATTCAGAATGAGATGCCATCCACAGGCGAGACTCATGGCATAACAGCTCCAGCTTCTGGTGGTCCAGAGGTTGCTACGGCGACCGTTGCGTGAGCTGGTCTTCCACCTAGGTGTCATAGCCCCCGCAAGCATCCTGCAGACATACCCAATGCACCAGATGTAGCTAGGAGCAGCAGAGATGACTTTGGCTATGTGCCTGCTTCCACACTGTTCCCACCTCTTGCCAAAAGCAATGTTATGGAGAAAACAGAAGTCCGGTGTACAACTGATGCAGGTGGCAAGACGGGCACGATGGACGAAGGTGAATGTCCGGAGCAGACTGCGTCTTTCACCGCCATGGAGAACCCCAACTTAAATCTGTGCACTTCTAAGCTCCCAGTCAACATTAGTGTCCCATACAGCCCAAACAAGAAGATTGGCAAGAAAGTTGCGATTGATACCGCTGGCAGCATGCCCCGCCCTATTAATAAGCCTGATGATACCACAGCAGATGAGGCAGAAATGCTTGTTGATCTATCACCCCTGGATTCTGCCAAGCAACTTGTTCGCGATCCGGCTGGTAGGGTAGAGAGGGACCCAATGGCCTTCACCCCACCAAGCTATGGCCTTGGCATCGATCACAGTCAAGATGAACTAGTGGTGTAAGATCCTATGCTAGTTGCCTTTGCTTTCCCGGCAGGCATGGCCCCAATGATGGCGCAGCCATTGGCTGATGGCAGGAAGGCTGTGAAGTTTGCAGAGTCGATAGTGCAAGGTACATTTTTTGTGTGTTTATCATTTTGTTTTCTACATTTTTTTAGTCTGACGTTTGTCACAAGCGTTTTTTGGTTTCTCAGTGGTGATGGCAAATCTCATGAGATGCACATGGCAACTGGAGTTGCTGCAACATGGCACCTACAGTTGTTGCCATGTTGCAGTTCCATTCGCCAAGCACATGGCAACTGGAGTTGCCGTGACATGGCAACTCCAGTTCAATGTACTTGGCAACTACAGTTGTTGCCACATGGCAACTACAATGCACTACACATGGCAACTCACTATTTTGCACCTACAGTTCACATTATGTACCCTTTTTCACAATTACTTGTTTGTTTCCATGTATCCTAACCCGCTGTTTGATCCTTGCAGCCACCCCTGAGGAGATTTCGCCGTCACTTGATGAAGCTTACCGCGGGATTGAGGAGGAAGCATTGAAGAGGAGGTCCTCATGGGGTCAGGGGCAATCAAGTTCTAACGTGCCTGCTGAGTCGATATTCGAGGATACCGTTAGAAGTGCCACCCCTGGATCTGTGAGGCAGCATAGGGTAGTTCACAAACCACCCGTGGATGACTATGAGCCCGAAGTCAAGGCCACAAAGGAGCAAAACCATCTATATGATATTGTCAAGCATTTTGGAAATGTGAGGTCCAACGACAAGTACATGAAGGAGATGAAAGCGTAACGTCCACACCACATAACCCCTCACTTGCTTTTCTCTTATTTTTTCCTTCGCTATTCCAGCCATGCTTTGTTTACATTTTTTATTTAGTAGACATGATTCTTTCATGTTATATCATTTTCATACAGCTCATGTTTGGACAGAACAAAATCATAAATGTGATGCGACGTACGTCGACCTGGGTGATCTTGTCGAGTCTGTGAGGCCACTTGGTAAAATGTCGAAGAATGTAGTTGCGTGTGGGATTGACTTCATCAATAGGCATATGGATATTTGTCCCAACAAGACGATCATGCAGTATAGTGTGACCTGCAAAATATGGGATGATGACTTCTACCATAAAATCCTGAGGAAGCATTTTGCTGCGCATGGTGAATTCAAGCTCACACTCAAGAAATGTGTGAGTGTTCCTTCTTGTTTGCACATATTTTCTCCCATGCTATGTTTTTTCAGTAGCCATGCTTCACATGTAGGCTACATACTGTTTTGTGACAGATATTTCATGTGGCAACAACTATCATGAAAAATAAGTTTGCCTGCTTTTTAATGCAACTTATGTGGCAACTTCAATTAAAATAATTGGCAACTTTGTTCATACATCGATGGCAACTTCTTTTAATTACACATAGCAATAAACATTCTCCATGGGCGCATTTCTGGACACTTGCTGCTTTGTCATTCATGTACCTCTTACTGCATCTGGTAATATCTTTTAAAATCATTTTCCTACTACATCATTTGCTGTTTTTGATGTGAACTTTGCTTTTTTCCCTTTATTTTACTTGCAGGTAATGTTCCCCATGTTCCAAGAGCTTGCACCACACGACCCACATGACAAGTGTGGTCACCACTACATGATTTGCCTTGACCTGAAGAACCAACGTTTTGAGGTGCTTGATTCAATGCGTTCAGAAGTTGATGCAGACCTTACTACACATGCTGAATTCTTCATCAACAACCTCAAAGAGACATGGAACCGTCACTACAAAACTTTAAGGGTCCAGATCGGTCATTTCCCAATCGAGTATGTCGCGACTACAAAGCAAGGAAACTGGTAATTACTATCTTTTTTCATGTGTCCTCCACACCAATCCTAAACCTTTTGTCACCTCTGCATTGAAGTTTATGATTTTTTCTGTTCTCTTGAGTTGACCTGATTCTTTTCTTTATAGGCATGACTGTGGCTTTCACATGTTGGAATACCTTGCAAAGTGGGAAGGCCAATGGGTCCCTATCGTCACAGCTGCAATGGTCGTTGAGCTCCGCAAAATATACACATGGAATTGGTTGATGAATGAAGATTTCAACATGCGGGCCAATGCACGAGAGTTCATAGATGAAGCTGTCAAAAAAGCCAACAAGAAGTACAAGTGATCACGTGGTGCTCCATACCGCACGCCTACCTTACATTCTGTGGCTGAGGAATGTAAGGTATCAACTTGTTCTTTTAAAACTATGTCCGTGCACTATGTTATGACTGCATCCCCCGTAGTGTAGTATATAGTGGTGGTGTGTAATATATGTGTGGATGTGAACCTGCTTAGGTGTGACAGCAGCTACGTTTATGTTTCAGTACTATTATGTGTTTGTGGTTGGTAGCACCCGTAGGGTGTTTGAATGCATCTATGATGCCTGAAAACATGGAAAATATAGTTGATCAGACACGGTTAGTGAAAGTAATCATTCTGTTTTTTGGGGTTTTGGGTTTTTTGCATTACTAACTATATCGGTTAGCATGGTAGTTCATAAGCAGCCATTAGCTTGTGTTTTTTGCATGCGATCATTTCAACTAGTTTTTTCATAGTATGCATACAATACAATATGTGTGGAATAAAATGCATTGACTGAAAACAGAAATCTATGCGATGGCAGATTCAGTATAAATAACATGGCAGATTCAGTAGAAATAACATGGCAGATTTAGTACCACACATGGGGCAATTGTAGTCACTGATTCATGTCATTTTCTGTCAAATTCTGATGCCCATCAACAGTCATTTTCTCATTTTTAAAATCTAGACCATCTACCTTACAAAAATGTCACCAACATCCAAGTTACAACCCTCCAGAGTTGCTCACGGATTGCCCGTCCCTTTCTTTGTTTTCTTTTGTTTTGCTTGAATCTCCAACCCTGATTTGTATCTCACCTCTTTTGGACGCCCTTTTGTGATGGAACGGGGCGGGTTCCTGACCTGGGTTTGCGTGCTTGCTGTTCCATACCCTACCTCCGAGTTTTCAGATGATGGACCCGTGGACGAAGGCACACTTCAGGTGCGGGGGAACCCATGTAAGGCTTCTTCAGCCTTCCTCTTTTTGATCTCATCAAGCTCTCTTTTCAGGGCCTTCCTGTGTTTTTCTGCCACCCTCGCTGTCTCATCACTTTTGCATGCTTCATCTATTAGTTCAGCATAGTTCCTGGTCAACACAACGTGCCTCATAGCTTCCATGGTTGCCTCTGCTCTCTCATCATGCATAGCCAAAACTGCATTTGATGTTTGTGGCCCCAACTCATCGTCAGCGTCTCAAGTCCATCGCCGCCGTATGAAATGGCGGGGCAATCGCATTACCGTGACCATGTCCATTACTTTCAGTATTTGACAGCACACAATCCCGTCCCGTTCGAATTTGCAGCATTGGCAGTAGTATTCGCCTTTGTTTATCGAGGCCTTCACAAAGTAGTTCCTTCCCTTGTCCGCTCTTCAGGTTCCGAATCCAACATGCCCAAGAGAGAACACACCTTGAACGTATGTTCGTCCACCTGGTAAGCCGTGTACATGATGGCACGCTTTATTTCTTCCTGGAATTTGCATGTTTTTGTGCTTTTTTTTTTCAACTCTTATATGATGTTTTGTAGCACCTTATGTTGATGTAGGTTGTAACATAGCAAACGTATCTAAAATCAATGATGGCATGGAAATCCTATTTTCCCCACATGTGTTCTTTGTGTTGTTTGTTTCCATAGTGCAACTACACGATATTTCACATGGCAACTGCATAACATTCAACATGGCAAATGCAGTTCATTTAACATGGCAAATGCAGTTTTGTCTCACATGTCAACTACATATCATTTTCACATGTTAACTATAGTTCATTACACATGGAAACTACAGTTCAATGCACATGGCAACTATAGTTGATTTCACATTGCAACTGTAGATCATGCTTATGATGTACTCAGTGGCTATTTTCAATAGATGAGCAAGTCAAAAAAGTTGGCAATTGCATTGAAATCTACATGGCACCTACTATCTTCATGCTTGTGGAAATAAGACGGTAAGATAATCCACTTGTTAAAAATCTTGTTAGTATATGTCTTTCTCATTTGCCTCTCCATCGGTAAATATGTTAGCAATTTAGGCTGCTTGAGCGCGGTGTTTGCTTCTTGATGTAGCTCAGATCCCAGTATTTTCTATTGCAAAGCGGTGTATTGCTTGGCAAACTGCAGCAATGAGTTGCCAGGGCTCATGTACCGCTTCAAAACAACATTGAACCCCTCGCTGCGCTGCGTAGTCTGAAAAAATGGGAAGAAGCACTACATGAAGTAGGCCGGCACCCAGTACATTCGCTTCTCCCACAGGCTAGTAAGTGCCTCGTTGTCTTGTACTTGATATGTTTCAATCATAGCCGTCCAGCTCCGTTCAAACTCCTCTACCGTCAAGCTGTGGTCCATGCACAACTTGAATGCCTTGTGCAGCTCTGGACGGTCAACAAAGAACGGTCCTAGCGTCTCCTCAGCCTTCTTAATAATATGCCACCTACAGTGCCTGTGCACTGCCAACGGAAAGACCTCCTCTATGCCTGCACGCATGCTAAAATCCTGGTCTGTTATTATGTTCATCGGAGCAAGTCCACCCATGCACTCCAAGAAAGTTTTGAACAACCAAGTGTAACCATCCGTATCTTCGTTCCGAACGAGTCCACAACCGAACTACAATGACTAATTTAGGTTATTTATTACTATGAATGGAGCGGAGGGCATCTTGTACATATTAGTTAGATATGTCGCGTCAAACGAAATGCAATCTCAGAAATGTTTGTAGGCTCTTCTTGTAGCACCATCCACCCAATACATGTTTCTGACACGGTCCTCATCGTCCAATCTTATCCTGTAGAAGAAATCAGGATCTGCTTTTGCTTTCTCGTTGAAGTAGGATATCGTGTCCTCTATGTCAGCCAACCTGCTCTCTTTGCGGTACTTTGCCTTTAGGTTTGTGACGTCTGTCGGTATGTAGGGAATGCTACTCAGTCTACCATCTCTGCTGTGGATGAGGGACAATATTTGGAACATTCTTGATGGAACGATGTTACAATCATGTAGCAATTTTACAAATTTCTTCTCGAGGGGACTGAATCCTCTGTGGGCGCTCAGAAATTTTACTAGGTCAAACTTCTTTATGAGTTCGTGGTTGTGCTCGTCGAAATATTCAGTGACCACCCACCGTGCTCCATCTACGTTTAGCTTACACCGGACAGGGCATTCCGTCTTGACAATGATACCTCTCTTTCGTTCCGGCACGACAGGTGCAACACCTTTACCTTTCTTGTTCCTTCGTGCCTTGTAGCACCTCATCTCACCTCTGCTGTACTCGTTAGTTTTTTTTAAGTTTTCCTATGGTATTCGGTGTTGACCGCAAACCCATGGAACATTGCATATCTCTGGTAGAATTCCTTGGCATCTTCAAACGAATCAAATCTCTGCCCAACATATGGTGGCTGAGGTACCATGATTTCTGATTGCCCATCTTCTTCATCCCCTTGTGCTTCATCGTTAGTTTCATCGTTCACTTCAGTATCGGTGGCTGGTTCATCTGCTTGAGTGTTTCTTGTGCTGGTGTGGAAAGGTGTGCTTGTCGGCATTACTAGAACGATTGCCATTTCTGACACTGATTCTGCATTGTTTGTGGCAGGATTATTGGCTGGCTGGTGGAACGCTTCTTCCGTGTGCTCAAAGGTTCCCGCAGTAGATGTCCCCACGCCGTTGTTGATTATAGTTGAAGGTCCTGCAAATAAAACAGGTGCATGTGTAAGCATTGCTTCAATGGTAGGTTTATCGTAACGGAATATAGCAACTGCATCTGATTTGGCATGACATCATTCATACATCATGTCATGGCATCTGCATGTGGCCGTGCATGGCAACTGCAGTTTTTCAGCCATGGCAGCTACAGTCCAACAAACATGGCAGTTACTATTGCCAAGGCATGGCAACCGACATCTTTAGCATCAAAACTTGGATTCTAGGTACGAGCTCACTAGGCAAATGGAGTCAATCACGAATGTTGCACACAGGCATACAACAATTGACAAATCCTAAAGACAATAGATGACTATTTTGCACGCTTCCACTTAGTAGCATTTTCTGTTGTTTTTCCGCCACCAATGTGACAAATCCACTTTCCCCCCATAGTTTTCCACAAAAGAAAATGCACTACTGTTTTGCTGGTTCACATATTTTTACCTTGTTGTGCCGCATGTGCTAATCGTATCTGGTCTGTCATACCAATTTGCTGTGCTCTATCTACAATAGCGTTGGCCTGCAACTGTGAAGCTTGCCACAATATGTTTGCTGATGTGGTTCCACCATAACAACCTGCGAACATTTTAGTAGTTGGTCAATGCATAGCAACTGTAGTTTGTACAACCTGGCACATGTAGTGGTTCAACCATGGCACATAGATTTGTTCACACTTGTCATCCATACTTGTTTAGACATTGCAATCACATTTGATTACACATGGCAATTTCAATTGATTTTCCATGGCAACTGCAGTTGTCCAGGCATGGCAACTGTAGCTATCCAGGCATGGCAACTACAGCTATCCAGACACAACAACTGTGTTTTGTCAAGTCACCACGTAAACACCAATGTCACCTATGTTCCTTCTCTTGATTCACTATCCACAAAATCACTTCATACGACTCACCTGTGTACGACATTGATGGAAGGTACATGGTTGCCGCTTGTTGCCATGTGCTGCATGAAGCTCCTGCATTTTTCCATATAACTCATAAGTCTTTGTCATCCTTGCAAGTTTAATTTCATGGCCACACCAGTATGTTTCTTTTTCATATGCATTACCTTGATTTGCCACATTTTATACTTGAAGTTGGTCGCCCATACATCTGTCAGCGCTAGCACCCTGTGCCTGAACTTGCCATGGTATCCCCGTGTGTGTGGTTGGGTCATAAGAACCTGCAAAAATTGACATTGTAGGACATAAGTAGAATGCCATTTTCCTCATCACAAACATGGTAACTGCCCCTTTTTTTGATCATGCATCCTACCGATGCTCCCGTACTGCTCTAGTAGTGGCAGCAACGGCCCTGTGGAAATGAGTTGGTTGTACTCTGCTACATCCCAAGGGGGCGTTTCTGGCCTTTGAGAAAACAAAGGACCACTGCCATCGTCATGATTCTTTTTTCCGCATTTTTCTACCACTATGTTTTCACTCACTGGATGAACAAGAACGTATGAATATCCGAAAATGCACACTTTCTATTTTGCACATACAAGAAAACATAACAATCTTATCACATTTTCTTGCATAGACAACCGATACATCATGATAAGTAGGTCATGCACATTCATTCCCTTTTCTAAAATCTGGATGCCAACTATCATTTTGAACAGATGGCAACAACCAAGATAATATGATGGCAAGTAACAACATAACATGATGACAGCTAACGGCAAAGATAGGTGGCAACTAACGTCAGATATATGTGGCAATTAATTTTTCCCCTCCGTACGCACTACCCAAATTCCTCCTTTCTTTCCATTAATTTTATTAAATCCTACACATTCTTCTGGAGCAACTACTTGCAACAACCCAACCTAGAAGCTTAGTTCAACTCTAGGATAATATGGCAGATCTGGCGTATGTTGGTTGGCAAAGGGGAATACACACAGATCTGTGGTGTCTTTGCCATGACAGTGTGGATCTAGTCGCCATCTTCGTAGGCAATCTGGAATTTCAATTTTATGGATAGAAGAAGGACGAGAAACAGGAGGAGATCGGAGATCGACCTGTTAGCTCGTCGCCGCGGGGGAGGGGTGGCGGTGGGGGTGGGGGTGGGGGTAGGAATGTGCTAGGGATCTGCTCTGGTTGCCATGGAAACTAGAGAAGGAAGATGATGGATGTAGGGGATGGAGAGGTAGGAGACGATGGCGGCAGGTCGGAGTGGGGTTTGAAGGCAGGCCAGGACAACGGACACATTATGTCGTGTGGGCAGCATGGTCGATCGCCCGGATGTGTGGGTGATTGTGCCACACACAGGATGTGCGGGCTGTGGCTGCCTGCGCCCGGACGCCGTCGTGCGGGCAGGGTCGTCTCCGTGCCACACAGGGCGTGCGGCACAACCCCACTAGATGCCACACCTGTGGCAGTTATCGTCGTCCTAAATCAATAGAAGGGCAAGAATGGCACTCAGGTAATTTCGCCATGTATCGGCACCAGTTCTGAACACCTGAACTCAAATCAAGTTGACGGACGTATCAACTGATAGCCAACCACAATGTAACAACCCGGGGTTTACTATAAAATTAGAAATTATTATTTTTTGAATCATATTGTACGAATTAATTAATTAATTAATATAGACATTTTATTTTTCCATTTTGTTCAATGATGAATAAGTAAACGGTTTCCTTGTAGACCTAGATTCACCTCCACACATTGCACTTAGCCTTTTTGCGATATTTGGGAGCTACACAATTTTAACACTAGCCTAGCTAGTCAGTAGTTCAAACCCATTTATTCAAGTATAAATGCATTTACTTTCTAAAGAAATATTAAGTGAAGTTCAAAAAGGTTGATTATTTTTGTGTGGCCTTTTATAGTCTAGACAGGCCACATATGAAATTTTATCTGGAGTTCCTTTGATGCCCGAGTTATTTTTTTCCAGCCACTACAACTTTCAATTAATATTTTTTAAAATATATATTCTTTTACAAAGGCTGCTTTATTACAACATTACACCTGGCCTATGCATAACTGAGTTGCACACAGCCATAACCAAGTCCAAGCTCAAAAAGGTGAAATACAAGTAATCATGTGGATATTGTATAACGCCTATGACACAGGAGGGCCAATCCGAAGATCATGGTGCCATCCATGTCGGGTAAAAGCATCCCTCGTCATAGCCTCCAAGCGTGTGCACACCTCCATAAATAGTTCTTGATTTTTAACATGTTGTAGAAACGACCATAAACATAGTGTACCGGTACATCTGTAGATAACGTGCAACACACAAGAACCTGATGAAGATACCACATGAAGATTTTATTCTTGAGTGGTATCTTCTTCTTTCAAATCATTTTATTATTATCAACATGCACCTCTGACTGGATCAACACTTTATACATGGACTCCACCAAGAATTTACCACTTGCATGTAGGTTACAATGAAAAACATCGATCCCTTGCGACAATTGCCTTGTGGATAGACGTTGTACCAAAGTGTTCAACGATTCAAGTCTAGGACCAACTAAATCTCTCCTAAACGCCACATTTAGCGAAAAGGATTCCATAACTGTGGCGATTGTATCACCCTTGTGACGCACAATATTGTATCGGGCAAGATATTGTTTTCGGAGGGTGGCATTGCCCAACCACTTATCCTCCCAAAACCTAATATTTGATCTATCTTTTATGGCGAAGGATCCACATTGGAAGAAATGTTTCTTCGTAGCCATTAGACTATTCCAAAAGTGTGAGTCCCCAGGCTTTTAATATAATTGGGACACTGTCTTTGAGCCTACATATTTTCTTAGGATGGTTTGGCATACACCATCTTCCATAAGTAGCTTAAACAACCATTTTGTCGGGGTAATCTAGCGACATATGCTAGGGGTGGCTAATCATGGATAGGGACAGGAGTACGTCGTCGGGCCTTGGAAGCAGGAGTGAGCGAGATCACGAACGCCTATGAGTATTACCCAGGTTCAGGGCTCTCCATGGAGATAACACCCCTAGTCCTACTCTGCGGGGTCTCCGCATGATGACTATGATCAAATAGGTGGATACAAGGTTGCTCCTTGAGCTGTTCGGCCAGAGGAAGAAGAAGGGCAAGGCTAGCTCCTCTGATTCTCCTAGCTATGGGTGTGTATGTTGGTGTGGGTGCTGAACCCTTTCCATGGGTGCTCCTAGGGGTTTATATAGGCCTATCCACCAGGGGTACAATGGTAACTCTACTGGGTGTAGGACCTGGACGTCAGTGTCTTGGGGGGCCGGGTTCTCCGCTGACTGCTGGGGTCTGCCGCCTGGTGGGTCCCGCCGGCTACGACAAACCCGGTCGACAGGTAGGGCCTGCCGCCTGCGGGACACGCCCATTGCCTTTTGCTGTAGCATTGTACTTGATGACGGAGGCCTCATGAGGAGCCGCATGGCTACAGTGCCCTCGCCTGGTGGGCGATTACTGTAGCCATGCCCCGTCTCATCAGATTAATGGTGCACAGACTCCGAGAGGGGGGAGGGCCGGCTGCTGGAGGCCGGCCAGCCCCTGAGGCCGTCTTCTGGGGTTGTGCCATCTGCTAGATGCTCGCGAACAGGTAGGGCCCGCCGCCTGTGGGCCGTACCGACCACCCGTCGTGGGGACATGGCCACGCCATAAGCCGTATGGCTATAGTGCCGCGCTAGGAGGCGGGTGTCTGCTGGGTCGGCTCGCACTGTAGCCACACTCTTTCGTGATCCGGGGAAGGGCGTGGTCCTGTAGCCACGCCCCATCTCATCGTAATGAATGTGCGCAAACTCTGAGCGGAGGAAGGGCCGCCTGCTAGGAGCCGACCCCCTGAGGCCGTCCTTTGAGTGTACGTCATCTTCCAGGAACCAGCCTCCTGGACCAGCCGGCCCAAGGAGGGGGCCGTGCGTCCCGAAGGTGCGAGGGGCTTGCTAGCCCCGATGTCTTGAAATGTTACGAGGTGCTGATGAGGCTACCCATGGTCAATCCCTCCGACAGTAGTCCCCGAAGCTGGTGGGGTGTCGTGGCTCTAGCCGAGGGGCCTCAGCAGCTTCCTACTTCGGATGGTCTTGTATTCTTGCTTCTACGGCTTCGGGTGATGCCGTCTACCAGGAGCCGGCCGTGGCTGGGCCGGCCGCCTGATGGATTCGCATCACCGTGGGAGGCGCCGTGTGGTGCGCATGTCGCCCGTTGCTCGCATGCCACGTGCCGCCAGCAGGCCAAGCCGGCCTGCCAGCCCAAGCGCGCGATGGGACATTGTCGTAGGCTCGGCCCACCACTACAGGGCGTCGGCGCGCGCACGGATCCGCTGGAGCAGAGGTGGGCGGCTGCCCTCCGCACGCGCAATGATTATGCGCTTTGAAGGCGTGGAAAATGCGGGGTCGTGCGGGGCGTGTGCGCAGTTAATCCCCACGCCCCCCGACTTGTCTCTTCGGCTCCGCCGCCGCGAGCATATAAATAAGGGGGGGGGGAGGGCGCGGCTGAACGCACACGCGCCCCCTTGCTCTTCATCTTCTTCCTCCTCTTCCTTGTCTTCTCGCCGTCGCGCTGCTGCTGTGCTGCTTTGCTGCCGAAGCGCTCGCTGCAGCCCGTTGTCACCTGTCCTCGTCATGCCGCCCCGGCTTCGCCGTCACCCGTCTTCTCCACGCCACTGCCAAGTCATCGCGAACAATGGCGCGAGGGGAGTGGGATGGCTCCAACGTCCACAATGACCACCTCGAGTTCCTATGCTCGACGCGGCGGATACCCAGTGCGGCGTGCCTGGGGACGCGCCTCCCGGGCGAGCGTGAGATCTCGCCAGCGCCGCTGGCCGGAAAATTCGTCGTCTTTCGAAATCAGTTCCTTCGTGGCTTCGTCTTGCCTGGGACCTCCTTCTTGCGTGAGTTTCTCGAGTTCTACCGTCTGCAGCTGCACCACCTCATGCCCAACACGATGGTGCTACTGTCCGCCTTCGTCACCTTCTGCGAGGGCTACCTCGGCGTCCTGCCCACACTTTAGCTATGGGACAGGTTCTTCCATCTTAAGCTTGGCACCGCGGCCAAGGGTGAGCCAGCCCAATGTGGTGCATGCATTGCCGCGCGGTGCTCCAGCAGTGACGTCCGGTTCCCGGCTGTCATCTTGAACGAGTCAGCAAAGTTATGGCAGAAGTCATAGTTCTAAATCCGCAACATCGATCCGACCCGCGACTACATCAACTTTGCGGCCTTCGCGGCCGGTCTGCCTCCTGGAACGCAGGGCAACTGGGGCCAGCAACCCGGCAAGCCGCTGCCGGCAGTCATCTCCAACGTCCTCGACCGGCTTCAGGAGATGACAGATTCGGAGGGGCTCGAACTGGCGGACCTTCTGGCCGCCTTCGTCTACTGCCAGGTGTCGCCCCTCCAACTTCGGCCGCATCTGATCTGCGAGATGAGCGGCCGCCGTGACCCCTGCCGCATGTCGACGGAGGACCTGCCGACCATCGAGGTGGTCCGACAAGTAAATTACTTCTCCAACAGCGAGCTCGACGAGGTTGAATTGAGATTTGGCAAGCCGCCGTACAACTGCGCCAACCTGCCGCCTGCGATTAGTGTCTGGTCTCCTTACTTTTCTTGTGATGTTCTCTTTATCTGCCCTGACCACCCGAACGTGGAGCCATGCTTTGCTGGCCAGGCGGCAGTTGTCGCGCTGACTCCTGGCCATTAGTGGATGCTGGGCCGGGAGGTGAGCGACGTGGGCGACCCACTCTGGGGGCGGCCGCGTTGGAGGAAGAAGACGCTGCCGAAGGGGGTGGCGAGGGAGCAGTCGGCTCCAGTGGAGGAGGCGGCGACGTCTAGATGATGACAAGGACATCGACGAATAGCGCAACCTAGAAGGCGCCGACAGGACGGGGGCCGGTTCCTCGATGGCGTGGCCAACTGGCGGGGCACCGATAGGAGCACCCAACATGTCATAGCGCCGTGCCGACGTGGGGATGTTTGGCAGCCGGCCATCCAAGAAGGCCAAGTCCACGGTCGCCGTGACCAAGCGGCAAGAGGCCGCGAAGGCGGCCGCCATCATGAGGACCCCGATGTAGGAGATATGCCCTAGAGGTAATAATAAATGCTATTACTTATCTCCATGTTCATAATTATGTTTATGTTCCATGCTATAACTGCTATGGTTCTCGAGTCTGCAATAACACGAGGCTCGGAGGAAGACTCATATGCACGTGTGGAATAAGAAACGGTAAGAAGCATTCCTAGTCTGGCCTCTAAGACTAGCTCAAGTGTTGCATGATGATTCTGTTCTCCTGGTCATGGGCATGTCTATGACAGCAACTTTGAGGGCACAATGTTAAGAGAACATTTGTGTTGAATTGACCCGGATTGATGTTATGCTATGAGATTCATTCGTCACAAGTTTAATGGTACATAACACAGAGATGGTTAACGTTTGCATGATTCCTTAGACCGTGAGAGTATCGAGTTTCTTCATGCTTGCTTCATGAACTTTGGGGTTTGTTAAATGTCATCCGTAAATGGGTGGGTATTACGACGGCTTACATGTTCATGGAAAAGTATGTCAAGTAACTTGATAGCTCAATATTGGGATTTGCTCCTCCGACAATGGAGAGATATTCTCGGGCCCTCTTGGTGTTAAGGTACCGATAATCGTCTGGCCAGACACCTTGTGATGTGATCACTTGGATGCCGGAACACGAAAACGAGAAAAGAGAACAAAACTGGTAACGATGTGACTTGCATGGTGGACAAATTGTTCGTCCATGGGGATGCAATAAATCTCACCTCGGGTGTTTGTGACATATCGCGAAGCAACAGGAATAGCTCACTGCAACAGGAGGTTCACTCGAATATTTATTCGTGTGGGTATAGGGGTCAATATGGGTGTCCACGGCTCCGATGTTGATCATTGATCGGAAGGGGTTCCGGGTCATGTCTATACTTCACCGAACCTATAGGGTCACATGCTTAAGGGTCATCTATCTGCTGAATACTAGACAGGGAGTCTGAGAGAAAATCATCGAAAAAGTTTCGGACAGCGGAAAAGTTTCGCTGAGAGAGGTCACCGGATGAGTTTCGGTGAAACCGAAAAGTTGTTTCAGGGTATGCCATTAAGTCAAAATGGTTTCGACACATGCCTGATAATTCTTGGAGGGTGCCAGAATCATTCTGGAAACTTTTTGGAATTTTCAGAAATAAAAGCCGGAAATGTTCCGGAGCTGTCGGAACCGGTTCAGACGCTTTTCGCAGATGAAAAGCACTAAACTGGAATTGTTCCAGAACGCATTGAAAATTATTATGGTTCGTACTGGAAATGTTCTAAGCCCACATAAATATTTTTAGTTCGAACGGACGTTGAAAAATATCGTCGTGAATAGTGAAAGTGCTTTTTGGGATATTTTATGGAAAGACACCTTTTGGGGCTTTGCCCAAAAGATCTATGGATGACATGGAAGGGTGCGAACCTCCTTTTGCGGGGCCCCACAAGGGGTGGGACGTTCATGGGTGCAGCTCATCCATGGGGCCCCACTTGTCCCATGTTTTTACTATTTAGGTCCTTGGGAAGGACTCCATTTCATGTGGGTTTTGGGTTTTCTTGTAAAACCACCCTACCCCTTGGGATTTCCTATAAATAGAGGTGGAGGGGCAGCCCTCCACTCTCATCCTTGCTCTCATACACATGCCATGCATTATCTGGCTTCTTCTCTCCCTCCCACGAAAAGAGTTTTGTAGAGCCGTAAGGCTGTCTGGGTTCCGGCAGGAACTAGTTCTGGACGGCGAAGCCCTGCCGGATAGATGACACCGTATGTGTGCAACTCCGTAGAGAGATCTTAGTTTCGGTCTTAGTTCATGAGTGCCTCCCGAAGGGCTGTCCGTGTGACCGTCCGAGTTCCGAAGGTCCTCCCGAAGGGCTGTCCGAGTGACCGTTCGAGTTTCGAAGGTCCTCCCGAAGGGCTGTCCGCGACACCGTCCAGGGGGCTGTTCGACCGCCTCCCGGAGGGTTGTCTGAGGAGCAGTTGAGGGTAAACATCCTCGCGGTTGGGAGGTTGTAAATACTAGCTGCGGGGATCTGCACCACCGATCGTCATCGACTCTACTTCCCGGTGCGCTATGAGTCGGTAACGAAAAAGATCAAACCATGTATGCAGTCTCCATAGTGGTCCTGGGCTGGTGCGTAGGTCGAACAATTTTTGTTTTCTGTCGCGTTCCCTTACAGTGGTATCAGAGCCGTGCTATGCGTAGATGCAGGTTGCGATATAGAATACATAGAGATGTATGGGTATTGCATAATATAATTAGGTAGTAGATGAGATCTATTGCTGAAAATTATTTATGCGAGTGTCAAATGAAATCTGTTACCCGATGTTCTTGTTGCTTCCCTGAAATTTGCATATTTCTGATCTTGATAATAGTATGGTAGAGTTTCAATGTTCTGGCAATCCGCGATCCTGATTGATCAACGAAGTGCTAACAGTTCATTGAATTCCACCTTAGTTAAAAAGAAATATCAAATTTAGCAGGGGAAAGGGAAATGCAGATATGATCTGCATGGGGGTCATGCGTATGACGAAGTTCAGTATGGGGCTCGAGATTTTATTATCTCGTGTTTCATACACCCCGCAAAGTTAATCTAGCAACTTGAATTATCATACTTGATGATGGACGTTGGTAGCTTCGGTTTGTTTTGAAACCTTAGAAGCCACGAAAACCAAGTCTTTGCATGAACCGATTAGAGGCGTCTAACTTGCTTTTGTACGAGGGTTTTGCATGTGCATGTGATGTGGTATAGCAGTGCTCATAATAATTTGATTATGTATGAGATGACTATATGATGTAAATTGATTAACATGACCTGCGTGTCATGATTCGGCATGATGGCTGGAGCCATATGATTGTCACTTTAGTGACCTGCGTGTCAACCTTAAGTAATGCACTTATTTTATTAGCTATAGAGATAGCAATATTGTCTGGTGCATCGACAAGGTGGTGGCAATCTTCGTGAAGGTGAACACTGACGCGAATGCCGAAGACGAAGAAATGAAAGACCTCTCGGTCAGAAAGGGCTATACCATATCATGCTATTATGAATTACCTGAGATGTTTATCCCTTATGATGCACCCTTCTTGATTGCGCGGTAGTCTCTTTTTATTAGGGTGATCTCTCACTTAAATATCAAGTAGTTAGTGTTCTCCCAAGTGTAGCACCATCATGGCACCTATCTTTTTGGGGTGCTCCATGGATGCATGGGTACGAACGATTAGAGAAGTGTGAGGCGGGTGAGGTCAGACCTCGCAGCAAGATCACTTGGTTGTCTTGATGTTCATGGCAGGATCATCCTGAGCTCGGAACACACGCATTGAAAGATGAGCAAGAATCACATAGAGATGTGATCAGCAAGTTGGCCTGTCGATTAAAATTCCCGTTGTGAGATGATGATTCTATGGCGATGAATTGAAGTCTCGATCTTGTATCACTCAAAATTAATTATGAGAGATATTCATTTGAGTGGGAGCACACTGTTGAATTAACATGTTTAATTCTCAGTGCAATTAATTATGAACACTGTCTAAGTGTTTCTTACAAAATAGTTGTAGAATAATGGCTCATGTTTCCACCTTCCCTGTTAAAATTGAATAGCTGTTAAATATCTGGTTAAAACTTTACAATTGGTAACTTAATGTGAGGATTGTCCTCAAAAGTGCCAAGAAGGACTTTGTCCTATCGCATGCTTTCCGTATCCGCCCGCTAATGCTATGGATCATGTGACTCTCGTCCTTCGATCCAAAAGCCAGAATTCTGTTACGGTTAAGTGGAATATGTTTGCTTCCATGAAACCCAAACTTCGAAAATTGGGATAGTTATATGATATTCATGGAACTGAAAATTATTTTAAGATACAAACAAAGAAATGTTTGTTTGCAAGTATTAGTAAAAGTGTTTACTATGCATTTAACTGTTGGGAAAGGGATCCAAAAGAATGCCTGTCATATAATGAAAGGTGAATAAAACAAAAACTTAAAGAGAAAAGAAGTGTCCAAAGGGTGTTAGTATGACTTACACGCCTAGAAAGTCCGGGGCTAACGCCACTCTTAAGTTGGGTGCTTCTTTTGCGAGTAGGAGAAATACTAAAAGTTAAACTGTTAGAAGTATAAGGTCAAAGAAGACATAAATAAATTTGCCATTATCCCTTTTAAAGTGATGCTTTAGAGACTGCGGCTTTTACACTAAAAAGAGCTACATCGGGTCTATTGAAATGAAACCATGGTATGGTACGCCCAACCATGTTATATCTTTTCTTAACATTTGGAATATGGGGCTTGTGTAAAAGGTTACAAACCTATTCCAAATCAAACAAGTGCTACTTTCTAGGTTATACCAAAATGTTGGGTATTCCTCCCGCACTATACCGAGGCAAATAGTTTTGCCGTGAAACGGTGTGCTTTTAAAGAGAATGGTTCTTTCAAAAAGGTGAGTGGGAGAATAGTGCAACTCGACGAGATAAATAGTACCTTCCTCATCAGATCAAAGGAAAGAGACCTTGGAAGTAATTCCAGAGTTTCCTACTGCGACTGATACAGAAGTCTCTACAATAAAATGTATCAACTTGGGTCGAACTTGCACCTGAACCACGTAGGCAAGGCTCGTGCAAACCTCTCAGGTGCGCAAATGAGATATTGTTGTTAGACAACGTTATACCTACGATACACAAGGAAGCGTTGATGGGCCCTGACTCTGGAATTGGCTAAATGCCAATACAACCCGAGTTAGTTTCCATATAAGTGATTCAAGATTAAAACCTTGATACACCTTTCGGAAGACTTAGAGCCTAAAAAATATTTATGGAACTTAAAACTGGTACGGATAAAAATGTTTTATCCATAAAGCTCAACTTGTTGAAATAAGAAGTTCAAGAGTTGACTACGATGAGGTTGTTTTCATCGTAGCGATGCTTAAAGTCGGTTCGGGTTGAACTAGCAATTAACACATATTTCAATCATGAGATATTAAACATGGATGACAATAGGATTTGCATTTGATGGAAATGAAACAAGGACTTGCATGTGTTACAGTCCAAGGCATTTTGTCTATCCAGAGGATGCTAGTAAGGGTGCAAACTTGAGAGTTCCAGCGATGGACAAAAGAGAGCAAAATGGAGTTGCAATCTTCATGCTTTGATGAAATGGTCAAAGGGGTTTGACTTCATCAATGGGTAACGAAGATGCTTGTAATTCAAGAAAGTAAGTGGGAGCGTGATAATATTTCTAAAAACCTTGGGTGCTTGATACATTGTTAATTGGAAATAAATTTCTTGACACGAATTAGGACTTCATTTGAAAATAGTTTTTTGATGAAGTGCTTAGGCTAAATAGCCTCAATATTAGGCATAATGAACTATGCAGATAGATTTACCTAATAGGGGTAAGCAATGAATACATATTGACAAGGTGCTAAAACATTTTAGCATTTAAAACTTCCAAGGAGTAATTCTTGCCGGAGTCACATGGAAGAGTTTTTTTGCAAGACTCGGTGTCCCAAAACACTGATGAGCAAAATACATGAAGCAGATTCCACACACTTTTGTGTTTGAATTAATCATGTATTCCATGGTATGTAAAACAACCAGATATGTCCGATACTCCCAAGGTGTTGCGAATGTGGATACTAAAGTGATCAAAGTACTGATCGTGGGACAACAGTGAAAGATGTCATTGAGTGCTAGAGTAAGTACTGATGATATGTTTTCTCCCAAGTGGAGATCATGAAGAGTTCATTGTAAAATGTTACATCGATACAGTATTCATCTTTTCTCCATGTGATTTTCAATTTAAGTTAAGGGTTTTGTGTAATACACAATATGATGGCACGGTAGTTGGAAATTGTTCCCAACAGGATACCGTGGCGAATTCTATAACAAATGACTATGTATGTTGACGCTTTAGAAGCGAAAAACAAGATGTTGAATCATATAGTTCATTCATGAACTTAGTATGGTTCCAAGATGGCTTTTGTCAATGGGACACTACTGCAGGTAGTTTCTCCATAACTCAGTCTGAGGAATCCATGTTCGACCTGTGATTCACAAACATAAAAGCCAAGTCCATACAAAATATGAATTTTGTGAAAGCGTGAAAACACGAGGATATGCAGAGATAGACACGGATTTGAAGTTGTCCGATCCGATGGACATCAGGCTATACCACATGCGAAGCATTTTTTACACCGGTATGCCATAGGTGTAAAGTGCATTAGCATTAACTAGATTATTGACTCTAGTGCAAGTGGGAGTCTGTAGGAGATATGCCCTAGAGGCAATAATAAATGCTATTACTTATCTCCATGTTCATAATTATGTTTATGTTCCATGCTATAACTGATATGGTTCTCGAGTCTGCAATAACACAAGGCTCGAAGGAAGACTCATATGCACGCGTGGAATAAGAAACGGTAAGAAGCATTCCTAGTCTGGCCTCTAAGACTAGCTCAAGTGTTGCATGATGACTATGTTTTCCTAGTCATGGGCATGTCTATGCCAGCAACTTTGAGGGCACAATGTTAAGAGAACATTTGTGTTGAATCGACCCGGATTGATGTTATGCTATGATATTCATTCATCACAAGTTTAATGGTACATAACACAGAGATGGTTAATGTTTGCGTGATTCCTTAGACCATGAGAGTATCGAGTTTTTTCATGCTTGCTTCATGAACTTTGGGGTTTGTTAAACGTCATCCGTAAATGGGTGGCTATTACGGTGGCTTACGGGTTCATGGAAAAGTATGTCAAGTAACTTGATAGCTTAAGATTGGGATTTTCTCCTCCGATTATGGAGATATATTCTCGGGCCCTCTCGGTGTTACGGTGTCCATAATCGTTTGGCCAGACACCTTGTGATTTGATCACTGGGATGCCGGAACACGGAAACGAGAAAAGAGAACAAAACCGGTAACGAGGTAACTTGCATGGTGGACAAATTGTTCATCCATGGGGATGCAATAAATCTCACCTCGGGTGTTTGTGACATATCGCGAAGCAACAGGAATAGTTCACTGCAACTGGAGGTTCACTCGAATATTTATCCGTGTGGGTATAGGGGTCAATATGGGTGTCCACGGCTCCGATGTTGATCATTGATCGGAAGGGGTTCCGGGTCATGTCTATACTTCACTAAACCTATAGGGTCACACGCTTAAGGGTCATCTATCTGCTGAATACTAGACAGGGAGTCTGAGAGAAAATCATCGAAAAAGTTTCGGACACTGAAAAGTTTCGGACAGCGGAAAAGTTCCGCTTAGAGAGGTCACCGGATGAGTTTCGGTGAAACCTAAAAAGTTGATTCGGGGTATGCCATTAAGTCAAAATGGTTTTGACACATGCCTGATAATTCTTGGAGGGTGCCAGAATCATTCTGGAAACTTTTTGGAATTTTCGAAAATAAAAACTGGAAATGTTCCAGAGCTGTCGGAACCGGTTCAGATGCTTTTCGCAGATGAAAATCACTAAACTGGAATTGTTCCAGAACGCGTTGAAAATTATTATGGTGGGTACTGGAAATGTTCTAAGCCCACATAAATATTTTCAGTTCAAACAGACGCTGAAAAATATCACCGTGAATAGTGAAAGTGCTTTTTGGGATATTTTATGGGAAGACACCTTTTGGGGCTTTGCCCAAAAGATCTAGGGATGACATGGAAGGGTGGGAACCTCCTTTTGGGGGCCCCACAAGGAGTGGGACGTTCATGGGTGCAGCTCATCCATGGGGCCCCACTTGTCCCTTGTTTTCACTCTTTAGGTCCTTGGGAAGGACTCCATGTCATGTGGGTTTTGGGTTTTCTTGTAAAACCACCCTACCCCTTGGGATTTCCTATAAATAGAGGTGGAGGGGCAGCCCTCCACTCTCATCCCTTGCTCTCATACACATGCCGCATTATCTGGCTTCTTCTCTCCCTCCCACGAAAAGAGTTTCATAGAGCCGTAAGGATGTCTGGGTTCCGGCAGGAACTAGTTCTGGACGGCGAAGCCCCTGCCGGATAGATGACACCGTATGTGTGCAACTCTGTAGAGAGATCGTAGTTTCGGTCTTAGTTCGTGAGTGCCTCCCGAAGGGCTGTCCGTGTGACCGTCCGAGTTTCGAAGGTCCTCACAAAGGGCTGTCCGAGTGACCGTTCAAGTTTCAAAGGTCCTCCCGAAGGGCTGTCCGCGACACCGTCCGGGGGGCTGTTCGACCGCCTCCCGGAGGGCTGTCTGAGGAGCAGATGAGGGTATACATCCTCGCGATTGGGACATTGTAAATCCTAGCTGCGGGGATCTGCACCGCCGATCGTAATCAACTCTACTTCCTGCTGCGCTATGAGTCGGCAACGAAAAAGATCAAACCATGTATGCAGTCTCCATAGTGGTCCTGGGCTGGTGCGTAGGTTGGACAATTTTTTTTCTGTCGTGTTCCCCTGCACCCGAAGCAGCTTCCAATGGTGTCCGCGTAAGTGTTTTGGCTGCTTTTGTCTTGATAATTCTTGGCTTGTCTTCTCTTGTGTGTTTTTGTCTTGAGTTTTCTTCTCTCGCAAATTTCTTATCTTCACCTGCCGTGTTATGCAGGGCTCCGCTTTCTGTGTCACGGACCCTATCCACTTCGGTGATTGGGATGGCAAGCGGCCCCAAAGGCACCCGCCGCGTGGACCCGTCCGGCGCCCTTCTGGAGGCGACGAAGAGGAACGCGCGAGAGGCGCAGCAGGAGCATGATGTCACGACTCGGGCAGAGGTGGAGGCAGCAGACACGGCGTGGGCGGAGGCCGACGTGACGGCCAAGGCGTAGGCCAGTGCAGCGGCGAAGGAGCAGGTGGACACGGCGGCCAAGGCGCGGGCGGAGGAGCCGACCCATGATGGGGTTCCAGAGGCCGCTGGCCCTCAGCAAACGGAGCCGCCGGTGACGGAGGGCCAGACACTGACTGGAGGAGCCAGGGCCGACCAGACGACCTTGGAGAGGGGAGGGCCGACCCCATCGCCCCGGAGATGGAAGTGCCTCCGCGCGCACTGACTGTTGGCGACCCAGGTAGCCGACTCTAAATGCCAGAGGTGCCATCATCCAGCGTTGAGATGGTGGTGAGCCGGGCGGTCACGACCCGTGTCCCTGCACGCCAGCGCCCAGCGCGGGCGGTTTCAGCGCCGAGGACCATGGAGGTTGGGGCTATGAGCTCGTGGGTGCCCGACACCGAGGCCACCAGCGCCGCTCCGCCTGACTAGACGTCAGGAGCCGGCTCGGCTGTCCTCAACATGACGGTGAAGGACATCTTGGACCAGTTCAACGCCCATGACGCCACCGTCATGAAGTCCAGGAACGAGCTGCTGGCGATGCGGACGGCCGTCCGGGTATGCTCTCTCAACCTTGCTTTGAATTCTTGTAATCTTCAGTGGGGGCACGCCAGCATACCCACTAGGTGTAGCCCCCGAGTTCTAGGCCGGCTGCTGAGCAGGCGGGCTGGAACTTCAAGGTGTGCTTCCGAATGCTGAAGTGTCGCTTTTGTCACAGGACTACCATAACCTGCGTGCGGCCGCCTACAACTCCCAGAACCTGGCGCTGGCCAAGCGGACTGCCGACCTGAACCATAGCAGATGTATGTATAGTCGTCTTTCAGTGGGGGCGCACAAGCGCACACACTGGGTGTAGTCCTCAAGATTCGGGCCGACTGTTGAGCAGTCGAGCCGGATCTTCCGGCAACTACTTATTCTTGGTTGATGCTGACATTTGTTTCTTGTCTTGGCAGAGGTCACCGCTCAGCTACGGACGCACGTGGGCGAACTCGAGACTGAGATCCATGCCGAGGAGCAAGAGCGCAGCCAGGCCGCCAAGGAGTGCGACCGACTAGCGAAGGAGCTGGCGGACCAGGTGGAGAAGCACAAGGCGGAGATCCGGCAGCTGAAAGATGGCAAGGTGCTCCTCAAGGCCGAGTTCAGGATTGAGCGCTTGGACTAGGTCGAAAGGGAGAAGCTACTGTCAGACGGCTATGAGGTGATCGAGGACATGGTTGAAGGTAAATCCTTTCTTCTTTTGTTGCTTCGTTGCCGACTGCTGTAGGAACCAGCTTCTAAACTCTTGGTCTTCTTCTGGAAAGAGTTTCTCCCCGGTCGCTCCATTGCCGTCTGCCTGGCCATCAAGGCGCGGCGCATCTGCAAAGGAGGAGGGTGCAGACATGCCGCCGAATGCGCCCCGGACCCTGGGCGAGCAGCTCATGGAAATCAAGATGCGCCTTGAGCCGACGCTCCGTCTGCTCCACCATCTTCAGTGCGCCGGTTCGGAGGTCCTAGCGGGGCTCTGGTCGGATGATCATGTTCCTGGCACTCCCAGTCGGACTGCCGACTGGCTGGAGGTGGTGGTCGGGTGGTTTGAGGCCTAGAAGGGCACTGTGGCTCAGGCAGGCGCTCAGACTACGCTGGAGTTCGTCAAGGCCTGGTACCCAGACGTGAGGTTGGCCCAGCTAGCCACCTTCCACCAGGCGGCTGGACCTGAGCACGAGGCGGTGCGCGATGAGCTTGTCAAACGTGCGGTGACCCTTGCGGAGTATGCCGACACTGGCATCTTCATTCCGGAGCCGGACGAAGACGACGCTGAGGTGCCACCTTCGTGGTTTGGGCTGAACCCGGAGGAGTGGGAGGACTCGGCAGAGGAGATCGCCTTCAGTGACAAGGGCGAAGAGGACGAGGACGAGGAAGGTGAGGACGTCACACCGGATGCGGGAGCAACCAGCCAGGTTCTGACCGACTGGGCCTCCGCCGGCAAGCTGTGGGAGATTACGTCCACCGCCACCGACGCCGACCAGGCTGAGACCCGACAGCTAGACGCTCCACCAGCTGGCGCCTCAGCCAGCGCCGACTTGTCCACGCTGCCTGTAGCGCCCTTGGCCTAGGAGGCCCTTTATCCTTAGATTTTCTTTGTCTTATGCTTTGAACAAACAAGTCAATTATGCGCAGTTCCACCCGCTGGGGGTGTACTTCAAACTCTGTTGAATGCTGGCCTCGAGCCTTTTGCTATGTAAATAAGCTTATTCTCACACATGCTTGTGCTTTTGCCAGGTTCTGGCTTGGTTTTGCTTTTGTTCTATTCTGGCTTGGTTTTGCTTTTGTTCTATTCCGCCTTTTCTTTTGTCGCCTTTTGTTGGCTGCCGCCCTGCCAGCCGGACAGCCACGCAATGGTCTATGGCTGGGTCAGGGACTTGGCCGTTTAGAATAGGCAAGTTGCTTTGGCTGCCTAGAACATAGCGAGTCAAGCGAGAAGCCGGCCGACCGGCTGCTGAGCAGCCGGGCGGGTGAGGCGAGGGGCCGTCTTGGCACAAGTTAGCATTCTTCCTTAGTCATTTTTTGTGTGGACAACGTTTCTGGCCTTTAGCTCTTGCCAGCTGAACAGTCACGCTGCGAGCTATAGCTGAGGTGAAGAGAGGGCTCAGCTGTCGGCACACTACTTAGCTGACTTCAGGTTGTGCCAACTTGGGTCAACGCGGCGAGCCCCCGGGCTGGCTGACCGGACCTGGTGCAGGGTGAAAGAATGAAATAATACATTCATTGGCGAAGCTTATCATATAGATAAAAAGTTAGCCCCCGAGTGCGTCTCGGGGGACATGTTGTCTTTGCTTAACACAAAAGGTAGCGGTGTACATACACTGCATCAACTGTAAAATCGTCGGAGAAGATTTGCATTCCATGGGCGCTCTGTTTCTTTGCCGGAATCGTCCCTCTTCCATGCCCTGGGCTTTTGCGCCTCCATGAGGTAGTAGGAGTCATTGCCCAGGGCCTTGCTGATGATGACAGGCCCTCCCAAGGGACTGAGAGCTTGTGCTGGCCGGCTGTTCGCTGGATCAGCCGGAGCATAAGGTCCCCTTCGTGGAAGGATTGTGGCCTGACCTTCCGGCTGTGGTAGCGGTGCAGGCTCTGGTGATAGATGGCGGACCGGCTGAGTGCCAGCAGCCGGGCCTCTTCCAGCAGATCGATGCTGTCTTCTCGCACCTCCTTCGCTTCCGCCTTCGTGTTCGTGGTGACGCTAGGCGAGTCGAACTCGATGTCAGTTGGGATGACAGCCTCGGCCCCATACATGGGGAAGAAGGGAGTGAAGCCGGTTGCTTTGTTTAGCGTAGTTCTTAGACTCCAAAGGACTGCCGACAGCTCCTCGATGCAGCATCGAGCCGAGCGTTCCAGCGGCTCGACCGGTCGGGGCTTGATGCTGCATAGGATGAGACCATTTGCTCGCTCCACCTGACCGTTTGACTGCAGATGGGTAATGAATGCTAGGTCTAGTCAGATGCCCTGCGTCACGCAGAAATGGGCCAGGCGCCTTTGGAGAAGTTTGTGCCATTGTTGGTGATGATGCTGTGCGGGATACCATACCGGACGGTGATATCAGCAATGAAGGTCAAAGCAGTCGGACCATTTAGCTTCTTGATTGGCTTTCTTTTGATCCACTTCGTGAACTTGCCCATGGCGACCAGCAGATGGGTCATGCCGCCGCACGCTGTCTTGAACGGGCCCACCATGTCTAGCCCCCACACGGCGAACGACCAAGTGAGGGGGATGGTATTGAGTGCAGAGGCCGGCTGGTGTTGCTTGGAGCTGAAGCCTTGGCCCCCCTTGCACTTGCGGACCAACTCTTTGGCGTCGTCCAAAGGAGTCGGCTAGAAGAAACCATGGTGGAAAGCCTTGGTGACGAGGGATCTAGAGGTGGCATGGTGGCCGCATTCTCCTTGATGGTTGTCTCGGAGGATTGCAATGCCTTTCTCTGGCTCCACACAGCACTGGAAGACACCAGTCACACTGCGCCTGACAAGCTCTTTGTTCACTATTGTGTAAGCTGCTGCCCAGCGTTGCACCTGCCGGGCCAAAATCTCATCGGTTGTTAGCTCTCGGCTCGCCAGGAAGTTGAAGATGGGCTGTGCCCCAAGATGGTGCTTGTACCACTCTCATGACTGCAACTGGTACTAGGGCGGTTGGGTTGGGAGGCGGCAGGTTGGAGCCGGCCGCTGCTTGCTGTGTTGCTGAAGTCCCTGAGTCGACTGTTGCAGTCCCCGGGCCGGGTTCTGAAGTCCCCGGGCCAGGTTCAAGTGCCACGGTCCCTGGGCTGCTTGCGGAAGTCCCTGGGCCGGCTGCTGAAGTCCCTGAGCCGGATCCGACTTCTCCGGGGTTAGCCAACACGAAGATGGACTCTGATTCCGGCGAAGGTTGGATAGACGGCTTGCACAGACACTAGAGGGAGACACCAGCTGGTATGGCTTGCCGGGTGGAGCCGATCTGGGCTGGGGTGTCCGCTTGCTCGTTGCCGGCCGGTGGTACGTGGAGGAATTCGCACATGTCAAAGTGCCCGCTGATCTCCTGGACGAGGAAGCGGTAGCTTGCCATGTTTGCATCCTTGGCGTCCCAGTCTCCAGACGACTGCTGGACTACCAAGTCCGAGTCGCTGTAGCATATAATCCAGTGGATGCCGACCTCCTTGGCTAGTCGGAGCCCGTGGATGAGTGCTTCGTACTCGGCCACGTTGTTGGAGGTGGCGAAGTGGATTTGCAACGTGTACTTGAGCTTGTCGCTCTTTGGATAGGTGAGGATGCTGCCGGCTCCCAGACCGGTGCGCATCTTTGAGCCATCGAAATTCATCCGCCAGTGAGTGGAATTCAGCGCTAGTGGCAAGTACTGGGTCTCAGCCCAGTCGACTAGGAAGTCGGCCTACTCTTGGGATTTGATGGCGGTGCGAGGCTGGTAGAGGATGGTGTGGGGAGCCAGCTCAATGGACCACTTTGCCACCCGGCCTGAAGCATTTCTGTTGCCTATGATCTCGGTAAGAGGGGCGGCACAGACGACCGTGATGGTGTGCTCCTAGAAGTACTGCTTGAGCTTCTTGGCGGCAAAGTACACACCGTAGCACATCTTCTGGTAGTGGGGGTAGTTCTGCTTTGAGGTGGACAGCACCTCGCTCAGGTAGTAGACCGGCCTCTGGACCAGCTGGGCCTTGCCGTCTTTTGGTCGCTCGACCACGATCACAGTGTTGACCACCCGGCCGGTAGCGGTGATGTACAGGAACATGGGTTCCTTCGTAGCCGGAGTAGCCAGAACAGGCGGCGTGGACAACATCCGCTTGAGCAGGAGGAAGGCCTTGCCACAGCCCTAGAATAATTCTTGTAATTAGTGGAATTACATTCATGCATCATGTTTAAATTTTTTTAAACTTGAAATGGGGATGTTCAACCCCTAGCACCAAATAGAATTCAACCAGGCTCAATTTGAAATTGTTTCAATGAACCCAAAATGCCCTTCTGAAAAGTTCATCATTTTTGAATTGGTCCAGAACCTCTGCCAAAAATGGTGCACATTTTTCTAGGTCACTCTAGATTTTTGAATTAAATCATTATGTATTTCAATTTGGGCATTTAACTGCTATAATTATGTTAATTGCTCAAATAATTTTGGAACTAAATGTGGGCTGTTGGAAATAATTCAAATAGTGCACACAATTATTTGCAGGATTTATAAAAGTGATTTGGTATTTTAAAGTAAATCAAAACAAACGAAACAAATAGAAAAACAAAAAGAAAAAGAAAAGAGAGAGCGAAAGGGAAACTAACCTGGGCATACCTCACCTGGCCTGCTCCTATAACAGAGGCCCAGCCCACCAGGCGCCGTCGTCCTCCTGGCGCCAGTCGGCCAGGTGCGTGGCCGACGCGCGTGCACGCATGACACGCCAGGCCACCAGGGCGCCTGCTTGCCTCCTCCTGCCAGCGAGACGACGCGAGAAAACACCCGGGAGACGTTTGGATCATGCCAACCGCTCCATTTCTACCCCTCGCCTCTCCCTCACCCTCTCGAAGCCATAGCCGAACGCTGCCGTCGCTGTCGCTCGCTGTCATCGCGTCCACCGTGCTCCCCGAGCCGCCCGAGCTGTCCCCGAGCTCCGCCACCTCATTCCCTACCTCCTCACCGAGCCACGCGACCAGAAGGGCCCCGAAGCGCCACCGCCGATGCCTTTCCGCTCCTCGGTCGCCGGAGATCCACCTCGCCGCCCCGCTCAGCTCTGGCCTTTCCTCGAGCCTGCTTCGACACCTGCTGCAACCGCTGTGAGCTGTTCCTCCCACCCCTATCCGTTCTCTCCCTCGCACACCGTAGCCACATCCCCGCTCGCTCCCGAACGTTGGCCGCCACCCCGAGCTCATTTCCGATGAGCTTCAGCCGCCCTAGCTACTGCTGCCTTCTGTGCTGGATGTGGGAGAGCTCTGGCTCCCCGTAGCCACTCTCCACCGTCCTTTTGGTCGCCGGAGAAGTGAGCCCGAGCCCTCCGCCATGTTTGCTGCTGCCAGTGGCTAAACACCGGCGGGTTAGCCCCGGTTTGACCAAGGATTTGACCCTCCTAGTTCACTGACACGTGGGCCTGGCCCTGCTAGGATTAGTGCTAATTAAACTAGGATAGTTTAGTTAGTAACTGACATGCGGGACCCACTGGTCAGTTTGACTTGGGCCGCTCCGTTGACTGCTGACGTCAGCGTGATGTCATGCTGACGCAGTAAATCATTTACTGGATTTTGTTTAATTCTACATAACCAGAAAAATCCAGTAAATGATTTGAACTTCAAAAAATCATAAAAAATAATCTATAGCTCACAATGAAATAATTTATATATGAAAATTGATCAGAAAATCCAAAGAATCTGTTTATGGCATTTTCATGCATGTTGGAGCAACTTATACCTACCGAATTGGTCAAATCAAATAAATGGCATTCGAATTTCACATATAGAGTTTGAATTTGAACCTTGGGTTCAAACCAACTTCACTTAACTTGTTGCTATCTACATTAGCTTAAATCACAACATATTGCCATGCCATGATCATGCATCATATTGTCGCATTGCATTGATTGTGTTCTTTATCTTTTGCTGGTAGTTCTTCCCCCCTTAGTAAACGTTGTTCCGATGATGAGTTCGATGACACTGATGAAGAGCTATACTATCTTCAGAAGTGCCAGGCAAGAAAACCCCCATTGAGTATTCTGATACAATCCCACTCTCTTGCTCCTGCTCTCTTTTACTTCATTAGGACAACAACGATTCAACTGTTACATGCTGTGGTAGTTGAACCCCTTTCCTCTGCATGACCTATCTTTGCCACAGTAAATAGTTGAAACCCACTACCATGAGTATGAGTTGTTTGAGCCATGATGTGTGTCGGCGTCAAAACCGGCAGATCTCGGGTAGGGGGTCCCGAACTGTGTGTCTAAGGCGGATGGTAACAGGAGGCAGGGAACACGATGTTTTACCCAGGTTCGGGCCCTCTTTATGGAGGTAAAACCCTACGTCCTACTTGATTAATATTGATGATATGGGTATTACAAGAGTTGATCTACCACAAGATCAGAGATGCTAAACCCTAGAAGCTAGCCTATGGTATGATTGTATGTTGTCCTACGGACTAAAACCCTCCGGTTTATATAGACACCGGAGAGGGCTAGGGTTACACAAGGTCAGTTTACAAAGGAGGAGATGTACATATCTGTATTGCCCATCTTGCCTTCCACGCCAAGTAGAGTCCCATCCGGACACGGGACGAAGTCTTCAATCTTGTATATTCATAGTCCAACAGTCCGGCCAAAGGTTATAGTCCGGCTGCCCGGAGACCCCCTAATCCAGGACTCCCTCAGTAGCCCCTAAACCAGGCTTCAATGACGATGAGTCCGCGCACAGCGTTGTCTTTGGCATTGCAAGGCGGGTTCTTCCTCCGAATACATCATGGAAGAATTTGAATATAGGGATAGTGTCCGACCCTGCAAAATAAGTTCCACATACCACTGTAGAGAGAATAATATTTCCACAAATCTAATTTGCTGACTTGTTTTGGCAACACGACATTATGTCATGGCCTGGCAATTATTCGAACCATTTCCTTTAACTAGCCCCGCACATAACGCGAGGCAGTTTTTTGACATGTCTTTTCAAAGCAGAGATCGTGTCCCCTTATCACGGGATTCTCATCAATACAGGCGTGGGTAACCCAACCGCGCCATCGATTACGACGCTTGGGGGATAAGCGAGTTTTACCAGGCTAGTGGGGACGCATAGTTTTCGTCCGCCCATATAAAGGGATAAGGATTCACCTTTTCATCCACGCCTTCTTCCTCCTTTGCTCATCCATTTTCGCACACTCGAGCTCCAGCGCCCAAGTCCGCATTTCCCACCTCGACCTTATCCAACCATGTCCGGAGCGGGAGGCAGGTGGATGGTCTCCTCCGTCATGGAGGGACACATCAAGAAGCTGAGGAGAGCAGGATACCTGCCCGACGACATCGCGCACCGGCTCCCAGATGAGGGGCAGCTCATCCCCACCCCCAGGCCCCATGAGAGGGTAGTGATCCTTACCCATTTCCTCCGCATACTGGGATTCCCTCTCCAACCATTCGTCCGGGGGCTCATGTTCTACCACAGCCTGGATTTCCATGATCTGGCCCCGAACTTCATCCTCAACATCTCGGCGTTTATCGTCATGTGCGAGGCCTTCCTCCGCATCAAGCCCCACTTCGGCTTATGGCTGAAGACCTTCAATGTCAAGCCGAAGGTAGTGAGCGGCCGCCAGGCGGAGTGCGGAGGCGCCATGGTGGGAAAGATGCCCGACGTTGAAAGTGCGTTATATCGACTAGAGGGGGGGTGAATAGGTGATTTTTATGAAAGTCTTCAAAACGTGAGAGTTATGAAGACAGACAGCGAAGATTATGCCTTTTACTATGCAGCGGAAGTTAGATTACACTAGGCCAGCCATGGTCATGTATTCAGTAGAGTGAAAGCACAATGACAAACAACTGTAGTGTAATAAGGATCAGGTAGGAAGAAGTTATGAAGCCAAACAGTTCATACATACACGTTGTGAAGACAAAAGATAAAGCAAGCCTGCAATGGCTTCACAATGTGTAATAGTAAGAAAAGGAGGTGAAGATGAAACCAGTGACTCATTGAAGACAATGATATGTTGGACCAGTTCCAGTTGCTGTGACAATTGTACGTCTGGTTGGAGCGGCTAGGTATTTAAACCTTAGGACACACAGTCCCGGACACCCAGTCCTGAACACACAGTCCAGGACACCAAGTCCTCACCGTATTCTCCTTGAGCTAAGGTCACTTAGTCCTCGCCCAATCACTCTGGTAAGTCTTCAAGGTAGACTCCCAAACCTTCACAAACTTCGTTCACTAGCAATCCACAATGTCTCTTGGATGCTCTGAACGCGACGCCTAACCGTCTGGAGGATTCACAGTCCTCAAGTGTAATAAGTCTTCAGATCACATAGACAAGAAGACTCAAGTGATGCCCAATTTTCTCTGGCTCTGGGTGGTTGTGGGTTTTCTCCTCACTAGGAATTTTCTCTCAAAGGCTTCGAGGTGGGTTGCTCTCAAACGACAAAAGCCGTGCACTGAAATCTGAGCAGCCAACCGTTTATGGTTGTGGGGGTGGGCTATTTATAGCCACTTGGCAACCCGACCTGATTTGTCCGAAATGACCCTGGGTCACTAAGGAACTGACACGTGTCTCAACGGTTAGATTTCAAACTCTCATGGCAGCTTTACTTGAGCTACAAGCAAAGCTGACTTGTCCGGCTCTGGACAAGATTCGCTCTCATTGTCTTCGCTCGAAGACATAGGTTTTTGATTTAGGCATCACTTCGGTCATTCTGACTGGTTCTCCTGGACCCCACTTAACAGTACGGTGGTTCCTATGACTCAACACAGAATAAAAAGAATTGCGAAAGATCTAAGTCTTCGAGTTCCATAGGCTTCATAACGTGTCTTCTTTTGTCATAGTCTTCAATGTGAATATCTTCATATACCACCTTTGTCTTCAATGTCTTCATACATTTTTAGGGGTCATCTCTGGTAGTAAAACCGAATCAATGAGGGACTTCTACCTGTGTTTTCCTGCAATTCTCACAAACACATTAGTCCCTCAACTAGGTTTGTCATCAATACTCCAAAACCAACTAGGGGTGGCACTAGATGCACTTACAATCTCCCCCTTTTTGGTGATTGATGACAAACTAGTTGAAGTTTTCAACGGGGAATATAAAGTGTGAAGTTTGTAAAGGATAGGGAATTGTCTTCATAAGTTGCAAGGGCTCCCCCTGAAGATGTGCATATAAGTTAATTTGCTTTTGGAATGCAAATGCACATGGCAGGTTGTACTTGTGGAGATCCACTTCAGCTTATGATGACAATCCACTATGCATGTGAAAGTATATGAAGATAATGACATGCATAATGGAAAATGGAAGTCTGCAGAATGAGACAAGTGCGGAATTTATCGTCGCACATGCGGAATTTATCTTCGCAAACAGAGTGGCAAACGAGTAGCAGACGACCATCGAGTTTTAGTGTTTACAACTCAAAGAACCAAATGAAGCAAAATCAAGAGTTGTAAACACGAAGCAAAATATGACAAAACATAAGGCACCTGCCCATATTGACCCGCTTGAAGACTATAGACATCATACGCTTCTCCCCTTTTGTTAGTAATGACCAAAAAGGTTTGAAGACATAGAGTTTGCTATGCGTTCCCAGGCGCAGCAGGGTCGGTGGAGTTGTTTGGCGGTGCAGAGCTGGGACGTGCTGAAGCAGGTGGTGGTGATGTAGCATCGTCGTCTTCATCAATGATCCTTGCAGTAACTGTGGCAGCAGATGAAGAGAACTCAGAGTCTTCTAGTGATGGTGTGTTGCGCATCACAACCCTTCTAGGAGGTGTGGTGTCAAACTTGAAACGGTCTGTGAAGCCATCCTCTTCAAGTTCAGCTTCAGTACATATCATTGAGAGCCCTTTCCATGTACGACGACAGGTTTCGTGTGTAACGAAGGCATTCTTGGTGGCAAGGTTTCGAAGACGATTGACATCCACCAGTCTTGCTTTTGGTGAAGGGCCACAAGAAGCTCTCGGTCAGTGAGGACCCGAGCACGCTTCTTGGGTCTTGGAGCATTTGTACTGTCTGTGGCTTCAGTAGATGCTGGTGCACGTGTAGTGCCAGCCAACGGATATACCCTGGATATGGCTTCAACACCTTCAACATTCTGCGTGAAGCTCTGGTGTTCTGCATTCTGAAGACTTATCGGTTGCTTGGCAGGCTCAGGGTATATTGCTTCAGCAGAGGTATCCACATCTGGCAAGAAGATCCGATGGTTTCGGGCACATGGCTGATACGAGATCGCAGAGTGTAGTTTGATTAGCCTCATCACCCAAGGAGCATAGAATTTCAAGCCAAATAATTCTGAGCCTGACGCTGCAAGTTGGCGTATGAAGAGATCCTGTGCGTTGAAGCATTTGCCATGCAGGATATTGAATATGAGAGTCTTCATTGCACCCTCAATCTTAGCATGTGGTGAGTGTCCCTTAATGGGCCAGAGAGTCCGCCGGATGATGTGATATATGGTCCTGGGCAGGTACTCTAGGTCTTCAACGAAGAACTCAGTAGGATAAGGTGCATCATGAGGCAATGGCTTCATCATTGAGAGCATCTGACTCATATTGGGTTCAGGCCTCTGGAATATGCTCTCAATAGCTTCAGAATGTAGTTGACAGCCTTCCTCGAAGAATTCGCCTGGAGTGGGCAGGCCAGTGAGCTCAATGATATCAAATGCATTGGCTTCATGATGGATATTGCCAGTCATCCACTCCAGGATCCAAGTCTTCGGATCTCTGTTGTATCCTTTTATATGAAGGGTGGCATAGAACTGAAGCAGAAGCTCTTCATTCTAGTGCTCTTCATCAGTCACAAACGGCAGCAGACCCACTTGCCGGAAGCAATCCAAAGCTTCCTCAAGACATGGCAGACCAGCAATGGCTTCAACCTCAAGGCGCTTGTGCAGGAAGATGCAACCTTGGTTGTATAAGATGCATGAATAATAGCTGCGCTGAGAATAGCTCCAGAACCTATCTGACACAATCCTTTCCCTTGAATAGGGGTTCTTGGAGCTATTGAAAAATGTATTGTCTGCCTTGAAGCTGTTAATATCAAAGGAGCCAGGTGCTGATGCAGGACCTGGGAACCTTGGAAGCCTTGGGACTGGCTTCTGGACATGAGGCCTGTGCTCAATGTGATAATCAAACTGTGGACCTGCAGCAGACTCAGGAATAGAAGCGTCTGGCTCAGTAGCTTCGCTGTCCGCTGAAGCATTTGGTGGGGCGGGCTCCACATTGGCTTCAGTGTTTGTGGTGGCAGCCGCAACATTTTCTTCCTCTGCTTGTGTAGTTGGAGGGACAACTTCAGGCACGTTCTCCCGGAGAACTGCATCTTGATGGAGCGGGGAAGTGGGTTCTGGTGGTGCTTCTACATTGTCTTCGGCTGATGCAGCCGGAATTTCTGCAGTATGGACTTGAGGCCTTGGACCTTTGCGAAGCCTACGGAACGCAGACGACGCTTGTGGGGTTGGAGTGGGCTGGGCCTCAATGTCTTCTTCCTCCTGAGGGCGATCCGCCCATGACTCATCTTGTGCCATTGGCGTCAGAGGACGACCAATACTGATGAGTTCGCTTGTTTCAAGCGGAGGAATGGCTACATCATCTTGTACATTGTCTTGGTGACCAATGTCTTCAACATCTGTGGGGTCGGCTGCTGGAATATCTTCAGCTTCAGGAGCCTCTGTGGGAGCAGGCTCATGAATTGTCAGTCGTCTTTCTGCATTGGGGTGAATGACAGAAAGGGGTTCAACCATCAAGGGCTCTGTGGGAGCAGCCCTAGATTTCTTGGTCTTGCGCTTCTTTTTGCTGGGGGCAGTAGGAGAGGCTTCAGAGCTCTTCCTTTTTCTGGCTTCAGCCTCTGCAGTTCTTGTCTTCTTTAGCTCTGAAGCTGTTGACCGGCTCTTTGGCTTCGAGCCAGTCGTTGCAGTGGGGAAGACAATTTGAACCGCTTCTTGCCGAGGTGCCTCTGGTTCATTCACAGCAGGCTCCTTCTTCTTCTTTGCGGCCATCTTGGGGTCGATGCCAGGACGCCCAAGTGCCTTGCGCTTTTCGGCCTCGTTGTAGGCTTGAACACATTTTTCTGCCAAAGACTTCATCCTTTCACGTGAGCCCTGAGCTTCAGCACGCTTCTTCAGAAAGTTTTCCTTGAGCTCATGCAGCATGATTTTGAAGCTCCTCACTTCCTGCATGCTGAGGCTGGCCATTTGCTTCTTGAACCGAGCCTTCTCGTGATCAATTTTCTGCTTCAGCTCAACAATGCGCTGAGCAATGGCCAGTTCTGAAGCAATTGCGCCTTGGAAGGCGACGCTGAGGCCAACAGGCAGTTGCAGATCATTGAAGCTTATGTCTGGTGAGTCAAACCATTCATCAATAAAGCTGTGGATGATGGCGACATCAAAGAGAGGCAGATTGTTGAAGATTTCAGCTTCTTCTTTGCTTTTGATAAGCTGCTCTAGAGCGTCATCTCCCAGATCTTCATCGCTTGATAGATCAATGGCTTCGCTGCGCAGAATGGCAGCAGCAGTGAGCGCTTTGCCTGTTTGTTGCTGGGGCTCCTTTTCCTTCTGGGGCTTGGAGACGCGGGATACGTCTTCAGACTGCACACTGACTTCAGGAGGTGCAGTTTTCAATGGCTTCGCCCTTGAGATTTTTGAGGCAGGGGCCGGCTTTGAAGCTTTTGGTTTCTTCGTCTGCTTTGGCTTCGGCACAGCAGGAGCTTCATCAGACTCAGAGTCAGCTGGAGGGTCATTCACAGCAGTCCCTTGGACTAAGATGTGGGTGATCAGGCCCTCAAGATTGGCGAACGGACCGATGATATTGGGTTCCGTGTCGCGTGTGCCATCTGCCCTTGGTGCGGAGGGACCAGGGTTGAAGTCTGACCCAAATTTCTTCTTATTCAGCTTCGCTGACTGTTGGGCAAACTGAAAGTTGCGCTTGAAGAGATTGTCATCACGGCACCAGAGGAGTGATGACGGATGCGCATCATCAGGCTGTGGTTCTCGGACCATGCATGGGTAGAAGCCCTGAGCAATGGCTTCAGCTCTGGTCTTGGGTGCGAGGTTCTTGTATAAGATGTCCCCCCATGGCTTCTTTATGGCACTCTTTTCAGCATACTCCTGAGTGACGAAGCGGTATTTGAACCACTGTTCTGCCCAATAGCGTCGAATCCATTGGATTCGGGTCTTGCGCTGCCCATAGCTCTCTTCTGGATCTGTTTTGTACATTTCTGCCAAGTCTTCAGGCAGATCTTTGGAAGTTCCCGCACGTCTCTGTCTGCCCCCCTTCCTTGCTGCTACTTCAGAAGCCATAAGCTTTAACTTGAAAGGCTTCAAGGCTTTCAAAGGCTTTCTTTTTCTGGACCAACAGGAACTGGCTTCAGGAGAGTTTATGTGATGCTGTAGAAATTCTGCAAATGAATGCAGACTATGAGAACCGAAGGATTCTCCCACGGACATGTACCTGTGACAGCATTAAGGTGCGAGGGAAGGGGAAGAGGTCATATGCATTCTCAGAAGGTTTTGAAGATTAATCAGTTTAGAAGACATTGACCTCATCGTGCGAAGACATTCACTCATAGATAAGAAGTTGGTTCCAGATTTGTACGAACCCACAGATCAGTACAAGTGAGGAATCTAACTACTTTATGAAGCACAAGTGAATATACTAGGCATGTTATGAGATGCAGCGAGAGATCTAACTAGTGTGAAGAGAAACTTCTTATGGTAGAAAGTGACAGAACCATGAGATCAAAAGAGGCTGTAAAAAGAAGTTTTATTTACCACACTGGAACTGCTAGACGGAAGGGAGTTGATGCTGAGCAGTTCAGTCCTCCGTGCCCTAACTTGGCGACGGAAAACACCTACGGCAACAGCGGAGAGGACGATGTCCGCGGTCGGCATGAGGACGGCGTTGGAGAGGTTGCGGCAGCGAAGCGCTTCGTCTCCGGCGTCTTCGAGTGCTAGATGTGGCGCTAGGGTTCTTGTGAGGGTGGAAGAAGGAGATAATGACTGCGGTAAGTGTGAATTTATAGGCTCAGGGGCGGCACTGTGCTATTACACAGGTGCCCCTGGCGGTTCGCATTTGAGGAACGCGTGGCCAGTTAGCGGATGTTTGGGGTTTGTTCCACGTCCCACGCATGCCTAAATTGTCGGGCGGTCGTTCCTGCTTCTCCGGATTTTATGTGGAGGAATGAGCATTAAAAACGGACTTTATGGTTGTCTCTATATCTTCAGCTGACAAGGACACAGTGAAGACATTCAACATTTTCAATAGAATGCATATGACTTGGAGAGATAGAATTCGAGATAGAAAGCATAGAGAGATTAGGGTCCGATCACATTCACTTAGTTCAAAAGATTCAACCAAGAAGACATAGCTATAAGTGAATGCTGTAGAGGACAGAACACTACTATGTATATATATTTATATAATTAATGTAGTGAAGATAATCATGAAGACATGTTGAGTTTGAAGCCAAACGAAATGTGAAGATATTGCAAGGTAACGCCATGAGTGACACACTTCAAAAATGGAACGTTTGGTGCTGGCGTTACCCACCGTATAGGAAGTATTAGACCCAGACACGGCGCACAATTATCATGGCGCTCCGAAGTCAAATTCCACATTAATGTATTCACACTTAGAATGTATGTCTTCATTGATTGAAGATATACTTTACTTTGTGTGTTGTACATCTAAGTCATCAATATGCATAAGTGTTAGGATGTGTCTGATCATAGGACATTTGAGGATTCCAAGATATTTAGCTCACATCGTAACTTGCAAAATCTCTTCTCATCCAAGGGCTTGGTGAAGATATCCGCCAATTGCTCTTCAGTGTTGATGTGTATGATATCAATGTCTTCCTTCACAACATGATCTCTGAGAAAGTGATGACGAATTTCAATGTGCTTTGTCTTCGAGTGCTGAACTGGGTTGTTGGCAATCTTGATGGTGCTTTCATTGTCACAGTAAAGTGGCACTTGCTTTAGATGAATGCCATAGTCGTTGAGTGTTTGCTTCATCCACAGAAGCTGAGCGCAGCAAGATCCAGCAGCAATGTATTCAGATTCAGCAGTGGAGAGAGATACACAGTTCTGCTTCTTTGAAGACCAACATACAAGTGATCGTCCCAGAAAATGACATGTGCCTGATGTAGACTTGCGATCAACCTTGTCACCAGCATAATCAGCATCCGAAAATCCAACCAAATCAAATTCTGAGCCCTTTGGATACCATAATCCTAGAGTTGGGGTGTGAGCCAAATATCGAAGAATTTGCTTCACAGCTAAGTGATGCGACTCCTTTGGTGCCGCTTGAAATCGAGCACACATGCAAACACTAAGCATAATATCTGGCCTAGATGCACATAAATAAAGCAAAGACCCAATCATGGAGCGGTATACCTTTTGATCGAACTCTTTACCATTGTCGTCAGGACCTAGATGATGTTTGGCTGGCATTGGTGTTGTGAAGCCTTTGCAGTCTTGCATACCGAACTTCTTCAGGCAATCTTTGAGATACTTCTCTTGAGATATGAAGATGCCATTGCGCTGTTGTTGTATTTGAAGACCAAGGAAAAATTTCAGCTCCCCCGTCATGGACATCTGATATTGCTCTTGCATCATATATCCAAACTCTTCACTGTACTTTTGATTGGTGCAGCCGAAGATAATGTCATCCACATATATTTGGCATACAAACAGCTCACCATCATATGTCTTCGTGAAAAGAGTGGGATCCAGGGAACCAGGTATGAAGCCTTTGCTCTTCAGGAAGTACTTGAGTGTGTCATACCAGGCCCTAGGGGCTTCTTTGAGGCCATACAGTGCCTTGTTGAGCTTGTATACCATGTCAGGATGTTTTGGATTTTCAAAGCCAGGTGGCTGTGCAACATACACTTCTTCTTCAATCTTGCCATTGAGAAAGGCACTTTTCACATCCATTTGATATAGAAGTATGTTATGATGATTTGCATAGGCCATCAGTATGCGTATAGCTTCAAGCCTTGCCACAGGAGCAAATGTTTCATCGAAGTCAATGCCCTCCACTTGAGTATATCCTTGAGCAACGAGACGAGCTTTGTTTCTGACAACTTGACCATGCTCATCTTGCTTGTTGCGGTATATCCATTTGGTGCCTATTATGTTGTGCTTCCGTGGATCAAGACGCTTAACCAGTTCCCATACATTATTCAGCTCAAACTATTGAAGCTCTTCTTGCATAGCTTGAATCCATTCAGGTTCCATGAAGGCTTCATCAACTTTCTTGGGTTCTGATATTGAGACGAATGCGAAGTGCGCATAGAAGTTTGCTAGCTGAGTTGCCCTTGAACGAGTGAGTGGACCAGGTGCATTGATGCTGTCAATTATTCTGTCAATCTGCACTTCATTTGCAACACGAGGATGTACAGGGCGAAGACTTTGCTCTTGCTGATCTGTGTTGTTGTTGGGAGGAATGTCTTCAGGCTGAGCATTGTCTTCATGTTGATCAGGTGCTGAGATGATAAGTTCTTCTTCAGGATGAGCTTCAGAAGGTATAATCTCTCCAGTTCCCATAAGCTTGATTGATTCACTAGCTGGAACTTCATCTAGCACATTTGGCAGTTGCTCTCTTTGTGAACCATTTGTCTCATCGAACCGTACATCCACTGTTTCAACCACTTTGTAATGGAAGAGATTGAAGACTCTGTAGGAGTGTGAATCCTTTCCATATCCAAGCATAAAGCCCTCATGTGCTTTTGGTGCAAACTTTGAGGTGTGGTGGGGGTCCTTGATCCAGCACCTTGCGCCAAATACTCTGAAGTAACTGACATTTGGTTTCTTGCCAGTTAGGAGTTCATAAGATGTCTTGTTTAGAAGCTTGTGAATATAGACACGATTGATTGTATGGCATGCAGTGTCAATGGCTTCAGTCCAGAATTTTCTTGGAGTCTTGTATTCATCTAGCATCGTTCTGGCCATTTCAATGAGTGTTCTGTTCTTGCGTTCGACGACGCCATTCTGCTGTGGCGTGTACGGAGCTAAGAATTCATGTGTGATGCCCAAGGTATCCAGATATGTATCAAGGCCAGTGTTCTTGAATTCAGTGCCATTGTCACTTCTGATGTGCTTTATCTTGGCACCAAAATTGTTCATAGCTCGATTGGCGAAGCGTCTGAAGACATCCTACACTTCAGTCTTGTAAAGGATTATGTGCACCCAAGTATATCTAGAGTAATCATCAACAATGACGAAGCCATAGAGGCAAGCAGTAGTAGTAAAAGTTGAGTAGTGAGTGGGACCGAAAAGATCCATGTGGAGCAGTTCGAAGGGTTGTGTAGTAGTCATGATTGTCTTCGAAGGATGTTTTGCCCTTGTCATCTTCCCTGCTTCACAGGCACCGCATAAGTGATCTTTCTTGAACTTGACGCCCTCGATGCCTGACGTGCTTCTTCTTCGCAAGAGTGTGGAGGTTCCTCATGCTAGCATGCCCAAGCCTCCGATGCCAAAGCCAGCATTTTAAAGCTTTTGCAAGAAGACATACTGCAAGTTGTGGTCCTGCTGAGAAATCTACCACATACAAATCATCTTTTCGATACCCTTCAAACACTAGAGACTTGTCAGATTCCATTAGTACTAGGCAACGATATTTTCCAAACATTACAATCATGTTTAAATCGCAAAGCATTGAGACAGACATTAAGTTGAAGCCAAGGGATTCAACAAGCATGACTTTATCCATGTGTTGATCCTTTGAGATTGCAACTCTTCCTAGACCCAATACCTTACTTTTACCAGTGTCAGCAAATGTGATGTGGCTCTTGTCGGATGGACGTAAGGTTGAGTCCATAAGAAGGCTTCTTTTGCCAGTCATGTGATTTGTACACCCACTGTCAATAATCCATTCTGAAGACTTTGAAGTCGCTGGTGTCGTACCCTACAGTGCAGTTAGGGGGATAGGCTTCACGAAGAGAATTGTGAAGCAAAAACATTTGACGAACCAGTGGGTTATGAAAACTTAGATCTAGATTAGGACTAATAGGGAGAGTAGCATGCGATTCAGGAACGAGGTACATAATGATGCCATTCGGGCATTTTATCTTGCGCCCTACAAGATTTTTAAGGTCCCCAGCAATAGCATCAGAAGATTTTGTTTTTCTGCTGGAGACCTTTCCCTGCAAAAGAGAGTTAAGCTTTCTTAACCACCCACATCTTCAAGGGTGGCTTAGAAGCAATAAGTATAAGTGCAGCATCTGGAATTTTGGCTTTAAAGACTTAGCAAACAGTCTAGCAGGTGGACAATAGTACTCATAGGAATAGGCAGAATAATTTTTGGTCATATGAAGATGACGATTCGAAGAACCGCTCTCCTATTCATATGCCTGAGTATGGTTTCCCTGCAAAACATTTGCATTAGTGTGACTCAGGTGAGTCCTCTGATTGTATGAAGCCTTTGGACCATATGAAGCCTTTGGTCTGAGGTTTGTCTTCTTCAAGTGAGGTGTCATGAAGACATTAACAGGAAGATTTTCCAGACATTTTTTCGGAACCCAGATCTTCTTCATAGGCGGTCCATTCCTGCAGTTAGTACCAATGTACCTGGCAAATACTTCACCATTCTGATTCTTAAACAGTTTATAGTTTGCATCAAAGGATTCATCAATGATAATGGGGTTAGCACAAGTGAAGCCAGATAAATTGGATGGATCTGCTGAAAGTTCCTTTGTAGCAACCCATGTGGTTTTGGGGTACTGCTCAGGTTTCCAGTAAGAGCCATCTGCATTTATTTTCCTCACAAACCCAACACCCTCTTTCCTAGGGTTTCGGTTCAGAATCTGCTTCTTGAGGACATCACATAATGTCTGATGTCCTTTAAGACTTTTGTACATCCCTGTTTCAAGCAATGTCTTCAACCTAGCATTCTCATCAGCAACAGCAGTGGTATCCTGAGCAGAGGGGTTAGTTACCACATCAATAGTTGAAGATATTGCAACAGCAGTAGCAGTGGAACATTCAGCAATAGAAGTAGCATTATCACGCTCAATGCATTTAAGACATGGTGGTTCAAATCCTTCCTGAGCAGAACTGATCTGTTCGGCGCGAAGTGACTCGTTTTCCTTTTGAAGATCTTCATGAGCAGCTCTCAATTTCTCAAGTTCTTGCTTCCTTTGAAGATAATCATAGGAAAGCTTTTCATGAGTTGTTGAGAGAGTATCAAGACGATCTTCAAGTTCTTGATACTTAACATGAAGGTTTTTTATGTCTTCAATTAAGGATTCAGATCGATTCATTTCAGCACCCAACAGATCATCGCTTCTGTCTAATAGTTTTTGAGTATGTTCCATAGCTTTCTGTTGTTCATTTGCAATTTTAGCAAGTGTTTTGTAGCTGGGTTTTGAAACACAGTCAGAGTCATCGTCGCTAGATGTTTGATAGCGAGTAGTGCGTGTGTTTACCTTGGCACCGCGTGCCATGAAGCAGTAGGTAGGAGTGGAGTCGGCCTTGTCATTTGCGTCGGTGTCGGTGATGCAGTCATTGTCTTCAGTGTTGAAGATGGACTTGGCGACGTATGCTGTAGCCAGACTCGCAATGCCAGAATCAGACTCCTCCTCAGACTCCACCTCTGCCTCCTCAGATGCAGACTCCTCCTCTGAATCGATCTCCTTGCCAACAAACGCACGTGCCTTGCCAGATGAGCTCTTCTTGTGTGATGAAGACTTTGGGGAAGACTCGGAAGAAGACCTCGAGTATTTCTTCTTCTTCTTCTTGTCCTCAGAATCATATTCCTTGCTCTTCTTCTTCCTTCTGTTCTCATTGTCCCACTATGGACACTCAGAGATGAAGTGTCTAGTTTTCTTGCACTTGTGACATGTTTTCTTCTTGTAGTCATGGGCAGAAGCTTCATCATTCCTTGAGCTTGATCGTGAAGATATTCTGAAGCCTTTCTTCTTGGTGAATTTTTGGAACTTCTTCACTAGCATTGCCAGTTCCCTTCCAATGTCTTCAGGATCATCAGAACTACTGTCAGATTCTTCTTCAGATGAGGAAACAGCTTTTGCCTTCAAGGCACGAGTTCGTCCATAGTTTGGACCGTAGATATCTCTTTTCTCAGAAAGCTGAAACTCATGTGTGTTGAGCCTCTCAAGTATGTCAGATGGATCGAGTGTCTTGGAATCAGGACGTTCTTGAATCATCAGGGCTAGGATGTCAAACGAACTATCAAGTGATCTCAGCAGCGTCTTGACGATTTCATGTTTGGTGATCTCAGTGGCACCGAGGGCTTGAAGCTCATTTGTGATGTCAGTGAGCCGGTCAAATGTGTGCTGGACATTCTCATTGTCATTTCGCTTGAAGCGGTTGAAGAGGTGGCGAAGAACACTGATTCTTTGATCTCTCTGGGTTGAGACGCCTTCATTGACCTTGGAGAGCCAGTCCTAGACCAGCTTGGATGTCTTCAAGGCACTCACACGGCCATACTGTCCTTTTGTCAGATGACCACAGATGATATTTTTGGCAGTAGAGTCCAGTTGAGTGAACTTCTTGACATCAGCAGCAGTGACACCTTCTCCAGCCTTGGGAACGCCGTTCTTGACGACATACCATAGGTCGACGTCAATGGCTTCAAGATGCATGCGCATCTTATTCTTCCAGTAGGGATATTCAGTTGCATCGAAGACGGGGCACACAGCGGAGACTTTGATTATCCCTGCAGTCGACATAGCTAAAACTCCAGGTGGTTAAACTGAATCACACAGAACAAGGGAGCACCACGCTCTGATACCAATTGAAAGTGCGTTATATTGACTAGAGGGGGGTGAATAGGCGATTTTTATGAAAGTCTTCAAAACGTGAGAGTTATGAAGACAGACAGCGAAGATTATGCCTTTTACTATGCAGCGGAAGTTAGATTACACTAGGCCAGCCATGGTCATGTATTCAGTAGAGTGAAAGCACAATGACAAACAACTGTAGTGTAATAAGGATCAGGTAGGAAGAAGTTATGAAGCCAAACAGTTCATACATACACGTTGTGAAGACAAAAGATAAAGCAAGCCTGCAATGGCTTCACAATGTGTAATAGTAAGAAAAGGAGGTGAAGATGAAACCAGTGACTCATTGAAGACAATGATATGTTGGACCAGTTCCAGTTGCTGTGACAATTGTACGTCTGGTTGGAGCGGCTAGGTATTTAAACCTTAGGACACACAGTCCCGGACACCCAGTCCTGAACACACAGTCCAGGACACCAAGTCCTCACCGTATTCTCCTTGAGCTAAGGTCACTTAGTCCTCGCCCAATCACTCTGGTAAGTCTTCAAGGTAGACTCCCAAACCTTCACAAACTTCGTTCACTGGCAATCCACAATGTCTCTTGGATGCTCTGAACGCGACGCCTAACCGTCTGGAGGATTCACAGTCCTCAAGTGTAATAAGTCTTCAGATCACATAGACAAGAAGACTCAAGTGATGCCCAATTTTCTCTGGCTCTGGGTGGTTATGGGTTTTCTCCTCACTAGGAATTTTCTCTCAAAGGCTTCGAGGTGGGTTGCTCTCAAATGACAAAAGCCGTGCACTGAAATCTGAGCAGCCAACCATTTATGGTTGTGGGGGTGGGCTATTTATAGCCACTTGGCAACCCGACCTGATTTGTCCGAAATGACCCTCGGTCACTAAGGAACTGACATGTGTCTTAACGGTTAGATTTCAAACTCTCATGGCAGCTTTACTTGAGCTACAAGAAAAGCTGACTTGTCCGGCTCTGGACAAGATTCGCTCTCATTGTCTTCGCTCGAAGACATAGGTTTTTGATTTAGGCATCACTTCGGTCATTCTGACTGGTTCTCCTGGACCCCACTTAACAGTACGGTGGTTCCTATGACTTAACACAGAATAAAAAGAACTGCGAAAGATCTAAGTCTTCGAGTTCCATAGGCTTCATAACGTGTCTTCTTTTGTCATAGTCTTCAATGTGAATATCTTCATATACCACCTTTGTCTTCAATGTCTTCATACATTTTTAGGGGTCATCTCTGGTAGTAAAACCGAATCAATGAGGGACTTCTACCTGTGTTTTCCTGCAATTCTCACAAACACATTAGTCCCTCAACTAGGTTTGTCGTCAATACTCCAAAACCAACTAGGGGTGGCACTAGATGCACTTACAGACGTCACATGGCTCGAGAGCTCCTTTGTGGAGACCATAAAGGGGTAGCAATCGGGGTGGTTCTACATCACCGAGCCACGTGACCCTAAATGGGCAGCGGCCCCCGAGTTCCGATCTGGCATCCCCACGCGGCTCATCTCCTGGCAAGAGAAGGGCCTGTCCTGGGGTAGTTTGGGGGAGCTGATCGGACTCCAAACATGTATTCAAAACATGGTGAACAAGAAGCTCAAACTCGTCAACGCAGTCCAGGTCATGCTCATCCACCGGATCCTCCCATGCCAACAACGGGCTTTCAACTTGTGGGAGTTCGACCCAGCCCAGCACCGAACTCTGAACAGGCTTTTTGACACAACTCATGAGGATGCCTGGAAGGTGCTATTCAAGGGTGCCGAGGTTCCCCCTCCCACTACCGAGGATCGCGGATTCTGCGCGAAGCGCCAAGCCAGCGCGGTAAGCTGTTTCACCTTTCACAGGATACTTGCTTTTCATAGTTTGACTCTATGCAGGATCTAAGCTCCCGTACCTTTGACAGGACTGCAGGAGACGGACGGACAGATCGACTGTCCGGCTCCTTTGCCCGAAGGCCCAGCAGCCGCTCTCCTGACGAAGATGTTGACTCCGGCTCCTTACAAGGTGCTAGAGAAGACCAAGAAGGCCAAGGGAACCCGAAAGCGTTCCCGATGCCAGGCGTCATCGGACTCATTGTCCGATAACTCTGCGACACACTTCTCCCCCGAAGACGAGGAGGAAGAAGAAGATGTTCGCCCTTCAGATGGGGAAGACAAGAAAAGGAAGGCCGCCCCAACTGGGGAGGCAGAAGGGTCCAAGATGGGAAGGACTCTCCTTCCGGACAGTTCCACCATCGCCGCCGAAGGCGAAGACGACTGGCTGCTCAGGGCCAAGCCCCTGGCGAAGTCGTAAGTATTTGGATACCAGAGTAACTCATAGCATTCCATTGTCGCACTGCTTCCCCTAACGCCGAATATGATTATGCAGGCCGCCACGAGCCCGTATCGATGTATCGTCAGACGGATCCCTGGGCTCATCGGATATGGATAGCGATCCACTTCCGACCACCACCTCCCCTTGCCCTACGGATGATGCCGAGGTATTGTCTCAAGAGGCACCGGGTCGAGGGGAGACAGTCCCGGAGGCGCCTCAAGGCGACCTTCCGGACTCTGGGAGCAGAGGGAACAAGGCCCCTGAGGGCTCCGAGTTCGGCCCTCAGCCGAGCACCGCACCAGAACCTCCAGTGGTTCCGGACTCGGGCAGGCGGCCTCCTTCTAAGAGGGGCAAGACGCCTGTGCCTGTGACCTCTGTCCATCCAGAGGCGCCGGACAATCTGCTGGGAGCGCTTCGCAGCGATTCCATCGACGAGGAGCACCATACTATTATGAGTGCGGTGGTCCAGAAGGTTCAGTCCACCAAAAGCGGATTGACTGAAGCCTGTGTCAGCCTTCTAACAGGCTTTGAGGTAAGCGTTCAAAATATAGGAAAAATATTACCGCATAGACAGTAGCCCCTGATGCTCTGTTCGGTGTTCACAAAGAAAAGCCGAACAGAGGATCAAACAATACCGTAGGAGTCTAATATAAGTATGTCAATATGCGTATGCAGGCTTCGCTGTTGGCATCTGCCACACTGACTGCGGAGGTCGCCGCACTGAAGTAGGACCTTAAAGGGTCCAAGGACGAGCTCAGCCTTGCCAAGAGGCAGCTCGAGGAGAACAAAGGTAAGTAGTAAATAGTCTATGGATATGTATAAAAAGAATGTGATTGCAAAATGACAGGATCATCATGAATTTGCCAGGGGCCACAACCGAAGTGGCGACCCTAAAGCAAGAGCTGTCTGAGGCCGAAGGTAAAGCGGCCAAGGAGCGCACCGAGCGGGAAAGGCAAGAGGCTCGGGTGGGCGAGGTGCAGCAAGGGCTCCTGGCTCTCGAGACGAAGCACGAGGCGTAGGAGCTTGACTCGAAGACCCGAGAGTCTGATCTTGCCGCGGCCCTCGAGAGCGCAAAGAGTGCCAAGGCCGAAGCCCAAAAGGCCCTCCAGGAGATTGATGCGATGAAGCAAATAGCGGCGGGTAAGGCATTCTATATGCAAAGCAAGCATGTGAAAGTAAATTACCTATTACTTACCCGAATTCGGAGCTCTCCAGGAGCATTCGCAGATTTGCCCCACAGCGTGTCGGATGCCGCATAGTTTTATCAGGCTGAGGAGGGAAGCTCAACGGAGAAGCTTTTTTGGTCTCAGTATACTGGGACCGAACACCCGATGCCTCTGATCGACCAGCTAAAGCAGCTGGTCGAGCTACACAAGGCAGCCGAATAGGCCATGAAGGGCCTTATAGTCCGGCTGTGGCCTAGCAACGCCCTTCCGAACAGCTACTTCGGCCTGGTGAGGCGGCTTGTGGATGCCTGCCCACGGCTGGAAGTCGTCAAGCGGTCCGTCTGCATCGAAGGTGCACGCCAGGCTTTCGCCCGTGTGAAGGTGCAATGGGCCAAGCTAGACGCCGTGAAGCTGATCAAGGAAGGACCGCCGTAGGGCAAGGAGCATCGCACCCCCGAAATTTATTATGAGGGTGTCCTGAAGGGTGCCCATCTTATAGCGGACGAATGTACAAAGGATGTAATATTTGAGTAAACTTGCTCGTGTGATCCTGTATGATGAAAACTTGTTTCATATGCGCTATGCAACGCTTGTTTGAATTTAAAATATTAGCTTCTGTTTGGCTATTTATCCAATCTGAGAGATGGCTAGTCCTCGGCTTCTGCCCCCATGCCGCTAGTGCTGGGGTGTTCGGGATAAACCTGAGCACTCTTGTTCCCATCTTTGGGTCCTTCCAGGGAGGTGCTCAGCACAGCGAACAAGGCAACCGGACTAATAATGCTTTATCACTCTCACTTAGCCATAGAATTCTATAATTTTAAATTTCGGCGAAGCCCCTGGTATTCGGAAGGCCGAATTCGGGGTGCGATACATGTCTTTAAGACAGACAGGACCGGCTCCTCGCTCTAAGCGGCATAAGTCTTTAGGGACTCGAAACCTCGCCGAACAGCGACCAATCTCTCGCCTTATCATGACAGTCAGTTTTAGCTTTCTCTACTGAGGTGCTTAGCCCAGCAGAACTGGGGCACAATCGCAGTAGTTCTCCTAGCGCTACCTTAGCCGATAGAGCGGAACGTAAGGTACCAAAACATAGGAGCCGGGCAAACCCAACATTTGACCAAAGACATGATTCGGAGCTGATGCATATAATGCTATAAGTTCGGGGTGCCGCACTTGTGAAAGTGTTCGGACTTCTCACACCATATTGTGGGGTACTCAAGCCCCTGGTGTATTGGCCATACCAAAGTTTACGGTTGCAAGGTGTCGTTAATGAACACATATATATAAAACAAGAATGCAAGAATAGTCGTAATGTTATGCATTGTTTATTCAAAAAGGTGTGTCAAAGCAGAATGATACATATAGTGTGATAAGCAAAAAGTAGGACTATGTCCCTTCCAAGGGCGAGCTAAGGAATAGTATTAAAGCAAATATTTCACTTGTTATCGTAATCCACCTGGGAGTTCCGTGGTGTGACGTAGCTTTCTGCCTCCTTGGTTGCTGCATCATGTGTTCGGAAATCATGCTGCTGGACAGGGTTTCCAGAGATTAAAGTCCTGAAAGGGAAAAATAACAAAGCAGGAAGCCCCTAGTGCGGTTTAAGCCGCGTATTGGGGCGTTCCGTAGTTGTGCCCCCCTCCCCGCCTGTGCCCATGGTATTTTTAATGCGTAATTATGTACGCGTGGCATGAATTTCGCCGTTTGGCTTGGGCCGGGGTGGGGGCCGCATTGCTACGCGAGCTCAGATCATGCCGGGTGGTCTAGTTGCCGATTACTCCGAGCGCGCTTGAAGGTGTCCGGATCTTGAAACGCCGAACTGGTGGATTGCCTTGAGAGGCTGCTTTGAGCTTCTGCTGCGAGGGCCGCAGTGTGCTCCTCCGTGCGGAGAGAGCGCTCTATGTTTCCATTAACTGTGATGACCCCCCGAGGTCCTGGCATCTTGAGCTTCAGGTATGCATAATGTGGTACCGCATTGAATCTTGCAAATGCGGTTCGCCCGAGCAGTGCATGATAGCCGCTGCGGAACGGGACTATATCAAAGATTAATTCTTCGCTTTGGAAGTTATCCGGGGATCTGAAGACCACTTCCAGTGTAATTGAGCCTATGCAATGGGCCTCTACACCTGGAATGACGCCTTTAAATGTCGTTTTTGTGGGTTTGATCCTTGAGGGGTCTATACCCATTTTGCGCACTGTGTCCTGGTAAAGCAGGTTCAGGCTGCTGCCGCCATCCATAAGGACTCGAGTGAGGTGAAATCCGTCGATGATTGGGTCTAAGACCAGTGCGGCGAATCTTCCATGACGGATACTAGTGGGGTGGTCCCTGCGCTCGAAGGTGATCGGACAGGAGGACCATAGGTTGAACTTTGGGGCGACTGGCTCCAATGCATATACGTCCCTGAGCGCACGCTTCCGCTCCCTCTTGGGGATGTGGGTTGCGTATATCATGTTCACCGTCTGCACTTGCGGGGGGAACCTCTTCTGTCCTCCGGTGTTCGGCTGCCGGGGCTCTTCCTCGTCATCGCTATGTGGCCCCTTATCTTTGTTTTCAGCAACTAACTTGCCGGCCTGCTTGAATACCCAACAATCCCTATTGGTGTGGTTGGCTGGCTTGTCGGGGGTCCGTGTATTTGGCATGAGCGATCGAGTATGCGGTCCAAACTGGACGGGCCCGGAGTGCTTCTTTTAAATGGCTTTTTCCGCTGACCGGGTTTAGAGCCCTTGAATCCGGCATTGACTGCCGTGTCCTCGGTATTGTCGCTGTTAATGCGACGCTTATGTTTGTTGCGACGTGACCTGCTATTGCCATCCTTGGTGTCCGAAGTGTCATGGTTCTTTGATATGTTATTACTGCAAGCCAGCCAGCTGTCTTCTCCCGCACAAAAGCGGGTCATGAGTGTCGTGAGGGCTGCCATAGATTTCGGCTTTTCCTGACCAAGGTGCCGGGCTAGCCAATCGTCGCGGATATTGTGTTTGAAAGCTGCTAGGGCCTCTGCATCCGAACAGTCGACGATTTGATTTTTCTTTGTTAGGAACCGAGTCCAGAATTTCCTGGCCGATTCTTCTGGCTGCTGAATTATGTGGCTCAAGTCATCGGCATCTCGTGGTCGCACATAAGTGCCCTGAAAGTTGTCGAGGAATGCGGCCTCCAGATCTTCCCAACAACTAATGGACTCTGCTGGCAAGCTGTTAAGCCAATGCCACGCTGGTCCTTTGAGCTTTAGTGGGAGGTATTTGATGGCGTGTAAGTCATCACCGTGGGCCATGTGGATGTGGAGGAGGAAATCCTCAATCCATCCCGCAGAATCTGTTGTGCCGTCGTATGATTCAATATTTACGGGTTTGAAACCCTCTGGGATTTGATGATCCATTACTTTGTCTGTGAAGCATAGGGGGTGTGTGGCGCCTCTGTATTGGGCTATATTGTGGTGCAGCTCGAATGGGTCTTGCCCGCTGTGTTCGGCCCGGCCGGATTTACTTTTACTGTATCCGGCGTGATGTTTATCGTCTCGCATAGTGGTGCGCCCTCGTGATCCGTAGATCGATCTTTCATGCTTTGCTTTGTCCTCCAATACGTCTCGCAGGTCTGGCGTATTTCTCCATGCCTTTTTATTTGAATGATGTAGGGGTGCAGGCTGAGTTTTTGGCTTGAATGCCTCTCTATCACGGCCACGAGGTGGCCGATCAGCCGCGTCATACGCTTCTTCCCCCAATCGAGGTAGCAACCTGCATTTTGGGTAACTCTTGGAGGGGCGTTCGAGTTTATATTCCTCGGCCGCGAGGACTTCACTCCATCTGTTAGCTAGCAGATCTTGATTAGCTTGAAGCTGCTGCTGCTTTTTCTTTAGGCTATTTGCCGTGGCTATAAGCCGGCGCTTGAAGCGCTCTTGTTCGACGGGATCCTCTGGCACGGCAAATTCGTCATCGCTGAGGCTTGCCTCGTCTTCGGAGGGGGGCATGTAATTATCATCCTCTGCCTCTCCATCTGCCACTCTCTTAGGAGGGCTGGCTCCTCCATCCTGCTACTCTAAATCTTGCTGGAGGGGATTGTTGTTGTCTTCGGCACTATCCGGAGTGTTATTATCTCCTGTGCCGGTATCACCACTTTTGCTTTGGCGGGACTTAGAGCGGCGCCGCTGACGTCGGCGCTTAGGTTGCTTCTTGGGGGGGTCATCCGCCGCTGTCTCGTCACCATTGCCTTCTTTGGGTGTGTCCACCATGTATATATCGTATGATGAGGTGGCTGTCCAGTGCCCTGTGGGCAGTGGTTCCTCTTCGTCTCCCGCATCGTCGTCCATACCGTCGATGTCTTCGGAGTCGAAGTTGAGCATGTCGGTTAAGTCATCGACAGTGGCTACTAAGTGGGTGGTGGGTGGGGCGTGAATTTCTTCGTCGTCCGCATCCCAATCCTGCCGGCCATAGTTCGGCCAGGATCCTCCTGACAAGGAGAGATACCTTAATGAGTTCAGTATGATGCCAAAGGGCGAGTGCTAAAAAATATCCGCGGAGGTAAACTCCATGATCGGCGCCCAATCGGATTCGCTAGGAACGGGCGCAGGCGGTTCGGAGCCCGTGGTCGGAGAAGGATCCGGCAGTTTGACAACATGGCTCTCGTGCAGGGTAAGGTCGATGTACGGCTCGATCACCGATGAGGATAAGGCTTCCATGGCAGGGTCCATCCACCCGTCCATGCAAGGCGCAACTGGCTCTGAATTGAGGGTCGGAGCGGCTGCCGGTGCGATCTCCTGAACACTGTCTGATGGTAGAGCTAAATCGTACTCATCATGACCGCGTGACGCACAAGGCAGAGGCTACAATCCATCGAAGATCAAGTCTCCGCGGATATCGGCCAGGTAGTTTAAGCTTCCAAACCTGACCTGGTGGCCAGGGGCGTAACTATCGATCTGCTCCAGATGGCCAAGCGAGTTGGCCCGCAGTGCGAAGCCGCTGAACACAAAGATCTGTCTAGGGAGAAAAGTCTCACCCTGGAATGCATCACTATTGATGATTGTAAGAGCCATCAAGCCCAATGGCGATGACACAGAGGAACTCTCAATGAAAGCACCAATGTCGGTGTCAAAATCGGCGGATCTCGGGTAGGGGGTCCCGAACTGTGCGTCTAAGGCGGATTGTAACAGGAGGCAGGGAACATGATGTTTTACCCAGGTTCGGGCCCTCTTGATGGAGGTAGAACCCTACGTCCTACTTGATTAATATTGATGATATGGGTATTACAAGAGTAGATCTACCACGAGATCAGAGAGGCTAAACCCTAGAAGCTAGCCTATGGTATGATTGTATGTTGTCCTACGGACTAAAACCTCTGGTTTATATAGACACTGGAAAGGGCTAGGGTTACACAAGGTCGGTTTACAAAGGAGGAGATGTACATATCCGTATTTCCTAGCTTGCCTTCCACGCCAAGTAGAGTCCCATCCGGACACGGGACGAAGTCTTCAATCATGTATCTTCATAGTCCAACAGTCCGGCCAAAGGTTATAGTCCGGCTGTCCAGAGACCCCCTAATCTACGACTCCCTTAATGTGCCTACTCATTTATGCTTGCTTGTCATGCCTGCTATTGCTTAGAGTTGTGTCAGGTCTGATTCATTGGGGATGAATTGGAATATGGTCATCATGTCCTACTGTAGAGAGCTACGTGTGTGAACATGATTTGATAAAGGTAGCGGTGAGAGGCCATGTAGGAGTACATGGTGGGTTGTCTCATTGAAACCGTCCTCAGGAACTGAGTTCTGTGTTTGTGATCCAAGAACAACTACTACCACATGTTGGGCCCCGAAATATGACCTTGCTCGACTTATTACCCCCCTGTCCTCTGTCCAGGAGTTGCAAGTAGTTTCTGGTGTTTGCAGTATGCTGGAGGTCGTGCGTAGCACTGACCCTAGGGGTGGACTATGATGCGGTAGGCAAGTGGCACGGTGTACCGGGGCACCCGTTTGGTGGGCTCGGGAACCCTGCACACATCATTTGGGGCCATAGTAGAAACCTCGGCCAGACTCCCTGTGGATGGAACCTGAATAAGCGATAAACCTAGACTAGAGACTTGTGTGGTTAATCAGGTTGTGGTCTACACCCACGTCGGCTTTCGCTTCAAGTTTGCCGAGCACATGTCGTGTGCAGACGCTAAGTGGTGGAAACATGTGTGAAGAAGTACAACCCTGCAAGGTTATAAATGATCTATGCTGAATAGCTGCATCCGCGGTAATGGACTACTGGGTTGCTTATATAGTTCATAGTCAAGTGAAAGTTGATACTCTATAATGCGCAACATAAGTGTGAGTGCTATGGATGGCCTTCTCATAGGGAGACGCGAGCGGATCCATAGTGGTGTATTGAAATGTGAATATATGGACTTGTGTGCGCCACCTCAAAAGAGTTACCAGCAGTCGTAGTACAGGATAGCCACTAAGTCAAAGCTGTCTTGCTGCAGTTATACTCCACCACCCCTTTGTTGATATTGATGCATTTGTAGATAGTTCTGATGTAAGTCTTGCTGGGTACATTTGTTAATTTTTTTTCTTAATTTATGTTTTGCAGAGAGACTTCAGTCTCACTAGTAGTTCTGTGTGGACTTCGACGTTTAGCTTGTTACGTCAGCTATGATCTTGTACCCTTGGGAGGGTCTTGTAGATGGTCAGGCTCTAAAGCCTTCTTCCTTTTCAGATGTCTGTACCTAGACATGTTTAAGCTTCCGATTGCTTGTATGCCCTATATGTTGGGTCATGTGACCCATGATTGTAATTGTTACTATGTATGACTCTTCGGAGCCTTCTAAATAAATACTTTGAGTCATAGAGTTTTGTTGGGATGCCATGTTGTATTTGCACATATCGAGCATATTTTGTGTATGATTTGAGATGCTTGGTATGTGTGGGATCCGACAACCTAGTTGTTTATTCTTGGTAGCCTCTCTTATGGGGAAATGTCTCCTAGTGCTTCCACTCAGCCATGGTAGCTTGCTACTGCTCCGTTACACTTAGGCTAGCCGGCATGTGTCCTTCTTCGTTCTACGTCTGTCCCTTCAGGGAAATGTCACACGTTGTTCCTTTAAGTCCTTGTAGCTTGCTACGACTTGGGTTCATACGTTGATGACCAACACGTTCGTTGCTGGGTCATGTATGCCTGTCCCTATAAGTTAGTGACACCTTGGATTTGTGACTAGTCATCTCAGCCCGGGTTCTCTGTCATATGGATGCTAGTGACACTACCATATACGTGAGCCAAAAGGTGCAAATAGTCCCAGGCTAGGTAAGGCCTGGCACCCATGGGGATACTGTGCGTGAGGCCACAAAGTGATATGAGGTGTTACATGCAACATCGATGTGACTTTGGATCGGGGTCCTGACAGTTTTGGTATCAGAGCCTGACTGCCTGTAGGATTACTAAGCCAAACTGGTCGAAGTCGAGTCTAGAAATGCTTTAGTTATATAAGGGAATTGATTGGCGAAGGGAACGTAAGGCTCTTTTACTCATTTACCTTATGTCCTTCTGATTTGAGTCACCCTCTTTCCTACGGGGATTAGGAACTAGGCTTCTCATTCTTCTATCAGGACCACATGTTACTAATTAGTAGACTTATATGATTGATGGTTTTTGGCCTCAGTTCAGTTCCAACTACTTCCGTGTGTTGACAGTTGATCTCGAAACCTTTTATATTGTGATGTTGAGTGGTTATGCCACCATTTTCCAGGATGTCTCAAAACTTTTTGAGCATTTACAGCCGTTATGCTGTACGAGTCAACACAGGTTCTAAATAGTCTGATGCATTTGCAAATCCTTTCTTCCCATTCTCGATGTTCCTTTGGGCGACATTAACCACACTAACCAGTGTGTCGAGATACTTCATTGCCTCGGTATATATGTTGGAGCTATTATTATGACACTAGGTGTCTTAGAGAATCACCTAGTAATCTAGCCATGTTTTGTGCTCCTAGTGTGATGATTCCGGCCATTATCCTCGAAAGCATCCCGTGATGCCATTTAGTTAGTAGGCATTCTATTTTCTGGATTCTTGAGCCAAAGATTCACTCTACTTACCTCATGTTCATAGTGTCTGCTCGTTCCTTTAGGATATTAGTAACCTTTGTGATAGTCCCCGAGGTCCGTGGTATTAACTTCTTCCAAATACCACGAACTGCTTATGGCAGAAGTTCTTGAACCAAAAGATCACAACAAGAGTACTCTCGATGAGTTCCACATTCTATATTGTGACTCTGCCAATCCTACCTTTCTACATGGGTTATCAGGAAGAAACCTGTTGAACTTGGTTCGACATACTAATCTATGCATCCACAACTCAGAAAGTTATATGCTCCTTGAGCTGTCCATTTTCAGTTGTATTCCAACCATCATCTATCAGTTGATAACCAGGAGTATGTTTGCAATCGTGTTCATCGATGCCTATTATTCTTGTGGTCCGTCAAGCCGTTCTATTTCAGAATGACTAGGAGAAACAAACTCCAATACCTCATCCATTTCTAGTATTGGGTCAAAGAAATTGTATTCCGCAAATCAAATGCCAATCTAGCTTTTGTTCTGTTCTATCTTGAAGTGTTGCCCTCTTCATGTCAGGAATGTCATGAGAATTGAACCAACCCTTATGAATTCTTGTTGCAGTGATACTTCTCGCCATCATTGTTCATTCATTGGTTTCCGTGTTGTTGCAACTAGAATACCGACAAGTGAACCATGGTGTGTGAAATCAATACTCCTAGCAACCCTGTTGCTTGGGAGTTAATGCAAGATAATTTCATTCTTAGCGTGTTGGTTACTGAATCACCGTTCTAAGATTGATCGTGCTACTTACTCAACTTTCTTGGTGCACTCTTCGATTGACGAGTTAGGATTTTGTCAAATCCTCTCTCATTTGATCACATCGTCTTGCCCTGAAAAGCAAGGTGGTTCTTAATCTTAATAACATGTCGGTGGTTCATGATTTTCCAAATATCTTCTTGGAAGTATCACCAGGTTGTCCCCTGACCGATATGTTGAGTTCATGATCATGTTTGTTTTCCAATAAACCACTCTTTCTCCAAGAATCTGTGTTGGATACCCCTGAGCTAGTTGGTTAAGCCAAACAAAAACTTGGAGAGTTGGAAGATAAAACCTTGTCTAACTTAGTTCATTTTAAGGGATATCTTTTTGTGTGTGTGTTGAAGAAAGATGATATCTTCATCAATTGGTCCTCGTATTAGTTGTTGGATCTATTGTCTTGTCAAAACTTGGGTTTGAGTGTGGGCTATTGTTAAATCAAATTAGAACCAACAATGTTCGTAATGTTGTCTTATTCGTGGTTGATCCCTCAAGCATGCACCATTATATCTTTTGGTCTGACCAATGCTATCTCTTTGTTCACATAGTTGTGGAATTCCATCTTCATGGAAATCTGGATGACCTGTTTTTGAGCCCATCGGCAATTTTTTCATCTTGTCCATGATTCATGTTGAACATTAAGCTAGCGTTGGAAACTTTGAAAGCATTTCTTCATGCTAGCTCATGAAGCATATGTTTGGTGTAAGAAGTGACTTTCTCCAAGTTCACATGCATTAGGTGCAAGTTACCGCCATGAATTTGATAGAAGGTTTGTTTTTGCTTCCTCTGGAATCATCCCAAGTCATTCATGCATGTGCAAAGTATTATGTGGTTTCACAGATTAGCTACCTTCATTCCATATGTATTCCTAGCACACACGCCACTGATTGATTTGTTCAATGATAAGAAGTTCATCGATAAGTGCACAAGAACTTTGATATCCTCGATGATGGTTCCCCACCTGAACTCGGTAGTGTTTTGTTGTAAGACTACTATGTGGTCATGCTTGTCTTCGACAGCGTGTTCACATGTGTGTAGCAGAACCAGCTCATGTTTTGGAGCTTGCTGCCATAGTTCAGTTCCGAGAATCTCGCAATGTCATCTCGTTGATTTGTGTCGCATCCTTTCTCTTTCAGACATGCTGAGTCTGGAATATCATGACACCAACTGGATCTGAATCTCAGGCAGATCTGATGGTTGGAATGATTTCCAAGAACTATAACATTGGTCTTACTAAACTGGAAAAGTGGATGTCGTGGCTAACACATTATCCGGAAGCCCTAGTGTTATAGTATCTTGTTCAGCAAGAGTAGCCACTTTTCCATGAGGATGTTGTGCGACTTATTTTAGAAGTTGTTCCTTAGAGCATCTCCACTAGTCCCCCGAAGAAGCCTCCCCAAGGCAATTTTTCACCACCGGCGATTAAAATTCCTCCCACTCGCCACCCCAAGAGCTCAGTTTTCGCCGGATTCGAGGAAAAATATGGCCGACGTGCCCAGGTGAAACCCAGCCCCCCGGGGCGCTGCTGGGGACGCCGACGCCACTTTTTTGCCTCGTGTGGCCCACCTGCAGCCACAACTCCCCCCATGTTCTCTCTCCCGTCGTTTTCTCCTCGAGCCCCCACCTTCTCTCTCCCCGCCCGCATCCCAGTTGCCCGACCCCACCCCCCGTGCCTCCCCACCGCAGCTCCGGCTCCACTCCGGCGCCATTCCCGGTGCCCTTCGAGGACCAACTTCTCCTCCCCTTCACCCTCCCTGTCGGCCGGTGCTGTGGCCAGATCAGCGGCTGGCTCGACGAGACGAGATAGAGGGATGGCGCAGCTCTGAGCGGTGTTCCTGGCCATGGGGTCGCTCGCCATCAGCCGCATGGAATGCTCGCCATCGGCCTGCTTGGAGTCTGGCTCGGGGTCGCTCGCCATCGGCTTGCTCGGCCTCCCGCCCCGCCGCCCGTGACACCGGACACGAGAGACGACAGCGACGGTGATGACAAGAACGGGCTATCGGAGGCAGAGCTGAGGCGGCGGCGAAGGCAGCCTTGACGCGCTTGGAGGAGGGCAGCGAGGGGAGGCGCGCGCGCCGCCTTGTAGGACTTGGAGACGGCCTTGGAGGCGTCGAGGAGGGCGGAGAGCGGGGAGGAGGCGGCGGCGAGGACCCACGGCGGCAGACGTGGTGGCGGCGAGCGGCCTGAGCGAGCGGGAGAGGAGGAGGAGCAGGCGCACCCCCAGCACGCGCGAGCGTGCGCCGCCTCAGCGCGGACGCGCGGCCGGCAATGCCTGGGCTGGGCACGGATGGGCGTGGCCTAGACATGGACATGTGGCCGGCGAGGCCTGGGCACGGACGCGGGAAGCCAGGGGGCACGACAGCCAGGGGCGCGGGCGCGCGACGGCCAGGGCGGGGCACGCACGGCAGCTAGGCAGAGGAGGTGCACGCCGACGAGGAGCCCGGTCCTTCTCCTCCCTCGTCCTCTGATGATCACCAGCACCTGCTCGTCCTCGTCGGCCCCACTTCTCGCCTCCTGGGGGCGCGACGAGTGGAAAAATTCACAGCCCCAGGCCAAAGTTCTCGTCGGCAGCCCCCAGGAGGCGCAAAAAATGCCTCCTGAGGGTCTCAACGGCTGGAGATGCTCTTCTGGATCCTTTGTTCTCCCGAAGCCAGACCTTTACTTGATGTTCCAGATACTGAATGGTATTGGGTTAAGCTGGTACATCAAGGAGAACATTAGAAGCGGAGTGCTAAATGTCTCTCGATCGATCATACTGATTTCGTTTCTTAGGCATCGCTAAGGTGAAATATGAGAAAGTGTTGTCTTCCTTTGCATCTGCAACATCCATCACTATTCATCATGGTAGTATGATGTGTTGCCAAGATCGTTGCTACGGATGCTGGTAAGACCTTGAGGAGTAAGGAAATGCTCAAGTTCTTGAGAGCACACTTAGTCACTGGGTTATATCCTCGGTATCATCTGGAATGTGCTTTCCCTTTGCCGAGTTGTCTTATAACTCTAGTTTTCCTTCCAAACTAAGTATGCCATTTCTCCGAACTCCCTCAAACAATCGTTTGTGATTTTCCCTAGGCTGGTTTAGGGAGTTTCAATGATCTCTATATTAAAAGTAATTATTTTTGCCACTTAAGGGAATAATACCACGAGTCACCTCCTCCAAGGTTCCGTGTTATGGAATCATGGAAATTACTCCTTGCTACTTTGAAACCATGCACCATCCTACTCCAGCGTGGAATTGTTGTCTGCCAAATTGAACCTTCGTCATCTATTTCTTCCATCCCTCTCGATGTGTGTTTTGTGTCTCAGCTCAAGAGATGTTTCAACATCTCACTCCATGAGTTGATCTTGAGTTGCTCGATCTTTGAGAAGATCGATTCATGTAGAGTTTATCCTATCACCATTGTGTTGGACAAAGATCTCGAAAGCAAGGATGTCAAGATCAACACGATGCAAGCAGTCAACATTCTTATGAAGTGCAGTTGGATCGAGAAGATTGTGATAGTTTTGTGACCTCCTTTCTTCTTACCTCACGTCTTGAATCTCGGGACACGATTCTTGTTTAGTGGGGGTGAGTTGTCACAACCCTAGAATAATGCTTGTAATTAGTGGCATTACATCCATGCATCATGTTTAAATTTTGTTAAACTTGAAATGGGGATGTTCAAACCCTAGCACCAAATAGAATTCAACCAGGCTCAATTTGAAATTGTTTCAATGAACCCAAAATGCCCTTCTGAAAAGTTCATCATTTTGAATTGGTCCAGAACCTCTGCCAAAAATGCTGCACATTTTTCTATGTCACTCTGAATTTTTGAATTAAATCATCATGTATTTTAATTTGGGCATTTAACTACTATAATTATGTTAATTGCTCAAATAATTCTGGAACTAAATGTGGGATGTTGGAAATAATTCGAATAGTGCCCACTATTATTTGCAGGATTTATAAAAGTGATTTGTTTTTTAAAACTAAATCAAAACAAACCTGCAAATAGAAAAACAAAAGGAAAAATAAAAGAGAGAGCGAAAGGGAAACTAACAGGGCTTACCTCACCTGGCCTGCTCTTGTAGCAGAGGCCCAGCCCACCAGGCGACGTCGTCTTCCGAGCACCAATCGGCTAGGCGCGTGGCCAACACGCGTGCACGCATGGCACGCCACGCCACTAGGGCGCCTGCTTGCCTCCTCCTGCCAGCGAGACAACGCGAGAAACCACCCTGGAGAATTATGGATCGCGCTGACCGCTCCATTCCTCCCCCTCATCTCTCCCTCGCCCTCCCGACGCCATAGCCGAATGCTGTCGTCGCCGCCACTCGCTGTCACCACGTCCACCGTGCTCCCCAAGCCGCCCCAAGCTATCCCCGAGCTCCGCCACATTGTTCCCTACCTCCTCACTGAGCCACGTGACCGGAAGGGCCCCGAAGCACCGCTCCTGACGGCTTTCCCCTCCTCAGCCGCCGGAGATCCGCATCACCTCACTGCCCCGCTCAGCTCCGGCCTTCCCCGAGCCCGCTTCGACGCCTACTGTAACCGCTGTGAATTGCTCCTCCTCCTCCCCCAATCCATTCTCACCCTCTCACACCGCAGCCGCATCCCCGCTTGTGCTCGAACGGCGACCACCGCCTCGAGCTCATTTCCGACGAGCTCCGGCCGCCCTAGCTGCTGCTGCCTGCTACGCTGGATGCGGGTGAGCTCCGGCTACCTGTAGCCACTCCCCGCCGTCTTTTTGGTTACCGGAGAAGCGAGCCCAAGCCCTCCGCCGTGTTTGCTGCCGCCGGTGGCTAAACGCCGGCGGGTTAGCCCCTGTTTGACCAGGGATTTGACCCCCTAGTTCACTGACACGCGGGCCCTGTTAATTAATCTAGGATTAGTGCTAATTAAACCAGGATAGTTTAGTTAGTAACTGACACACGGGACCCACTGGTCAGTTTGACCTGGGCCACTCCGTTGACCACTGACGTACGCATGATGTCATGCTGAGGCAGTAAATCATTTTCTAGATTTTGTTTAATTCTAAATAACCAGAAAAATCCAGAAAATGATTTGAACTTGAAAAAATCATAGAAAATAATCTATAGCTCAGAATGAAATAATTTATATATGAAAAATGACCAGAAAAATCATAAGAATCTGTTTATGGCATTTTCGTGCATGTTTGAACAACTTATACCTACTGAATTGGAAAAATCAAATAAATGGCATTTGAATTTCACATATGGAGTTGGAATTTGAACCTTGGGTTCAAACCAACTTCACTTAACTTGTTGCTAGCTACATTAGCTTAAATCACAACATATTGCCATGCCATGATCATGCATCATATTTTCGCATTGCATTGATTGTGTTCTTTCTCTTTTATCGATATTTGTTCCCCCTCAGTAGATGTTGTTTCGGCGATGAGTTCGATGACACCGATGAAGAGCAATACTATCTTTAGAAGTGCCAGGCAAGCAAAACCCCATTGAGCATTCCGATACAATCCCAGTCTCTCGCTTTTGCTCTCTTTTACTGCATTAGGACAACAACGATTCAACTGTTACATGTTGCGGTAGTTGAACCCCTTTCCTCTGCATGACCTGTCTTTGCCATAGTAAATAGTTGAAACCCACTAGCATGAGTAAGAGTTGTTTCAGCCATGATGTGCCTACTCATTTATGCTTGCATGTCATGCTTGCTATTGCTTAGAGTTTTGTCAGGTCTGATTTATCGGGGATGAATTGGAATGTGGTCATCATGTCCTACTATCGAGAGCTAAGTGTATGAACACGATTTGATAAAGGTAGCGGTGAGAGGCCATGTAGGAGTACATGATGGGTTGTCTCATTGAAACTGCTACTACCACACGCTGGGCCGTGAAATATGACCCCGCTCGACTTATTAGCCCCCTTGTTCTCTGTCCAGGAGTTGCAAGTAGTTTCTGTTGTTTGTAGTAAACTGGAGGCCCTACGTAGTGCTGACCCTAGGGGTGGGCTATGATGCGGTAGGCAAGTGGCACGGTGTACCGGGGCACCCATTTGGTGGGCTCGGGAACCCCGCACACATCATTTGGGGCCATAGTGGAAACCTCAGACGGACTCCCTGCAGATGGAACCTGTACTAGAGACTTGTGTGGTTAGTCAGGTCATGGTCTACACCCACGTCGGGTTTTGCTTGAAGTCTCCCGAGCACATATCGTGTGCAGACGCTAAGTGGTGGAAACATGTGTGAAGAAGTACACCCCTGTAGGGTCATAAATGATCTATCCGAATAGCCGCATCCGTGGTAATGGACTACTGGGTTGTTTATACAGTTCATACACAAGTGAAAGTGGATACTCTAAAATGCCCAAGATAAGCGTGAGTGCTATGGATGGCCTTCTCGTAGGGAGACGGGAGTGGATCCATAGTGGTGTATTGATATCGTGAATATGTGGACTCGTGTGCGCCACCTCAAAAGAGTTACCAGTAGTCATAGTACAGGATAGCCACTGAGTCAAAGCTGGCTTGCTGCAGTTAAACTCCATGACCCCTTTGTTGATACCGATGCATTTGTAGATAGTTTTGATGTAAGTCTTGCTGGGTACATTTGTACTCACGTTTTGTTAATTTATGTTTTGCAGAGAGACTTCAATCTCACTAGTAGTTCCGTGTGGACTTTGATGTTTAGCTTGTTACCTCAGCTATGATCTTGTACACATGGGAGGGTCTTGTAGATGGTCAGGCTCTAAAGCCTTCTTCCTTTTCAGATGTCTGTACCCAGACATATTTATGCTTCCGTTGCTTGTATGCTCTGTATGTTGGGTCATGTGACCCATGATTGTAATTGTTACTATGTATGACTCTCCGAAGCCTTCTAAATAAAAACTTTGAGTCATATAGTTTTGTTGTGACGCCATGTTGTATTTGCACATATCGAGCATACTGTGTGTATGATTTGAAATGCTTGGTATGTCTGGGATCCGACAACCTAGTTGTTTATTCTTGGTAACCTCTCTTATGGGGAAATGTCTCCTAATGCTTCCACTGAGCCATGGTAGCTTGCTACTGTCCGGAACACTTAGGCTGGCCGGCATGTGTCCTTCTTCGTTCCTGTCTCTATCCCTTCGGGGAAATGTCACGCGTTATTCCTTTAAGTTCTTGTAGCTTGCTACGACTTGGGTTCATACGTTGATGACCGACACGTTCGTTGCTGTTAGGACCCCGATCCTAAGTCACACCGAACTAGCATGTAACACATCATATCACTTTGCGGCCTCATGCACGGTATTCCCACAGGTGCCACCTTACCTGGCCCAAGAACGTTTGCGCCTTTTGGCTCACGTATATGATAGTGTCTCTAGCATCCTTATGATAGAGAACCCGGGCCGACATGACTAGTTGTAAACCCAAAGTGGCACTAACTTACAAGGACAGGCATACATGACCCAACAACGAACATGTCGGTCATCAGCGTATGAACCCAAGTCGTAGCAAGCTACAAGGACTTAAAGGAACAACGCGTGACATTTCCCCGAAGGGACAGACACATGAACGAAGAAGGACACATGCCGGCCAGCCTAAGTGTTCCGGAGCAGAGCAAGCTACCATGGCTTAGTGGAATCACTAGGAGACATTTCCCGGTAAGACAGGCTACCAAGAATAAACAACTAGATTGTCGGATCCCACACATACCAAGCATTTCAAATCATACGCACAATATGCTCGATATGTGCAAATACAACATGGCATCACAACAAGACTCTACAACTCAATGTATTTATTCATTAGGATCCAAGGAGCCAAATATTACAAACATGGGTCTAATGACCCAACATTCAAGTCATACAAGCAATAAGCACATGCGGAAGCTTAACTTGTCTGAGTATAGACAACTACAAATGAAAAAGGTTGAGAAGCCTGACTATCTATAAGACCCTGCCGAGGGCACAAGATCGTAGTTGAGGTAACAAGCTAAACGTCGAAGTCCACATGGAACTACTAGTGAGACTAAAGTCTCTTCGCAAAACATAAATTAAGCAAACGTGAGTACAAATGTACCTAGCAAGACTTACATCAGAACTATCTACATATGCATTAGTATCAACAAAGGGAGTGGTGGAGTTTAACTGCAGTAAGCCAGCTTTGACTCGGTGGCTATCCTAAACTACGACCGCAAGCAACTCTTTTGAGGTGGCGCACATGAGTCCACATATTCACCTTACCAATACACCACTATGGATCCGCTCATGTCTCCCTACGAGAACGCCATGCATAGCACTAACGCTTATCTTGCGCATTTTAGAGTATCCACTTTCACTTGCCTATGAACTGCACAGGCAACCCAGAGGTCCTTTACCACAGACGTGGCTATTCGAATAGATCATTTATAACCCTGCAGGGGTGTATTTCTTCACACACGCTCTCGCCACTTACCACCATGTACACGTCATGTATCTCGGCAACCTTCAAGAGGAAGCCTGGCGAGGGAGTCGACGATGACCTGACTAACCACACAAGTCTCTAGTCCAGGTTTATCGCCTATTCAGGTTCCATCCACAAGGAGATCCGGCCGGGGTGTCACTCACAGCCCCAAACGATGTGTGCAGGGTTCCTGAGACACCAAACGGTCGACTCGGTACAACGTGCCATGGTGTATCTACCGCATCATAGCCCACCCCTAGAGTCAGCGCTACGCACGACCTCCAACACATATCCTACAAACACTAGAAACTAGTTGCAACTCCTGGACAGAGAACAAGGTGATTAATAAGTCGAGAGAGTCAATTAAGGATCCCAATGTGTGGTAGTAGCTATTCATGGATCACAAACACATAACTCAGTTCCTAAGGACGGTTTCAATGAGACAACCCACCATGTACTCCTACATGGCTTCTCACCGCTACCTTTACCAAATCGTGTTCATACACTTAGCTCTCAACAGTAGGACATGTTCACAACTTTCCAATTCATCCCTAATGAATCAGACCTGACTCAACTCTGAGTAGTAGCAAGCATGACAACAAACATGAATGAGTAGACACATCAAGGCTCAAACAACTCCTACTTAGGCTAGTGGGTTTCATCTATTTACTGTGGCAATGACAGGTCATGCAGAGGAAAGGGGTTCAACTGCCGCAGCATGTAACAGTTGAATCGTTGTTGTCCTAATGCAGTAGAAGAGAGCAGGAGCGAGAGAGTGGGGTTGTATCGGAATGAACAAGGGGGTTTTGCTTGCTTGGTACTTCTGAAGATAGTAAAGCTCTTCATCGTTGTCATCGAACTCATCGTCGGAACCACATCTACCGAGAGGGGACAAATACCAGCAAACAAGGTAGAACACAATTAATGCAATGCAACAATATGATGCATGATCATGACATGGTAATATGAGTGTGTTGGGCTAATGCAACTACAACCAGATGGGTTTGAGCCATTTTGAACCAAAGATTCAACCCCAAACTCATCTTATGAATTTAAATAGTGCTTTATCATGTTTTGATATAAACAACAGGGTTAAGTTGCTTTAACATGCATGAAACCGTTACAGATGGATAGATTGGATTTTTCTGATCATTTTTCATATATAAATCTTTGCATTTGGAGTTACAGATTAATTTCTATGACTTTTAGAAGTTAGCACTATTTTCTGGAATTTTATGTATAAGAATAAAACCAAAAAATGAGTTACTACATCAGCATTGTGTCAGCAGGTCAACTGGGGCGGTCCAGGTCAAGCCTGACAAGTGGGACCCACTGGTCAATGTCAATGTAGTTAACTAACTTAGTTAGGATTAGTTTAACACTAAGCTAGGTTTGACCAAAAGGCAGGGCCGACATGTCAGTGACCCAGGGGGGTTCAAATCCTTGGTCAAACTAGGTTGACTCGCCAGCGTTTAGCCGCCGGCGACGTCCAGACGTGGCGGAGGGTGCGGGTTTTGCCCTCCGGCGACCAAATGGACGGCGGAGGCCACCTACGTGCAGCTGGGAGCAAGCCGCGTCGAGGGGTGGTGGTGGTTGAGCTCAAGGTCGCCGGAAACGACGCCGGCGACGAGCTTTGCGGCTGCCAGAGTTCGAGCGAGGCCGAACTCGTTGTTGATGTGGTCCTGGAGGCACGAGGCAAGCTCCTACGTGGCCTATGAGGTGCGGTGATGTCAGTGGACACGGTGGCGTGGTCGTGGGGTGGCTGGAGCTGCGTCAGCGACGAGCTCAGGCGGCGGTGTGTGCGGTGGTGCTTGTTGCAGTCGCTGCAGAGGACGACAACAAGAACAGAGAGGATGGGGAGGGGCAAGAGCTCACGGTGGTCTCAACGAGCTAGTTGGTGAGGTCGGGGACGAGCTGTTGCAGGCGTGACGGTGAAAGGGATCTCCGGCGACGGCATGGTCGGGCGAGGTCGTTGTGGTGGCTCTGGGGCGAACGAGCGCTCGGGGCTCAGGCTGCTCGATGGAGAGGAGGGCAGCGAAGCTTCTGGACACGGCGAGATGGCGTGGAGTCGACGGTGGCCGCGGCTACGACGGCGGTGCGGCTGCTGCTGCGTCGGCCATGGTGGGGGAGAGCGAGAGAGAGGCGCTGGGGGGAAGTGAGGTGTCCAGGGTGTCGGGGCGATTATGTGGAGGGTGTCCAGGCATCCAACAGCTCGAGCGGCAAGCATCTGGCACCGTGGCGAGTTCGCGCGGGCCGGCGTTCACCTCCGTGCCTGCCTGGCGGGGAAGAAGCTGCTGGCTGGCGCGGGCCAACACAGTGCTGGGCCGCCAGGTGGGCCGGCTGGTGGGTTTGCCCAGGTAAGTTAGTTTCCCTTTTTATTTTGTTTTCTTTTCTTTCTAGAGGTTTGTGGCTTTTCTAAAAATGCCTAAGCACTGTCAAAAATCATCAAACTACTCATGCCCACTGTATAGAATATATCCAACAGGAAACATTTTGGTTTATGATTATTTGGACATTTAAAATATTTTATAGCATTTAAATGTCCAAATGCAAATAACATATGATTTAACCCAACGACCTTATGATGTCCTAGAAAAGTGTGCACCATTTTTGTCAGAGGTTCTAGACCAAGGCAAAGATGATGAACATTTTAGAAGGGCATTTCAGGTTCATTGGAAAAGATTTTAGTCAACCCTAGTTGGATTAAGGGGGTGCTAGGGGGTTCTGTCATCCCCATTTCCAAATTTTTGAGCAAAATAAACATGATGCAACACCAGAGGCTAGCACTAGGCATTACCAGAACTAGGGATGTGACAGTTGCTGGGTCATGTATGCCTGTCCCTGTAAGTTAGTGCCACCTTGGGTTTACGACTAGTCATGTCGGCCCGGGTTCTCTATCATATGGATGCTAGCGACACTATCATATACGTGAGCCAAAAGGCGCAAATGGTCCCGGGCCAGGTAAGGTGGCACCCATGGGGATACCGTGCGTGAGGCTGCAAAGTGATATGAGGTGTTACATGCTAGATTGGTGTGACTTTGGATCGGGGTCCGGACAAGCCTCGTCCGCCTAGTCGGTCTATTCGAAGCTTATGGTCTTCTTCATCATTTGGTACAGTGGGAGGGCCTTCTCGCCCAGCCGACTGATGAACCGGCTGAGAGATGCCAAGCACCCGGTGAACTTCTGGATGTCCCGTAGTTGAGTCGGCCTCTGTATCCGCTCGATGGCCTTGATCTTCACGGGGTTGCAGTCGATGCCGCGCTCGGAGACGAGGAAGCCAATGAGTTGGCCGGCTGGTACTCCGAAGACACATTTCTCTGGGTTGAGCTTGATTTGAAAACGATGCAAATTGTCGAAGGTCTCCTTGAGATCTTCTGGAAGGGTGCCGCGCTTCTCCGTCTTCTCCACAATATCGTCTACATAGACATGGGCATTTCTGCCGAGTTCCTTGAGGAGGCACTTTTGCATGCAACGCTGAAAGGTGGCGCCGGCATTTCTCAAGCCGAACGTCATGGTCAGGTTTCAGAAGGCTCCGAATGGTGTGATGAAGGCGGTCTTCAGCTGGTCGGCCGAGTTCAGCTTGATCTGGTGGTAGGCGGAGTAGGCATCCAGGAAAGACATCACCTCGCAGCCGGCCGTGGAATCGATCACCTGATGTATCTGGGGCAAGCCAAAAGGGTCCTTGGGGCAGGATTTTGTTGAGGCTAGTGTAGTCGATACACATGCGCCCCTTGTTATTCTTATTCAAAACAAGGGCTGGGTTGGCGAGCCAGTCCGGGTAGAACACTTCCATGATGAAGCCGGCTGCCAGAAGCCAGGTGATCTCTTCACCAACAATCCTTCTCTTCTCTTTTGACAGCCGACAGAGGGGTTGCTTGACCGGCTTCTCATCCGATCTCACATTTAGCTTGTGCCCGGCGAAATCCATCAGAACACCCAGCATGTCCCATTTCTCACGGAGGAAATCGATGAGCTCGCTTTCCTATTTGTTGTCGAGGTTAGACCCCACGACAGCAAACCTCTCTGGGTGCGCCGGATCCTAGGCAATCTTCTTGGTTTCCTTGGCCGGCTGGAAGGAGCCCTGGGCCTCCGCGTCCTGGGAGTTTGATGGTATGGCCGGCTGCTCGTGGGCTATGGCCACCGCCCGATCGAGGAGGTGCTTTTATTCGGCGATGACGAGGGACTCGACCAGCCAGCTGCTATCAGCGGCGCGTGCGAGCGACTTCTGGTAGTCACCGGCAATTGTGATGATGCCCTTGGGACCTGGCATCTTCATCTCCCGATAGGCGTAGTGTGGCACCGCCATGAACTTGGCTAGTGCAGGCCGGCCCAAGAGCGTGTGGTAGGGGCTGTCCAGATCGACCACCTCGAACAAGATTGCCTCGCGGCGAAAATGGAGCTTGTTGCCGAACAGGACGTCGATCTTGATCTTGCCAATTGGAGAGTAGGAAAGTCCGAGGACGATGCCATGGAAGACGGTCCAACTAGGCAGGACTAGCTTCTCCTTAATGCCCACCTTCTCCATGGTGTTGTGGTAGAGAATGTTGATGTTGCTGCCGCTGTCTATCAGAATCCGGTAGAAGCGGCAAGCCCGCCTCTCTGTGGAGAAGGTGGAATCCAGCACCATGGCATAAGCACCCGGCGAGGGCATCATGGCTGGATGGTCTTCACGGCTCCAGCTGATGGGCCTCTCAGACCAGTGCATGAATTGGGGGACCTCGGAGGCGACGGTGTTCACCTCGTGGTAATGCTGACGCCGCCTCTTCTTGTCGTCGACTTCATTGGTGAAGACGATGTAGGTGGCGTTGGCATAGGGAAACTCTTCTTCGAGCGTTCCAACTGGCCGGGGTGCCAGCGGCAGAGGAGGCGGCAGGCCTTCGCCCTTAGCGATTCGGGTGAGCCAGTTGCACTTCCGAGTGGTATGGTTAGACGGCTTCTCACCGCTGTTGTCCGCGTTCTGGCAACGGGGGTACCCAGACTTGCCTACCTATGGCCCACGACGTGGCTTTATCAACGGCCTGGTACGACCCAGCTTCAGCATCAATAACTCAAGACCCTCTCGAGGGGCCAAGCCTCGTGAGGGGGACGACACCAAGACCTCCACGTGGAGCGGCTCCTCAGGCTGGCTCCCGAGGAGCAGAGATTTCTATGTGGGATTCATCTCGTGAGGTTCAAATGACGTGAGCCATGAAGACCAAGCCAGGCGGGCACCATCGGGCGCAGTATACTAGTTTCCTCTTTGGTGCTAAGGAAGCAAGCGCAGGCGCGGAGTCCCGAGGAATCAGCCAAAGGTTTCCATTCCAGTGCAACAAGACCAGGACCGCCAGGATGGCAGGACGGAGGTCATCGCCGAGCCCACCGCAGCGTCATGACCAGAGGCTTTTGCAGGCGAAGACTACTTTTGTCAGGATAGCATGTACTTGTTGTCTCCCTTCGAATTTGGCCGTTGTGGGATCCCTTCCCCGCCTTCATTTTGGAAGAGGACCAAGGCCACTATAAATAGGACTTAGCCACCACCATAGAGAGGGACCGGATCGGTTCCATTCCATCCTCACACTCACCATCTCACTCGAGCCCAAGAACACTCCTCCTCCTAAGGTTATTCCCCACTGTACTAGTTCATCCTCAGCCCCTCGTGGCCAATCCACCACAAAGCAGGAGTAGGGTTTTACACCGCAAAGTGGCCTGAACCTGGGTAAACTGCTTTGTGTCGTTTCCTTCCTGTTCGTCGAGCTAGGCCAAGGGATTGGCGAGTAGGCAGACTGGGGAGGTTAAGTTCTTCACACGCACCCAGAGTTCGAACCTCTCAAGGGTCTACGGAACCCGAAATTTGACATTTGGTGCGCCAGGTAGGGGTGCATCGAAGATCTGCCTCTCCACTCGCTGCGTCTCGCTCTTTGGCTCCCATGGCGGACGCTGCGCCACCGGCTGGACCGACGCTCGCTCACGGAGGAACCGAGGGACTCCGAGCTTTCACCCCCGCCCTACGGCGGGTGCAGTGGCTACCCAAGTTCAGGCCGGAGCTGCCGCCCCGATACGACGGCACGTCGGACCGGGCAGGTTTTCTCCAAGCGTACAAGGAAGCTCTGCTGGCAGCCCCTGGCGACAACAAGGTCATGGCCAATTTGCTTCCCATGGCCCTCGTAGGCGCGCCGCACACCCGACTGCTCAGCTTGCCATGGTCTTCTGTAGCCTCCTTGGAGGTGCTGCAGGACCTCTTCATCGCGCACTTCACAGTGGCGGTGCCCCACGCCATCGCAGCCCTCTTCGGCGGTTCGCAGGCGCCGCCCTCGGGCCGCCACATCAAACAGTTCATCCACCAGGTGGGCGCCGCTCATGTACAACAAGGAGCTCGTCCGGGCTAGGCGGCGCCTAAGGCCGACCTCACCTTCAACTCGAGGGACCACCACGTGGTCGCTGCGGGAGCTGGCACGCTCCCAATGCTCTGCACCCGCACCATCTGCAACGTAGCGGTCACCAAGACACTTATCGATGGTGGAGCCGGCCTCAATGTGCTCTCGATGGAAGCATTCGTCTTGCTTCATGTGCCCCATGGCCAGCTTCGCTCCACCAAGCCCTTCTTTGGAGTCGTCGACGGCTCCACTCGCCCCCTGGGGTAGATCCGCATCCCCGTCAGTTTCGGCACCCGCGATAACTACCGCACCGAGCTAATCGATTTTGACATCTCCCGCATTGGCCTCCCGTACAACACTATCCTTGGGTTCCCGACCTTGGCCAAGTTCATGGTAGCAACTCACCTGCCTACAACCTTATGAAGATGTCGGGAAGCAGCGGCGTCCTCACTCTGGCGGGGGACACAAAGGAAACGTTGTTGGCCCTCAAGCTTGCCTTTAGGGCCGCAGCGGCCGTGTGGCCGAATGAGGAAGGAGCCCCGAAGGCCTACAAGAAGCTCATGTCATTCGGGAGGTGCGGTACCCAGAATGGCTGGTGAACCCAATTATTGTCCCCAAGAAAGGCAGGAAGGAGCGCATGTTGTTAGCATTCCGGGAACGGGGGGTACCCAGACTTGCCTGCCTGCAGCCAACGGCCTTGCTTCATCGACGACCTGGTACGACCCAGCTTCAGCATCAACAACTCAAGACCCTCGTGAGGGGCCATGACTCGCGAGGCGGATAACACCAAGACCTCCTCAAGGAGCGGCCTCCTCAGGCTGGCTCCCGAGGAGCGGAGATTCCTTTGCAGGCTTCACCTTGTGAGGTTCGGATAACGTGGGCCATGACGACCAAGGCCAGGCGGGCGTAGTGTACCAGTTTCCTCTATGGTGCTAAGGAGGCAAGAGCAGGAGCGGAGTGCGAGGAATCCGTGAAAGGTTTCCATTCCGGTGCAACGATACCAAGACTGCCAGGACGGTAGGACGGAGGTCATCGCTGAGCCCACCGCGGCGTCACGACCAGATGCTTTTGCAGGCAAAGACTACTTTTGTAAGGATAGCATGTACAAGTTGTCTCCCTTCGAATTTGGCAATTATGGGAACCCTTCCCGCCTTCATTTTGGAAGAGGACCAAGGCCACTATAAATAGGGCCTAGCCACCACCATAGAGAGGGATCCGAATCCCAGAGATCTTCCTATCCCACCAGCTCAAGAACACTCCTCCTAACGAGGTTGTTCTCCCACTATACTAGCTCATCACCAGCCCCTCGAGGCCAATCCACCACAAAGCAGGAGTAGGGTTTTGCACCGCAAGGTGGCCCGAACCTGGGTAAACTGTCGTGTCCCATTTCCTTCCTGTTCATCCAGCTAGGCCTAGAGATTAGCGAGTAGGCGGACCAAGGAGGTTGAGTTCTTCGCAAGCATCCAAAAGTTCAAACCTCTCAAAGGTCCGCGGAACCCTTATTCTGACATTTGGCGTGCCAGGTAGGGGTGCGTCGGAGCCTCTCTTCCACCGGTTGATTTGCCACCGCTCCACCGCTCCCGTGGCTGACGCTCGTCAAGCTCGTGCTGAGCGCCGGACCGCCATTGCCACCCGCGTTGCTCAGACAGCACCAGCGGGCGACGGCTGCTCTCGCCGTCCCCCGTCGCCAGTGGCGAATGCCGCCACCGGCCCCCCGGCCATGAGCAGCAGGCTTCGCACTACATCCTTCCGTGCGGCGTGATGGACGCACTGCCACCCTGTCGCTGACTCCGGTTGCTTCATCCTCCCATGCTCGTCATGGTGCGGCGAACGCGCAGGCTGCACTGCTCATGGCACGCGAGCTCCTGCACTACCGCCCCATCAACGATCTCTATGAGGACTGGCTGGACCGCATTGCCAAGCTCGTCAATGCCGTCGGAGGGTCTCCTGCACTGTCTCGCTCGCTGCCTCAGCCACCGCCCGCCGCGGGTGACGTGGTCCATGGAGCACCTCCTCCACCTCCCAGGCAGGACACCATCAACGAGCCAAGGCACGAGGCTCCACGGCGCGACCCGCCGTGCAGGGTGCCCACGCGTGACAAGGAAAGCCGCCAGGTGGTGCAGCGGCCGCAAGGAGAGGCGCGTGCTGTCCAAGCACCGCCATGTCAAAACCGCGTGCCGCCTACGGATGGTGCGTGAGCGCCAAGATCAGGCTCCACCTCCACGGCGAGATCCCATGACCACAACTGGATGCCTCACGTTCACCCCGGAGCTACGCAGCGTCATCTGGCCAGGGAAATTCAAGCCCGACCTACCTCCACGCTACGAGAGCACCCCTGACCCTGCTGAGTTCCAGCAGCTCTACGTGCTGAGCATTGAGGCAGCCAACGGTGACGAGAAGGTTATGGCGAACTAGTTTCCCATAGCCCTCAAAGACGACGCATGCTCGTGGCTCCTGAACCTCTCCACAAGATTGATCTCCTCCTGGGACGAGATGCAAGAGCGTTTCGTCGCCAACTTCCAGGGCACTCGCGACTGCCCACCGGCCGCGGGTGACCTGCGACACATCAAGCAACAACCAGGAGAAACCTTGCAGAAGTACCTCCATCGCTTCAACAGTGTTCGCCTCAAGATCCCGAAGGTGTCGGACGAGGGCATCATCTTGGTATTCATTGATGGCATCCGTGACATCAAGATGAAGGAGGAGCTCGCCATACACGAGGACCTGAGCACGGCTTTGGAGATGTTCAACATGGCAACCAAGTGCGCGAGAGCTAAGGAGGGGCGGCTCTCCCTTCTCGATCTACCTGACACGGACCCAGAAGACAAGAAGGCCAAGGCCATGGACGTGAAGCGCAAGGGAGCGGCCGTGCTCGTGGCCGAACCAGAGATGAAGCGCGGTTGCGACCACCCAGAGTCATCCAAGGGCAACCACCCATTCCGCGTGTTCCACAATGTGCACATCAACAACACCAACGACTGTCAAGAGCTCAATGTCATCTGCAACGGGCGCCTCAGTCGTTGCTCTGAGCGCAATGATCGAGGCTACTACCGCGGAGGAGGCCAAGGCGGAGGACGCTGGGACGGTTGAGACACTCACCAGGAATGGCATGACCAGCCACGTGAGGACCACTGGAAGGACTAGGCTCGTGAGGGTGCCTGGAGAGATCAGCCTCGCGAGGATCGTCCTCAGGGAAACGCTGGCCTTCCCCCACTGCCGCCACCACCAAGAAGGAATGATGACCACCACCAAGATGAGGGGGTTGGGGGTTTCCAGGAGCCTCCCACTGTCGCTTGCATCCTAGGCGGCGTTCGGGCCCTAGCCTCCCATCGCATCTTCAAGCAGTTCACGCGTGAGGTGAATGCGGCCCTCCCCAAGCTTGAGGCAACACGTCCACTTAGGTGGTCCAAGTACACCATCACCTTCAGCTCTTCCGACCATCTAAAGTGTGGGGAAACTACCGGTGCCCTTCCAATGCTCTGCCCGCCTACCATCAGCAACATGCTCGTCACCAAAACACTCATCAATGGTGGTGCGGGGCTCAATGTCATCTCTATCAAGACATTCGACTGCCTCCAAGTGCCCTACGACCAACTACAACCCACCAAGCCTTTCTCAGGAGTGACCAACGACTCCACCACCCCGATAGGGCAGATTCGCCTCCCTGTCACCTTTGACACCCGCGACAACTATCACAATGAGCTCATCGACTTTGACGTCGGCCACATTCACCAAGTTCATGGTAGTGACCCAGCATGGCTACAATGTCCTCAAGATGCCAGGAAGTTGCGGCGTCATCACAGCCTCCTACGAAGAAAAGGATGCGGTGTGCCCTCTCAAGTGCGCCTACCAGGTTGCGTCGGTCGAGGACCCAAACAACAAGGGCACTGTATACCCTCCTAAGGCTGTCCCAAGAAGAAGAAGAAGCTGCTCTGCCAAGGACTTCAGGAGGGCAGGGCGCCCGACGGTGTTGCCTCAAGCTTTGCACCCACTGACGGGGCGCCTTCCCCTCTCGCATAGGAAGGCGTGCCCGGTGCCCCTCTTAGACTGGGCTCGGGGGCTCTCCTCTAGAGGGCCTCCGATCTGACCAGCATCACAAGGGAGGTGTTCGGGCACCATGTCGAGGTGTGCTTCAATGCGCTCTTATGTGAGGAAAGCACAGGGTGCGAGGCGCCAGGCGCTCAAGAATTCATGACCAAGGCAGCCGAGGAGCTTTAGGAGGCAAGAGCTATGCGGGGCGACCGTCGCCCACCACCCGACGCTGCTCCCTGCCCCGGTGAGGACAGTGAGCTTCGTGCCTGCGTCAACATCCCTATGCTCAATACGGCCGCATCTCAGGAGCTCTTCTGGTCGTCCAGTATTGGTCGATGTGAGGGCCCTCCTCACAGCTATGTCTGCATGCCTTTCGGCTTGCTGAACAGGGCTGGCGTGCATCAGCGCCACATGCGGGGCGTCCTTGCAGCTCATGAGGCCAGGCACCAAGCGATCCTGACGGAGATGGCGACGGATCCTCGCGAGGCCCTCGGGCCTCCAGAGCCTCCCGAGGTTCAGGACCCGTCCGGCTCATGAGGAGAGACTTCTGCAACACGCGTCTTTAGCTACTCCAACATCCCTTCAGCAATGGTGCCATGTGACATCTTTTGGTTTGTTTAGTTGGGGGCGCCCCTCGGGCAACATTATCCCCAAGCCGCGTGGGTCTGTCCCTGCGGCACGTGTCCGTCTTGCATATATCAGAATTGGCTTTACCTCTAGTCATTAGCCGCTTTATGATTATCATCTGCCTGTCCGGTGCTTCATCACCATAACGTCGTTCGCCCTTGCAAGCCCACCCATGACCGCCTCATGATTAAGGACTGGCACGGTGTCTGTGCTCGGGTAGTGTCATGGAATTGTCACGGTAGATGTCCTAGCGAAAGGAATTAGTCATGGAGCCATCACAACTAGGTTAGCTTAAAGGGGTTAAATGGGACAAAGGACACAAGAGTTTATACTGGTTCGGCCCCTTGCGATGAAGGTAAATGCCTAATCCAGTTGAGGTGGTTATTCCTTGGGTTTCGATTACTAGGGAGCGAATACACTTGACCTAGCTTTCGATCTCTTGTTTTCTTGTCCTGAACCGCCGTCGGGTCGTCCCTTTATATACACAGGTTGACGCCCAGCGGCTCACAATGTCCCGACCGGTTTATACTCAATGTGTCCATCTTGGTGACTAATTACACATGCCTTATACTACAAGTCATACATATATGGCAGTTTACACCCCTGGTCCTTAAGACGCCTTTGAGTCTTGGACCTCCAGTAAGCCTGCTTTGGGAACCGCCATCTTCATGGGCTTTGTCATAACAAGCCACCAGTGGTATAACCCGGCCCCTCCTGGGAGGGTCATACCCAATGGTTATATCCCCAACCTTAGGCCCAGGTTGATTTCAACTTTGTTCATATCAATCTACAACACTTAGAAAAATTCTTCTTTATTTCTTCATGAGAGGCCCTGTAAACCGCCATGACGTCATCTTCTCAGATCGTGGTAACTCACCATGACGTCACCTGTCATTAATATCACACAAAACCCAAATCTTAACATATCTTCTCTTCTAATAAGCTCCGAAAATCGAGGCGTGTGTGATGTCACATATCCATTTTTTGGCCTCCTCGATTCCCGCGCATGCCGCTTATCATTTTGACCTTATAAATAGGGCCAGGGATCCCTTTCACTTTCCTCCTTACCTCTTCGTCTCCTTCTTCTTCCTTGCGTCGTCTCAGCGCCCGAGCTCCGCCGCCGTCAACCTTTGCCCCTACTTCGAAACCGACCGCTGCATCAACCTGAATCGATCAGAGTTCGTCCGCGCGCCTCCGCTGTTCATCAACTCCGGTGAGTTCTCCTCCTTCTCTTTCCTTTAGGTCCCTTTAGGGTTTCCTACGAGTTATTCACTGTAGCTTGTAACTTTTGATTCAAACTTAGCACCCCTCCCGAGCAGCGGTAGTCGTGGTACTTATTTTTGTTATTAGACCATCTCCCTTGCGTAAGAAAACCAATCTGGACATATGAACTGCTGACATACTGCAACTTAGGTCTAAATATTTTCCATTATCTGAGGTGCCGTAGATCCAAAATCATAACATCAATCTGTGAAACCTGTTTTTCCAACACTTAGCAATTTTTCCTTTCTCAAATCTGTAAATCAATAATTATGTGGGCGGCTTAACTTAGAAAAGGTAACCCGCCAGGTATCACTAGTCCCCTCTTAAGCTGCTAAGAGCTCATCTTTATAACTTAAATGCCATCTTTCGGTTTACCACTTATGCATGCTTCATTGTTATTCACTCTTTAACTCGTCAGCCTGCTTCACCATATAACCTTAAACCGGCATAATCTTCTTTTCAAATCATTGAAAAAATGGCCAAGACATATACCTCTTACAACTGGGTCCAATCCCAGGTCACTGAAGAAGACCTGGACAATTTTGTCGCAACTGGCGCCCTGGCCAAAAAAGAGGATATCCATTGGAGGGTCCCTGGGGAAGAAAACTCTCCTACACCCAAGGACGGACAAGTCATTGTTTTCACTGACCACCTGAGCCGGGGGTTCAGCCCGCCCGGCTCAAACTTTTTCCGTGACATGCTTCATTTCTTTCAACTTCACCCTCAAGATATCGAGGCCAACTCTGTATCCAATATTTGCAACTTCCAAGTCTTCTGTGAAGCCTATCTTCAAGAAGAGCCCACAGTTGAATTGTTCAGAGAATTTTACTATTTAAACCATCAGACAAAGTTTACTGACGGGCCCAGCTTGGAACTCGGGGGGATATCCATTCAGAAGAGAAAATAAGTTAACTTTCCCTATGCCAAGCCGCCGAGTCACCCCAAAGATTGGAACCAAACTTGGTTTTATTCCAAATACACCTCTCCATCAGACGAGAATTCTCTGCCGGGTTACTGCGACCACCGGCTTAGCAACACACATCCACTTCCCCCAAAATGAACGCAAAGGAGTGGGCCAAATATGCACCAGCCTTCTCCAAGCTTAGGGCCTTCATTGCTAATGGCCTACCTAACATTGACCTTGTTCGGTGTTGGCTGTTATGGAGCATCTTGCCATTAAGTCGTGGCCCCGGCTTAATGTGTGAATACACTGGCGACTCGAAAGATCCTCAGCGCCACTATGACATTGAACTGAATGGCGTGGAAATTACAAAAGCCAGCAAAAAATTGCTGAACGAGCCTACAAAGGAATACAGTAAAATAGGACTTAGTCCTTTCTGTGCCTTTAACAAGCCGCCAGCTGTAAGTGCTGCCCACCTTTCATTCCATCATATTTGCAACATTTATGCCTACTTATAATATTTTTTTACTTGTACTGGATGATTCTCCATATTGGAATAAGAAACCTCAATATAAGCCGGTCAAGACGGCTCGTACAAAAACCAAGGTCATCAAAAGACTCGCCAAGAAGAAAACCGCCGAGACGGCCGGCTTAAATATTGATGATGACGCTGATGATGATGAATCACAGGTAGAACTTGATTCACTTGGCTCATTTTTTATACATCTCATTGACAACGATTGTTATCAGGACGACGCGGAAGCCCGCCGTGCAGGTGACACAAAGGTAATTATTCTTTCCTCCGGCTCAGAACCTCCGCCAAAACAGAAAACCCGACAAGCAAGCCGGAAAGTAAGCTTTTCTCACCCTCTAGCTCACTTGGATCCCAACTTTCTTTTAAAGAAACAGCAACACGAAGCTCGCCGGACCACCCAGCATAGTGGTGGTGTAATTACTTCCTCTGTCTTACCAAACACGCCGGCTCGCAAACGCCGCTCAGAGATCTTACATATTTCTAATATACTTTATCCCAAGGAGGGTTATTTTCGACAACCTCTTAACCCGTCTGATTCAAACTATCAAGGGACTTCTCATTCCTCCTCTAGCGAGCCAACGGGAACTCAAATCCCGGCTTTCAAGACTGTACCTGGGTAAGGGTATACTTAATCCTTGAAATCCTATGCCTGATCATTATACTAATCTCTTTATATTTCCTGTTTTCAGGGGCCAAGCCAAACCCAGCAAGAAAGCAAAGCTGAATAAACCGGTCGATGATGCCAATCCATCTGAACCGGAGAAACAACAACCAGAGCCTTCTCATCCAATTGCAGAAGCCACCATTGATGACCCGCCACCAGAAGACCATGAAGCCTTTGTATACCATATGGATGTTGAACCGGTGATTCCTAAGCCAGCAATCCCAACTAAGCCCATCGAAGAAAAAACTGACGATGTTGTGGTTACTGGGTTTGGTTACACAGCATCGGGTAACCGCACTGTTTTATCAAAACACAAGGCCAAGGAAGAAATTTGTGCTGAAGATAAAGGCAAGTGGAAGTTAGATTTGGAGAGCTACGCCCATTTTAGCGCCCAAGACCTCCATTCTGGTTATTTTAACTGCCAGTATACTAGCCATGACTTTGAAGCCGGCTTAGTAAACATGATGAAGGAGCGCAATGAGGTAAACACTACCACTCCTTTATATATGAATATACTTCCCTTAGCCGCCAAGTTTATTGGACATGATAGAATAGAATGTACTATAAAACTTCAATATTTGCATAGATCAAATCCAGTAGCCCCCAAGGGCCGGTTTATACTTTCAATATGAACTAGGACTTGTAATATCAACACTTCAACTTTGCGTGTGTAGCCCCCAAGGGCCAGCTTAACAAATATGTTAAACTGGGACTTGAAGTAACAAGTATCAATATTGCAACCGTAGCCCCCAAGGGCCGGCTTACTCAGTGATGAATAAGTCGGGACTAATCATCCTGTTTAAAATTAACAATCCCAATATGTAGTTTTTACGAACCGGCTTACCTCGTTTGTCCGGGTCATAAATATGTCCTGGAATAAAGCAATAGGCATTAGCCTCCAAGTGCCAAGGATAATACTTGTATTGTGCTTAGGACTTTGAAAAATTTGTCTTCAAAAAAGAGCAATATGAATTAGCACCCAAGTGCCAAGAGTAATACTTGTATTGTGCTTGGAACTTTCAAAGGCTAATCATGATCGTAATCTTATCTGTGTGTGCTTATGTCATAGGCTGAATTGACTGAGAAGGACTTGCAGCTCAAAGATCTGAAGGCCAACATAAAGACTCAACAATATGAAACATCCAAGGCCCAATCAGAATTGAGGACTTCTTTGGAAAACATTGAGTAGCTCAAGCAGACCTTTAGTGCTGACAAAGATAGCTGGGAAACTGAAAAGGCGGCTCTACTAAAAAGAGCAGAAGAAGCTGAAGCCGCTCTTAAGCCTGTGACTGATGAACTGTACGGCTTAAGGCAGCAAATCAATAACATGTCGCTAGCTATCTTTGGTAAGTATTAACCCTGATTCCATTTATCCCATTGAATCTGCTATAAACTGTGCCGGCTTAACAAATAAATGAATTGATACAGGCTCTTGAAGCGTCAATTTGGGCTCAGACATGTGCGTCTGGTTGAAGGATGTCTACACTCTGGTAGAACAACTATATACTGGTGCTCAACGAACCATTGCTATTGCTCTTCACAAAAAACGGTCGCGTACTCTTATTAAGGAGACATTGGAAAGGTTGTCAGTAGTGCCCGAGAGGATTGAAGAGCTGAAACAAGCATCTTCCAGAGCCGACGCATTAACTGCCCTAAGCCGGGCTAAAGCATGGCAAGCAGATCTTGACCCGGAGGATCTGGCCAATGGTTGCCCAAGTGTAAAAGAAGATGGGACACCCTTCAGTCTAGATGATTTTGCAGATATAGTAAGATCAATGTATCCATTGGCAACCCAGCTGAATGAAGAGACCAAGCTATCACAGTATCAGTCGGCTTATGACGCTGATAATAAGAAGGTGAAGGCGCCGATCATCAGGAGACAGATCTCATCCTGCCAATTTGTAAGCATACCTTCGCTCCCGACATTGATCCATCAAACCTTATTAATGATGAGGCTGTGCTTAGAGTGTTGACCGGTATCGACTGGGCAACGCCTGACTTCCAGCTGATGGATAACCAAGGAGCTGAAGATGAAGAAGAAGCATAGGATGACCCGGAAGCTTCAACCCGCCAATAGTCTTGAGCTTTCTTATCAAGCAAAATACTTTGTTGTGTTGTCATCTCAAAAACACTTATTCTTATTGGGCCATCAGATGCCTTGTAACAGGCTAGTGAAACTCTTGATCTGCCATGCCATTGTGCTTGTTTTATTTTCCATGATACCGTTGATCCGCTAGTTGAAGATACACAACTTGTGTTTATGATGTCCTCATATAGACCAGTTTGTTTATCCCATTGTCCTGCACACAAGCAAATCACAAGGGCCTTGGCAGTTTACCGCGGATGGTTCATGATGCCTAGTATAAATCCATTGGTGACCATAAAAGTCCATAACCAAGGAAGGGGGTAATATCCCAAATATGAGACATAGTCAGGGCTGCTTAGCCAAACCTATAAAAAACTATAAGGTAAGAAACAAAAGGGGCAACATAAATCCAAGATGAATAGAAAATCCAGAAACAACAAGGCTTTCATAGGCCGCCGAGCCAAAATTTTCTTCTTCAATGAAACTAGCATGATAGCCACTGGAATATCCGCGCTTTCTGTGAGCCAGCTCTCCCATGACCCAATCGACATTTTAAACTGGATAAGTTCAGGTCATGTTAAAAGATTGACTTATCAAGAGTATGCGGGGTTGGAGTAGCATCGTGCAAACATGCCAGTTTAACCAAGTTCCAAGGAAGGCGGCCTAACAACCTGAGCTTATCCTTGCTTTCCGTATTCCGGCTCTCTCATATCCCAATCAATGTTTTAACCTTGACAAGTTCAAGGTCTCATTTAAGAGATTGACTTGTTAAGAACAGGGTGGGTCATCCAGGATTACCTGGTCGAGGAGCATCTTGCATACAGGCCGGATAACCTGGATTTGTGGTGAATACGCCTGGCGTCCAGGCCAATCAAAAGGGTGAATATTGCTATGTTCATTGAACAGGAAGCCCCCAAGTGATATGTTTCTGAGCTGTTCTATGCATCAAACTCTCTTTGGTCCGTATAACTTGGGCATCAAGCCTCTTAAATGATCATATGAAATGACAATAAAGACTCAGTTTTGAAGAAATGAAATGACAGAGGCCCTTTATTATTTTCCTTATAATATATACATCGTCAAAATATGTTTCTGAGCTGTGCTATGCATCAAACTCTCTTTGGTCCGTATAACTTGGGCATCAAGCCTCTTAAATGATCATATGAAATGACAATAAAGACTCAGTTTTGAAGAAATGAAATGACAGAGGCCCTTTATTATTTTCCTTATAATATATACATCGTCAAAATATGTACATCACAAGAGCCCATGGCTCAAGTATAGTAAGGCCGAAGATGAGCGATATTCCACAACCGATGAGTCTCCTCCTCCGATGTGCGTGAGTCCTTGTGGTATCGAACATCGATAAGATAATATGACCCATTATTCAGATTCTTGTTGACCACAAAAGGCCATTCCCAAGGTGGGGATAGTTTATGCATATCAGTATGATCTTGGATAAGCCGGAGCACCAAGTCGCCTTCTTGAAAGGTTCTAGTTTTAACCCGGCGGTTGTGATAACGACGCAGATCTTGCTGGTAAAGCGCTGAACAAGGCGCCGCAAGGTCACGCTCCTCGTCCAACAAGTCAAGTGCATCCTGATGTGCTTTTTCATTATCAGCTTCAACATAGGATGCAACACGGGGTGAATCATGATGGATGTCACTAGGGAGAACCGCCTCTACTCCGTAAACCATGAAGAAAGGTGTGTAACCCATAGATCTGTTGGGGGTACTATTGATACTCCATAACACTGAGGGTAACTCCTCCACCCAACAACCTATCGTCCTTTTCAAAGGGACCATAAGCCGGGGCTTGATGCCTCGTAGAATCTCTTGATTGTCTCTTTCAGCTTGACCATTGGACTGGGGGTGAGTCACTAATGATACGTCAAGTCGAATATGCTGTCGTTGACAAAACTCTTTCATAGCACCCTTGGACAAATTAGTGCCATTATCAGTTATGATACTATGGGGAAAACCAAACCGGAAGATCACCTTTTTGATGAATTGAACCACCATTGTTGCGTCACACTTACTAACCGGCTCTGCTTCAACCCACTTTGTAAATTTGTCAACCACCACCAAAAGGTGGGTCTTTTTTATCCTTGGACCTTTTGAAAGGCCCAACCATATCAAGCCCCCAGGTTGCAAATGGCCAAGCAATTGGAATCATCCTCAATTCTTGAGCCGGCACATGAGCTCGTCGCGAGAACTTCTGACAACCATCACATTTACTGACTAAATCCTCAGCATCAGCATGAGTCGTCAGCCAATAAAAACCATGACGAAAAGCATTGGCTACAAGAGACTTAGAACCGGCATGATGAACACAATCTCCTTCATGAATCTCTCACAAAATCTCACTGCCTTCCACAGGAGAAACGCAACATTGAAACACCCCTATGACACTACGATCATGCAACTCTCCATTGACAATAGTCATTGACTTAGACCAACGGGTTATCTGCCTGCCAAAGTTTCATCCTGAGGTAACTCGCCCCGGTTCATATAAGCCAAGTATGGAACTGTCCAATCAGGAATAACATGAAGAGCTGCCACCAATTGTGCTTCCGGGTCAGGGATAGCTAAATCTTCCTCTGTAGGTAATTTGACTGAAGGGTTATGCAGAATATCCACGAAAGTGTTAGGTGGCACCGGCTTACGCTGGGGCCCTAACCAGCTCAAAGCATCAGCCGCCTCATTTTTCCTGTGATCAACATTTTCGACTTGATAACCTTTCAAATGGCCAGCGATAGCATCAACCTCTCGGCAAACAGCCGCCATGAGTGGAACCTTGGAATCCCAAGTACCAGAAACTTGTTGAGCAACCAGATCTGAGTCGCCAAAACACCTCACCCATCTTAAATTCATCTCTTTGGCCATCCGAAGACCGTGAAGCAAGGCCTCATACTCAGCTGCATTATTAGTACAAGGGAACATCAAGCGGAGAACATAAGAAAATTTATCACCTCGTGGGAAAGTCAAGACAACTCCAGCCCCCGAGCCATCCAACTGCCTAGATCCATCAAAGTGAATAGTCCAATATGTGCTCTCTGGCTTCTCCTCAGGCATCTACAACTCTGTCCAATCATTGATAAAATCAACAAGTGCTTGAGACTTGATGGCTGTGCGAGGCATATACTTCAAACCATGGGGTCCAAGATCAATGGCCCACTTGGCTTCCCGACATGTGGCTTCTCTATTTTGAATAATATCCCTAGAGGAGCAGGACTAACCACAGTGATGGGATGACCCAGAAAGTACTATTTGAGCTTCCGACTAGCCATGAACACCCCATATACAAGCTTCTGCCAATGTGGATACCTCTGCTTGGACTCAATAAGCACCTCACTGATGTAGTAAACCGACCGTTGAACCGAATGCTCCTTGTCCGATTCCTTCCTTTCCACCAAAATGGCTACACTGATGGCTCGGCTATTAACAGCCACATATAATAGCAAAGGCTCCTTATCAATGGGAGCAGCAAGAACGGGCGGCTCAGCCAACTGTTTCTTCAAGGCCTCAAATGCCTGATTAGCAGCATCACTCCAAACAAAATGATCTGTCTTCTTCAATATCTGATAAAGAGGGATGGCCTTCTCACCCAACCGACTTATGAACCGGCTTAAGGCTGCAATACGACCCGCCAAATGCCGAACATCATTGATACACGCCGGCTTAGCCAGGGAGGTGATACCCTTTATCTTCTTCGGGTTAGCTTCAATACCTCGTTCTGAAACTAGAAAACCCAAGTACACCAAAGACACACTTGGCCGGGTTAAGCATCATCTTGTAAACCCGGAGATTATCAAAGGTCTCCTTCAAATCATCTATCAAAGTTTCCTTATTCCTGGACTTTACCACAATAACATCCACGTAAGCATGAACATTGCGCCCAATTTGATCATGAAGACAATTCTGCATGCACCGCTGGTATGCCTGGGCGCTCTTGAGTCCAAAGGGCATAGACACGTAACAGAAGGCTCCAAAGGGAGTGATGAAAGTTGTTTTCTCCTGGTCCTTAACTGCCATCTTGATCTGATGATAACCAGAATAAGCATCCAAAAAACTCAAACGCTCACAACCCGCTGTAGCATCAATAGTCCGATCAATACGGGGGAGAGCAAAGGGATCAGCCATGCAAGCCTTGTTTAAGTCCGTATAATCCACACACATGCTCCCGGTGTCGTTTTTCTTAAGCACCAGCACCGGGTTAGCCAACCACTCAGGATGAAAAACTTCGATAATGAACCCAGCCGCCAAGAGCCGGGCTACCTCCTCACCATTAGCCTTACGCCTCTCTTCATTGAAACGGCGAAGGAATTGCTTAACCGGTTTAAACTTTGGATCAATATTGAGAGTGTGCTCAGGGAGTTCCCTCGGGACACCTGGCATATCTGATGGCTTCCATGCAAAGATGTCCCGGTTCACACAGATGAACTCGATAAGAACGCTTTCCTATTTTGGATCCAGATTAGTACTGATGCTGAACTACTTAGATGAGTCGTCGGGAACAAAGTCAACTAGCTTAGTGTCATCTGCCGACTTAAACTTCAACAAGGGATCATGCTCTGTGGTTGGCTTCTTCAAAGATGTCATATCCGCCGGGTCAACATTGTCCTTGTAAAATTTCAACTCTTCTGTTGCACAGACAGATTCAGCATAAGCGGCATCACCTTCTTCACAATCCAAGGCCACCTTGCGACTTCCATGCACCGTGATAGTGCCCTTGTGACCCGACATCTGAAGCTGTAAGTAATCATAACAAGGCCTTGCCATGAATTTAGCGTAAGCTAGCCGTCCAAACAGAGCATGATAATGGCTCTTAATTTTAACTACTTCGAAGGTCAACGTCTCAGACCTTGAATCATACTCATCCACAAAGGCAACCTCCAAAGATATCTGACCTACTGGATATGCCAACTTACCAGGCACCACACCATGAAAAACAGTGTTTGATGGCTTAAGATTTTTGTCGGTCAATCCCATGCGATGGAAAGTTTCGTAGTAAAGGATATTGATGCTGCCTCCATCCATGATCACTTTAGTGAACTTGATCCTCCAACCTAAGGTGCCACCACTAGCGCCAAGTGACCCGAATTATCAACCCAGGGCGGGTGATCCTCACGGCTCCAGAGAATAGGGTGTTCAGACCATCGCAAGTAATGGGGTACTGCCGGCTCAACGACGTTTACTGCCATTCTATGGAGTTTCTGATCCCGCTTACATAAACTCGTGGTGAAGACGTGGTAATTCCCACTATTCAATTGCTTCGGGTTACTCTGATAACCAGACTGCTACTAATTCCCCTGATTATTCTGTTGATTGTAACTGCCCTGATTGTCTTGGCCTTGAAAACCGGAATTGCAACCGCCACCTCCATGACCCGAACCATGAGAGCCGGATCCTGAACCGCCATTCGGGCCATGGTTATTCTGGAAAAAATGCGAATTCTTGAACTCTTTCATGATAAACAATCCTCCCACAAATGGGCAGATGGCCTCTCCTGTGTTCCGTGCCTCGAACACAGCTGATTCATTATTGCTTCGAGGTCGAGTTTTCCCCCTCCAGACTGAGCCGGACTCCCCTTGCGATGTTGGTTATTATTCTGCACAGCAGTGTTGGCCATGAAGTCTAAATTTCCATCAGCTCTACGCTTTCCATTGCCACCCTGACTAGCCGGGTTGTACTGCTGCCACTTCATGCCGCTACTCTTCTTTTCCTTGCTCTGCCTTTCATCATCAGACTCGGGGTCCTTGGTACCATCAGAGTCGGCATACTTGACAAGGGCTGCCATGAGCTCCTCCATGTCACCGCAATGGCGCTTAAGTCGTCCAAGCTTCTGTTTAAGAGGGAGGAAACGGCAATTTTTCTCCAACATTAAAACCAGTGAGCCGATGTTGATATTATCTGATGAGTGTATGATAGTTGAGACCTGGGGCACCCGGTTGGTGGTTGATTCGCCTTCACCTTGGACACAAGAAACCAAATCCATGATTGACAAAGGCTGCTTGCACATATCTTTGAAATTTTGAATAAAACGGGCCTTCAGCTCCGCCCATGACCTAATGGAATTGGCGGGCAACCCCTTCAACCAAGTACGAGCCGGCCCTTCTAATATCATGGTGAAATACTTAGCACACGCAGTCCCACTAACATCCAGCATCTCCATGGACATCTCATAACTTTCAACCCAAGCCTCAGGAGGTTGATCTGCTGTGTAATTAGGCACCTTGCGAGGACCCTTGAAATCCTTGGGCAAACGCTCGTTACGCAGAGCCGGCACTAAACAGGGCACACCCAAGGTCCTAGAGGTCACGCCTATTTCTACCGAGGTTGTCGGGTAAACCGGAGACTGCCGGTGAGCCGCTTGCTGAGCCGCCAGCTTGGCCTCCCAATGCGCCCTACCCTGATCCACCAGGGTCTGAGCATTGGCGCCATCGCACGCCGGGTTACAGTGCGGTTCACTGCTTGAGACTGCTGGTTCGTCAATGTGCCTGCTGTAACTCCGTCTAGGACGAGGGGTTGAGTGGATCCGCTCACGAATGTAAGAATAAGCCGCCTGCTGAGCCACGGTCGTCTGAAGAAGTTCCCTGACACGCTGTGTCTCCACTGATGCTGGAGACTCGCCTTCAACTGGTAGAGCTGCCAATCGCGATGCCACATCAATCATATTGTCAAAAGGGTTAGAGTAATGACCCGGTGGTGCCAAACGTGTTGTGGTGGAATGTTATTCACACGCGGAAGGTCCATCGTGCGTGGCTGAACTCGAGCTTCGGCTCCAGGTTCTTCGACTATCCGGTTTACCACCGGCGGATTATTGGTCCTTGCTCCAGGCATGTTAAAGAGGTTTCTTGGCTCATAAACCGGGGGTAGATTACTCTGGTGTCTCCTTGTCATGACCTCATTTGAAGCATTCTGATCCAACGTGAGCTGAAAGGGATCGACTTGGATTCGTTGTGCCTATGCGTCCAAAATGGCCCGTTCTGCAACCATCCTGGTGTTCTCAGCAGACAAGTCTTCCTTAGCTTGAGCTATCTCATCTCACAACTTACCCACATCCACCTTGTGGCAATCTTGGTTGTCCTGGGTTACCTCCACCCCCATCAAAGTTGCCAGTGCCTCTAACAACTCGGTGAGAACTTGAGCCGGCAGGCGCGCAGAGCCACCAGCACCAGCCGCCGCCGCCGCAGCAATTGAGCTAGAGGTCATGGCCATGGCGGTTGATGAACCAAGCACCAGTTGTGTGCCAGCCATGAAAACCGCAAATCTGTTCGGCGGCTCGCAGGGGTCCGGAATACTGTCACCATCGGAATAGCCCCCAAACCGGCCATCTTGAAGTTGATACAATGAGTTGGTCTTGCCTATGGACGACTCACCATCAGAATAGATGGTCGTCTCACCGCCAGATACAGATCCATCCTCAATTTCCACCACATGGATAAAACCAACAAAGGCACGCTTCATGACCGGTTGAACCCGGGCAGGCCATCCACACTGAGCCGACTCAATGATGTTGGTGCTGATGTCCAGCTCAGGGCACTGTTCGCCGATCTTGCTAATGAAGACGTGGATTCCGCTGAAGGGGACTCGGTACCCGTACTCAATTGAGCCGGCCTCGGGGCCCCAGCCTACATCGTTGATGTAGAGCTTGCCGTGACGACTCTTGGTTATCCGTCCATAGCGTATCCCTTGATCCCTTCAAAGGTGTCCTTTAAGAACTCGAAACCACCATGTGCTGGCCCCATGGTGGGCGCCAACTGTCGTGGAATTGTCATGGTAGATGTCCTAGTGAAAGGACTTAGTCATGGAGCCATCGCAACCAGGTTAGCTTAAAGGGGTTAAATGGGACAAAGGACACATCAGTTTATACTGGTTCGGCCCCTTGCGATGAAGGTAAATGCCTAATCCAGTTGAGGTGGTTATTGCTTGGGTTTCGATTACTAGGGAGAAAATATGCTTGACCTAGCTTTCGATCTCTTGTTTTATTGTCCCGAACCACTGTCGGGTCATCCCTTTATATACACAGGTTGACGCCCAACGGCTCGCAGAGTCCCGGCCGGTTTATACTCAATGTGTCCGGCTCGGTTACTAATTACACATGCCTTATACTACAAGTCATACATATATGGTGGTTTACACCACTGGGCCTTAAGCCACCTTTGAGTCTTGGGCCTCTAGTAAGCCTGCTTCGTGAACCGCCATCTTCATGGGCTTTGTCATAACATGCCACTAGCGGTATAACCCGGCCCCTCATGGGAGGGTCATACCCAATAGTTATATCCCCAACAGGTTCATCCCTGCAACATCGCTAAACCCAAGTGGCTAAGCTCTGGCTCGCGGGCCAGCTCCCGTGCTTGTTCTCACATGAGCTAATCGCAGGCGGATGAGTAAGGGCGCGTGACCCGATGCTTCGTTACCACGGGAGCCGCACGCCGGTTGTCTTTCTTCAGGACCTTTGCGTGAGAAGCCTGGGCACAGTGTCTGTGCTCGGGTCCATCCCTGTAGCATCGATCAACCCAACAGCTGAGCTATGTCTGGTGGGCCGGTCCCGTTCACATCACCTCCTGGGGTCATTGCTGTTTAGCCTTCTCATGCGATAACCTTAGAAAATTCACTCGGTGCTGGTCGCCTAACCATCTCGCAGACCTATCACAAGTGTTCCGAATCAAATTCGGGGGCAACCCACCTTGAGGTAGGGCCTCGTGAGTCCTGCACTGGCTCACGACTATCCATACACACCTCCTCTAGCCCTACCGTACAAGCCACGTGTCAGTGCAGGGCTGTACACGCCCCAGAGCCTCTCCTTAGAGGGGGTTCCCACCCACGTACCAGTGGAAGCACCATACTTCGCGCCATGCTCCGTGCTGGTGATAAACAACTAAGGGTGCCCTCACGGCTGCGTTAACCTCGGGGAGCCACCAGGCTTGGTCCTCAGCCTCACCGCACTGCTTTTCCCCCGGGAGAGTTGTGCGAGGGGGCTCGGCACGGGGGCTACGCTCATGACATGCCTAGTGTATGCCACCTCGCCAGGTTCCTCTGACCAGGTCTTCGCACACCCCTCCCTCCCGAGTGCCCGGCGAGGAAAGGTATGGTGGTTTGTTCGTACGTCATGCGGGACTCCTGAGCATTGCGATTCAGGAGCCTAACTGGTCACGTAGCCCCTCACTCCTTTTGTCTCATCCTGGTGATCCGGACGCCCCAACGACGGCTGAGGCATGTGCGGTGCCGGTCCCTGCCGACACAGAACGCTAAGGCCTACTCTCGCATCTCCTTCCCGAGGGCTGTTTGCTCGTCAAGGGGGACTCCTGAGCATCGCGACTCAGGAGCCTAACTGGTCAGGTAGCCCCTCACCTCTTGGTCTTGTCCTAGTGATCCGGACGACCCAACGACGGCTGAGGTATGTGCGGGGCCGGGCCTTGCCGACGCAAAATGCTAAAGCAAACAGAAAGGAGATCGCGGAACCCTAGCAAATTATTACAAAACATATTGTTTCTTAAGAGTACCAAGCACAAGTTCTTATGCCTCCACGAGGCACGGTACATGTTGCAGGACTTGAACAGAGGGGAGCGTAGCCATCAAGCTTCTTCTTCAGACTTGGACTCTGCCATCGCCCGCTTGGGGAGCCCCGTCGTCGACGACGTCGCCGCTGTCCTTGCCGCTAGCCATGGTCACGGGGTCCATAGTGAGGAACTTCCGCAGCAGGGCCTCCACCTGACCCTTCACAGCCTCGGCAGCAGTGGTATAGGACTCGGGGTCCACGGGCTCGAGCAAGGCACCGAGGTCGAAGCTAGATTCCCGGAGATAGAGGTGGCTGAAGATGCGCGTCATGGCCGAGGTAGAAAGCGCGCTGGCCTCCCCTCCATCATGGGGCCCACTCCAACGATGATGCCCTCGAGCGCCGTGACAAGCTTGAGGAGCTGCTCAGCGGGGCCTTCCTGTGGAGTCACCAACGACTCCTTGTACCCGCTCCCGTAGAGATCCTACAGCGCCTTGGGGGACCTGGCAGTGTGCTCCACGGTGGCCGTCTTCTCAACAGCAGCGAGGCACTTCTCCCTGCCCCCCAGCTGGGCTTCGTCGTTAGAAACAAGCTTAGCGTGGGCCGCCTCCACCTCCTCCTTCAGCTTGTCCAGGCGGCTACGGTCCGAAGCCCGTTCGCGGGCTAGCTGCTCCTGCTCGGCGTCATAGTTGGCGACCGCAGCTTCCCGGCCCTTCGGCTTCTCCTCCCGCTCCTCGAGCTGGCGGGCGCGGGTGGCCTGCTCGTCGCGAAGGGTGTTCAGCTCGGCCTCTGCCGCGTGGTAGCGCTCTTAAGTGGCCTTGGCGTCCTTCACCGCCACATCGCGGGTGGCTGCGGCTAGGCCAGCCACCTTCCGACCATCCTTTGAGGCCACCGCGGCATGGGCCTAGGCCGCCCTAATGGATGCGTCGGCCTAGAGCCACCCTGAGATCAGCTCCAGGAGCCCCGACGCCCGTCGCCGGTTGTGGTGCTATAGATCGCTCCGAAGCTGGTCCACCGTGGAGAAGGCCTCCTATCAGATTCGGGGTTCCGCAGACCCTTGAGAGGTTCAAAAACTAGGGTGCGTGTGAAGGACTTGTCCTCACCAATCTGCCTGTGCCCCGATCCCACGGTCTAGCTTAACGAACCCAACGGACAATAGACAAAACCGTTTAGCCTGGTTCGGGCCACCTAGCGGTGTAATACCCTACTCCAGCTTTGTGGTGGATTGCGTCGAGGGGCTGAGGATGAACTAGTATAGTGGTAGAACAGCCTCGGGAGGTGAGGTGTTCTTGGGCTCGGTGAGTTGGTGGATGGTCAGGGTGGAATGGATCCGATCCCCTCTATGGTGGTGGCTAAGTCCTATTTATAGTGGCCTTGGTCCTCTTCCAAATATAGGCGGGAAGGGATCGCACAACGGCCAAATTCAAAGGGAGACAATAGTACAAGTTATCCAGACAAAAGTGGTCTTCGCCTACAAAAGCCTCTGGTGGTGACGCTGCGGTGGGCTCCGTGATGACCTCCGTCCTGCCGCCCTGGTGGTCCTAGTCTTGTTGCACCGATATGGAAACTTTTTCTTGATTCCTTAGGGCTCCGCGCCTGCGCTTGCCTCTGTGGCAACAAAGAGGAAAGTGGTACGGTGCACTCGCTGGCGCCCGCCTGGCCTTGGTCCTCATGGCTCACGTCGTGCGAACCTCACGAGGTGCGCTGTGCATTGATATCTCCGCTCCTTGGGAGCTAGCCTGGTGAGGCCGCCCCCTAGGGAGGTCTTGGTACCCACATTCCCAAGACGCCAACAGTAGCCGGCGGGCCCAAGGCGCACTCGAACTTGGCTTCGAGGCGAAGCCAAAGGGCAAGTGCGGAGCACCGCGGGCCCCAACCGCCTGCGGCCTCGGCTGATGTGTGGCGATTGATGGGACGTGGGCGCCTCCACTTCCCCATGCTGCCTCGGCAATCGTTCGACTTGATGAGACCCTACTGCATGCAGAGAAAACCATCATTACATGCGAGCGTGGAGGCCGGCGGTTGGCCTCCCTTCGGCTATAAATGAGGGGAGGGGCGAAGCCCCCCTTGCTCATCTTCGTCTTCTCGCAGTCCGTTTCTTCTTCTTCTTATTCTTGTCCCTCCCTCTTGCTATAGCTCCCATGGTGCCGACTAGGAGGCTCTCTACGGCAGAAAAGGGAAAGGCCCCTCGGGAGGAGCCTGAACCACTTCCGCCGAAGAAAAGCTTCAGCCGCCCTCACGATGTCGGGGAGAGATAGGAGGTGACATGGCCCTGGTACGAGAGGCCATTGCCTGGCTTCCCGCTCCCTCTATACGCTCGAGCGCAGGGCCCCCAGGCTGTTGCTGCGCGGCTAGCCAGCCCGCGAACGGACGCCGAAGGCTCCTCTCGTGAGTTCGTGATATGGGCGGCAATGCCGCCGCACACTTGGATCTGATTCCCGTAGTTGTTTGTGGAGGAGATGCCGCTAAGGGGGCCGCTTGAGCTGTGGCTGTAGCATGCCGGGTGCTGCAGCCTAGCCACGGGGGCGGAGGTTGAGGCCGTCCCTCCGGGAGTCATCTTCATGACCCGAGGATGGGGCAAGGTTGCCCGCGCCTACCGTGCAGACGGGGCCCTCACCATCCACTTCGAGTACAATGGCGCCTCCACACTATTCTTCAAGGTCTTCGACGAGGAAGGACGCCTCCTGGAGTGCTGCATCGGGGGAAGCCGCCAGCATGGCCTGGCAGCGGGTGCTGAGCCTGCTTCCGATCCTCCCGACAGCTCCTCCAGCAGCAGCGACGACTCCTGGGAGCCAGCAACTCTCACGAGCCTAGCGAGTCTCTGGAGTCGAGCGATGATAGCTATGTGCCTCCGAGCTCTCACCGTGCCCAGAGTGCAGCAGCGGCATCCGCTCGATGTCGACGATGATCTGGATTGGCGTTGGCCTCGCGTGGCCCACTGTTGATGATGGCTTCAACGGTGTTGCCCGTAGCCATGGCTCGTTGAAGTTTTTCTTCTTTTGTTCCCTGCGAGGAATCGAGGCAAACCCCGCGGGGGCATGTAAAAAATCTTGTAATGCTTTTGCTTTGAAGTTTATTATACTGAGTATAAGGTTGCAGCTGTGTGTCCCGTTTCAGCATTGTTCCCCCTTTTCGTTCTCGTGGTTGCTTAGAGCTCTACGCTGGTAGGTCCCACTCCCCAGGCAGGCTTCAGTCGTCGTTGGTATGCCAGGTCGCGATGCCGTGGTCAAGGCCAGGAGGTGAGGGGCCCGAGGTCCGGTAAGAGCTCCTGAGGCGCGATGCTCAAGAGGTCCCCTTTAGCGTGCAAGCAGCTCCCTGGAGGCCGAAAAGGGAAGTAGCATTGCCGGAGCGAGTTTATGAGAGTGGAGAACATCAGACGGAGAGATTCCCGCTGACATGCCTGAGGTGATTCCCATCGACATGCTTATCTTTTGGCAAGCCTGAGGTGATTCCTTTGTGCGGCGCCTGATTTTCGCTTTAGTGGTGGTGCTACTACGTAGGGCTCACGCCGGCCTCCCCTTTCATCGCTCATCTAAATTGTAACGCCCTAAGACCGATGCGCCAGGTGTCTTCCAGTTTTTCGCCGTCGTTGCCATGTCATTCGCTTACGTGTTGCTCTTTTCCATGACATCATGTGCATTTCATCTGTATGTTTTTCAAAACTTGCATCCGGTCTTTTTCTCCATTGTCCGTTTCGGGTTCCAACACTCTCACATGCACCCATCGCACCTTCCAGATCTCATTTCGAGAGCAGGAGAAAAACGTTCTTGGAATGGGCCGAGATTTGTCGAGTGGCCTTGGTACATCACCGGTAGGCCGCCTGTCAAATTTTGTCATATTAGGAGGTCGTTTGATACCCCAATGGTTAACCATGTAACTGCCGGAACCCCCTCTGTCTTTGCAGCCCAGCTCCCCTCCATAATAGCCCACTAGCCCATCTAAATCCCCTCCATGGTCTTCGCTGTTGGATCACGATAGTGTGGGCAAAAACTGAATCTCAATAGCCCTCTCCTAGCTCCCTCTACCTATAAATAAGCACCTCCCTCTCCATTTTCGGATCAAGCCCTAGCCTCCCTCCTCATCCCGCCACCGGACGCGTCCGCCCGGCGCCAGACACGTCCGCCGTCACCGCCCTCGCCCAACCGCAACACGCCATGTGGCCCCATCACCTGCATCTGTCGCCTCCCCCGCACCCTCCATCGCCGAGGCCTTCCGGGCCCAGGCACAGCCCTCCTAGGCCGGCACAGCTGCCCGCCTCCCGCTCCTAGTCTCACGCAGCGCCGCTGCATAGGCTGGCCGACCCCGCCACCTCTCTGCACCGCCGCCAGCCAGCGAGTCACCGGAGCTCGACAGCCCTCGCCTCTGGCCCAAGTCGCCGCCGCGTGCTCGCAGCCCTGCCCCCGCGGCGGAGTCGCCTCCCCTCGCATCTCGTCGTCAGCCTCCTTCGGCCAGATCCCGATGAGGCGTGCCTGGGATCCGTTGGATCCGCGTCTCCGCCTGCTGGATCCGCCTCTGCCTGCGTCGTCCCCGACCTCCTCCGCGTCGCCCCACTACCGATCACCCCACCTCCGTCGCCGGCACCCTCGCCCCGTCACCAACCGTCGCCGGCCGGCTTCGACCTCCCGCCGGGACGGCCTCGTCCCCCGCCGAACCTGTTCTACATCCAAACACCACCCACAACCCCTGGATCTCACTATCCCGCACCGCGTCGTCCAGTTTCCTAAGGTCGAAATCCCACTAAGTCCCCAGTTTCTCATATCATGTTTGCATATTGGTGTGATCATAACTTTGTGCATGTTGCTTTATTTGGAGTGTATAATATGTCAAAACGTCCATCTCGTGATGCTCTACATGCTGGTGTAGTTTTCTTGCATGTTAATGATCATCTTCAAGCCTTAATCATCATTGCAAAAATGCTAAATGATATAACCTGCTGAAGATTGCGCTAACTTGCATAGTTGTCTTTTTCATTGCATTTTGTGTGAATTTCTTTTGAGCATCATGTCAACATGTTTTACGAGCATATTCATGCCATCTTTATGGTGGTGCAAACCATGTATTTTTATGTTCCTTGTGGTGACTAGAACAAGCATACAGAGTAGGGTACTTGTTGTTGCCGATTTCAGTGACTGATTTCTGCTAAGTCTGAACCGGCTATATTATGTTGCCATGTTAACTTGATGCTACATGTGAATCCATGGATAATCTGGAGATGCTCAGTAAGGACGTTTTTTAGATCTTATTATGCTCTATCCATCCCTGTCCTTATTTCCAATTATGGCCTTCTGTACCTTGTCATTACCATGCTATCAAGTTGCTAAATAATGTTTCTGTCAGCCTGTTATCACTAAGTTCAGTTTTGCCGTGTGAATAGCTAGTATTCTATGCATACTGTGGCCATGTTCTTGCCACGAGTTGCTGTAAAAATATGCCTTCTTGCTGTTGGTTACATTCACTTGCCATGATATTTTTTATGTTGAGTTAACCAAGCTTGCAAACATGTCTACTTATCGTTGTTTCTGCCATGTTCAGTTTATTTCAAAGTCTGAAACTGTTATCATTTGCATTCTTGCCATGATGTTGTGAGCCTGTTCTCGTGCTTTCTAGAAGTAGCTAAGTGATCATGTTCTATAGTTCTCTACCTGTATATGCTTTCCATGCCCTTCGATGCCATGAAATATTCTTGTAGCATACTTTTGTTGTCTCAAAGTGCGCATCATGAATCTGTTTTCTGACATACTCTGTTTTTCACCAAGTCTGGGAATCTGTTATGACTTGCTTACTTGTCTTAATGAATGCCATTGATCTAGAGGTTATATGGAGATGCTTATTAATAATATTTTGCCATGTTTAACTTGTACTTCAATGCCATGCTTTTGTTTGCCATGATCTTGCACTGTAGCATGCTTGTTTCATGCCTCCAATATGTCAACATGTTATTCCTGCTCACATGTATGCCCTGTTTTTCACGAAGTCATAATCTGTTTTATAATGTTGTCTTGCTCATGTTGGATTAATGTTGATGCATATGAACCTGAACCTTAATAATATTCGAAGTAGGTTATTTGTACTTTAAGTGCATGTCAAGTTTGTGCCCATTGAGTTACTATAGCTTGTTGTGTCGATAGTTGCAAAGTGCCTAGTTGCATGCTCTACATGGAACTTTCTTAGTTTTGGTGTGTTTGTGATTGTGTTTTGCGTGCTTTTGCATCAATGCCATGTTTAACTTGTTTTGCTCATATCTTATAGGCCGTAGCTCCGAATTACATGAACTTTGTATGTAACTTGACTAGAAAGACACATAGATCATCATGGTGCAATTTAACTTGCTGGTTAACAACTTCAACATAATGTGTTATTCAGATCTGGACCAATTTCTAAATTTTCATATGAGGACATGCCGGAGTTGTTGTATGTTATTTCCGGCCTCATTTAAACTTGCTTTGATGTGTTGTTCTAGTATGCATCATCTCCTGCCATGTGTAGCATCATATAGCCTTGTCATGCATCATACTTCGTTGAGCATCATGGCTTGTTTATGTGTTGTGTGTTTACCATGTTGTTTGCTTCTTTCCGATTGTGCTTCTTCCTGATAGTTCGTGTTTCGTTGCGATCATGGGGATTCGTTCGACTTTGCTTGGTTCATCTACGCCGTTCGTCTTCTTCCTGGACTCTATCTTCTTTGTAGCAGGATTTCAGGCAAGATGACCGTCACCTTGGATCTCACTACTATCTTTGCTTTTCTAGTTGTCTTGATGCTATAGCTATGTCGCGCCATCTACAACTTGTTTATTAAGCCTCCCAAATTGCTTTGATAGCCTCTAACCTTTTCCACCATCCTAACAAACCGTTGTTTGGCTATGTTACCACTTTGCTCAGCGCCTCTTATAGCGTTGCTAGTTGCAGGTGTAGTTGCGGGTTGTTCCATGTTGGGACATGGATATCATGGATATCATGGGATATTACAATATCTCTTATTTAATTAATGCATCTATATACTTGGTAAAGGGTGGAAGGCTCGGCCTTTTGCCTGGTGTTTTGTTCCACTCTTGCCGCCCTAGTTTCCATCATACCAGTGTTATGTTCCTTGATTTTGTGTCCCTAACACGATGATGGTTTATGGGCCCGTCTTGAAGTTCGCTTTGAATAAAACTCTTCCAGCAAGGCTCAACATTGGTTTTACCACTTGCCTAATAACAACTAAAACTTGCATAGGGACTTTCCGGACCCTGAGGATTCTTAATCAACCCCCGGGCCAATGCTTCTCATGAGTGTTGGTCAAACTAGAGCACTGTGTGGGGCCGCCGCAGGGCAACCTGGGTTATTTTGGCACCTGTACGCATCGCACATCCGTCGTGGCCTGAGACAAGATACGCGCGGCTACTATCAGGGTGTCGGCACGTCGGGAGGTCTTGCTGGACTTGTTTTACCATTGTCGAAATGTCTTGTGCACCGGGATTCCAAGTCTGATCGGAGGGTCCCGTGATAGAGGATTGTCTCCGCGGATCGTGAGCTTGTCATGGGCTAAGTTGGGACACCCCTACAGGGTTTAACTTTTCGAGAGCCGTGCTCGCGGTTATGTGGTAGATTCGAATTTTTAATTTCCGGTTGTAGTGGACTTGAACTAAACTCAATTAAAATACATTAACCGCGTTCGTAACAATGACCATCTCTTTTTGAGCAAGTTCGAGAAGAGAAGAAGGTGGGGGTTATGTTTGAATGTAAGTAGTTCAGGATCACTTCTTGATCATTACTAGTTTGCGACCGTTTGCGTAGTTTCTCATCTTACTCTGGTACTCCTAATTTAGCCACCATATATACAATGCTTAGCCGCTTGCTGCAACCTCACCACTTATCCATTACTTACCAATTAAGCTTTGCTAGTCTTGATACCCATGGTATTGGGATTGCTGAGTCCTCGTGTCTCACAGATTACTACAACAGCTGTTGCAGGTACAGGTTATGTGATGATCATGATGTGAGAGCGATGTTTTCTTGTTTGGGAGTTCTTGTTCTTCTTCTTCGTCAATCTTGGGACAGGTTCCTGGTCGGCAGCCTGGGCTAGCAGGGTGGATGTCATTTGAGTTTCTATTTGTGTTTCATCCGTAGTCGGATGTTGTTATATTGTGTGATGTTTGATGTATTCTTGTGGCATTGTATGCCCTTTGTATGTATCCCCATCTATTATGTAATCGTACAGTGTAATGATATCCACCTTGCAAAAGCGTTTCAATATGCGACTCTATCCTTGGTGGAACCTTCGAGTTCCTCTTAGATAGGATCGCATATTGGGCATGACATAAATGCTCTATGTCTTCTGGTCCCGACCCTTGAGCGAGGCTCAGCCTCTGCTAGTATGCCAGGTCGCGAAGCCGTGGTCAAGGCCAGGGGGTGAGGGTTGGAGAGTCAGTAGGAGCTCCTAAGGCGCGATGCTCAGGAGCCCCCCTTAAACGCACAAGCGAATCGCGTAAAAAAGGGGCGGCCGATGGGGCCGCCTGTAGTTAAGCACTGGAGATTCCTGCGGGTTAGTATGAGAGGAAAATATAACTCATAATCGCATTTGCTGTCCTGCTGCTCATATTTCCGCAAGAAGATGGAGGCACTGAGGATCTGATGAGGTGACGTGCGCGGAGCGGGTCGCGAGCCAGAGCTCAATCTGTCAGATTTGTCAGTGTTGCAGGGTCAGACCCGAGTACAAGCACCATGCCAGCATGTGTAGCCCCCGTTGCGGGATGAGTGGGAGGCTGGTCAACATTGCGGGAAGCCGCGAAGGGCAACATGTAAGCAGGTGATAACATAAATCATCTCATGGGTAAGGTAGAGCTAGTTCTGATAGACATAAAACGGCAAATGCCACAGGGAAGACCCACGCGACCTGGAGATGATGCAGCCTGAGGGGCGCCTCCAACTAAATAAACTGGAAAATGTCACCTGGCTCCATTGCTGAAGAGATGTTGGAGTAGCTGCAGGCGTGTGCTGAAGAAGTCACTCCTCACGAGTGGCCTGGGTTCTGAACCTCGGGAGGCTCTAGAGGCTTGGGAGGCTCGTGAAGAACCCTCGCCATCTTTGCCAGGACCGCATGGTGCCTGGCTTCCTGAGCCGCCATGATGCTCCGCAGGCGACACAGGAAGGTAACATCCACGTTCAGCAGGACGAAAGGCATGCGAACGTAGTTGTGAGGGAGCCCTCACACCGACCAACGTGCGATGGCCAGAAGCACTCCTGGGATGCAGCCCTGTTGATCCCTGGAATGTTGACGCAGACGCGCAGATCGTTGTCCTCGATAGGAGAAGGAGCCATGCCATGTGGTGGGAGGCGGTCGCCACGCATGGCTCTCGCCTTGAAGCTCCTCGGTCGCCTTGGTGATGAATTTCTGAGCACCCGGCACCCCGTGCCTTGTGCCCTCGTGTGGGAAGTGTGCAATGTAGCATGCCTCCATGTGGTGCCCGAGCGCCTCCCTCGTGACATTTGCTAAGTCAGAGGCCCTCCAGAAGAGAGATCCCGAGGCCAGCCTGAGGAGGGCACCGACCATGCCTTCCTATGCGCGAGAGGGTGGCGCCCCGTCCGTGGGCGCTGGTCCTAAGGTGGTGCCGCTGGAGACGCCACTCTCCTGAGGCTCTTGGCGGAGTAGCTGCTTCTTCTTCTTGGGGACAACCTCAGGAGGGTAGATGGTGCCCTCATTGTCTGGGTCCTCAGCTGTTGCAGCCTCATAGGCGCGCTCGAGAGAGCACACCACATCCTTCTCCTCGTAGGTGATCGTGATGATGTCGCGGTTCCCTGGCATCTTGAGGACATTGTAGCCGTGATGGGTCACCACCATGAACTTGGCTAGGGCTGGATATCCTAGGATGGCATTATCCGAAAGGCGAATGTGGGTGACGTCAAAGTTGATGAGCTCGGTGTGGTAGTTGTCACGCTGGCCAAAGGTGACAGGGAGGCGGATCTACCCTATCGGGGTGGTGGAGCCGTCGGTCACTCCTGAGAAAGGCCTGGTGGGCTGCAGCTGATCATAGGGCACCCGGAGGCGGTCGAACGTCTCGATGGAAAGAACATTGGTCCCCGCACCGCCATCAATGAGGGTCTTGGTGATGAGGACGTTGCTGATGACGGGTGAGCAGAGCATGGGTGTCGGTGTCAAAACCGGCGGATCTCGGGTAGGGGGTCCCGAACTGTGCGTCTAAGGCGGATGGTAACAGGAGGCAGGGGACACAATGTTTACCCAGGTTCGGGACCTCTTGATGGAGGTAATACCCTACGTCCTGCTTGATTGATATTCATGATATGAGTATTACAAGAGTTGATCTACCATGAGATTGTAGAGGCTAAACCCTAGAAGCTAGCCTATGGTATGATTGTATGTTATCCTACGGACTAAACCCTCCAGTTTATATAGACACCGGAGGAGGCTAGGGTTACACAAAGTCGGTTACAAGGAAGGAGATCTACACATCCGTATCGCCAAGCTTGCCTTCCACGCCAAGGAGAGTCCCATTGGGACACGGGACGAAGTCTTCAATCTTGTATCTTCATAGTCCAACAGTCCGGCTATCCGGAGACCCCCTAACCCAAGACTCCCTCAGTAGCCCCCGAACCAGGCTTCAATGACGACGAGTCCGGCGCATAGATTGTCTTCGACATTGCAAGGCGGGTTCTTCTCCAAATTCTGAATATCTGTTGAGTAGTGTCCGGCTCCCCATAAATGTTGCACTTCTTGGCTTCTGCGCCCAATAAGGGTGTCGGGACCCTGATTCCAAGTCACATCGATCTAGCCGGTAACACCTCATATCACTTTGCGGCCTCAGGCACGGTATCCCCACGGGTGTTGCCTTACCCTGGCTTGGGAGCATTTGCGCCTTTTGGCTCACGTATATGATTGTGTTGCTAGCATCCATATGACAGAGAACCCAGGCCGACATGGCTAGTCGTGAACCCAAAGAGACACTAACCTATGGGGACAGGCATACATGATTCACATCGAGCATGTCGGTCAGCAGCGTGTGAATCCGGGCTGTAGCACTAGGCTAACAGGACTCCGGGGAACCCGAGCTGTAGCAGGCTAGGCAGGACTCCGGAAGTCACCACGTGACATTTCCCCGAAGGGACAGACACAGGAACAAAGTGAAACACATGCCGGCTAGTCAAGTGTCCTGAGCAGTAGTGCTGGGCTAGCAGGACTCCGGTGAACCGGGCTGTAGCGGACTACTATGGCTCAAGGAAGCACTAGACTACATTTCCCCATAAGAGAGGCTGCCAAGGATAAACAACTAGATTGTTGGATCCCACACATAGCAATACACGTTACACGTACGCATAACATGCAAGTATGTGTTGTACAACATGGCATCACAACATAACGCAAACTCATATAGATAAAGGCCCAGAAGAGCCACATAGCATTAAATTCAACAGGGGTCACATGACCCATCATTCAGAGCATACAAGCAACGGAAGCATTACATGTCTGAGTACAGACAACTACAAAAGAAAAAGGCCGAGAAGCCTGACTATCTACAAGACCCTCCCAAGGGTACAAGATCGTAGCTGAGGTAACAAGCTACTCGTCGAAGTCCAAGCGGTACTACTAGTGAGACAAATGTCTCACCTACAAAACATAAATAAAGCAAACGTGAGTACAAAGGTACTCAGCAAGACTTACATGAGATCCTATCATACATGCATTTGTATCAAGAAGGTAATGTGGGGTTTAGTTGCAGCAAGCCAGCTTTGACTCAGTGGCTATCCTGTTCTACGACAACGAGAAACTTCTTTGAGGTGAGGCAGCGCACACGAGTCCACTAATCACCACATCAATACACTACTATGGATTCATCCTCGTCTCCTTACGAGAAGGCCATCCATAGCACTCACACTTGTCTTGAGCATTTTAGAGTATCCACTTTAAGTTGTCTATGTACCACGTAAGCATCCAAGAAGTCCATAACCGAGGACACGGCTATTCAAATAGATCATGATAACCCTGCAGGGGTGTACTTCTTCACACACGCTCTCACCACTTATCACCATGTACACGTCATGTATCTCGGCAACCTTCAAGCGGAAGCCTGGCGAGGGTGTCGGCCATGACCTGACTAACCACACAAGACTCTAGTCCAGGTTTATCGCCTATTCGGGTTCCATCCGGAAGGAGATCCGGCCGGGGTTTCGCTCATGGCCCCAAACGAAATGTACAGGGTTCCCGAGCCCACCATCCGGGTGCCACTCGGTACACCGGTCCACGGTGCCTAGTCTGTCCCAAGTCCACCCTGCCGGGTGCCACTCAATAGAAAAATAGCACTACCTACAAACACCAGAAACTATTTGCAACTCCTGGACAGAGATCAAGGCGGTTAATAAGTCGAGAGAGCTTGGAGCGCCCGGAGCCCAATGTGTGGTAGTAGCTAGTCATTGGATAACTTACACAGAACTCAGTTCTTAAGGACGGTCCCAATGAGACAACCCACCATGTACTCCTACATGGCCTCTCACCGCTACCTTTACCAAATCATGTTCACACGCTTAACTCTCAACACCGGATCATATCGTAACACTCCAATTCATTCCCGATGAATCAGACCTGACATACTCTAAGCAATAGCAGGCATGGCATGGCAAGAACACAACATGGCTCAATCAACTCCTACACATGCTAGTGGGTTTTAACTATTTACTGTGGCAATGACAGGTCATGCAGAGGAATGGGTTCAACTACCGCAGCATAAGGTAGTAGTTGAATCGTTGTTGTCCTAATGCAATAAATGAGAGAGGGAGCGAGAGAGTAGGATTGTATCAGAATGAACAAGGGGGTTGCTTGCCTGGTAGATCAACAGGGGGGGCACTGCTCCTCAGACAGTTACTCTCGAACACTCTCCGGAGCAGGACCTATCGAGAAGGAACGGTGGCAGAAATCAAACTCAAGCATATGCAACAATATGATGCATGAACATGGCATGAGTATGTGATGTTGTTTGAGCTAATGCAACTAGCATTCATTTGGTTGAGGTCCATTTGAACCAAAGGTTCAAATGCAACTCCAAAATAAGCTCTTATAAATCCCATTCATATGTTTTCATATATACAGCATGTATAGATTGGTTTGTCATGCATGAAAATGGTACAGATGGATAGATTGAATTTTTCTGATCATTTTTCATATATAAATTATTTCAATCTGAGCTACGGCTGAATTTCTATGAAATTTTGAAGTTTTGGCTAATTTCTGGAATTTTCTGAATTAAGTTTAATCCAGAAAAAGACTTATTGCCTCAGCATTAGGTCATGCTGACCTCAGCAGGTCAACAACACTTAATCAGAGTCAAACCTGACAGTTGGGACCCACACGTCAGTGTCTTGGGGCTGGTTTGTGTGGACGGCATGTGGGACCGGTCAGCGCTGACTTGGTCAAAGTCAAAGTTGACATGTGGGGTCCGCAAGATTAGCACTAATCTAAACAGGGAATTAAACTAACCTAAACAGGCATAGGGGCCCACATGGCAGTGGTTCTGGGGGTGTTTAGCAGGGTCATGAGTGCTAACTAAACAAGGATTAGGCCGGTGGCTCGTCGCCGGCGAGGTCAGTGGCGGCGGAGCGCCTCGGGTTTCGCCCTCCGTCGACCAAATGGACGGCGGAGGGGCCCGGCGTGGAGCTGATGCTCGTCCGCGTCCAAAGGAGGAGGCAGCAGCGGCCGGGGTGGTCCACAGCGTCGGCTGCAACGACGACGGCGGCGGCCGGAGTACGGGTTAGCACGGCGAGGCACTACGCTTGGCAAGCGAGGGAGCTAGGCATCTGGGCGGACTCCTGGGAGCACAGAGAGCATGAGGACATGCTCAAAAGCGAGCGGCGACAGCTGTGGCCACGACGGTGAGATGGTCGGCGGCGGTGAGCTTTCGGCTCCGGTGAAAAGGTGGCTGCATGGCGCAAACGAGCTCGAGGAGAGGGGGTTCCGATGCGGGAGCTCACGGTGGTTGCAGAGGCGTCGACGTGGGCTCGGGGAAGGCTCGGAGCAGAAGGCACGGCAGTGGCGATCTCGGCATCCTGAGGTTGAAGACGACAGCGCTGAGGGCGTTGCAGTGCGTCCGGCGACGTGACCTTCGTCTTGGTGAGGCGGTGGTCGATGACGGACCAGTGGGACACGGCAACGGGGCTCGGCGTGGCCAGTAGCTACGGCGACGGTGAGCGGCGGCGACGAGCTTCGCTCGGTGGTGCTCGGGTAAGGGGGGCAGACGAGGGATAGGCACGGGAGAGAGGGGAGAGTGACCAGGGGGTTGCAGGCGTCTCCGTGGCGCTCGAGTGGGGACGGGGGAGGCAGCAGGAGGTGGAAGCAGGAGGTGGCTTCGCCTCCTGTGCGTGCGCCACGCCGTCGTCCTCCTGGCAAGGAAGGAGACGACTGGCGCCTGGCTCTGGTGGGCTGGGCCGTGCTGGGCCAGGTAAGTGGGCCGCCAGGTAAGGTCAGGTGAGCTTTTCTCCATTTTGTTTTTCTTTTCTATTTTCTGACATTTGTTTTGACTTAGTAAAATACTAAATCATTTATTTTCTTCTGACAATTTTTGCAGGGGCCTAAGGGATTATTCCAAAGCCCCTCACCAAAATTCAGAATTATTGGACAATATTATATATATATATAAATATTTATCCAACACAAATAATTACTGGATTAATTCCAAATGTCCAAAATAAATATTTATGAGTTCCTAAAAATATTGGTTTGGTTTTTATCTCTGTCCAATATTTTCAGAGAGCAACATGAGCATTTTCTTGGACCCTTTTGGAGCAATTTTTACTTGGTTCATTTTCAGAAATGATTCTGAGGGTTTCCCAAATCCCCATTTCAAATTTAAATGGAATTTAAACATGATGCACAAATGACTAGTTGGCCTAGGTCATACCAGAACTAGGGATGTGACAAAGGGCTATCTTCCACGTGTCGAGCGAATGCGAGGAGCCAGGGCATTTTTACATTCACCACCCTAGCCATGTAAGTAAACTGTCTATTAAAGGGGCGGGGATTCTTAGATCCAAACCACACCATCCTCCCACAGCAAGTATCCATCGGAGCGCGCTCGGAAAAATCCATTCCAACATGGCCGGCCATAGCAGCTCCTCCCGCTCCCATATCCCTAAGACCGGTGATTGGGAGAAGTGTTCCATCCCGCACAACCAATTAGTGGAGTTACAGACCCAGGGATTTCTCCCTCCATCATATATGGTCCCCGTTCAAGCCGGGCTCGTCACTTATAATAGCTGGGAGCAAGCGGAGAGCTTCCCCAATCCATCCAAGGGGGAGCGGGTATGCCTTGTCCCTTATTTACTAAGGGGACTTGGATTTCCAATCCATCCGTTCCTCCGCGGGCTCCTGGAGTTTTATGGCCTCCAGCTGCATAATTTCACCCCCGCTTCCATATTACACATCACAGGTTATGTTGCCCTTTGTGAGCTGTTTCCGGGCTGCGAAGCTCATTTTGAGCTGTGGAAGAGGCTATTCTGCCTTGTGCCCCGTACACAGGAGGGGTCAATATATCAAGTGGGCGGAGCCGAAATATGGCGCATCGCCGGTACCTGATACCTGTCCGGTACCCCGAAGAAGACATCCGAAGACTGGCTTTTGGAGTGGTTTTACATGGAGGATGTCCCCCTTTCCAGATCCTATTCGGAGGGGTCTTCCCGAGTTCGACAATGCCCCTTTGAAGAAATGCCGAAGCTGGCGCCCATAGAGCCCTCAGGAGGAATATAACGGATAAGTCCTTTCCCTGATGGGACGGATAAAAGCGCTGGCTCAATCAGGATTGACAATAATCGAGGTTATGTCAATATGTATAATGCAGGGGGTGCAACCACTTCAATATTGAGGGCACCCCATGTGGCGCTTTAACGGGGAAGATGATGCCACCCGTTGCGGGGGTAAGGGACCGGACTTCGCTACTGCTCTAGCAAAAATTCTGTCCGAGTTGTTCAAGGGACAGGAAGAGGAGTTCATCCGTATTAAGCCACGGGATGGATTCTGCATGTACAACCCTCCAAGCTGGGTGAGCTGTCACTTTTTAGTCCCAACCTCCCTGCATTCTTCATCATAAATACTCACCTTGCCATTTCATGGCAGGAACTACGAAAAGCTGTAAGGGAGGTCAACAGCCCACCTCCACAATCGGAGGACCCTGACCGGGCCCTCGATCCCGGACTCGAAGAGGATCCGAACGTATTTGTGGAGCTGATCGACATGACATTCTATCAATTGAGCTGCGATGATGCCATGGTGGCCATCATAGCCAACTATCCTGGGCTACTCCCTGCATTGCAAGTAAGAAAAACCGGAGTCCCATCTTCCGAGAAGGATCCCCTTTTATGCACTTCACCTACCGTACACATATAGTGTTTTACAGGGAAGGCCCTTCGGACGCCATGCCGAACCCGCAGTGACTCGCCAACGAGGGACACCGAAGCCGGGTAGGCAAAAAAGGAAGGCGGCCAGGACTGAGACGCCGATGCAGAGGTATGATACAGAACCTCGCTCTGTGGTTGTCGTCTTTCTTAAAATATAACGACGTCCATGTTTCCTGGTAGGAAAAACGCTCGCTGGTCTATATCCGGAGAGGTTACTGATCACGCCTCCACCAGTCGGGCTACTGGGCCGAACATAGAGGCGGAAGCTAACACGGGGCGATCGCCGGATGCTCCTCCTACAAAGGATGCAGATAGACTATCCGCTACAAATTCCGAAGTGCAGAGCGCCATGAATCACAGGCGTCGCCGGGCTGTACTCCGTGACGCTTGTTTCTCCCAAGAGGCGTTCGATGCCTTCAACTCAAGAGACGCGTACGTCCGTGCTGCTCAAAATGGTCTTGCCAGAGCCACGGACCAATATGTAAAGGATATACGGGTAAGAAATTCTGACGATTATATGTATCGGTAGCCCCTGAGACTTGAAAGAGTTGACACAACTGATTTAAGGATCATTACTTGTGCAGGTTCTTACAGAGAAGAATACCCAATTGTCTCAAGAGCTGGAAGAGTGCAAAGCCCAGCTGCGGGCCGTGGTGGCTGCGTTAAAGGAGTCCAAGAAGGCCCCCTCTGGTAACACTTGTTTCCATTGCAAAGAGTGATAAGTACTAGATAGTATGCGGCATGCATGCAAATCTAACCATAGATGTTGTAGATGACTCCAGAGTGAATCCGGAGACTGTGCCGGAGGATGCACAATGTGCTAATCGATAGCTAAATGCTGGCGAACGTGTGCTTATGCGGGTCAGGCAGGAGAAAAATAATCTCCAGGATGCCAATATCCGGCTGGGTGTGGAACTGAAAGATGTCCGAGCCCAACTTGCGGACTCCATGAAGTAGAATAAGCGGCTTCAACGCGGCATTTTCAGTAAGTGCTTGAACGAACTTTTGAAAGATTTTGGCGAAGAAGCTGGGTAACAGAGTTATGTCTGCAGGTATGCTGACGGGTCATCCCACGGAGGAGATGCCCGGGTCTGCGGGTGATCTTCTACCAGAGCTCTCACAACTGCACGAACAAGTTCGGCAGGTGATGCAGGGTATTGCCCAAGCCTTGTGGCCATCCACCTCCCAGCCAGGAGGCATGGGGGAGCTTATAGAGAAGCTCAAGGGAGCGCGGTGGCGCTTTCGATTATGGAAGATATCAGCCTGTCGACAAGGTACGAGGGAAGCCTGGGCCATGGTGAAGACGCGATATACCAAAGCTGACCCAAACCACATGGCCGAGGTCGGACCTGTGGGGCCCGATGGGAAAGAGATCCCCGTCATTTTGGTATATGACCAAGTAGAATTAGCCACAAAGTATTCCCAACAGGATTGTAGGCTAGACAACATGTTGGATGGGATAGAAGAAGAATTTAGTCAGTCTAAGTGACTGTGTACTTTAAGTGACATATATAATGTCCCTAGCCGGATTGTAAATCATTGGTCATGGCGGACCTTTTCGCTTCGACCTCTGGACCCGATAGTCCGGAGTGTATCCGAATACCCACTCAGTTATGTAAAAACCAGGGTATGCGTGGAAACCTGGCATAGGGGTCATAAGTGCTTGAACAGAAAAGTACCCAACTAGCTATGTCATATTACATGGATAGTAAGAAACATCTTCCAGGGAGAATAGTTCCATTAAGGTTTCCTTTCCCTGGGTACGCATGCCCTAATGTGCATGTCCGAACTGCGAAAAGAGACGCAGGCTATAACATCTGGGGGCATGTATCAAAATAAATAAAAGTCATCTTTTGTTCACCGACCGAGTATTCCCTTAAGAACGCTAGCTTTCGGCTTCACCCAGTCTGAGGTACTCATCCGGCTGACCCGGCAGTAACAATCGCAGAGGTTCTCCCCTTATGCCCTAGCCAAATTAACGAGAACATAGGGCATAAATACAAGAGCTAGGAAACCCAGCTTGGCCAAAACTTAAGTCATATCGATGCATATAATGGCGAAAAAGGTACATGCGAAAGAATAACACATGTGTGGGGCATAAAGCCCAGAAAAATAGTTATATTAAGCTTCTGTATAAGAAGCCCCCAGGTATAATGAGCACGGTTAGTGCATCAAGATTGTGTAACCAAGACACAAGTTAGCCTTTTAAGGCCTTGAGGAGAAGAAAAAAGAAGAGAGAAAGAGAGAAAAGACAGATAATTGATACGTAAAAAATTGACGGGGGCAAGGAGACGAACATAGAGTCCGGCACTAGGCGTAGAATCTTCGGAGTCTGGCTGCGTTCCATGGGTTTGGCTCGAGTCGATTGTCCGATGCATCCCGCAGACGGTACACTCCACCTCTCAGAACCTGGTCAATAATGAAGGTACCTTCCCATTTGGGCTTGAGCTTGTTCTTTTTCTTCTCCAGCAGGTGTAGAACTAGTTCGCCAACGTTATAGGTTTTGGCCCGTACTTCTCTGCTTTCATACCTTCGAGCCTGTTGCTGATAGAATGCGGAACGGGCTTTTGCTACGTCGCGCTCCTCCTCCAGGGCGTCCAAACTGTCCTGCCGATCGAGCTCGGCCTGTTTTTCTTCGTACATGCGTACTCGAGGTGAGTCATGAATTATGTCGCAGGGCAAAACCGCCTCAGCGTCATACACCATAAAGAACGGTGTGTATCCGGTAGTGCGATTTGGCGTGGTAGAGTCGAGCTCCTCTACCCAGTGCGTGTTTGATTCCTTTAAGGACCGCACTAATCTGGGTTTGATGCCGCTCATGATAAGAGCATTTGATCGCTTGACTTGACCGTTGGTTTGTGGGTGATAGACGGAAGCATAATCGAGCTCGATGCCCATGTTGCTGCACCAAAGTTTCACCTCGTTGGCTGTAAAGTTCGTGTCGTTGTCAATGATGATGTTGTGGGGGATACCATGACGGTGTACAACCCCAGATATGAAGTCTATCACCGGTCCGGATTCAGCCATTTTGACAGGTTTGGCTTCTATCCATTTGGTGAATTTATCCACCATGACCAGTAAGTATTTTTTCTTATGGGTTCCCCCTTTAAGGGGTCCGACCATATCAAGCCCCCAGACCGCAAAGGGCCAAGTAATGGGGATTGTTTGGAGAGCGGTAGGCGGCATACGGCTTTGGTTTGCAAAAAGCTGGCAACCGACAGAATGTTGGACCAGATACTGTGCATCTGCTCGGGCCGTCAGCTAATAGAAACCTGTACGAAAGGCCTTGCTTACAAGGGCCCGGGCTGCGGCGTGATGGCCGCCGAGTCCAGCATGGATTTCTGCCAAAAGCTTCCGCCCTTCCTCTTCGGAGATGCACCTTTGAAGGACTCCGGTAGTGCTTTTCTTATAAAGCTCTCCCTCGTGGACCTTGTAGGCTTTGGATCGCTGCACTATGAAGCGTGCCTCATTTTGGTCCTCGGGTAGTTCCTGCCTGATTAGGTAGGCCAGGAATGGTTCTGTCCATGGGGCGACGACGGCCATTATCACGTGGGCTGAAGGTGTTATTTCGATGGCAGAGCCTCCGATTTGTGTCAGAGTGTTCGGTATCTGGTGTTGTGGCCGGGTCCGGACTATTGTTACCAGTGTCCCCTTCCCATACCACGGATGGCTTAAAAAGCTTTTCCCGGAAGATGTTAGGTGGGACAGGGTCGCGCTTAGCGCCGATACGGGCGAGGATATCCGCCGCCTGATTGTTTTCCTGAGCCACATGGTGGAATTCAAGCCCCTCGAACCGAGCTGACATTTTGAGGACGGCGTTGTGATATGCCACCATTTTCAGATCCTTGGCATCGAAGTCTCCATTTATTTGAGATATTGTGAGGTTCGAGTCCCCACGCACCTCCAGGCGTTGAATGCCCATGGAAACTGCCATCCGGAGACCGTGTAATAGGGCCTCGTATTCGGCTGCATTGTTGGAGTTTGTGTATAGTATTTGGAGTATGTATTGGACTGTATCTCCGGTGGGGGACATCAGGACGATGCCAGCCCCCAGACCAGCCAACATTTTAGAGCCGTCAAAGTGCATGATCCAATTGGAGTATGTGTTGTACTCTTTAGGGAGTTCGGCTTTTGTCCATTCGGCGACGAAATCGGCCAGTACTTGCAACTTAATGGCTCGTCGTGGTCTATATGTTTTGTCGAACGGGAGGAGCTCGATAGCCCATTTGGCAATCCGGCCCGTGGCATTGTGGTTGTTTATTATGTCGTTGAGTGGTACTTCTGAGGCCAACATAATTGAACACTCTTGAAAGTAGTGTCGTATTTTCTGGGATGCCATGAATACCGCGTATGCTATCTTTTGATAATGTGGGCCGTGATTTGCATGGAGTGAGGACAGTGGATACATAATATACCAGCTTTTGAAGTGGGAATTTATGTTCATCTGTCTCTCGTTCGACGATGAGTACTGCGCTTACAACTTGGTGAGTTGCCTCTATATATAACAGCATTGGTTCGCTGACATTTGGCACGGCCAAGATTGCGTTGGTGGCCAAAATGGCTTTTATCTCTTCCAATCCAGCCTTGGCTGCATCCGTCCACTCAAATTGATTGGTGTGCTGAAGAAGGCGATAGAGGTGGAGTGCCTTTTCTCCTAATCGGGAGATAAAGCGGCTTAAGGCCGCCACACATCCACTTAACTTCTAAATTAGCTTGAGGTCAGTTGGGATAGCCAACTACGACAGAGCCTGGATCTTAGCCAGATTTGCTTCAATTCCTCTGCTGGAGACGATAAAGCCTAGGAGCTTTTCGGCGGGTACGCCGAAAACGCATTTTTCCGGATTGAGCTTAATGTTGTATGTTCGGAGATTGTCGAACATGAGCCTCAAGTCATCTATTAAGGAGTCGACGTCTCTGGTTTTAACGACCATATCGTCGACGTATGCCTCCACTATTTTGCCGATCTGCTTTTCCAGACATGTCTGAATCATGCGCTGATGCGTTGCGCCGACGTTTTTGAGCCCGAAGGGCATTGTGTTAAAACAGAAGGGGCCGTATGGAGTGATAAATGCCGTTGCGGCTTGATCGGACTCCGCCATCTTAATTTGGTGGTAACCGAAGTATGCATCGAGGTAGCACAATGAGTCGTGTCCTGCGGTGGCGTCGATAATTTGATCGATGCGAGGCAGGGGGAAGGGATCCTTTGGGCAAGCCTTATTAAGGTCCTTGAAGTCGACGCACAGGCACCAGGATTTATCCTTCTTTAGTACCATTACCAGGTTTGCTAGCCAGTCCGGATGTTTTATTTCTCTGATGAATCCGGCCTCCAGTAACTTGGCTAGCTCCTCTCCCATGGCTTGTCGCTTAGGTTTGGAGAAACGCCGAAGAGTCTGCTTGACCGGCTTGAATCCCTTTAGAATTTTAAGGCTATGCTCAGCCAGCCTGCGTGGGATTCCTGGCATGTCTGAAGGATGCCAGGTGAATATGTCCCAATTCTCATGTAGGAACTCCCGTAGTGTGGTGTCTACAGTGGGGTTTAATTGTGCCCCGATGGATGCTGTTTTTGTGGGGTCCGTTGGATGGACATGGAATTTGACTATTTCATCCACTGGTTTAAAAGAGGTGGACTTGGATCTTTTGTCGAGTATCACGTCGTCCCTGTCCACTGTGGAGCGCAACGTAGTTAATTCCTCCGCCGCTAGGGCTTCGGATAATGCCTCGAGGGCTAGTGCGGCTGTCTTGTTTTCGGCATGGAGTGCTATGTCCGGATCACTAGCTAGAGTGATGATTCCATTAGGCCCGGGCATTTTGAGCTTCATGTACCCGTAATGGGGTATGGCTTGGAAGATCGTGAATGCCACCCGCTCTAGAAGGGCGTGGTATCCGCTACTGAACGGGGCCACTTGGAATGTAATTTCTTCGGACTTGTAATTCCCCGGAGTGTCGAATACCACATCTAGTGTGATTTTCCCAGGGCAACGTGCCTCCTGACTGGGGATGATTCCTCGGAAGGTTGTGCTGCTTTGCTCAATATGGTTTCTGTCTATTTCCATTTTTTGAAGAGTTTCCTCATAAATTCGCTGCTGTCGTCCATGAGCACTTTAGTAAGCCGGAAGTCGTCCACAATTGGACTAAGGACCAGGGCGGCTGGTGCTCGGGCTGTTCGGAATTTAGGTTCTTCACTGGCATTGAAGGTGATAGCCGTGTCGCTCCATGGATTTATTGCTGCCACGTGGCAGACTTCGGCAAGGCTGCGGAGTGCTCGCTTATGCCTATTATTTGAGGCGAAGGTCTCGAAGACTGTCAATATTGTATTGTTATCCACGGGATGGTGCTCTGCGGTGTTTTGGATGAGGAGATCCTCACTGCTCTTTGCCACCTACCGGAGTACCCAACATGCTCTAATGTTGTGTGTTGGTATGGTATCTGCTGTACTATGAATTTTGCAGGGCCCGTTAAGCCATCCCTCCAATACGGTTCCACGCCCTGTAGTGGGCTTTTGCTTCTTTGTGATTGAGTCGGGCGACTTATGAGAGTGCACCCTTTTAGTTCGGACTGGGGGTTTTGTCAGAGCCGGATTATCCCAAAATTTTGTTTGGGTTTTCTAGGCGCTTTCCATCACACAATACTTTCGTACTATGGCCGCGCAAAGTGTGCTATGTCACGGAGACTTATGGCGTTGAGGATTCCCTCGTCCATGCAATTGTTGCAAAAGAACAAAATTGCGTCTTCCTCGCGACAGTCCTTGACCTTGTTCATTACAAGGAGGAATCTGGCCCAATAGTGATGTACTGTCTCTTGGGGCTCTTGCCTAATGTGGGAAAGATCATTTATATCTTGGTGGGTGGGTGGATTTAAGTCCAGACCTTGACCCAATCTGAGACCCAGGGGCGTAGGAGTTTCCAATCTTGGAAGTTCGGGCTCCGGGATGTTGACCCGCAGGTTTGGCATGCGGCCTGATTCTAGGTTCAGGTTTAGGGAGATGTCCTCCCGTGGAAGGGTATCCGGCTCGGAGAGTTAGGGAATCCAGACATAGTTCATCCTCAGGATAGAGGAAGATTCACCGCATTGCTCCTCCACCACCGCAATCTGATGGGTGACCGGCGGAGAGTTAATATCCCTTTGGTCGGGTTTATGCCCAATCCAATCGTAGTCCGTAGCGACTCCCAGAGCGGCGATGCGATCCAAGAGATCGTTCAAAGAGGAGATCTCCATTGGATCCATCTGCTCGGTGAATTTCAAGCCGATGTGGAGGCTATTTTCGATGACTCGAGAAGTCATCATCGGTGCAACGGCCGAGCGGGCGGTCATGATGAAGTCGCCTAGTCGGAGAGTTTGGCCTACAGCCAGGGCTCCTCTAGAGGTGATGTTGTTCTTGACAATGAGACGAGCCATCCCTACTTATGATGAGGACACCGTGGAACTCTCAATGAAAGCATCAATGTCGGTGTTAAAACCGGCGGATCTTCGGTAGGGGGTCCCGAACTATGCGTCTAAGGCGGATGGTAACAGGAGGCAGGGGACACGATGTTTACCCAGGTTCGGGCCCTCTTGATGGAGGTAATACCCTACGTCCTGCTTGATTGATATTGATGATATGAGTATTACAAGAGTTGACCTACCATGAGATCGTAGAGGCTAAACCCTAGAAGCTAGCCTATGGTATGATTGTATGTTGTCCTATGGACTAAACCCTCCAGTTTATATAGACACCGGAGGGGGCTAGGGTTACGCAAAGTCGGTTACAAGGAAGGAGATCTACACATCTGTATCACCAAGCTTGCCTTCCACGCCAAGGAGAGTCCCATCCGGACACGGGACGAAGTCTTCAATCTTGTATATTCATCGTCCAACAGTACGGCCAAAGGATATAGTCCGGCTATCCGGAGACCCCCTAATCCAGCACTCCCTCAATGGTGAGGGCGTTGGTAGTTGACACACACTTGAGCTAGTCGGACGAGCTGAAGGTGATGGTGCACTTGGACCACCTAAGCGGACGCGTGGCCTCAAGCCTGGGGAGGGCCGCGTTCCCCTCACAGGCGAACTGCTTGATGATGCGTTGAGAGGCTGGGGCCTGAGCGCCGCCCATGATGCAGGCAATGGCACGAGGCTCCTGGAAGCCCCCAGCCCCCTCGTCTTGGTGGTGGTGGCAGGGAAGGGAGGTCGACGTTGCCCTGAGGACGGTCCTCACGAGGCTGATCTCTCCAGGCGCCCTCGCGAGGCTGGCCCTGCCAGTGGTCCTCACGAGGCTGGTCACGACACTCATGGAGGGGGTCGCGGTCATCCCAGTGTCCTCCACTTCAACTTCCTCCACGGTCGTAGCCTCGATCGTTGTGCTTGGGGCAATGACCCAGGCGCCCATCACGGATGGCCCTGAGCTCCTGATAGTCATTGGTGTTGTGGCTGTGTACATTGTGGAAGACGCAGAACGGTCGGTTGCTCTTGGATGACTCTGCGTGGTCACAGCCGCGCTTCATCTCCGATTCAGCCGCGAGCACGGTCGCCCCCTTGCACTTCATATCCTTGGCCTTGGCCTTCTTGTCTTCTAGGTCGGCCGCTGGGAGCTCGAGGAGGGATAGGCGACCCTCCTCAGCTCTCGCACACTTGGTCGCCATGTTGAACATCTCCAGGGCCGTGCATAGATCCTCATGTATTGCGAGCTCCTCCTTAATCTTGACATCATGGACGCCATCAGAGAATGCTGATATGATGGCCTCGTCTGGAACCTTGGGGATCTTGAGACGAACGTTGTTCAAGCGCTCGATGTACTTCTGCAGGGTTTCCCTTGGCTGCTGCTTGATGCGCCGCAGGTCACCCGCGGTAGGTAGGCGGTCGCGAGTGCCCTGGTAGTTGGAGACGAAACGCTCGTGAATCTCGCCCCAGGAGGAGACCGATCCCACGGGCAGGTTCGTGAGCCACGAGCGACTGCCATCCGTGAGGGCCATGGGAAACTACTTCATAGAGCTGCAGGAACTTGACACGGTCGGGGGTGCCATCGTAGCGTGGAGGCAGGTCGGGCTTGAACTTCCCCGGCCAGACGATGCTACGAAGCTTGGGGTGAAGGTTCGGCAGCCCGCAGTGGCCACGGGAGCCCGGCGTGGAGGTGGAGCCTGATCTTGGTGCTCACGCGCCACCATCGCAGCCTGCGTGTCCGCCGGCTCGCGATGAGCATGAGATGATGAACCAGCCTGACTAAGCGACGGAGTGGCCGTGCGTCCATGACGCCGCATGGAGGGGTGCAGTGACGAAGCTTGCTGCTCGTGCCCCGCCGAGCCGGTAGCGACGTTGGCAGCAGGCGACGGATAACGAAGGGGAGGTCCGCCGACGGGCAATGTCTGGGCGACGCAAGCGGCAAGAGCGGCCCGAATCTCAACACGGGCTCGACGAGCGTCAGCCATGGAAGCGATGGAGCAGCGGTGAGTCGATCGGTGGACGAGATGCTTCCACGCACCCCTGTCTGGCACGCCAAATGTCGGATTCAGGGTTCCACAGACACTTGAGAGATTTGAACACTGGGATGCGTGCGAAGGACTCGTTCTCACCAATCTGTCTGTGCCCTGATCCCATGGCCTAGCTCGACGAACCCAACGTACAAGAGACACAACAGTTTATCCTGGTTCAGGGCACCTTGCGGTGTAATACCCTACTCCAGCTTTGTGGTGGATTGCCTCGAGGGGCTGAGGATGAACTAGTACAGTGGTAGGGCAGCCTCGGGAGGTGAGGTGTTCTTTGGCTCGGTGAGCTAGTGGATGGTCAGGGTGAAATGGATACGATACCCTCTATGGTGGTGGCTAGGTCCAATTTATAGTGGCTCTAGTCCTCTTCCCAAATATAGGCGGGAAGGGATCCCACAACGGCCAAATTCCAAGGGAGACAACTAGTACAAGTTATCCTCACAAAAGTGGTCTTCGCCAGCAAAAGCCTCTTGTGGTGACGCCGCTGTGGGCTCCACGATGACCTCCGTCCTGCCATCCTGGCGGTCTTGGTCTTGTTTCACCAATGTGGATACCTTTGCTTGATTCCTCATAACTCCACGCCTGCGCTTGCCTCCTTGGCACCAAAGAGGAAACTGGTATGCTGCACCCGCTGGCACCCGCTCCTGCCAGCCTGGCCTTGGTCGTCATGGCTCACGTCATGCGAACCTCATGACGTGCACCTTGCATTGTTATCTCCACTCCTTGGGAGCCACCCTGGTGAGGCCGCCCCCAGGGGGGTCTCAGTGTCATCCACCTCACGAGGCTTGGCCCCTGGCGAGGGTCTTGGGTTGTTGTTGATGAAGCTAGGCTGTATCGGGCTGTCAACGGAGCCACACCATGGACCATAGGCAGGCAAGTCTGGGTACCTCATTTCCCAGGATGCCGACACCTCCTCCATTGAACCAGGCATGGCAGAAGAACCATGGCCCGTCGGCGTGATGGCTAGAGGAGGAACGTCGCTGGTGTCAAGCCTGGCGACGCGGCAGCAGCAGAAGGGGTCGGGAGCTCCGGAGCCTTTGGGTCCTCCGCAGGCGCGCTAAGGGCGACCGGGTGTGGAGTCGCCTCGGCCGCAGGGACTGTCTTCTCCTGAGGCTGGGCTCCAGAGCCTCAGGAGGGCAACCTTGCCCCAGGAGCATGGGAGGCAGCCTCGTCCTTTTGCGCCGGAGTCCGACACAATGGCCAATGCGCAGGCCGATGCAGCAGCCAAGGAGCAGGCAGATCCGGCGGCCAAGGCGCGGGCGGAGGAGCCGACCGTGATGGGGTTCCGGAGGCCGTTGGCCCTTAGCAAACGGAGCCACCAGTGACGGAGGGCCAGGCGCCGATTGGAGGAGCCGGGGCTGACCAGACGGCCTTGGAGAGGGGAGGGGCCGACCCCATCATCCCGGAGACCGAAGTGCCTCCGCGCGCGCTGACTGCTGCCGAGCGAGGCAGTCGGCTCGAAATGCCGGAGGTGCCACCATCCAGCGCTGAGCTGGTGATGAGCTGGGTGGTGACGTCCTGTGTCCCTGTGCGCCTGCGCCCAGCGCGGGCGGTTTCAGCACCGAGGCCGATGGAGGTTGGGGCTGCGAGCTCGTCGGCGCCCAACACCGAGGCCACCAAGCTACAAAAAAAGACACATCCGTGACATTTTGGGCCAAACGAATTTTTTTCTATCATGCTTATGGCACTTCTATGATGATAATTGTGACAAAACCTGGTATCATCATAGATGTGGTGGGCTCCTACTTCTATGACAAAAAATCATGACAGAAAATGGGCTTTTCATCCTGGGTGGGTCGGAGACGCAGCTACATGACATTCTTTGGGCCGTCCATGATGGAAAAACTGTGGTAGAAGCGAGGACGAGGAAAATATCGGGGAGTTCCCGGTTACGGTGGGTGGTCGGGGACGAGTGATGCACGGAGGTTTGCGCATTTCTCTCGTACACGTACGCGCGTGTGTGCGAGGTGTTGATCTCTAACTGAACCCGAGCGAGGCGTTGGGCTCTAACTAAACCCGAGCGATTGCACTAGCTACATTGCTGAACCCCGATTGATCCCTTACTGTTAACTGAACCCGAGTGATTCCTTCGCTACCGCTCCTAACTATATCTGATCGATGTTGCCTTTGGATGAACAATGAGCATTGTTGGGGGTGGGGGTTGGATGAACAGTTCCCAGTGGGGAGTTGGATGAACAAGACCAGTGGTAGTAGAGGCCGTTGCCGCTGGATGAACAGGACCCCAATCGAGCCGGTTGGGGGTGGATGAACAGGACCCCGTGGAGGGCTGGTCGAACATTAGCTGGTGGAGGGCTAGATGAACAGTAGTCCGTGGAGGGGTGGTTGAACAGGACCCTATGGAGAGGGTTGGTTGAATAGTAGCAGGTGGAGGAGGGGTGGAGGCTGGATGAACAGGAGGTAGTCGACGGTGGAGATGAATTGTATCCCGTGGAGTCTCGTTTGGCGGTACGCCACACCCCTCCCAATGAACAGGACCCCCGTTTCAACCGTAGCCCTCCAACACAAGTCTGTTTCCTCCGTTTTGCGGTACGCCACACCCTCCCCATCAACATGACCCCTCTTCGACCGCGGGAGGTCCAAGAGAAGTCCACTTTCTCCATTTTGCGGTACGCCAGACCCCTCCCGATGAATAGGATCCCATTTCGACCATGGCCAGTCAAAAACAAGGCCGTTTCCTCCGTTCTACGGCACGCCAGGCCTCGTTTTGATTGACTGTTCCATCCAAGCCGATTGGCTCCCGAGGAACATGACGACGACGCAGTTTCTCCATTCCGAACCAACCATGTACACGAGTCCTGGCCGTACGTATGCGCGAGTAGGCATTCGAGACCCTGCCCGTATGTACATACATGGCCGTATTAACTTTCTTGCACCCTGGCCATTGTACGTATGTGTACATGATATTAATGGGACTACTTGACATGCTACGTGCGTGCCTCTACTACGACACATGCCCTTCCTTACACGGCCATGGTTCATTGCTGCAACCTGCAGATAGACCGATCGACCAGTATGTATGTACACGTTCGGGACCAGAATGACAACACTACATATGCTTCAACCAGGTGGGTCCTGACTGTCCGGAACTTCCTTGCATGCGAAGATGTAGCTGGTGGGTCCCAGTAGTCAGGGGCAAATCATTTTTTGCCCGTAATATGGACGCACTTCCTTGCATGCGAAGATGTAGCTGGTGGGTCCCAGCAGTCAGGGGGAAACATTGTTTTCGTGAAATACGGTGGCCCATCTGGTGGGTCCCTGCTGTTAGGTGGAGGAATCATTATTTTCTGCGTAATAAGGAGGCACTTCCTTGCTGCAGCCGTGGACCCAGCTGTCAGCCTCTCCATGTACAGTACTCTTCCGATAGAAGTTGTTCGTTGACCACATTGGCCACACTGCACCAAGAGCACCAAGGCGGGGGACGATGGCGAGTCCTTGGAAGGGGACTACGCGGAGCCGGGGAAGACGCGGCAGTGGATGCCCACGTGGAGAGGAGTACGAGGGTTCACTGGTTCAGGTTCGGTGTGAGGTTGTCGTCGTCGTAGAATAATAGGTGGTGTGGGTGAGTGGAGGGATAGGATGGCCAATGGTGGGAGTAGTAGGGGGCAGTGAGGCCTCCGTAGTAGCACCACCTGCCATGGGAGGCAGGAGCAGGCAGCATGAACGGCACTGCTTTGGGCGGCGGGAGCAAGAAAACTAGAGGTTGAAGAGGTACTACGTCCGTTGGATGGACATGGTACGTCACTGGAGCTAGAATCATTCATATTGACTAAGTTGACAAAGCCCTTCGTCCCCGTCAACTTAGTACTGAGGGCAGTACGAGCACTGACTGGTCGGCTGTGGGGTGAGGCTGACGTCGCCGGAAAATAACAGGATGTGCAGGTGGGTAGAGGGATGGCCCGGTAGCACCACAGCCGGCCATGGGAGGATGGAGCAGGCAGTCCCGTCGGCTAGTTTGGGCGGCCGGATCAAGCAGATCAGAGATTGAAGAAGCACGACGGCCATTGGATGGACATCCAATAGTCACTGCTCTGTGTTGACTAAGCTGACAAAGCCTTGCGTATGCGTCAAATTTTTTTTGGACAGCGTCATCATGAACCTAGTAGGCCCAGAAGTCATCGTCCAAATTTGTGGAAACAGCATACAACCCATTAGCCATTATTTTCAATAATTTACAACCCATTTGCTAATTCTGAAGGATATTTGAAGTCCATATTATTTTTATTAGCATTATAGACCATATATTCTAGGCACTGCTAAAAAATTCAATGAAATGTTTCATATTTCGGTGGGGTCTGAACTCTTTTAATCATGAAATTTTGAGTCACATTAAAAATAACTTTTAAAAAATTATATCAAAATAATATTCAAAAAATTCTCCGCAAAAAATTGAATGAAATTTAAAATCTTAACTAGCAAGATACCCGTGCGTTGCACGGAACATGAAGCTGCATTTGTATGAGTAGTTTATCTTGTGGGCGAAAAGACGATATTTTAATGCAATTTCTAGTTGGCTTTGGTTTTTATAAGAGTAGAGGGTAGAGATATCCAGAAAAAATGATATTTTAATGTAATTGTTGGTTGTCTTTGGTTTAAAACTTTACAACCCATTTCTTACAACTTATAGCCCATTTTTTGGGGAAGCCCATTTCTTACTACTTAGATCCCTCCTCATCTTGAAAGATTTGTAGCCCACCAGGGCTGAGAAAAGCAAGTAGGCCTCGGTTTTGGTATTCTCCAAAAAAATGAACTGGGCTAGCCATTTTCAGAAAGAAAAAAGATATCAACTGGGCTCGTCATGTGCTTAAATAAAAGCGTAAGCGTGGGCAAGACGGGCCGCAGCTCCCGCATAGCGCGCAGTTGAGCTACGTCTCTGAAACTAAAAAAGAACTAGGCGAGCCGCTGGGTCCCTGGTGTTATCCGCCCGTTGTGTAATTTTCTCGTTTATTGACTACATTGACAATGGCATGGGACCTAGTTGTCAAACAATTAGGAGGAATTATTTTTTGGCTTGTAATAACGAGGCACTTGCTTGCGTAATGCAATGACCTTGGTGGGTCCCTACTGTCAGCCTCTCCACATACAGTCATCTCCTAATTCCTCTTGGTTGTCGACCATGTTGATAATGCTAGACAGCGGTGGGCACAGCGAGCAAACCAAGGCAGAGAACGACGGCGAGGCCTCAAACGGGAACGAACAGCAGCCGTGGAAGATGCGGCAGTGTAGTGGCAGGTGGAGGGGAGTACGAGGGCAACAACATGCAACTCAAGCTTACGAACGGTACAAAAAGCCCAAGGATTAATTGTTCATCAAATTTTTAGAAAAAACCCAGATTGAACATGGCAGTAACATCTAACCCAACCACTCTCTTTCGCATTCACAAACATATGGATCAGTCTGATCAATAAAATCAACATCATGTGCAAAAAAAGTTATTTCAGGATTACTACAACTTGTTGTAAATAGAAGCCGAGCATGTTTAGAAGCCCATTTGTCCACTTGAAACTTCTTTGTTTGCTGTTCAACGTGTCCGTCCATGAGAAATCTCTTGCGGTAAAACTTAAGCCTCATGGACAATTGTAACCTCACATTCAACAGGAAGAATGTGACAAACCTTCTGTTTGCCTAGTTGGATGCATATCCTCCCATCAATATTGTCCTCAAACGAATGTCATTAGAACTGAGAAAATCCTGGTGCTTATTACACCACCGATTGGATATACATTTTTCTCCATGTGGTTGCAGTACCTAAGTAGACATGAAGATTTGAAAATAGTTAAGGTCTGAAAAAAGAGTATGTCGAAAGAGCAACAGCTGAACAGTTAATTCTAGTACAATATATATACGGTCTTTCAATGTGCATGAAATCATCACCTCTATATATAAATTCGGTAGAGACCGAAAGCATCGTAGCAAGCCAATAATTATGTTCAGATCATAACTAAACATTCCGAAACATAAGATCTTGACAGATTCCAGCAACATTGATGGGCTATCCATGGACGAACTCTTCATTGATCATATAATATAATATTAGTACCCAAAGTGTACTCCAAGATGATATAAAACTTATGCACACAAATGAAAAATGCAGCTTATGATTACAAATGTGTAGATGATAATATACGGTACCTGAAAAGTGAGGAGCCAAACACCAACTTGTTGTGATCATCAAATGGAGCACTAATTATGCCCAAGGTCTCCAATTTGGGCGTAGAGACCACAGTTATTTGCGAAGGTTTATAACAATCATCAAGGAGCAACCTTTGAAGTGAAGGGGCATCTTCGATGATGAGCTGCTGTCCTACAAAACAAATTCCAATGCTTTTAAGGTGATGCGACTTTATTTGGAGATAACTGATAGGGATTTCTATTCCCAAAACAATCATCAAGCCTCCAAGGCAGGGCAACCGGAGTGGATGATGCCATGTAGTGAGGCCTCCGATAGATAAACCACTACAAGTGAAAGTTTTTTAGCAGAGTCGAAGAATTTGTACCAGATCGTCTGGTAGATGGCACCGGGCGAAGCTGGCGGTGTGGACAACAGTGGTGTGGGCACGAATTCTGTGTTCGTGGTATGAAACTTTCATGATAATGGTAGAACTCAAACTGCTAGAGTTTTTCGAATTCAGGGGATGTCAGCCAAGCATCCACCATGCTGGGTATGGACAACAGGTAGTGTGTCGGGATGCAGAGGCATTGAATGGGGCCCTGCTGGTGAGAGGAGACGATGGCTCTGAGGAGATCAAATTCAGGAAGGATAGATATCTGAGGACCTTCGAGATTGAGGGGCGCGGTGCGCCATAGAGGGCACCACCAAATTGAGAGGACTTGTGTGCGGCAGCAATCCTTGGTGGGGAGAAGCGAGATGATCTCCTCGAGGATGATGTCCGGGAGATCGCTGATGTGGTCCATCGGAGATTCTACCGGTTCCTCTGATCCGGGTAGGGGGTGGCTCGCCGCTTCTCCCTGCACTGCCGGGTGCGAGATCTATAGCCCGCGTCGCCGTTGGCGGGAGCCTTATCTTCTTGGCGCTGGGGCCAGCTTCCTTGTGGGCATCACACCATTATCATGTGTTTGATAAGAGTAGCCAGAGACGAGCCTAGTGGCAGTGCGAGTGGGGAAGAAGGAGGACTGGGGTTTTCTGTAGGAGTGGAAGAAGAGGAGCAGGTGTTTTCTATATGAGTGAGGAAGAAGGTGAGCGGGGGTTTTCTGGACGAGTGAGGAAGATGGGGAGCGGGGGGAATTGGGGGGAGACGAAAGCGGGAGAGCGAGCTGCAGTATAAGTGGAAGCGAGGAGGAAGGAGGGTTTTTCTGGGATCGCCCCTCTTCAAGAAATATGGGCATCTCCTCGCAAAAAATAAAAACAAATGGGCTTTAAGATGGATAGGCTTTTGTATCGGCCCAGTCGGCTGCCCGTGTTTCGTACTAGAGGGCCTTGTTCTAGAGGCAGCCCGAGACACTCTCCAGCTTATTTGCCCATTCAAAAGAAAAAAAGAGACGCCTCCAGCTTATGGCTACTAATCGGTAACCTTTTTCAACTTGGCGTCCACCAAATTAGAGGATGCGCTACTTGATGTAGACACTCACACTGGTCGCGTAGCGCGGCAAAGTGAGGTGTCAAATAACAGGCCTACAATATACTTACTAGATTGTGAAGGTTCAGAGGCTAGTAAACATTCACATTAAACTAAGCTTCAGAAGATACGGTATGCATACTAACATTCAGAAGAACAAAAGTTCAGCATGTTTATGCATCTCAATGATTCACCATACGATAACCAATACAAAGCTGTGAGAAGGTGTGGAAATAAAGAAGATCGGTTGATGCTTCTCTATGCAAAGGGCCTCCCAGCGCACGCATTAATTTCCTGGGCATGCTTGTTTCTTCTCAATGTTGCGACCACTTTGGGCATATTGGCAACTCCACAACTAGCTAGCTGCCTCATCTTGCAATTGATGCTGACACATTTGCAGCAAACACATGAGGCAATAGAGGTGACTCAACATGAGTCCATATTGTGTAGTTCCCCTAAAATCATCTTCATTGTCCTGAATCTGAAAAGATAGGAAAACAATAGCTATACTTAAACAGTGTTCCAAAACGGTAGCACATATCAATAGCTCGGCATGACAAAACACGATCATCTGGACGAAGGGGATACTGACCTGCCTGAGGAAGATTATATATAATTTCATAAGTCCTTAGTTGATTTCCACCTTCGGCTGCAATTCTTGTTTGCTCCTCCACACATGACAGGATCGTTCCGCACTACAATCAGCAAGTCAACGTACAAATAAGATTATTTCATATTGCAGTGGTCATTGTACCTAGTTACGAATGTAGGAATACCTAGAACACCATGAGGTTAGCTGACAGTAGGTAGGTGCAGCCATATAAATTTTGTGCGGTGCTACCAAAATTGAGCTTTGTATCCCTTCCCATTGTGAGAATTCTTCTTGAAGTTGGTAGAATGTGACGGCTTGTTCTTTGCATCAAACTTGCCTTTCCCCTGAGATTTGTTCCTGTTGTTTTGGGGCTGGTTGGGCTGGAAGTTCTTCTCGTGTACCATGTGGGCACTAGAAGCTCCCTCAGTGACCCAAGCACGTGTGTCTTTTGCGTTCGCCTTCTCTTCAAAACCAAGAGTGCTAATGAGATCTGAAATGGAAAACCCATGTCTCTTGTTTTTCAGAGAAGTAGCAAAATTGTTCCAAGAAGGTGGAAGCTTGGCAATGATGGTCCCAGCAAAAAATTTGTCCGGCAACACACACTTGAAGTACTCAAGTTCCTTAGCGAGTGACTGTATCTCATGATTCTGCTGAACAACAGAGCGCTCATCACTCATCTTGTAGTCACAAAATTGCTCCATGATGTACAACTCGTTGCCAGTGCCCGAGGCTCAAACGTGGCCTTGAGCGCAGCCCACATGTCTTTGCCGCTGTCAAACGACATGTATGAATCCATAATGGAATCATCAAGAACACTCAGCAGGGCGGCTTTGAAGAGGGTATCCATGTTCTCAAAAGCTTCCTGCTGTGTAGGATTAAGATCGCACTCAGGCTTACCCTTAGTGGCGTCATAGTAGTACATGATACTGCTCTTGTGCTCCACCTTTTATATTGCACCCCCTTAAAGTAGGTGGCTTCAAAAGAGCAACAAAACTACTCGGAGTAAATTTCCAATAATCAGGTTTTTGGATTGGATTGTTGAATATAGGAGCAATTTACTATGAGATTTAATCTGAATCAATAGTAAATAGATCATGACGACAATTGCGAAGATCGAAGTAATGATGCAGACTAAACTAGGAGGACAGAATCACATACTGTACAGCGGGAGCAGAACCGCTGTGTTTGATGTTGTCACTCATGTCGTTGATGAAGAGGTTACCGAGGTCGGGGAAGAAGGCTGTCGTTGAGGAAGTCGTTGATGGCAGCAGTCATAGGAGTATGCTCCCCAAAAAGCTGATCGCCCCTCTCCCGTACAGGATCATGAAAGGAGGGGTTCGGAGAACTGTTGTCCCTTCTCGCGGTGCACGCCAGAAGGAGGGATGGAGAATAATTGCATGGCGGCACTAAGATCTGGAACAGTGCGAAACCATATGATACAACAGCGGCTAGGGTAGAGCCTGTCAGGTCGGTTGTGCGAGTAGTACCAAGTATAATTGTACTCCCACCGTCTAGGTTTATAGGGCATGCACGTCATTCTAGGTTGAGAATTTAACTGGCTATATATGTATTATATGTGAAGAAAAATATATGTTTAGAAACTACATTCGCTTAAGAATCCAATGATATACTTTTGGTGACATATAACTCATATTTAGTTAGTCAAATGGGTGATTTGGAACGACCCGCGCGCCCTCTAAACTGGGATGGAGGGAGTAGGCCTTTGGCCCAAACCCCACGTCCAAGTGAATAATAGCCCCACTATCCAAAAGAATCAGAAACGGTTGAGTAATTAAGGCGTTCGTTAATTATTAATTAATGACTTAATAAATTTTCCGACCAACAAAAATATAGACCACGTGCATTGCTTTTGTCCTTGGACTGGCTCATTCCCGAAGAGCGCGCGTGTAGGTTCCCTATTATCATGCTCATGCAAATGCTAGAATAGATCACATTATGAAGTGGTGCAACTTACACTCACCTACTCCCACCTTCCATCTATACAGGGCCTAATGTGTTTTTCGAGGCTAACTTTGACCAAATGTTAGAGCAAGAATATATGACATGCAACTTACACAAAGTATACAATCAAATTCATATGTGAAAGGACCTTCCAATGGTATATTTTTCACATTATAAATCTCATGTACTATTAATCTTGTCAATAGTCAAAGGCGGTCTTGAAAAACGCATTAGGCCCTATATAGATGGAAGGAGGGAGTAGTAGTATGGGACTAAACTTTAGTCCCACTCACACCACACTTAGAGCATGGTTAATAGTATAGCCAACATCAAGCTATATGAAGTTGACACATCATCTAGAACCAACCTAATAGCCTGCTAGTATAATAGTTAGTCCCTTTAGTATAATACTATATCACTAATAACGACCCCACCTTTTGTCACACAAAGTATGTTGTAGCTCCTGCTACAACCGGCTCCTAGTTTACAACTAGCTTCTCTTCTCTCTCCTCTTCTCTCTCCTTCAACTAAGCACAAATACTATATTGAAATACTTATAGCCTGCTCATGTCATTGAATTGTAGTACTTTCTCTAAAGTTACTCTCCAGTATATAGTCTAAAATGTTGGGCATGCAGCGGGCGGTGCCCTCGGTCGGCGCACCGCTTCAATGGCGGAAGCAGTGAGAGGTCGCGTCGCCCTGACTTGCCATCAATGTGGAGCGGTGGGCTCAGCTGGCACCGGGCAGGAAGCGCGCATGGGAGGGGGGAGGGGTTTTTGGTGTGCTAAGAAGGTAAGAAGCTGACTTGGGATCGGTCCGGACAGGGAAATATCATGTGCTCCCATACTCACTAGTTTCATGCATATGACACCAGTCTATGTTACTACTCCCTCCTTTCTGGTTTATAGGGCTTACCTCAAAATCTTACTTTTTCCATTTTATAAGGATCAATTTGGTTGTTCCCCATAACAAGTTTAGATTTCAAGGTGCATTAAATAATTGCATGCAAGTATTAAGAGAAAATTGACCAATACATGTACTTTATGCATGCACGCATTGCAATTAATACAATGGTAAACATAAATTTTTGAGGAGAACTAGAGCATTAATTGGGTGCTTTTGCAAATTACAAAAAGTATTCCACCACTCATCATCTACCTTGCTTGGTGAGATCTTCTAATTGAGCCCTATAAACTGGAAATGAGGGAGTAGTACAGTAATGTTATGGTGGCTTCATTTATTAGCTTGTAGACTCATCTTGTCATGGGAAACACTATGTTACAGTAACATATCACTCCCTCCTTTCCGATTTATAGGGCTCAATTCAAAAATCTCACCAATCAAGGTAGATGATGAGTGGTGGAATACTTTTTATAATTTGCAAAAGCACCCAATTAATGTTCTTGTTTTCCTCAAAAAATTATGTCTACCAATGTATTAATTACAATGCATGCATGCATAAAGTACATGCTTTTGTCAATTTTCTCTTAATACTTGCATGCAATGATTTAATGCACCTTCGAATCTGAACTTGTGATGGGGAACAATCAAATTGAGCCTTATGAAATGGAAAAACTAAGATTTTGAGATAAGCCCTATAACCAGAAAGGAGGGAGTATGTTACCACTTCTCATTAACTACTTGCCACAAAAGCAAAATTTACTTGGAGTGCGCTAAGTAACTCCCACTATAACTAGATGTACAAAGTGTGGGCTATGTAGAGGGCGTAGTAAGCAAGCTTCTCATCGTTCTGCGAGTTAACATGACACATCAAAGTAGTAGTTTTTTCGAAATGTACATCAAATTACCAGTGTAGTAGTCTCCAAAAGGGGCTGACCACGTCCATGGCTACCATACCATCCCATGCTCCATCATTGAGTATGTGCATGATTCATGTGCCATTCAAGAAAAAACTGCGTACGTTGCATTGAAGAAAGAAAATTAAAAACAAACACGCCACTGCATCATGGTCGAACTTTGATTCATCCACGCGTGGTTCCCGACCCTCCACTAAGTGAACAACTACCAAACGCGTCAAATTATCACGTGAGATGCCTCTTCATCCAGAAATGAGCTCCACCGTGTACCCACGCGCGTGTGTTAGGGAATGAGGCACATAGTACGTGTGTCGGTGTTCTGGGACCGGGGGTGCCCAAACTTGCCTGCCTGCGGCCTGACGAGTCGCTCCACCAATGGCCTGGTACAACCCATCTTCAGCAACAACAACTCAAGACCCTCGCGAGTGGACGAGCCTCGCGAGGGGCCGATCCTGCCGAGGTGGATGACACCAAGACCTCTCTAGGGGCAGTCTAACCAGGCTGGCTCCCGACGAGGGGAGATATCTATGCAAGGAGCACCTCGTGAGGTTCACGTGACGTGAGCCATGATGACCAAGGCCAGGCGGGCGCCAGTTGGCGCATCATACCATTTTCCTCTTTGGTACTAAGGAGGCAAGCGCAGGCACGGGGTCTCGAAGAATCAGGCAAAGGTTTCCATATCGGTGCAACAAGACCAAGACCAGCAGGACGGTAGGACGGAGGTCATAGCGGAGCCCACAACAGCATCACCACTAGAGCCTTTGGCAGGTGAAGACCACCTTTTGTCAGGATAGCTTGTACTTTGCCGCCTAACATTGGGGTAGAGGACCAAGGCCACTATAAATAGGACTTAGCCACCACCATAGAGAAGGATCTGGGATCAGATTCATTCTACCCTAACGAGCTCACTAGTTCATTAAGCCCAAGAACACGTCACCTCCTGAGGCTGTTCATCCATTGTATTAGTTCATCCTCAGCCCACCAAGGCAATACACCCACAAACTGGAGTATGGTATCACACCGCAAGGTGGCCCGAACCAGTATAAACCCTCACGTCTCTTGTTCTTTGGTTCCATGGAGCTAGGCTGTGGAATCGTTGAGTGAGCGAGCGAGGAAGAGAGTGTTATTCTTGCGCACCCCAGAGTTCAAACCTCAGAAGGGGGTGCTGGAACCCGTAATCCGACATTTGGTGCCCTAGGTAGGGGTGTGTTGAAGCCTTTCTTTCATTGATCGACGCACCACTGCTCCACCGCATCCATGGCTGACGCTCGCCGGGCCCGTGTTGAGCGCCAGGCTGCCCTAGCCGCCCACGTCGCCCAGAGGGAGCCCGTCGGCGGACCTCCCCATCGCTCTCCATCACCCACTGCCAACGGCGCCACTGGCCCGGCGGGAAACGAGCAACAGGCTTCGTCGCTGCACCCCTCTGTGCGGAGGGATGGACGCACTGCGACCCCGTCGTTGACCCCGGCCGGCTCATCGTCCCACGCTCACCGCAGGCCCGCGAACGCGCAGGCTGCGCTTCTTAAGGCGCACGAGCTCCTAAGTTACCGCCCCATTGACAACCTCTACCTGGAATGGCTGGACCACATCACCGAACTCATCAGCGCCACTAGGGGCTCTCCTGCACCGTCCCTTTCGTAGCCCATGGAGCAGCTCCGCCACCTCCACATCAAGACGTCGCCCTCGCACCAAGACACGTGGCCCCTTGGTGCGACCCACCCTGCAGGGCGCCCACGCGTGAGGACAGAAGCTGCCGGGAAATCCCATGGCCGCAAGAAGATGCTCCTGCACTCCCAGCACCACCATGTCAAGACCGTGCGCCGCCTTAGGCGGCGCGTGGCTATCAAGACTAGACTCCACCTCCACGACGGGCTCCGGTGACCACGGCGGGTTGCCGCACCTTCACCTCCGAGCTGCGCAGCGTTGTCTAGCCCGGCAAGTTCAAGCCCGATCTGCCTCTGCGCTATGATGGCGCCCCCGGCTCTGCTGAGTTCTTGCATCTCTATGAGCTGAGCATCGAGGCGGCCAGTGAGAAAGTTATGGCGAACTGGTGTCCCACGGCTCTCAAAGACAGCGCGCGCTCGTGGCTCTTGAACCTGCCGTGGGATCGATCTCCACCTGGGGAGAGATGCGCGAGCGCTTTGTCGCCAAATTCCAAGGAACTCACGACGGCCTGCCGGCCGCTGGTAACCTGCTGCGCATCAAGCAGCGGCCAGGGGAGACCCTGCAGAAGTACATCCAACGTTTCAATAGCGTTCGCCTCAAGATCCCCAAGGTGTCGGATGAGGCCATCATCTCATCATTCTCTGATGGCATCCGTGACGTCAAGATAAAGGAGGAGCTCGCCATACACGAGGACCCGTGCACAGCTCTGGAGATGTTCAACATGGCGACAAAGTGCGCGAGAGCTGAGGAGGGACGCCTCTCCCTTCTCAAGCTTCCAGCCGCCGACTCGGAAGACAAGAAGGCCAAGACCAAGGACGTGAAGCGCAAGGGGGCTGTCGTGCTCGCGGCAGAGCTGGAGATGAAGCGCGGTTGCAACCACCCCGAGTCATCCAAGGCCAACCGCCCGTTCTGCGCCTTCCACAACGTGCACAACCACAACACCAATGACTATCAGGAGCTCAGGGCCATCCGTGATGGGTGCTTCGGTCGATGCCCCGAGCGCAACGACCGAGGCTACGGCCGTGGAGGAGGCCGAAGTGGAGGATGCTGGTACGACCACGGCCCCCGGCAGGAGTGATGCGACTGGCCTCGCGAGGATCGCTGGCAGGACCAGCCTCGCGAGGGCGCCTGGAGGGACCAGCCTCGCAAGGACCGCCCTTAGGGCAACGCTGGCCTCCCTCCATAGCCGCCACCACCAAGAAGGAACGGCGACCATCAACATGGCGAGGGGGCTGGGGGCTTCCAGGAGCCTCGCGCCGTCACCAAGACCCTCATTGACGGCGACGCAGGGCTCAATGTCCTTTTCGTCGAAACGTTCGATCGCCTCCAAGTGTCGTACGATCGGGTGCAGCCAACCAAGCCCTTCTCAGGAGTGATCGACGGCTCCACCACCCTGATAGGTCAGGTCCACCTCCCTGTCACCTTCGGCAAGCGCGACAACTACCGCACCGAGCTCATTGACTTCGACGTCGCCCACATCCGCCTGGCATACAACGCCATCCTTGGGTATCCAGCCCTGGCCAAGTTTATGGCAGTGACTCATCATGGCTACAATGTCCTCAAGATGCCAGGAAGCTACGGTGTCATCAGGGTCGCCTGCGAGGAAAAGGACGCTGTGTGCTCTCTCGAGCACACTCACTAGGCTGCAGCGGCCAATGACCCAGATAACGAAGGCGTCATCTACCCGCCTGAGGCCGTCTCCAAGAAGAACAAGTAGCCGCACAACCAGGAGCTTCAGGAGACCGGTGTCTCCAATGGCACCACCTCAGGACCCGCGCCCGCGGACGGGGCGCCTCCCTCTCTCGCATAGGAAGGTGTGCCCGGTGCCCTCCTTAGGTTGGGCTCGGGGGCTCTTTTCTGGAGGGCCTCTGACCTAGCCAATGTCATGAGGGAGGCGCTCGGGCTCCACATGGAGGCATGCTTCAACGCACGCTTCCTTCATAAGGGCACAAGGCGTGGAGTGCCTCGTGCTCAGGAGTTCATCACCAAGGCGATCGAGGAGATTCAAGAGGCGAGAATCATGCGCGGCAACCTCCACCCACCAACTGGCGCAGCTCCTCGTCCTGGTGAGGACGACGAGCTGCGCATCTGCATCGACGTCCCAGGATTCAATAGGGCGTCATCCCAGGAGAATTTCTGGCATGCATGCATTGGTCAGTGCGAGGGTCCACCTCATAGCTATGTGCACATGCCATTCAGTCTGCCGAACGCGGCTGTCACCTTCCAGCGCCGCCTACGGAGCGTTCTAGCGGCTTAGGAGGCCAGGCACCATGCAGTCCTGGCGGAGATGGCGACGATTCTTCATGAGCCGCCCGGGCCCCCGATGCCTCTAGAGGCTCAGGACCCGGGCAACTCATGAGGAGCCACTCCTTCAACATGCGTCCCCAGCCACTTCAACATCCCTTAAGCAACTCAGGTGACTCTTTCCGATTCATTCAGTTGGGGGCGCCCCTCGGGCAGCATTATCCCCAAGTCGCACGGGCCTGTCCCTGTGACGTGTATCCCTTTTGCATCTCTAGCTTACTCTGTTGGGGGCGCCCGTTGAGCTGCATCATCCCAAGGCCATGTGGGTCCATCCCTGCGGCATGTATCGTTCTTACGTTTATCCAAGCTATCTTGTCTCTCCTCATGAGCTACTTTATGATTATCGCCTACCTAGTTATTACCCATCGCTTCCTCCCGTGTTGCTGATCGGCCACTTGCTCATCCCGCAACTGGGGTTTCACATGCTGGCACGACGCTTGTGCTCGGGTCCGTCCTTGCAACACTGATAAACCTGTGCGATCGAGCTCTGGCTCATGGCCCGCTCCGCGTACATCACCTCACCATATCCATAGTGCCTTCATCTTCTCGCGGAAGGATCAGTGGTAGGACAGCAAACGAGGCTATGAGCTGCATTGTAACACCCTCGATGCGACTATAGCTCCCACGTGTCGAGGCACGACTTAGAGACATAATCGCATTGAAGGCATATGTCGCAAGTTAGGTAATCTTCACAACATCCCATGTAATATGAATAATAAAGGGGAGAACATAGTTGGATTACACTCGACACGTCAATCAAGAACATAAATAACATTACATCAACCAAACACTCATGGCCTGACTACGGCGCCAAAATAAAAGAGAACCCAACATGCGACACGGTCCCAATCACCCCCAACTGGGCACCACTACTGATCATCGGGAAAGGAAACATAGTATCGTTGAGAGTCTTCGTCGAACTCCCACTTGAGCTCATACGCGTCTCCTGGAGCGGAATCATCAGGCCCTGCATCTGGTGTAATAGTAATCTGTGAGCCACAGGGACTCAGCAATCTCGCACCCTCGTGATCAAGACTATTCAAGCTCATAGGTATGGCAAGGTAAAAATATGAGTGGAGCTGCGACTAGCAAGTATGGTGGCTAACTTATTCGCAAAAGAGAGCGAGAAGAGGAGGCAAAGCAGGAGCGAGAGGCTAGAGAACAACCTGCGCAAACATTACTCCAACACCGTGTCCACTTCCCGGACTCCGCCGAGAAGAGGCCATCACGGCAACACACTCAGTTGATTCATTTTAATTAAATTAAGGTTCAAGTTATCTACAACCGGACATTAACAAATTCCCATCTGCCCATAACCGCGAGCACGGCTTTCAAAAGTTCAATCCCTGCAGGGGAGTCCCAACTTAGCCCATGACAAGCTCTCACGGTCAACGAAGGAATAGACCTCCTCCCAAGATGTTCCGATCAGACTCGGTATCTCGGTAATTCAAGACACTTCGATAGGTTAAAACAAATCCAGCAACGCCGCCCGAATGTGCCGACAAATCCCGATAGGAGCTGCACATATCTCTTTCTCAGGGCACACTCAGATGAACACTACGTACAATTAAAACCAACCCTCAAGTTGCCTCGAGGTGGCGCTGCAAGTGGCTCTGTTTGGACCAACACTCAGAGGAGCACTGGCCCGGGGGGTTTAAAATAAGATGACCCTCGGGCTCCGGTAACCCAAGGGAAAAAGAGGCTAGGTGGCGAATGGTAAAACCAAGGTTGGGCATTGCTGGAAAATCTTTAATCAAGGCGAACTATCAAGGGGTTCCCATTATAATCCAAGCGCGTAAGGAACGCAAAATCCGGGAACATAACCCCGATATGACGGAAACTAGGACGGCAAGAGTGGAACAAAACACTAGGCGAGAGGCCGAGCCTTCCACCCTTTACCAAGTATATAGATGCATTTAATATACCAAGATAATATAATGATATCCCAACAAGTAAATAAAAGATGTTCCAACAAGGAATGGCCTCCAATCTTCACCTGCATCTAGCAACGCTATAAGAGGGGCTGAGCAAAGCGGTAACATAGCCAATCAACGGTTTGCTAGGACAATGGTGGGTTAGAGGTTTGACATGGAAATTTGGGAGGCTTGCAAGCAAGTGGTAGGCATCGTAGCAATGGCATAGCAAAAGAGCGAGCAAACTAGCATGGCAAAGATAGTATTGATTTCGAGGGTATGATCATCTTGCCTGCACAATTGTCAGAGTTGACTGGATCCTCAAAAGCAAACTCAACGGGCTCCTCGTTAGCGAACTCGTCTCCCGGCTCTACCCAACAAGAAAAACAAGCAACAAGGATACAATCAACCACGTGCAAGACCAAGCAATATGATGAAATGATGATATGCTATGCGGGATGCGATGCGGGATGCAAAATGCAAGATATGACAGGAAATGCATGAATCTGGCCTCAACTTGGAATTCCAAGGGTGCCACTGGAAAGATGAGATGAAATCGCTTGAAAAGATATAAAGAACGCCGGAATTGGAGTTACGGTTTGGAAATGGCAAGTGATTCAAAAATGACACCGGTCTGCGATTTACAGCAAGTAGGCATCTAAATGCAATGAGATAAACATGCTACAGCCACCAAACGTGGCACCAAAATACATGGCGGGGATGCACACAAGATGCTTAACAAAAGTCTAGCACTGAGCTATGGCCAAATCATCCCTTAACAGGTTCAAACAAGCATGGCAAAAACGCAAATGGTAAACAGATTTCAGACTTAGTGAAATTAACACTTGTCTGAAATTTCAGATCATGAAGCCCTCTTCGGAGCAGCAAAACAACATGATACATGATCTGATTAAGACAAGTAATAACATGGCATGGAGCTACTCAACAAGATTAACAAAAGACCCAAAGTGACATGGGGCCAAAAGGGTTCACAAAATATACTAACGGGCACACGAACATAGCTAAAACACAATCCGTTTTCAGACTTAGTGAAAACTGAGACATGCTGAAATATAACTCACGAAGGCATGTAAACGAGCTCGATGCACTCACTACGGTGCAAGTCATGGCAAGGAAAGAATACATCCATTAAGAAGGGATAAAATGCTAGTTAGACATGGCAAGAACAATGGCATAGCATGCACGGATCAACTACAATAACATCGGAAAAATCGCAAACAAGTTGACGATCTGCCCAGATTTGCAACGAAGCAAAAGTAGAGCTCGATTGACTCAAGCTAGGTTGCTCCATAATTGCAAACAAAGACATGGATGGATAGATCATAACAATATTAACAAAACTCCCTTACTGATCATCCTCAAAAGAGGCACGGATCACCAGAAAACAACATGAACATATGGCATCATGAACTAAACAATCCCAGAATTAGTGAAAACTACTAAGTCCCTGAAAACAGATTGACCGGGTGCCTCACTTTGCAAGCTTGCACAAGTCACCACACACATCCTAAAACTGCATGGGTTGCACCTCTACAAAGATAACAAAATACTTAACAAAACATATGAAGGACTCACAGTCATAGCATGCACACAATAATCATAGCAAAAATGACAAAAGTCTAAGATGAACTAGCAGATCTGACAATTAACTCACGAAGGCCTCTTCTAACAGCATTTCGGGCATCAAGATGAACTCAAATAAAAATGATGCAATGGAATGAAATGATGTACTCGTCGAGACAAACATTTTGATATACTATATGTCCAAAACGGAGCTACGGATGCGGAGAAATGGCAGGTCAAAGTATGCACAAAAATTAGGGTTTGGAGGGAAAGTCAACCGAGATTCCAGATCTCAGATCTGCACGGATTACAATGTTCGCCGGAGGGAGCACTGTAGCTGGCCAGAAATGTCGCGGTGGCGGCCGGATCTTGACGAGGGGAGGAGGAGGCGGCGGATCTCGCCGGATCCGAGGCCGGACCGGTGCTCCGGCGAGGCAGGGAGCCTCGAGACGCGCGACGGCCGGCGACGCGTGGAGGCGGCGGCGGTCGCGGCGGCCCGGTGTGGCGGCGGCCGGTGAAGAAGGCGGCGGGGCGCGGCTGAGGAGGCGGCGGGGCGGATCGGCAGCGGGGACGAAGGCCCCGGGCGGCGGCGCGGTCAATAGGCCTCGGGGGCCCCTCCTGGGCCTCCCGGGCCGGCGGCGGCGGGAACTGGGGACCGGGCGCGGAAAATGCGAGGCTGCCACGTGGCGGAGGACGGCAGGATTTTCGTCCGGCGGCGGGCGGACACGTCCGACCGCGCGGAGATCTCTTTTTTTTAAGGTAGGACGGGGAGAGATCCGGATTTGGAATGGGGGGGTCTATATATAGGCATAGGGGGGGCTAGGAGAGTCCAAATGAGGTGCGGTTTTCGGCCACGCGATTGTGATCGAATGCTCTAGAACATGGAGCAGAGTTTGGTGGGTTTTGGGCCAAAATGGAGGGGTATTGGGCTGCAACACACACGAGGCCTTTTCGGTCCCTCGGTTAACCGTTGGAGTATCAAACGAAGTCCAAATGATACGAAACTTGACAGGCGGTCTACCGGTAGTAAACCAAGGCCGCTTGGCAAGTCTCGGTCCAATCCGGAAATGTTTAAACCCCACACATGAAAGATAGCTAGAAATGACCACCGGAGGAGAACGAAGCGCCGGAACGCAAAACGGACAACGGGGAAAATGCTCGAATGCATGAGTTGAACACGTATGCAAATGCAATGCACATGATGACATGATATGAGATGCAAGACAACGAAAAACAACACATGGAGACAAAGACCCGAACCCGAGAAATAAATATAACTTAACGCCGGAAACGGCAAGAGTTGGAGTACAAATAGGGAAAGTTACATTCGGGGTGTTACAACACTCCACCACTACGAAAGGATCTTGTCCCGAGATCTAGGACTGAAAGAACTCTGGGTACTCAGAACAGAGGTGATCCTCGCGTTCCCAGGTAGCTTCACGGTCGGAATGGTGTGACCACTTGACTTTGAGAAATTTGATCGACTTGTTGCGAGTCTTGCGTTCAGTCTCTTCAAGAATAGCAACTGGGTGCTCACGATAGGAGAGATCTTCTTGGAGCTCAATGTCCTCAAAGTTGATGGTGCGGTCAGGAGTCTTGAAGCACTTTCGAAGCTGCGAGACATGGAACACGTCATGAACATTTGCAAAGTTTGAAGGAAGCTCGAGTTGATAGGCGAGGTCGCCTCTCTTGCTGACAATCTTGAAAGGTCCCACGTATCTAGGGGCAAGCTTCCCTTTGATACCGAAGCGACGAGTACCTTTCATAGGAGAGACGCAGAGGTAAACATGATCTCCGATCTCGAAAGCCAAATCACGGTGCTTACTATCATAGTAGCTCTTCTGGCGGGATTGGGCTGCTTTGAGGTTATCACGAATGACTTTGCACATTTCTTCTGCTTCTGTGATTAAGTCATTACCCAAAAGCTGATGTTCACCGGTTTCAGACCAGTTGAGAGGGGTACGGCACTTCCTGCCATACAGAATTTCAAAAGGGGCCTTACCCGAACTTGCTTGAAAACTGTTGTTGTAGGAGAATTCAGCATAAGGAAGACAATCCTCCCACTTCATGCCGAAGGAGATCACACAAGCCCTGAGCATATCTTCAAGAATCTGGTTGAGACGCTCGACTTGATCGCTTGTTTGAGGATGGAAAGCAGTGCTGAAGCGGATGTTAGTGCCCATGGCCTTCTGAAAAGAATCCCAAAACTTCGAGGTAAAGATGCTGCCATGGTCGGAAGAGATCACTTGAGGAATACCGTGCAGAGAGACAATGCGAGAGGTATAGAGTTCCGCCAATTGAGCTGCAGTGATCGACTCTTTGATAGGCAGAAAATGAGCCACTTTGATGAGTTTGTCGATGACAACGAATATAGCATCATTGCCACGCTTGGACTTTGGAAACCCAGTCACGAAGTCCATTTCAATGTGGTCAAACTTCCATTTTGGAATGGCAAGAGTTTGGAGGAGACCCGCTGGCCTTTGGTGTTCTGCCTTCACTCTTCTGGAGACATCACATTCATTCACGAATTGAGCGATCTCACGCTTCATTCGAGTCCACCAATAAGCTTGCTTGAGGTCCTGATACATCTTCGTGCTCCCAGGGTGGATGGAGAGGAGAGAATTGTGAGCCTCGTTCCTGATCACTTTACGAAGGTCACCTTTGGGCACAACAATACGATCCTCGAAGAAGAGAGTGTCCTTGTCATCAAGGCGGTAGCACTTGTACTTGGACTGACTCTTGGCAATCCCAATCTTCACCTTTTTCACCATAGCATCAAGAAGCTGGGCTTGGCGAATCTGGTCTTCTAAGGTAGGATAGACTTGAAGGTTGGCGAGGAAACCTTGAGGAACAACTTGCAGATTAAGTTTGCGGAAAGCTTCACAAAGCTCGGGTTGATAAGGCTTAAGAATCAGACTGTTGCAATACGCTTTCCTGCTCAAAGCGTCAGCAATCACATTGGCCTTGCCTAGAGTATTCTCGATACTCGGATTATACTCTTGAATCATTTCGACCCATCGAGTTTGCCTGAGGTTGAGATTAGGCTGAGTGAAGATGTACTTGAGACTCTTGTGATCAGTGAAAATATCCACTTTTCTTCCCAATAGAAGATGTCTCCAAGTCAAAAGAGCATGCACAACTGCCGCCAACTCGAGATCATGAGTGGGGTAGTTCTTCTCATTAGGCTTCAGCTGGCGAGATGTATAAGCAACAACTTTCTTCTCTTGCATCAATACTGTGCCAAGACCTTGGAGAGAGGCATCACAAAAGACCTCGTACGGTTTGGATTCATCAGGCGGAGTCAGAACTGGAGCAGTGATCAATTTCTCTGTCAAAGTGTTGAAAGCAATATCACACTCCGGAGACCAAACGTACTTGACGTGCTTCTGAAGAAGATTAGAGAGAGGCTTCGCAATCTTAGAAAAGTTTTCAACGAATCTTCGGCAATAGCTTGCGAGACCGAGAAAACTGCGGAGTTGCTTCACATTCTGAGGAGGTTCCCAATTCACAATTGCAGACACCTTCTCAGGATTCACGGAAATGCCCTTGGCAGAGATGATATGACCAAGATAAAGAACCTCATCGAGCCAAAATTCACACTTGGAGAACTTGGCGTAGAACTGATGTTCTCTGAGCTTATCAAGAACCAAACGCAAGTGCTTGGCATGATCTTCCTTGTTCTTGGAGAAAACCAGAATGTCGTCGAGATAGACCAAAACAAAGTCATTGGTGTAGGCATTGAAGATGAAGTTCATCATGCGAGAGAACGTCGGAGGAGCGTTGGCGAGGCCAAAAGACATGACAGTGTATTCAGATGAACCAAAGCTTGTTCTGAATGTTGTCTTGGGAATATCTTCTTCACGAATGCGAATCTGGTGATAACCCATACGGAGATCAAGCTTGGAGAAAACTTGGGTACCTTTGAGTTGTTCGAACAGCTCATTGATGTTGGGAAGTGGGTATTTGTTCTTGATGGTCTTCTTATTCACTGGACAGTAATCAACACAAAGTCGGCCCGTTCCATCCTTCTTCTTCACAAAAAGAACACCACAACCCCACGGAGAAGAACTAGGCCGGATGAGACCCATTCTTCCTTGCTCATCAAGTTGCTTCTTCAGCTCCTTCAACTCTTCAGGTCTGAGCTTGTAAGGACGTTTGCACACAGGTTCCGTGCCAGGCTCAAGATCAATAACGAATTCAACTGGCCGGTGCAGAGGCATTCCTGGGAGCTCTTCTGGAAAGACGTCTTGATATTCGCAAACGACTAGAATTTGAGAGATGGCACCCAATTCACCCTTCTCATTGAGAGAAAACAGACGGATAGTATCATCACGAGCGGCAAAGACAATTACATCCTTAGACGAATGAGTCAATTGAATCTGCCTGGCTGCACAATCAAGCTGAGCCTTGTGCTTAGAAAGCCAATCCATTCCGAGAATAAGATCAATATCCGAGTTACCAAGAACCACCGGTGAAGAGAGAAACTTGTAATCACCCAACGTGATAGAGATATCCGGGACGCAATTGTTAGAAGTCATTTGCTTGCCCGGAGACACAATCTTCAATGGAACATGAATCATTTCAGTCACAAAATCATGCTTGGCCACAAATGGAGTTGAAATAAAAGAAAGCGATGCACCAGTGTCAAAAAGAACTTTTGTAGGAACATCGTTAACGGGAAGGTTACCCATGATCACATCTGGTGAGTCCTCTGCCTGAGCTGCATTTAGCAAATTGACCTTGGCGTGCTTGGGGTTATGCTTGACCACAGCTGTACTTGCCGATCTGATAGGAGGAGGAGGAGGAAGACGCCTATGGTTGAAACACTTGTTGGCATAGTGACCCTTCTGTTGGCACTTGTTGCACGTGACCTCTGAAAGCGGACGGTGATACGGAGCACTCGATCTTGGAGCTTGAGACGAAGTCTTGTTCTGAAAGCCAGGGTTGGGTGGGTGGGAAGAACCACTGCCACCTTTGCTCTTCTGCTGATACGGCTGACGGAACGGAGGAGGAGGAAGCCAAAACTTCTGCTGCTTGGCCACTTGAGTAGAGGAAGAAGGAGTAACATCTCTGACTCGCTTCTTGGAAACATCACACCTCAACTGAGCAGTCTCTTGCTTCAGTGCCATGTTGTAGAACTCATCGTATCTCAAAGGCTCAAAGAGAACAAGAGCGAGCTGAATATCTTCTCTGAGACCACCCCTGAACTGGTATATCATGCTCTTCTCATCAGGCAGGTCCTGCTTGGCAAAGCGGGCGAGCTTCTGGAACAACTTGTTGTAGTCATAGACAGACAAAGAGTCTTGCTTCAGATTGCGGAATTCCTCACGCTTGCTTTCAACCACGCTCTGCGGAATATGATGAGCTCAGAAATCTCGAGGAAATCATCCCAAGTGATAACACGTCCACCTCTAGAGTCCTTGTACTGCTGGAACCATTCTGCAGCTTGATCTTTGAGTTGGAAGGAAGCGAACTTGACAAAGTCCTCAGGCCTGACGTTACTGCACTCGAAATGCTTACACAGATCCACAAGCCAATCGTCAGCATCGGTTGCCTCAACACAATTGCTGAAAGTCTTTGGCCCTTTAGCAAGGAACTGGTTGAGTGTAGCAAAGTGACTCTGATTGCTGCCTTGATTCCCTTGACTGCCTTGATTGCGCTCTTGAAGAATTTGCATGATCAGCTATGTGTTTGCATTGGTTGTGGCCATCACAGCTTGCCATGCCTCTGGAGGAGGTGGAGGTGGTGGCGGATCAGGATTCAGAGTCGTGCGTGTTGGAGGAGCCATCCTGGAGAGGTTGACCACCATTAGCACATTGACAGATAAATTATTGAAGCTGAATCCAACGGAATGAAAAATTGCAACATGTAGTCTTCACATCCGAACAAAACGAACGAATGCAATCCTCTTGAAATGGTCACATATCCATAAATTGAGAAGCCACGTAGAATAAAGGTAGAGAAATAAATCAACAAGGTACGGATCAAGAATGAATAATCGGTAAGAAATCCCAATCTCAAACCAATATCCGTGGAAGAAGAACTAGAGGTACTAGAATTCCCACCTATGAAACTCCCGAACCTTTCCGGTTATGCAATCAGGTGTTGGGGATACAGGGGAAGCATAATATCTCACCCAAACTAGCAAATCCTACATCCAGCTGTATCCATCCTTCAACACATAACCAAGAAAACTTCGGAAACCATCTACCTCAACCTTCGAAAAGCATCCGTTATACAAGTTATGGCGATACTCCCGAACTCCCGCCCCAGTACTGGGTGGCGTCGAGGTTATCTCACCAACGAACTGCATAAAAGAGATTTTCGATGTCGGCGTACTAGACTCAAGTATTCCAGAACTGCAACGATAAAATTATGATGACAACACCTCAGAGGTCAACTCCCCGAGACACTTCCACTAAACCCCTGACAGGAGGCACCAAGTCAATGTTCTCATCATAAAACCATCGGAACGATTCCATGATACTCGCGTGAACCTAAAATTTTTTTTAGTGAAATTTGAGAAGAGAAGAGTCAAAACTCTACGTCAGGAAGCCTTACCAGAGCGATGAGGAGACTGGGAAGTAAAAAGAATTCCTAATCTCTCTGATATATAATTCCTAAATGACTCAAAACATTATTCTAGACACAACTCGGCCGCTAAAAACGATCAAGCAATGGGGCTCCTAAGGTCGGGGAAGGCTCTGATTACCAACTTGTAACACCCTCGATGTGACTATAGCTCCCACGTGTCGAGGCACGACTTAGAGACATAATCGCATTGAAGGCATATGTCGCAAGTTAGGTAATCTTCACAACATCCCATGTAATATGAATAATAAAGGGGAGAACATAGTTGGCTTACACTCGCCACGTCAAACAAGAACATAAATAACATTACATCAACCAAACACTCATGGCCCGACTACGGCGCCAAAATAAAAGAGAACCCAACATGCGACACGGTCCCAATCACCCCCAACTGGGCACCACTACTGATCATCGGGAAAGGAAACATAGTATCGTTGAGAGTCTTCGTCGAACTCCCACTTGAGCTCATACGCGTCTCCTGGAGCGGAATCATCAGGCCCTGCATCTGGTGTAATAGTAATCTGTGAGCCACAGGGACTCAGCAATCTCGCACCCTCACGATCAAGACTATTCAAGCTTATAGGTATGGCAAGGTAAAAATATGAGTGGAGCTGCGACTTGCAAGTATGGTGGCTAATTTATTCGCAAAAGAGAGCGAGAAGAGGAGGCAAAGCACGAGCGAGAAGCTAGAGAAAAACCTGCGCAAACATTACTCCAACACCGTGTCCACTTCCCGGACTCCGCCGAGAAGAGGCCATCACGGCAGCACACTCAGTTGATTCATTTTTAATTAAATTAAGGTTCAAGTTATCTACAACCGGACATTAACAAATTCCCATCTCCCCATAACCGCGGGAACGGCTTTCAAAAGTTCAATCCCTGCAGGGGAGTCCCAACTTAGCCCATGACAAGCTCTCACGGTCAACGAAGGAATAGACCTCCTCCCAAGACGTTCCGATCAGACTCGGTATCTCGGTAATTCAAGACACTTCGACAGGTTAAAACAAATCCAGCAACGCCGCCCGAATGTGCCGACAAATCTCGATAGGAGCTGCACATATCTCTTTCTCAAGGCACACTCAGATGAACACTACGTACAACTAAAACCAACCCTCAAGTTGCCCCGAGGTGGCGCTGCAAGTGGCTCTATTTGGACCAACACTCAGAGGAGCACTGGCCCGGGGGGTTTAAAATAAGATGACCCTCGGGCTCTGGTAACCCAAGGGAAAAAGAGGCTAGGTGGCGAATGGTAAAACCAAGGTTGGGCATTGCTGGAAAATCTTTAATCAAGGCGAACTATCAAGGGGTTCCCATTATAACCCAACCGCGTAAGGAACGCAAAATCCGGGAACATAACCCCGATATGACGGAAACTGGGACGGCAAGAGTGGAACAAAACACTAGGCGAGAGGCCGAGCCTTCCACCCTTTACCAAGTATATAGATGCATTTAATATAGAAAGATAATATAATGATATCCCAACAAGTAAATAAAAGATGTTCCAACAAGGAACGGCCTCCAATCTTCACCTGCATCTAGCAACGCTATAAGAGGGGCTGAGCAAAGCGGTAACATAGCCAATCAACGGTTTGCTAGGACAATGGTGGGTTAGAGGTTTGACATGGCAATTTGGGAGGCTTGCAAGAAAGTGGTAGGCATCGTAGCAATGGCATAGCAAAAGAGCAAGCAAACTAGCATGGCAAAGATAGTATTGATTTCGAGGGTATGATCATCTTGCCTGCACAATTGTCAGAGTTGACTGGATCCTCAAAAGCAAACTCAACGGGCTCCTCGTTAGCGAACTCGTCTCCCGGCTCTACCCAACAAGAAAAACAAGCAACAAGGATACAATCAACCACGTGCAAGACCAAGCAATATGATGAAATGATGATATGCTATGCGGGATGCGATGCGGGATGCAAAATGCAAGATATGACAGGAAATGCATGAATCTGGCCTCAACTTGGAATTCCAAGGGTGCCACTGGAAATATGAGATGAAATCGCTTGAAAACGATATAAAGAACGCCGGAATCGGAGTTACGGTTTGGAAATGGCAAGTGATTCAAAAATGACACCGGTCTGCAATTTACAGCAAGTAGGCATCTAAATGCAATGAGATGAACATGCTACAGCCACCAAACGTGGCACCAAAATACATGGCGGGGATGCACACAAGATGCTTAACAAAAGTCTAGCACTGAGCTATGGCCAATTCAAGATGCTTAACAGGTTCAAACAAGCATGGCAAAAACGCAAATGGTAAACAGATTTCAGACTTAGTGAAATTAACACTTGTCTGAAATTTCAGATCATGAAGCCCTCTTCGGAGCAGCAAAACAACATGATACATGATCAGATTAAGACAAGTAATAAAATGGCATGGAGCTACTCAACAATCTTAACAAAAGACCCAAAGTGACATGGGGCCAAAAGGGTTCACAAAATATACTAACGGGCACACGAACATAGCTAAAACACAATCAGTTTTCAGACTTAGTGAAAACTGAGACATGCTGAAATATAACTCATGAAGGCATGTAAACGAGCTCGATGCACTCACTACGGTGCAAGTCATGGCAAGACAAGCATACATCCATTAAGAAGGGACCAAATTCTACTTAGACATGTCAAGAACAATGGCATAGCTTGCACGGATCAACTACAATAACATCGGCAAAATCGCAAACAAGTTGACGATCTGCCCAGATTTGCAACGAAGCAAAAGTAGATCTCGATTGACTCAAGCTAGGTTGCTCCATGATTGCAAACAAAGACATGTATGGATAGAGCATAACAAGATTAACAAAACTCCCTTACTGATCATCCTCAAAAGAGGCACGGATCACTAGGAAACAACATGAACATATGGCATCATGAACTAAACAATCCCAGACTTAGTGAAAACTACTAAGTCCCTGAAAACAGATTGACCGGGTGCCTCACTTTGCAAGCTTGCACAAGTCACCACACACAAACTAAAAATGCATGGGTTGCACCTCTAGAAAGATAACAAAATCCTTAACAAAAGATAGGAAGGACTCACAGGCATAGCATGCACACAATAATCATGGCAAAAATGACAAAAGTCTAAGATGAACTAGCAGATCTGACAATTAACTCACGAAGGCCTCTTCTAACAGCATTTCGGGCATCAAGATGAAATCAAATTAAAATGATGAAATGGAATGAAATGATGTACTCGTCGAGGCGAACATTTTGATATACTATATGTCCAAAACGGAGCTACGGATGCGGGGAAATGGCAGGTCAAATTATGCACAAAAATTAGGGTTCGGAGGGAATGTCAACCGAGATTCCAGATCTCAGATCTGCACGGATTACGATGTTCGCCGGAGGGAGCACTGTAGCTGGCCGGAAATGTCACGGTGGCGGACGGATCTTGACGAGGGGAGGAGGAGGAGGCGGATCTCGCCGGATCCGAGGCCGGACCGGTGCTCCCGCGAGGCAGGGAGCCTCGGGATGCGCGACTGCCGGCGATGCGTGGAGGCGGCGGCGGTCGCGGCGGCCCGGTGCGGCAGCGGCCGGAGAAGGAGGCGGCGGGGCGCGGCTGAGGAGGCGACGGGGCGGATCGGCAGCGGGGAAGAAGGTCCCGGGCAGCGGCGCGGTCAACGGGCCTCGGGGGCCCCTCCTGGGCCTCCCGGGCCGGCGGCGGCAGGGAACTGGGGACCGGGCGCGGCGAATGCGAGGCTTCCACGTGGCGGCGGACGGCGGGATTTTCGTCCGGCGGCGGGCGGACACGTCCGGCCGCGCGGAGATCTCTTTTTTAAGGTAGGACGGGGAGAGATCCGGATTTGGAATGGGGGGGTCTATATATAGGCATAGGGGGAGCTAGGAGAGTCCAAATGAGGTGCGGTTTTCGGCCACGCGATCGTGATCGAATGCTCTAGAACATGGAGCAGAGTTTGGTGGGTTTTGGGCCAAAATGGAGGGGTGTTGGGCTGCAACACACACAAGGCCTTTTCAGTCCCTCGGTTAACCGTTGGAGTATCAAACGAAGTCCAAATGATACGAAACTTGACAGGCGGTCTACCGGTAGTAAACCAAGGCCGCTTGGCAAGTCTCAGTCCAATCCGGAAATGTTTAAACCACACACACGAAAGAAAGCTAGAAATGACCACCGGAGGAGAACGAAGCACCGGAACGCAAAACGGACAACGGGGAAAATGCTCGAATGCATGAGATGAACACGTATGCAAATGCAATGCACATGATGACATGATATGAGATGCAAGACAACGAAAAACAACACACGGAGACAAAGACCCGAACCCGAGAAATAAATATAACTTAACGCCGGAAACGGCAAGAGTTGGAGTGCAAATAGGGAAAGTTACATCCGGGGTGTTACATGCATTCTCCCCTCGCACTAACCCGCAGGAATCTATGGGGCGCGGTTGCAGGTGGCCTTGCCGGCCGCCATCCTTTTGCGTGGTTCTCTTGCGTATTAAAGGGGTGCTCCTGAGCATCGCGCCTCAGGAGCTCCTACTGACGCTCCAGCCCTCACACCCTTGGCCTTGACCACGGTAATGCGACCTGGCATACCAGCGGCGGCTGAGCTTGCTCGAGGGTCGGGACCCAAGGATGCAGAGCTAGATAAGCAAGGAAGGGGGAAGCCGGCATGAGCCTCACCCAATAACACCGCCGCTGAAGCGCAAACTGGCGCCGTACAAGGAATTACCTCGGCTCAGCAAGATAAGGCACAAATACGCATTAGCATGATGTCGCAATTGGATTTTCGGTCCAGGCAGCCTTGCTCCAGCAATGACGCCTTCTTTTTCTGCCTTCGGGACACTGCTTGCATGCTAAAGGGGACCTCTTGAGTATCGTGCCTCAGGAGCTCTTACCGGACCTCGGGCCGCTCACCTCCTGGCCTTAACCACGGCATCACGACCTGGCATACCAGCGACAACTCAATCCTGCCTGGGGGCTAGGACCTGCCGGCGTAGAGCGCTAAGCTACTATGAGGACGAAAAGTGGAACAATGCCAAAGAAAGACGTGCGACCACAAGTCTTATAGAAGGAATGATAAACACCAGAGCAAAAGCATTACAATTTCTTTACACGCCCACACGGGGTTCGTCTCGATTCCTCGCAGGGAACAAAAGAAGGAAAATTTTCAAGGGTCCTAGCTATGGGCACCACTGCCGACGCCATCATCAACAGTGACCCATGTGACGCCGATGCCAACCCGACCCAGATCATCGACAGCGGCGAGCTGACACCGCTGTCGCGCTCTGGGCACTACGAGAGATCGGTGGCACGTAGCTATCATCGCTCGTCTTCGGAGACTCGTCAAGCTCGGGAGATTCGCTGGACTCCCAGGAGTCGCCGCTGCTGCTAGAGGAACTGCCAGCAGGTCCGAGGGCACGCTCGACACCCACTACAGTGGCATCCTAGCGGCCCCCTCCAGTGCAGCACTTTAGGCGACGACCATCCTCGTCGAAGACCTTGAAGAACATCATGGAGGCTCCATCATATTCAAAGTGGATGGCGAGGACCCCCTCCGTGCAGCAAGCGCGGGCGACCTCGCCACATCCACGAGTCATGAAGATCTTCCCTGCGGAGACGACTTTGACCTCCGCCCCTGTTGCCGGGGTGCTGCACTCGGTGTGCTGCAACCACAGCTCGAGCGGCCCACTTGGCGGCATCTCTTCAGCAAAGAACTGTCGAATCTTGATCCACATGCGTGGTGGCATCGCCGCCCATATTACGAACTCGCACGAGGAGCCATTGGCATGAGTTTGTAGATCGGTAGCTCATGCAGCCATGGCATGGCAACAGCGACGATGGCGCGGGGCGCTCCCGCCTTCTCTCGAGCCCTGCGCTTGGGCGTACAAGGGCAGCGGGTAGCCGGGAGGAGGCCGCTCAAACCAAGGCCTCGTCACCTCCTGCCTCACGATGGAGTCGCGGGAGCGGACGAACCTCTTCTTCGGTGGAAGTGGCCCCTGCTCTTCGCGGGGGGTTTTACCTTTCTCAGCGGCGGAGAATCTCCTTATCGACGCCATGAGTGTCGCGGCAAGACGGAGAGATGAGGAGGAGGAAGAAGATGCAGGCGGCATGGAGAAGGAGATGAGCAATGGGGGCTCTGCCCCTCTCCTCATTTATAGCCAAAAGGAGGCCAACCGCCGGCCACCACGATCACAGGTAATGATGGTTTTCTTCTGCATGCGGCAGGGTCTCGTCAAGTCGAACGGTTGCCGAGGCTACATGTGGAAGTGGATACGCCCGCGTCCCACCAATAGCCATGCTTCAATCAAGGACGCAGGCGGTTGGGGCCCGCGGCGCTCCGCACTTGCCCTTTGGCTTCGCCTAGAAGCCAATTACAAGCGCGCCTTGGGCCCGAGGTCTACTGTCGGTGTTCTGGGACCGGGGGTGCCCAGACTTCCCTGCCTGCAGCCCGACGCATGGCTCCACCAACGTCCTGGTACAACCCATCTTCAGCAACAGCAACAACTCAAGACCCTTGCAAGGGGCCGAGCCTCGCGAGGCGGATGACACCAAGACTTCCCTGGGGGTAGCCTCACCAAGCTGGCTCCCTAGGAGCGGAGATATCTATGCAAGGAGCACCTCGCGAGGTTCACATGACATGAGCCATGACGACCAAGGCCAAGCGGGCGCCAGCAGTGTAGCATACCAGTTTCCTCTTTGGTGCTAAGGAGGCAAGTGCAGGCTCGCGTTCCCGAGGAATCATGCAAAGGTTTCCATATCGGTGCAACAAGACCAAGACCAGCAAGACGACAGGACGGAGGTCATCGCGTAGCCCACAGTAGGATCACCACCAGAGCCTTTGGCAGGGGAAGAGCACCTTTTGTCAGGATAGCTTGTACTAGTTGTCCTACTTCAAACTTGGCCATTGTGGGATCCCTTACCGCCTAACATTTGGGAAGAGGCCCAAGGCCACTACAAATAGGACTTAGCCACCACCATATAGAAGGATATGTGATCGGATTCATTCCACCCCAACGAGCTCACCAGTTCATCGAGCCCAAGAACACCTCACCTCCTGAGGTTGTTCATCCATTGTATTAGTTTATCCTCATCCCCCCGAGGCAATCCACCCACAAATTGGAGTAGGGTATTACACCGCAAGGTGGCCTGAACCAGTATAAACCCTCGCGTCTCTTGTTCTTCGGGTCCGTCGAGCTAGACCATGGAATCGTTGAGTGAGCGAGCCAGGAAGAGAGTGTTCTTCGTGCGCACCATAGAGTTCAAACCTCACAAGGGTTTGGCGGAACCCGTAATCCGACAACGTGTGTCCATGCATGCAATTTTTCTCTTCGTGCATATACTCCTTTTTTGTGTGGGTGATTCGTGCACATACTCGGCCTACGTTGGTGACTGTTGGTGAGTCTCACTTATCTCCACATCTCAACATGTACATCTAGATCTGCATCTATGTCTACACTACATCTACATCTACCTCTACCTCTACTATAGTACAATAAGTTTTAAACATGAGACGAGCCATTTTCTTGCATGACACGACCAGCCCATATCTCTTCTTGCTCCCCGTCTCTCTCAAAGTGCATCCGGTAGAAGATTTTGACGTCGATTGAGGTCGGTTCGCTCACACATGATCCCACATGTTATAAATCTAAAAAGAATACTCTGACGAGCAGACCATTGAAAGAAGTATATTTTTCTCCCTCAAATGTGAGTTGATGGACAAATAAACCCTGAAAATCAATTTTGGTATGATTTTTACCCTCAAATCTCTAAAACCGGGTATATCACCCTTGAGCGGTTTTAGTGTTCACATGTTAGAGTTTAGGCGGTTTTGATTGTTGACTAGGAATTGACTAGTTATTTACACTAATGAAATGGTAACGACGCCATCGGAAGCCGCGGATGTCATCGGAGATGTACCCAATGGACCCCGACCTTCCCTACGAGGAGAGGAGATCATGTGGGTGCCTTTCATGCTCAAGGGGTCATCGGGCTACCTCGTCTACTTGTCGACCGCCTACCTCTGGTCCTCCCAGAGCCTCTATCATTGTTGCGCAGCTCACGGTGGCAGTCATATGTAGGTGTGCGCTGCTAGCTAGGAGACATAGTTGAGTTAATCGAGCTCTACATGAAAATCAATTGTGTCCTTGGCCTAAGCTCCGCCACTACTAGAAGAAAACTCCCACAGAGGAGGTCGATGAGAGGCAGCACCGTGCTACCTATATTGGTCGTTTGATTCATAGGATAGAATGCTATAAGATTTTTCCCCATCTAATCATGTGTTAATTGGCAACTAGCATCCGCCCAACTTTTTTTTTCACTTCCTTTGTTTTTCCTGTGTCAAATACTCTAGTTGTTTTAGGGGAACACAGTGTTAATGCTATGGTATTCAAGTGGACATGCCGCTCCAATCCTTTATTTTTCTTTGCAAAGAGAGTACTTGCTGCTCCAAGAGCACTCTGTTAATGATGTGCCGCTGCATGAGCCGCCTATATTAATTAATTTTGCAACAGTTCATTTAGTAGTACTAGGTTAGTAGGTGAATTTGCGCTAGGCTCTTCTCCTCTTCTGGAAGTCGAACAATAATGATGGTACTATAGTAGTACTTCTGGCAATCTGACACCAAATGAACTGCTGCATGTCCATCGCTTGTAAGCAAAAGTTTCTCCTCGTGTTGCGAGCCAGCGTGCCCACGTTGGTGAGGGAGCTCGTTGTTCTGCGAGTTGACGGGACACATCAAAGTTATTTAGTACTCTCTCCAAAAAGGGCTGACCATGTCTATGGCTACCATCCCGTGCTCCGTCATTGAGTACATGCACTATTCACGTGCCATCGAGGAGAAACAATATTGCGTAGTACTAGGTGCCATCAAAGTGCATGACTCACTTACGCACTGCTTATCTCCATTTTCTTGCATGACACATGCACCTTGATGCTAGATGTCCCGCATGTTGGCAAAAGGATGAACAAAGCTCACGTAAAAAAAGTGGAAGAACATAGGGCCTGTTTGGTTCCCAGCCTAAGGTTGCCATGTCTAACCTTAGTCATGAAACAACATCTTAGACATGTGTTTGGTTCATTGCCACACTTGTGGCTTGCCACACTTCTCTAGTTATATGGCCCACATGTCATAGGCTCAATTCTTTGCCAAATCTTGCCACACTTGTGGTGGCCATAGCCACACTTTTTGTGGCAGCCACACTTTGCCTAAGGTTAGTTGTGGCAAAGGGGTTGTTTGGTTCTAGGCCTAGCATTGCCACACTTTGCCACACATTTTTTCCAAGCTTGCCTAAGGTTAGTTCATCAAAATGAGAGACACAAGTTGGCAAGCCTAAGGAAATCTTGCCTTATTTTTGTGTGTATGCCATGTGGGGTCCAAGTGTGGCTTGACTAAGGTGTGGCTCGAACCAAACACTCACTTCATAGATTCTATCCTCATAGTTCCCGACGATAGAGAAGGAGCAAGGAACCTCGCGGTAGAGTGTCTGCACTCATAATATTGTGTATTACTCCCTCCGTCCAGGTGAATAAGTCATCTTTGGTTGTGCACCATGACCAAGGAGGGAAAAACAAGAGAACGTAATGTTTATTTGCTAATTAATACCATTGCATGCAATGAACTAAGCACTGCATGTCGTGTTTGGTAGTCTCGAGTCATTGAAAACATGCACGCCCACATCTCTTATTGGTTGATATGTCAAGAAACAAGAATATTTATTTGCTAATTAATAGCATTACATGCATGCAACGACGACCGAGAAGGAGAAAGGAACCTCGTGGTGGAGCGTCTGCACTCATAATATTTTATATTATTCAATGATATAAAATCAACCAATCATGTCCACAGTAGACCGGAAGAGTATGAAACACGGCAGCCCAGTGTAGTTACATCATACTACATGGCTAACCCACGCTATAACCATATTTCTGGGCCTATGTGCGACACCTAGATCTAGTAATCCAGCATCCCGTATTGCTTCTTGCTCCTCGTCTCTCTCAAAGTGCGGCGGGCTGGCGTTTTTGCCGTGTATTTAGGTCGGTTAACTCATCACATGTTACCGACAAGCCAAGAGAATTCTAAAAAATTACCGTACTCTATTGTTATGGCAAGAAGAGGAAGCGCTTTGACCGACGGACCAAACGAGACAGGCGTGCCGTGCCGTGAGTGGGTCTAGTTTCTCGTTTTGAACTTGTTTGGTGTAGTAGTAACACTTGGTTTTGACTATTGATAAGATTTTATATAGAGCCTAATGTATTCTTCAAGGATTCCTTTGACTATTGATAAGATTTTATATAATTTGAAAATTATATCATTCGAAGATCCTTTCACGTTCCGTTTAAAAAAAGATGCTTTCATGTACGAATTTTACTGTATGCTTTGAGCAACTTGCATGTCCTATACTGCATCTGTTTGGATACTCTAACTTAGCTAGATGTTAGACTAACTCATGACTAACCCTGAACTAACTGTAGCCAAAGAGGTGTTTGGGTGACAGGGTTAGATTGACAATAAATGCACTGGATGGAGAGAGAAAAGTGATTTCTTAGTGGGCCAATGAGAACTATCTCCAATTAGCACCTCTTGGGTGGGATAGTTTTTTTGGTGGGTTCGATGCAACTTGATCCAATTTAACCCTCATGATTGGATACCTTAGGGCTATTTGAGCCCCAACTATCTCAAAATAACTCTAACCCATGGATCCAAACAGGGCCAAAGCTGGTCTCGAAAAACGCATTAAGCCCTATATACATGGACAGACTAAGTACATGATACTAGAAAACGCTCACCATTAGTAGTAGTTCATTGGTTGGTTTCGAATTTTGATTTAGTTGATGTGCTGCTACCGTCCAATATTCGCGTGTGGTTGTTTCTATAGTAAAAAAGGAGGTACTTGTACTTACGGTGGGAAAGGTGAAGTGATGGTTGCTTCGCCCGAGCAACTTATTACTTCGGGAATATGGGAGTACCAGTGGATTCAATGAACGGAGAAATGATGGTTGCTTCGTCTGAGCAACTGACTGTGGCGAACGTGGGGTTCTGTGATTTGACTACTCACTAGTCATTACTACTGCGGCGCAATGACCGAGCTGAATCTTTCCCTACAGTTGTGCACTCATATTGCTACATGGCAGGTGGAGCCGGATGAAGGATGTCCCACATGTCAGCGAAACGAAGTTGAATTGTTTCTAGCGTTGCTCTAAATCCTGCAGGATTTGTTTATATGTACGCATACTTTTAATGAAATTGTAGTGTGATGCTATGAAGGTTACAACTTTGGTTCCCGCAGGAAAAAAGGTTTCAACTTGGGATTCATGTGTCGTCTTGTCTCAAGATTATCTCGTTACAACATTCCCTCAAATACAAATGAAACTACCATGGCTGCTAATGCATCTCAATGGTTCGTAGATCAGCGCCAATATTCACATCACAACTGAAGACAAAGTTGAGAGAAGGTGTACAAATAAAGAAAAATATATAATTGATCGATGTTGTTCGTAGGCATGGCTCCATTTCCTGGGCACAGTGTTCATTGGTTGGCAGCTAGTTTCACCCAGCTCGGTAGCCAAAAAAGTGGTGTATGGAGGACATCGCAATCTGATCATTTTGTGCAGCTCCACTAAAATCGAGATGACCAACCCTGTTTGCAAAGATATCCAGTCAGTGTGATTACAATAATAGTGGAACTAGATGATGAAACATAACACACACAAAGAGAAGCCGATCACCTCTGCGATCTCTCTTTAGGACTAACTACTTGTTGGAGAAGATTAGGCACAGAGTTGGATGAGGAGGATAGCAAAACCAATCTCCCTTTCTATAGTCCCACAAAAATGTAAAAACATTGCCCTTGTGACATTTTTGTGGAACTACACAAAACACTCTTAAGAAAAAAGTGATTTGTGCAGTTCACCAAAAGGTCGCAATAGCAACGAGGTGAAATGGACAGCTTTGTTTGCAAAAGGAGGTAGAAAGGAAACAATTACTGCCCAATAACACGAGTTGAAGACACATACGCCGACAAAAAAGAAGCATATTCCATGTAATAAGGAAAGATAGCAGCATGGTGGTTTATAAAAAATGGTTTGAGGACGAGATTGCAAGATGGAAAGTACGCCAACCGAGATATGTTTTAAGCAAACAACTAAAGAAGATACACATGTAGGATTTTCCACATGCAGCAACTTGGGAAGATGGATAGTGGAGGAAGGCCGGAGGAAGCTGTACCCGAGGGTCGTCGGGATGAAACTAGAAGGGCACCGGCAGCCGAGATCTGCCCATACTGCGTCAACGAGCAAGTGGCGAAGGCCCTGCCACACCGGAGATTGGTCAGAGAGAACGGCGGGTACCGCAGATCGGGACGTGCTGCCTCAACGCCGTCAAACAAAGAAACGATGCACATCCTCCCTTTCCGCCGGCAGACAGGATGCGGCCGAATCACTGACCAACGGTGAGAGTGAGAAGCCACCGCCGCCTTCTGTGAGATGGTGTGACGAGAGAGAAACCCCGGCAGGCAGGCTCTGTTGTATATAGTGGAGTGGATTTTTTCGTTTTCCCCACAACAATCATTTTATATTCTGTACATGCCATCGAGGAATATATATGTTTATTTAATACTAATGCGTCAAGTAGAACTTTGTTCCATCTATGCGTGGTACACGACCCTCCTTCGAGTAAACAACCGCTACACGCGTCAAATTATCACGTGGGCTGCCTTTTCGTATAGAAACGAACTCCACCGTGTACCTGCGCGGGTGTAGCCGGGAACAAGACGTGAGTACGTGCGTCCTGCGTGTACCTCTTCTTTAGGTGCAGGTACGTACGTGGGTGGGTGTGAGAGAGATGGTTTGTGCGAAATAGATGCAATGTGTCGATGATATCTCAAACAAAAAATGTAACATATGCAATGTGTGTGAAACAGAGTCATGGATATATCATATATAGAGGGAGCAATCCACGAGAAGAGAGTGGAGGGATCATCAGCGTGAGATATCGATATAATCAAAAACATGGATGAAGTGTGTGGCTGCGCGATCGATAAAGAGTGCCATCGAATTTGTGTTTGCCCACGTCAAAGATACAGGGCTACTGGCCTACTAGAATTTGAGAGGGCAGAGGTGGAGTTTTTCTCTGTGGCATGGATACCTACCTACAACATTCAAATATCGGTGTGTGTGGGGGGGGGAGGGGGCAGAGACCTAACTATAGAGAGGTAGATCGACTAGTATATGTGTGGAGAAGGAGAGACACCTAGCTATGTATTGAGGGAGATCAATTGGCATCCATGCATATGTGTAGCAAAGGAATAAGGTTGGGTGAAAGACAAAGGTAGAGTGTCGGAGGGTTGGTGGTGGAGTGGCGTCTCACAAATGGTGGGAGAGGCCTGCCAGACAAACGGAGGGTATGAGTGCAATATCAATAAGAGAGGGCCGGGGATGTCTGTCTGTCTATGCACGTGCGTGTGAGAGATGGGTCGAGAGGTTTGCAAGGATGATGAGGGGAGACAATATGGTTGCGGTAAGAATACATAACTACATAGGAATATCAACTGTCGTGTCTTCGAGAAAGGGAGAGACATAATTAGTGAGGTATGTCTATCGGTGCGTGGGGAAAAAGAATTATAGTCGACCTAGCTATATATAGGGAGATCGGTACGTATACATGCATGCATGTGTTAGAAGCAAATAAGGTCCGGAGAGACACATAGGGGGAGAGGGGTGCGGCTAGAAGGTGGTGCGAGAGTCCTATTATGTCAAGGGGGGAGGAGTGTGCGAGTATGATATCGATGAAAATAGGGGCAGGAGTGTGTGTAACACCCACTATGTGGCTATATCTCCCACGTGTCGGAGCACGACTTAGAGGCATAGCCGCATAGTTGGCATGTCGCAAGAGGGGTAATATTTACACATCCCATGTACTGAATAAGAAAGAAATAAAGAGTTGGCTTACAATCCCCACTTCACACAATACATGAATATAACATTACATCATCCAGAATACAATCAAGGTCCGACTACGAAACCAAATAAAGAAAGACAACCCCGAATGCTAGATCCCCGATCACCCCGACTGGGCTCCTCTACTGATCAACAGAAACAAAACAAAACAACGAACAAGATCTTCATCGAGCTCCCACTTGAGCTCAGCTGCATGATCTGCACTGGTATCGGCGGCACCTGCAACTAGTTTTTGAAGTAATCTGTGAGTCATGGGGACTCAACAATCTCACACCCTCGCGATCAAGACTATTTAAGCTTATGGGTAGGAAAAGGTAGTGAGGTGGAGCTGCAACAAGCACTAGCATATATGGTGGCTATCTTATGCAAATGAGAGAGAGAAGAGAAGCCAGGCACGGTCGATAAGCTATCATGATCAAGAAGTGATCCTGAACTACTTACGTTCAAGCATAACACGAAACCGTGTTCTCTTCTCGGACTCCGCCGAAAAGAGACCATCACAGCTACACACGCGGTTGATCCATTTTAATTAAGTTAAGTGTCATGTTCTCTACAACTAGACATTAACAAATTCCCACATGCCCATAACCGCAGGCACGGCTTTCGAAAGTTCAAAACCATGCAAGGGTGTCCCAACTTAGCCCATCACAAGTTCTCACGATCAACGAAGGATATTCCTTCTCCCAGGAAGACCCGATCAGACTTGGAATTCCGGTTACAAGACATTTCGACTATGGTAAAACAAGACTAGCAAAGCTGCCCGATGTGCCGACAAATCCCGATAGGAGTCGCACGTATCTCGCTCTCAGGGCACACCGGATGAGCGCTCCGTACAACTAAAACCAAACCTCAAGTTGCCCCGAGGTGGCGCTGCAAAGGACTCTAGTTTGGACCAACACTCAGAGGAGCACTGGCCCGGGGGTTTAAAATAAAGATGACCCTTGAGTCTGCAGAACCCAAGGGAAAAGGCTTAGGTGGCAAATGGTAAAACCAAGGTTGGGCCTTGCTGGAGGAGTTTTATTCAAGGCGAACTGTCAAGGGGTTTCCATTATGACCCAACCGCGTAAGGAACGCAAAATCAAGGAACATAACACCGGTATGACGGATACTAGGGCGGCAAGAGTGGAACAAAACACCAGGCATAAAGCCGAGCCTTCCACCATTTACCAAGTATATAGATGCGTTAAAGTAAACAAGATATAATATTGATATCCCAACAATAATCCATGTTCCAACATGGAACAAAATCCATCTTCACCTGCAACTAGCAACGCTATAAGATGGGCTGAGCAAAGCGGTAACATAGCCAAACAACGGTTTGCTAGGAAAGGTGGGTTAGAGGCTTGACATGGCAATATGGGAGGCATGATATAGAAAGTGGTAGGTATCACGGCATAGCAATAGAGCGAGCAACTAGCAAGCAAAGATAGAAGTGATTTCGAGGGTATGATCATCTTGCCTGCAAAGTTCTCCAAGTTGACGTAAGCTTGATCCTCGTAAGCGTACTCAACGGGTTCCTCGAACACGAACTCATCTCCTGGCTCTACCCAAGGCAAGAACACAAGCAAAGGAAGCAACAATCAACCATGGTGCAATGCGCAAGCAACATGATGCAAAACATGGCATGATATGTGGGATGTGATATGCAATGCATATGCGAGCTCCGGAAGGAAATGATTGAACTAGGACTCAACTTGGAAAACCAAGAGTTCCGATGGAAAGATGAGTTGATTTTGGTCGAAATCGATATAAAGATCACCGGAATCGGATGCATGGTTTGCAAATGGCAACCAAAACAAGAATGGCACAAATCTGCGATTAACAGCACGATGCCATCTAGAATGCAACAAGAAACTAAGCTACTGCACCCCAACATAGAAACAAACCACATGGCAGTGATCTACTCAAGATGCTTGACAAAAGATGAACACTGAGCTATGGCTAAATCACACAAGAGCAGGCTTAAACAAGCATGGCAAAAGTGCAAAACATAACAGCATCACAGACTTAGTGAAAATAACATGTCAGGAATTACATCAGGAAGCAATGTTTAGAGCAAGATAACAACATAACATGTCAGGAATTACATCAGGAAGCAATGTTTAGAGCAAGATAACAACATGCTACAGGATCATATCATAGAAATACAAAGGCATGACATGAATCTACTCAAAGCATATAACAAAAGTCCCTTACTGACCATAAGCCAAAAAGGATCAGAATATATGATGGCACCCATGTAAACATAGCAAGTTTCATTAACAGATTCAGACTTAGCAGAAAACTGGACATGACATAAACAGAATTATGAAGGCATGTTTGCGAGCTCGATGCACTCAACACAAGGCATTTCATGAGAAGCTAAGCATACACCCAGAAAGAAGACATGATCAAGAAGCTAAACATGGCAAGAACAATCTCATAGCATGCATGATCAACTACAACAACCTTGGCAAAATTGATTAACACGTAAACAATCTGCCAGGAACATTTTATAGCAAAAGTAGAGCAAGATTGAGTCATGCTAGGATACTCCATCAATGCAAACAAGGACATGGATGGATAGAGAATAACCATATGCTCAAATCATCCTTACTAAACATACTCAAAAGAAGCATGGATCACTCTGTAGCAACATGAATACATGGCATAAAAATAACAGCAGAGCAAAGACTTAGTGAAATTCTAAATCTCTGAAATCAGCAACATCACAAGAGCTACTTTCCATGCTTTTACTAGTCACCACATTGATCACAAAAATACATGGCATACACCCCTGTAAAGATGGCATGGCATAGCCCGAAACACATGTAGAGCTCATGCCGATATGCAGCACACATTAATCATGGCAAAAATGACACAAGCTCATAATCTGATAAGAATCAGGAACTAACATTTTATAGCACCTTTGCATCAACAATTTGGGCATCAAGATCGACTCAAACAAGCATGGTGCAATGGAACAAAATGAAGAACACATCCTGATGAACCTTTTGATATATTACACGCACAAAACGGAGCTACATGCACGAATATATGATGTGATGAACATGGCATGAAAAAGTTACAGATCCGGGGACCCGGGCACGCAAAACAATGCGGCAACGAGGGAGAGGTGGCGGCCGGCCTCGGGGGCGCCGGATCCGGTCCGGCCCGACCGGATCCGCGGCGAGGCGACAGAAGGCGGCGGGTCGGCGCGGTCCCGCGAGCGGCGGCGAGGGTCGCCGGGCGGCGGGGCGGATACTGGCAGCGAGGCGGCGGCGAAGGCAGTCGGCGGCGGCGGTCGCGGGCGCGGCAGCGGAGGAGCGTGCGGGCGGCGATGGAGGAGCTTGGGCGCGGGGGTCCTCGGGTGGCGGCGGATGGGCTGCGGGGGCCCGCCTTAGGCCTGGCGGGCCGGTGGCGGTGGAGACTGCGGGAGCCACGTGGCGGCCTCCAATTGGTGCGGGCGATGGAGGTGGACGTGTCCGGCAGTGCGGGATGAAATGTCCGGTGGTGGCGGAGAAGGTTAGGGTAGGGTTTGTACTGTGTGAAAAATTCGGTGGGAGACACATATTTATAGGTAGAGGGAGCTAGGTGAGTCCAAATGAGGTGTGGTTTTCGGCCACGTGATGGTTATCAAACGACCGAGAGGATGGAGGGCGTTTGGATGGGTTTTGGGCCACTTTGGAGGGGTTTGGGCTGCAACACACACGAGGCCTTTTCGGTTCCCCGATTAACCGTTTGGGGTATCAAACTGACTCCACATGGCACGAAACATGACAGGCGGTCACCGGTGGTGTACCAAGGCCGCTTGGAAAATCTCGGTCCATTCCGAGAAAGTTTAACAACCGCACATGAAAAGATGCAAAAGGGGGACGCCGGAGGACATAGGAGTGTCGGATTCAGAAACGGACAACGGGGAAAATGCTCGGATGCATGAGACGGACACATATGCAAATGCGATGCACATGATGACATGATATGAAATGCATGACACGCAAACAAATGACAAGGAAACAACAGAGAATAACTGGAAGACACCCGGTGCAACGGTCTCGGGGCGTTACAACACTCCACCTCTACGAGGGGATCTCGACCCGAGATCTAGGATGGCACCGGACAGAAACGAAAGAGGAAGAGAAAAGGTAAATCTAAGTTGCTTCTTTGACAAACGAGTGAAACCAAAGAACCTTGAGAGGTTGAACAACTTGAAAGAAAGGATACAACAGAGATGAACAAAGTTGAACACACTCCGTTAGAAAAGAGGAATGCGGAAGAACAAATTCGGGCAGCACTCCGATTGAAAAGAGATGCAAGACTTGATAAGTCAAAAAGAACTTGAGCAAAGGGCACAACACTCCAGTTAAATGGATAAGCAAAAGAAAGAACATGATCTTGACAAAACAAGATGATGGGTCGAAGAGAGCAACATCACAATGCCTCCGGAAGAAATGAGAAAATGGAAAGGAATGAACGGAGGAGAAAACAATATCTTCTACATCAAATGAGCTTGAAAAGCATCTTTAGGAGAAGGGTCGAACAGAGTTGTTGGAAAACCACCAACGAAAAGTGAAAGGTTGTTGTGGGCTTAGGGAAACATCTCAAATTCTTGAGGTGAAATTATGCCACTAACGAAAATAATAGATTGGATTGATATCCACAAGGAGACGAGAAACTTATTTCACCGGGAGGATAAATGAATAACTTGGGTCATTTATAAGCACCACAAATAGAAACAATCCTTAGGGAAAACTTTAGGTGAAATATAACCCAAGATAACTCCAATGAAGAGATTGATGGATTTAAAATACCTCATTCTTGATAACTTGTGAATCATGAAACACGAAGGGAAATTATCAAGAATGACATAACACCACCTCAAAAGATAAGGTAGAAAGAATTGCACTACAGAATGCAAGATGAAGAATACTTGAGCTCCTCTGAAAAGAATCTCAATGAACACTTCGAGAAGGAATTAAATCCTTGATGAACCATCACGTATAGACTCCATGAAGAACTCCGGTCACAAAAGGATGACAAAAAGAAAGAGAAGTTGAAAACACAAGGTGAAGCCTTGTAATGATTAAGATGGATCTTCATGGTGATATATTTGAGATCTTGGAACTCAGGCAAAAGAAAGATGAAACAAGAATAAGAATTGCATTATGCTTATCCTTCACCAATTTAAATTGATGACAAGCAACGGATTTTGCATACCACTTATTCTCGTAGAAGGATTAAGAGAGACATGGCACAAACTTGCGAAGGTCTTCAAGGAACCACTGGTAAGGTTTGGAAACAACGAAAGAATTGATATGATAAAGAAGGAAGAGAAAAATCTTGAATGAACCACCGTAAGAATTAAAAATGATCAAGGAAAAGATAGCGAAACACCGGGATGAATTAGCACATGAACGAAGATGCTTGATTAGAGAATATTTGGATGATGCACTGGTATGTTTTGGAGAACGAGAGCTGAAAGCTGGAATGAATAAATGTGAGATGATGGGCTCCGGATGATCAAACTGAAAAGACTCATGAATTGCTCCGGATGGGTGAAAATAATTTTTCACAATCAAAAACAATTATGAGAGGATGGCAACAAGTTAGAATCACGAATCTTTGAGAGAACGGGTAAGATTTGGAGGAAAACTCTACTTCGGTCTTCAAATGCAGAGAATAATGATGAGAAACACCACCATGAATTTGTTGAGGCACTCCGGAATGAAAATTAGAAAGGTTGAACCGACGATGAAAATAATTTGACAGATGTTGGAGAAGAACAAAAGGCTGATGATAATTCATCTTACGTCAAAACTTCAGAAGATTTGAGAATAGCTCCGGTAAAAATAGAAGAGTCAGGTAAGATCCTGGGAAAATACCTATGGGTTATTGCCCTCTCAAAAGAAAACACCATTCAATGATTACTAGAAAGGGAGATTGCACCGGTTGAATTAAATGGCTTGAATGAGATAACAACCTCAAAATAATTTGAATGGATCGAGAATGGAAACATGAATCTTCTGGGATATCTTCAACACTCCGGAACAATTGAATAGGGAGAAGTGAAAGATTAAGAGGTGCAACAGCATGGGTAAAGCATTTGAACCGAGGAAAAGATATGATCGACAAAGCTTGAATTGAATCCACCGGAAAATTAAAAGAACAAATAAAGATGAACTTGAGGCTCCGTTAGTATCTTCAAGAGAACCACCGGGTAAGAACATTGATTGAAAAGAATGAAGAGACTTCACATCCATAAAAGGGTACTTTATTAAGAAATCCGAGTCCTTGAAGAAAAAGGGTGGGAGGGTGGGAAAATAAAGACAATTTGGGACGAATGAAACAAACAACGTTGGCAAAAACTAAGAGGTGATCTTGCTTATGTTGAAATGATCAGATCCTCTTGAAGAGAAACACACCGGTTGAAAAAGGATTGACATGAAAATCTCGATTATCAAGGAGGATTAGTATTCACATAGGAACATGAGAACACCGCTTAGGAAAGGTAAGGAATCAACATTTGACTTCGAAGCAACTTGAATACCACAACTCAAAACAAAACAAAGGTTTGGCTTGCAAAATAAGCTGGAACAAACATATGATAGAGATTTCATCCCTAGTTTTCGTGGTGGGGCCCACACGGGCTCGATCGTACAGCACCATCATGTACAAGGCAGTGCACATGACATACAAAGCGTCCCCGAGTCAGCATAGCCAAGGACTCTTTAAGACACAACGAGACCACTGTAAAAACCAACCGTGGATAGGCAGACCACTAGACGTCGAACCCCAATTTCATATCATACATCCGTCAGAAAGATATCCTAGGAGCTACTCGAATTCCCACTTATAAACTCCCGAAACTTTCTGGTTATGCAATCAGGTGTTGGGGATACAGGGAAGCATAATATCTCACCCAAAACTAGCAAATCCTACATCCAGCTGTATCCATCCTTCAACACATAACCAAGAAACCTTCAGAAATCATTTACCTCAACCTTTGAAAAGCATCCGTTATACAAGTTATGCAATACTCCCGAACTCCCGCCCCAGTACTGGGTGGCATGGAGGTTATCTCACCAACAACTGCATAAAGGAGATTTTCGATGTCAGCGAAACTCCGGTATTCCAGAACTGCAACGATAAAATTGTGACGACAACACCTCGGAGCTCAACTCCCCGGTTCATTGCCACAACCGCTAATTGTCAGGAGGCAGCAAGAACAATGTTCTCATCACAAAACCATTGGAACGATTCCAAGATACCCGCATGATCCTAATTTTTTTAGCGAAATTTGAGAAGAGAAGAGTCAAAACTCTACGTCAGGAGGCCTCACCAGAGCGATGAAGGGACTGAGGAGTAAAAAGAATCCTACTCTCCGATATATATAAACCTATAAGACTCAAAACATTTTGTTCTAGACTCAACAACGCCAGCGATTCGATCAAGCAGGGGGCTCCTAAGTCGGGGAAGGCTCTGAGTACCAACTTGTAACACCCACGATGCGGCTATATCTCTCACGTGTCGAAGCACGACTTAGAGGCATAGCCGCATAGTAGGCATGTCACAAGAGGAGTAATCTTTAGACATCCCATGTACTGAATAAGAAAGAGATAAAGAGTTGGCTTACAATCGCCACTTCACACAATACATGAATATAACATTACATCATCCAGAATACAATCAAGGTCTGACTACGAAACCAAATAAAGAAAGACAACCACTAATGCTAGATCCCCGATCACCCCGACTGGGGTCCTCTACTGATCAACAGAAACGAAACAAAACAACGAACAAGATCTTCATTGAGCTCCCACTTGAGCTCAGCTGCGTGATCTACACTGGTATCGACAGCACCTGCAACTGGTTTTTGAAGTAATCTATGAGTAACGGGGACTCAGCAATCTCACACCCTCGCGATCAAGACTATTTAAGCTTATGGGTAGGAAAAGGTAGTGAGGTGGAGCTGCAGCAAGCACTAGCATATATGGTGGCTATCTTACGCAAATGAGAGCGAGCAGAGAAGCCATGCACGGTCGATAAGCTATCATGATCAAGAAGTGATCCTGAACTACTTACGTTCAAGCATAACACGAAACCGTGTTCTCTTCCTGGACTCTGCCGAAAAGAGACCATCACGGCTACACACGTGGTTGATCCATTTTAATTAAATAAAGTGTTAGGTTCTCTACAACCAGACGTTAACAAATTCCCATCTTCCCATAACCGCGGGCACGGCTTTTGAAAGTTCAAAACCCTGCAGGGGTGTCCCAACTTAGCCCATCACAAGCTCTCACGGTCAACGAAGGATATTCCTCCTCCCCCGAAGACCCGATCAGACTCGGAATCCCGGATACAAGACATTTCGACAATGGTAAAGCAAGACCAGCAAAGCCGTCCAATGTGCTGACAAATCCCGATAGGAGTTGCATGTATCTTGTTCTCAGGGCACACCGGATAAGCGCTCCATACAACTAAAACCAAACCTCAAGTTGCCCCGAGGTGGCGCTGCAAAGGACTCTAGTTTGGACCAACACTCAGAGGAGCACTGGCCCGGGGGTTTAAAATAAAGATGACACTTGAGTCTGCAGAACCCAAGGGAAAAGGCTTAGCTGGCAAATGGTAAAACCAAGGTTGGGCCTTGATAGAGGAGTTTTATTCAAGGAAAACTGTCAAGGGGTTCCCATTATAACCCAACCGCGTAAGGAACGCAAAATCAAGGAACATAACACCGGTATGACGGAAACTAGGGCGGCAAGAGTGGAACAAAACACCAGGCATAAGGCCGAGACTTCCACCCTTTACCAAGTATGTAGATGCATTAAAGTAAACAAGATATAATAATGATATCCCAACAATAATCCATGTTTCAACATGGAACAAACTCCATCTTCACCTGCAACTAGCAACGCTATAAGATGGGCTGAGCAAAGCGGTAACATAGCCAAACAACGGTTTGCTAGGAAAGGTGGGTTAGAGGCTTGACATGGCAATATGGGAGGCATGATATAGCAAGTGGTAGGTATCGCGGCATAGCAATAGAGCGAGCAACTAGCAAGCAAAGATAGAAGTGATTTCGAGGGTATGATCATCTTGCCTCCAAAGTTCTCCAAGTTGACGTAAGCTTGATCCTCGTAAGCGTACTCAACGGGTTCCTCGAACACGAACTCGTCTCCTGGCTCTACCCAAGGCAAGAACACAAGCAAAGGAAGCAACAATCAACCATGGTGCAATGCGCAAGCAACATGATGCAAAACATGGCATGATATGTGGGATGTGATATGCAATGCATATGCGAGCTCCGGAAGGAAATGATTGAACTAGGACTCAACTTGGAAAACCAAGAGTTCCGCTGGAAAGATGAGTTGATTTTGGTCGAAATCGATATAAAGATCACCGGAATCGGATGCATGGTTTGCAAATGGCAACCAAAACAAGAATGGCACAAATCTGCGATTAACAGCACGATGCCATCTAGAATGCAACAAGAAACTAAGCTACTGCACCCCAACATAGAAACAAACCACATGGCAGTGATCTACTCAAGATGCTTGACAAAAGATGAACACTGAGCTATGGCTAAATCACAAGAGCAGGCTTAAACAAGCATGGCAAAAGTGCAAAACATAACAGCATCACAGACTTAGTGAAAATAACATGTCAGGAATTACATCAGGAAGCAATGTTTAGAGCAAGATAACAACATAACATGTCAGGAATTACATCAGGAAGCAATGTTTAGAGCAAGATAACAACATGCTACAGGATCATATCATAGAAATACAAAGGCATGACATGAATCTACTCAAAGCATATAACAAAAGTCCCTTACTGACCATAAGCCAAAAAGGATCAGAATATATGATGGCACCCATGTAAACATAGCAAGTTTCATTAACAGATTCAGACTTAGCAGAAAACTGGACATGACATAAACAGAATTATGAAGGCATGTTTGCGAGCTCGATGCACTCAACACAAGGCATTTCATGAGAAGCTAAGCATACACCCAGAAAGAAGACATGATCAAGAAGCTAAACATGGCAAGAACAATCTCATAGCATGCATGATCAACTACAACAACCTTGGCAAAATTGATTAACACGTAAACAATCTGCCAGGAACATTTTATAGCAAAAGTAGAGCAAGATTGAGTCATGCTAGGATACTCCATCAATGCAAACAAGGACATGGATGGATAGAGAATAACCATATGCTCAAATCATCCTTACTAAACATACTCAAAAGAAGCATGGATCACTCTGTAGCAACATGAATACATGGCATAAAAATAACAACAGAGCAAAGACTTAGTGAAATTCTAAATCTCTGAAATCAGCAACATCACAAGAGCTACTTTCCATGCTTTTACTAGTCACCACATTGATCATAAAAATACATGGCATACACCCCTGTAAAGATGGCATGGCATAGCCCGAAACACATGTAGAGCTCATGCCGATATGCAGCACACATTAATCATGGCAAAAATGACACAAGCTCATAATCTGATAAGAATCAGGAACTAACATTTTATAGCACCTTTGCATCAACAATTTGGGCATCAAGATCGACTCAAACAAGCATGGTGCAATGGAACAAAATGAAGAACACATCCTGATGAACCTTTTGATATATTACACGCACAAAACGGAGCTACATGCACGAATATATGATGTGATGAACATGGCATGAAAAAGTTACAGATCCGGGGACCCGGGCACGCAAAACAATGCGGCGACGAGGGAGAGGTGGCGGCCGGCCTCGGGGGCGCCGGATCCGGTCCGGCCCGACCGGATCCGCGGCGAGGCGACAGAAGGCGGCGGGTCGGCGCGGTCCCGCGAGCGGCGGCGAGGGTCGCCGGGCGGCGGGGCGGATACTGGCAGCGAGGCGGCGGCGAAGGCAGTCGGCGGCGGCGGTCGCGGGCGCGGCAGCGGAGGAGCGTGCGGGCGGCGATGGAGGAGCTTGGGCGCGGGGGTCCTCGGGTGGCGGCGGATGGGCTGCGGGGGCCCGCCTTAGGCCTGGCGGGCCGGTGGCGGTGGAGACTGCGGGAGCCACGTGGCGGCCTCCAATTGGTGCGGGCGATGGAGGTGGATGTGTCCGGCAGTGCGGGATGAAATGTCCGGTGGTGGCGGAGAAGGTTAGGGTAGGGTTTGTACTGTGTGAAAAATTCGGTGGGAGACACATATTTATAGGTAGAGGGAGCTAGGAGAGTCCAAATGAGGTGCGGTTTTCGGCCACGTGATGGTTATCAAACGACCGAGAGGATGGAGCGCGTTTGGATGGGTTTTGGGCCACTTTGGAGGGGTTTGGGCTGCAACACACACGAGGCCTTTTCGGTTCCCCGATTAACCGTTTGGGGTATCAAACTGACTCCACATGGCACGAAACATGAGAGGCGGTCATCGGTGGTGTACCAAGGCCGCTTGGAAAATCTCGGTCCATTCCGAGAAAGTTTAACAACCGCACACGAAAAGAGGCAAAACGGGGACGCCGGAGGACATAGGAGTGTCGGATTCAGAAACGGACAACGGGGAAAATGCTCGGATGCATGAGACGGACACATATGCAAATGCGATGCACATGATGACATGATATGAAATGCATGACACGCAAACAAATGACAAGGAAACAACAGAGAATAACTGGAAGACACCCGGCGCAATGGTCTCGGGGTGTTACAACACTCCACCTCTACGAGGGGATCTCGACCCGAGATCTAGGATGGCACCGGACAGAAACGAAAGAGGAAGAGAAAAGGTAAATCTAAGTTGCTTCTTTGACAAACGAGTGAAACCAAAGAACCTTGAGAGGTTGAACAACTTGAAAGAAAGGATACAACAGAGATGAACAAAGTTGAACACACTCCGTTAGAAAAGAGGAATGCGGAAGAACAAATTCAGGCAGCACTCCGGTTGAAAAGAGATGCAAGACTTGATAAGTCGAAAAGAACTTGAGCAAAGGGCACAACACTCCAGTTAAATGGATAAGAAAAAGAAAGAACATGATCTTGACAAAACAAGATGATGGGTCGAAGAGAGCAACATCACAATGCCTCCGGAAGAAATGAGAAAATGGAAAGGAATGAACGGAGGAGAAAACAATATCTTCTACCTCAAATGAGCTTGAAAAGCATCTTTAGGAGAAGGGTCGAACAGAGTTGTTGGAAAACCACCAACGAAAAGTGTAAGCTTGTTGTGGGCTTATGGAAACATCTCAAATTCTTGAGGTGAAATTCTGCCACTAACGAAAATAATAGATTGGATTGATATCCACAAGGAGACGAGAAACTTATTTCACCGGGAGGATAAATGAATAACTTGGGTCATTTATAAGCACCACAAATAGAAACAATCCTTAGGGAAAACTTTAGGTGAAATATAACCCAAGATAACTCCAATGAAGAGATTGATGGATTTAAAATACCTCATTCTTGATAACTTGTGAATCATGAAACACGAAGGGAAATTTTCAAGAATGACATAACACCACCTCAAAAGATAAGGTAGAAAGAATTGCACTTCAGAATGCAAGATGAAGAATACTTGAGCTCCTCTGAAAAGAATCTCAATGAACACTTCGAGAAGGAATTAAATCCTTGATGAACCATCATGTATAGACTCCATGAAGAACTCCGGTAACAAAAGGATGACAAAAAGAAAGAGAAGTTGAAAACACAAGGTGAAGCCTTGTAATGATTAAGATGGATCTTCATGGTGATATATTTGAGATCTTGGAACTCAGGAAAAAGAAAGATGAAACAAGAATAAGAATTGCATTATGCTTATCCTTCACCAATTTAAATTGATGACAAGCAACGGATTTTGCATACCACTTATTCTCCTAGAAGGATTAAGAGAGACATGGCACAAACTTGCGAAGGTCTTCAAGGAACCACTGGTAAGGTTTGGAAACAACGAAAGAATTGATATGATAAAGAAGGAAGAGAAAAATCTTGAATGAACCACCGTAAGAATTAAAAATGATCAAGGAAAAGATAGCGAAACACCGGGATGAATTAGCACATGAACGAAGATGCTTGATTAGAGAATATTTGGATGATGCACTGGTATGTTTTGGAGAACGAGAGCTGAAAGCTGGAATGAATAAATGTGAGATGATGGGCTCCGGATGATCAAACTGAAAAGACTCATGAATTGCTCCGGATGGGTGAAAATAATTTTTCACAATCGAAAACAATTATGAGAGGATGGCAACAAGTTAGAATCACGAATCTTTGAGAGAACGGGTAAGATTTGGAGGAAAACTCTACTTTGGTCTTCAAATGCAGAGAATAATGATGAGAAACACCACCATGAATTTGTTGAGGCACTCCGGAATGAAAATTAGAAAGGTTGAACCGACGATGAAAATAATTTGACAGATGTTGGAGAAGAACAAAAGGCTGATGATAATTCATCTTACGTCAAAACTTCAGAAGATTTGAGAATAGCTTCGGTAAAATTAGAAGAGTCAGGTAAGATCCTGGGAAAATACCTGTGGGTTATTGCCCTCTCAAAAGAAAACACCGTTCAATGATTACTAGAAAGGGAGATTGCACCGGTTGAATTAAATGGCTTGAATGAGATAACAACCTCAAAATAATTTGAATGGATCGTGAATGGAAACGTGAATCTTCTGGGATATCTTCAACACTCCGGAACAATTGAATAGGGAGAAGTGAAAGATTAAGAGCTGCAACAGCATGGGTAAAGCATTTGAACTGAGGAAAGGATATGATCGACAAAGCTTGAATTGAATCCACCGGGAAATTAAAAGAACAAATAAAGATGAACTTGAGGCTCCGTTAGTATCTTCAAGAGAACCACCGGGTAAGAACATTGATTGAAAAGAATGAAGAGACTTCACATCCATAAAAGGGTACTTGATTAAGAAATCCGAGTACTTGAAGAAAAAGGGTGGGAGGGTGGGAAAATAAAGACAATTTGGGACGAATGAAACAAACAACGTTGGCAAAAACTAAGAGGTGATCTTGCTTATGTTGAAATGATCAGATCCTCTTGAAGAGAAACACACCGGTTGAAAAAGGATTGACATGAAAATCTCGATTATCAAGGAGGATTAGTATTCACATAGGAACATGAGAACACCGCTTAGGAAAGGTAAGGAATCAACATTTGACTTCGAAGCAACTTGAATACCACAACTCAAAACAAAACAAAGGTTTGGCTTGCAAAATAAGCTGGAACAAACATATGATAGAGATTTCATCCCTAGTTTTCGTGGTGGGGCCCACACGGGCTCGATCGTACAGCACCATCATGTACAAGGCAGTGCACATGACATACAAAGCGTCCCCGAGTCAGCATAGCCAAGGACTCTTTAAGACACAACGAGACCACTGTAAAACCAACCGTGGATAGGCAGACCACTAGACGTCGAACCCCAATTTCATATCATACATACGTCGGAAAGATATCCTAGGAGCTACTCGGATTCCCACTTATAAACTCCCGAAGCTTTCTGGTTATGCAATCAGGTGTTGGGGATACAGGGAAGCATAATATCTCACCCAAAACTAGCAAATCCTACATCCAGCTGTATCCATCCTTCAACACATAACCAAGAAACCTTCGGAAATCATTTACCTCAACCTTTGAAAAGCATCCGTTATACCAGTTATGGCAATACTCCCGAACTCCCGCCCCAGTACTGGGTGGCATGGAGGTTATCTCACCAACAACTGCATAAAGGAGATTTTCGATGTCAGCGAAACTCCGGTATTCCAGAACTGCAACGATAAAATTGTGACGACAACACCTCGGAGCTCAACTCCCTGGGACACTGCCACAACCCCTAATTGTCAGGAGGCAGCAAGAACAATGTTCTCATCACAAAACCATTGGAACGATTCCAAGATACCCGCATGATCCTAATTTTTTTAGCGAAATTTGAGAAGAGAAGAGTCAAAACTCTACGTCAGGAGGCCTTACCAGAGCGATGAAGGGACTGAGGAGTAAAAAGAATCCTACTCTCCGATATATATAAACCTATAAGACTCAAAACATTTTGTTCTAGACTCAACAACGCCAGCGATTCGATCAAGCAGGGGGCTCCTAAGTCGGGGAAGGCTCTGATTACCAACTTGTAACACCCACGATGCGGCTATATCTCTCACGTGTCGAAGCACGACTTAGAGGCATAGCCGCATAGTAGGCATGTCACAAGAGGGGTAATCTTTAGACATCCCATGTACTGAATAAGAAAGAGATAAAGAGTTGGCTTACAATCGCCACTTCACACAATACATGAATATAACATTACATCATCCAGAATACAATCAAGGTCTGACTACGAAACCAAATAAAGAAAGACAACCACTAATGCTAGATCCCCGATCACCCCGACTGGGCTCCTCTACTGATCAACAGAAACGAAACAAAACAACGAACAAGATCTTCATCGAGCTCCCACTTGAGCTCAGCTGCGTGATCTACACTGGTATCGACAGCACCTGCAACTGGTTTTTGAAGTAATCTGTGAGTAACGGGGACTCAGCAATCTCACACCCTCGCGATCAAGACTATTTAAGCTTATGGGTAGGAAAAGGTAGTGAAGTGGAGCTGCAGCAAGCACTAGCATATATGGTGGCTATCTTACGCAAATGAGAGCGAGCAGAGAAGCCATGCACGGTCGATAAGCTATCATGATCAAGAAGTGATCCTGAACTACTTACGTTCAAGCATAACACGAAACCGTGTTCTCTTCCTGGACTCCGCCAAAAAGAGACCATCACGGCTACACACGTGGTTGATCCATTTTAATTAAATAAAGTGTTAGGTTCTCTACAACCAGACATTAACAAATTCCCATCTTCCCATAACCGCGAACACGACTTTCGAAAGTTCAAAACCCTGCAGGGGTGTCCCAACTTAGCCCATCACAAGCTCTCACGGTCAACGAAGGATATTCCTCCTCCCCCGAAGACCCGATCAGACTCGGAATCCCGGATACAAGACATTTCGACAATGGTAAAGCAAGACCAGCAAAGCCGTCCAATGTGCCGACAAATCCGGATAGGAGTTGCATGTATCTTGTTCTCAGGGCACACCGGATAAGCGCTCCATACAACTAAAACCAAACCTCAAGTTGCCCCGAGGTGGCGCTGCAAAGGACTCTAGATTGGACCAACACTCAGAGGAGCACTGGCCCGGGGGTTTAAAATAAAGATGACACTTGAGTCTGCAGAACCCAAGGGAAAAAGGCTTAGCTGGCAAATGGTAAAACCAAGGTTGGGCCTTGATAGAGGAGTTTTATTCAAGGAAAACTGTCAAGGGGTTCCCATTATAACCCAACCGCGTAAGGAACGCAAAATCAAGGAACATAACACCGGTATGACGGAAACTAGGGCGGCAAGAGTGGAGCAAAACACCAGGCATAAGGCCGAGACTTCCACCCTTTACCAAGTATGTGGATGCATTAAAGTAAACAAGATATAATAATGATATCCCAAGAATAATCCATGTTCCAACATGGAACAAACTCCATCTTCACCTGCAACTAGCAACGCTATAAGATGGGCTGAGCAAAGCGGTAACAACGGTTTGCTAGGAAAGGTGGGTTAGAGGCTTGACATGGCAATATGGGAGGCATGATATAGCAAGTGGTAGGTATCGCGGCATAGCAATAGAGCGAGAAACTAGCAAGCAAAGATAGAAGTCATTTCGAGGCTATGATCATCTTGCCTGCAAAGTTCTCCGAGTTGACGTAAGCTTGATCCTCGTAAGCGTACTCAACGGGTTCCTCGAACACGAACTCGTCTCCTAGCTCAACCCAAGGCAAGAACACGAGCAAAGGAAGCAACAATAAACCACGGTGCAATGCGCAAGCAACATGATGCAAAACATGGCATGATATGTGGGATGTGATATGCAATGCATATGCGAGCTCCGGAAGGAAAATATTGAACCAGGCCTCAACTCAGGAATCCAAGAGTGCCGCTCGAAAGATGAGTTGATTTCGGTCGAAATCGATATAAAGATCACCGGAATCGGAAAGATGAGTCCAAAAGATAACAGCATCACAGACTTAGTGAAAATAACAACATGTAAGGAATTACATCAGGAAGCAATGTTTAGAACAAGATAACAACATGCTACAGGATAGGATCATAGTAATACAAAGGCATGGAATGAATCTACTCAAAGCATATAACAAAAGTCCCGTACTGACCATAAGCCAAAAAGGATCAGAAGATATGATGGCACCCATGTAAACATAGCAAGTTTCGTTAACAGATTCAAACTTAGCAGAAAACTGGACATGGCATAAACAGAATTATGAAGGCATGTTTGCGAGCTCGATGCACTCAACACAAGGCATTGCATGACAAGCTAAGAATACACCCCTCAAGAAGACATGATCAAGATGCTAAACATGGCAACAACAATCTCATAGCATGCATGGATCAACTACAACAACCTTGGCAAAATTGATTAACACGTAAACAATCTGCCAGGAACATTTTATAGAAAAAGTAGAGCAAGATTGAGTCATGCTACGGTACTCCATCAATGCAAACAAGGACATGGATGGATAGAGAATAACCATATGCTCAAATCATCCTTACTGAACATACTCAAAGGAAGCATGGATCACTCTGTAGCAACATGAATACATGTCATAAAAATAACAGTAGAGCTAAGACTTAGTGAAATTCTAAGTCTCTGAAATCAGCAACATCACGACAGCTACTTTGCATGCTTGTACTAGTCACCACATTGATCAAAAAAATACATGGCATACACCCCTGTAAAGATGGCATGGCATAGCCCAAAACACATGTAGAGCTCATGCCGATATGCAGCACACATTAATCACGACAAAAATGACACAAGCTCATAATCTGATAAGAATCAGGAACTAACATTTTATAGCACCCTTGCATCAACAATTTGGGCGTCAATATGGACTCAAACAAGCATGGTGCAATGGAACAAAATGAAGAACACATCCTAATGAACATTTTGATATATTGCACGCACAAAACGGAGCTACATGCATGAAGATATGATGTGATGAACATGGCATGAAAAAGTTACAGATCCGGGGACTTAGAAGAAAAAATCTCCTCCGGTACTAGGGTTGACCCGGGCACGAAAAACGAGGCGGTAGAGGATCTCGCCGGAGATGACGCCGGACGACGGCCGGAGACGAGTGAGAGGTGGCGGCTGGGCTCGGGGGCGCCGGATCCGGTCCGGCCGGACCGGATCCGCGGCGAGGCGACGGAAGGCGGCGGGGTGGCGCGGTCCCGCGGGTGGCGGGGCGGAGACTGGCGGCGAGGCGGCGACGAAGGCAGTCGGCAGCAGCGGTTGCGGGCGCGGCGGCGGAGGAGCGTGCGGGCGGCGACGGAGGAGCTCGGGCGCCGCGAGCGCGGGGCGCCTCGGGTGGCGGCGGATGGGCTGCGGGGGCCCGCCCCGGGCCTGGCGGGCCGGCGGCGGTGGAGACTGCGGGGAGCCACATGGTGGCCTCCAATTGGTGCGGGTGGTGGAGGCGGACATGTCCGGCGGCGCGCGATGAAATGTCCGGCGGCGGCGGAGAAGTTTAGTGTAGGGTTTGTACTGCGCAAAAAATTCGGAGGGAGACACATATTTATAGGTAGAGGGAGCTAGGAGAGTCCAAATGAGGTGCAATTTTTGGCCACGCGATCGTGATCGAACTGCCGAGAGTATGGAGTGGGTTTGGATGGGTTTGGGGCCACTTTGGAGGGGTGTTGGGCTGCAACACACATGAGGCCTTTTCGGTTCCCCGGTTAACCGTTGGGGTATCAAACGGACTCCAAATGGCACGAAACTTGACAGGCGCTCTACCGGTGGTGTACCAAGGCCGCTTGGCAAATCTCGGTCCATTCCGAGAAAGTTTAACACCTGCACACGAAAAGAGGCAAAAGGGGGACGCCGAAGGACGTAGGAGTGTCGGATCGAGAAACGGACAACGGGGAAAATGCTCGGATGCATGAGACGAACACGTATGCAAATGCGATGCACATGATGACATGATATCAAGTGCATGACACGCAAACAAATGACAAGGCAACAACAGTGAATAACTGGAAGACACCTGGCGCAATGGTCTTGGGGCGTTACAGTGTGCACCTGCATGGAACCATATTGGACATAGGGGGCATCGACGGTGAGAAGAGAAGAGGGGAAGTATGTGTTTGTCGTAGGCAAACTTGGCTAGAGAGGTATATCAACCGGTGTGTGCCGGAAAGAAGGAGCCGGGGGACCTACACGCACCACGGGTGAATGACCTAAAGAGAAATAACGAACGTGCATGATGGAGGGGACGCTGAGGGAGGGTGAGAGGGGGGCATGCGTGTGCATGCACGATAGAAAGTTACCACTAGCTAGCTACAAAGAGAAGAGGATCGTGAAGGTGTAAAAGATGAACAGAGATCTTAATTCATTATAAAAAAGTGGATAAAGATACTTGAAGAAGATATCATAATGTAGAACATTGATTATAATTTGGGCTAATGTGTGGCTTTTGCAGCTTAGGGCTAAATACTTGTCATAATGTAGGGGCCGGGGCACTATACTTTGTGTGATAAACATGGTGTACATATGGAACATGGTTTAGATTATGAATATATAGTTATTACATCAAATGCACTATTATTTGGAATCAACATCAAGTGTATTCAAAAAATTGAATTCGCGTTCATATAGTACACATAGTTCATATCTATCTCTATAGTAATCATGTGGTGTGTTGTTAAGGTAATACACGAATGATGGTTGAAGTTGGCAAAAATCATGATTGTAGATTCTTATGGAAAAAGAGAAACGAATTCAAATTTAGTTTGAATTGCAGCGGTAGTATAGACATTTAGAATGCACTAAAATGTTGGTATTAGTAGGTTACATGCATTATACAGCCAGCGAAAAAATTTAATTGGACATAACATGGATTCATACTCTGTTTTGAATAGCATTTGTATAGTAAAACGAGACAAGACTCTCTCTTTGTGTGGTGTGAATAGTTTTATTTTTTCGTTTTTTTCATTGAGGGAAGTGCGAATTGATTTGGTACGTACAAGTACAATATTACACGTTAGGCTTGTCCCTAAAATTCAACCCGTTCCTTGTTATATCCCGAAACTTCAGATATCTTGCTCCCAAAACTGGCTCCTTCACAACCCGCGCCTTGCTACCCCGAAATTACATCGCGCGCGAAAACTCCCTCCAGCAGCCAAATCCCGACACGTGAAATCCCCCTTCTAGCCCTGAGCTGAAAGGGCCGCTAGTTCAAATCACTATGGGTACTTTTGTAACACACCCTACATTTTGGACAAGCGCGTCCCTAAGTCATGGTTCCCCCCTCCCATTGCCTCCTTTTCGCCATTCGAAATCCCAGGCCGCCATTACCTCTCCGCTCCAGCCGTGAAACCCCACCGTCCTCCATTCGCCACCTGACCATTGCCTATGTTGTTCATCTTTGGTGGGAAACAAATAGTAAAGCAATCATCATCTGTTTTTATTAAATTAAAGCAATCATCAGCCTGCTATCATTATTTTTGGATCCATCAACTGGTTGTTACCATTACTCAAGATTTCTGCATGGTCTCCTTACATAATCTCAATATATTTTTTTGTATGCATGTCAGATGTTGTACACAGTCATGCCAAACATGTAGAGAAAAAGAGATGATTTTTGCGCGGCAATATAATGTCATGCATACATCGCTCCACGGTTGCTTCAATGGCAAACTCTCACCCCTCTGCAGATTGTAATCCAGAGGAAGACATCTGTTCTGAGGAAGATTCATACGTAGCTGACCACTCCTATTTACCACCAAGGTGTTTGCTCTAACTTGGCATGATGATGTTAGTCATATCATGCATATGTTGCCTTGCAGTGCCTACTTTCGACATCATATATGTCATCTGCTTAGTTTAGACATGTTCTGTAATGCCACCTGTTTAGTTTCAATATCATATATAGGAATTACGCATTCTCATGTCTTTTAGCCAGCCATAATATATGTAAAATGTGCAATGCCATCTTGTTTAACTAGGCATCATATATTTGAATGATATCTTGCTCATCCTTTTCCTTATTATATTTCCATTTGTTGACAATGTTTATACATTAAACTACTCTTCCTGTGAATCATCCATTTGAGTGGGTGATGGAAAAATCTGGAGTGAAAACATGGCCTTCAGAACTTATAGTGCTACCTGTTGTGGAATTGTCACGGCAGAGGACTTAGTCGCGAGGCCAACGCATTTATGTGGTTGCTTGAGAGGGGTTAAATGGGACGAGAGATGCGATGTTTTACCCAGGTTCGACCCCTCATGGTGGAGGTAAAAGCCTACGTCCTGCTTCATTGATATTGATGATGATGATCACGGTTACAAGAGTGCTCTATCTCGAGAGCTATTGTCTAAACCTAACTTGTCCAACTTGTGGAACTTGTCAATCTTGTCCCTCTTGGGGAGCCCTGCCCCTCCTTATATATGTTGAAGGGGCGGCTTACATTACTAGTCCTATTAGGATTAGGATTACTCTATTACAATTGGAGTCCTAGTCTTGCTTCCTTTGTAAGGGATTATTCCTTATGCCTTTTCTCTTAAGCCGGCCCACCATTAACATAAACTGGCCTTCTGGGCCTTGGGCCTTGTCATCCGTCTGTCCTGCCCACCGGGTGACTAGTGAATCATAATGTTCAGTCAGGTTGCTTGTAAACCGTCTGGTCAGTCCGGGTCGCCAGTGAATCGCCAAGTCTGGCCGGGTTATACTTCCGTCTGGGTTACACCACAGGGTATATCCCCGACACTACCTGTCGAAGCAGATCTCTTGCTGGGTCCCAATAGCTCGTTAGAGATGGATTCAGAGACAGATGACCAGTCCTATTCCCCCACTGAGGTGTATGCTCTAACTTGGCACGATTATACTGCTCATATCATGCATATGGTGTCTTGCATTGCATAGTTTATACATCATATACACAATATACAACACCATGTTCTTAGTTCAGACATCATAAATGTGAATGCCCTCTGCTTAGCATATAAATCACATATGTGAATTAAATCATGTGATCCTGATTACTTAGATAACATGTATGTGAATTATGTCATGCGATCCTGTTTAGTTAGTCATCATATCTTTGAATTATGTTATGCTATGCTATCCAGTTTAGATAAATGTCATATATGTGAAATTATGTCACGCTATCCGTTTTAGTTAAACAATATTGTCGGTGTTCTGGGAACGGGGGTCCCTAGACTTGCCTGCCTGTGGCCCGTGGCGTGGCTGAGCCAGAAGGCCGTACGGACCGTCTTCACCAACAAAGCATCCAAGACCCTCGCGAGGGGCCAAGCCTCGCGAGTCGGATGATGCAAGACCTCCTCTGGAGTGGCCTAGCTAGGCAGGCTCACGAGGAGCAGAGATATCAATGCAAGGAAAACCTCATGAGGCTCTCGTAACGTGATCCATGATGATCGACACCAGGCGGGCGCTAGGAGGGCGCCAGCACGTGCAGCGTCCTTGTTTCCTCTTTGGTGCAAAGGGGGCAAGCGCAGCCGCAGAGTACCGATGCATCAGGCAAAGGTTGCCATTCCAGTGCAACAAGACCAAGACCACGGACTGCAAGATGGAGGTCATCGTGGAGCCCAAAACAGCGTCACCGCCAGAGCTTTGTGCAAGCGAAGACTACTTTCGTCAGGATAGCTTGTACTAGCTGCCCCCTTCAAATTAGCCCGCCATTGTTGGCTTCCTTCCCGCTCGATATTTGGGAAGAGGACCAGGGCCGGTATAAATAGGACTAGCCACCACAGTGGAGAGAAGAACATCATCCGAGCTAGAGGAGATCATCAGAAATCGAGAGACACACGACAAGGTCTCACACGCAAGAACACCTCAACCATAGGAGGTTGTTCTCTCCTTGTATGGTTCATCATCAGCCCAAGAGGCAATCCACCACCACACTGGAGTAGGGTATTACACCACAACGGTGGCCCGAACCAGTATAAACCCCATGTCTTTCTGTGTTGTGAGTTCGTCGAGTTCGTCCGCAAGATCTTAGTGAGCTAGAGCGTAGATCGGTAGGAGGGGAAGACTTCGCGCGCACCCCAGTGTTCGGTCCTTAAGGGTTTGCCGGAGCCCCATATCCAACATTTGGCGCGCCAGGTAGGGGTGCGCTGGGGCTTCTCTCCACCAGCCAGCGCCCCGTACCACCGCACTACGCTTCCATGGTAGGTGCCCCACCACCAACCTCTGCGGCCAACACCATCAGCAGGGAGTCTGGATACCGAGCCCTGGCACCCACTCTGCGGCAAGTGCAGTGGCCGGCCAAGTTCAAGCCGGAGATGCCACCGCGTTACAATGGCGCGACAGACTCGACGTTGTTCCTGCTAGCATATGAGGGGGTCTTCCTCGAAGCCGGAGGCGATGACAAGATCATGGCAAACTTGTTCCTCCGGGCGCTCGCCGGCGAGCCGCGCGCCTGGCTGCTCAACCTCCCGGGATCCACGGTGACGTCCTGGGGGGAACTCCGCGACCTCTTCACTGCGTGTTACGCGGCGCCGGCACACCATGCAGTCGCGGCACTTCTGGGTGGCTCCCAAGCACCACCTTCAGATCGCCACGACAAGCCTTTCTTCCGTCAGATTGGGGCGGCCTGCAAGCGCCTGGGGGCTCCGCCAGGCTGGGCTGCGCCGGAGGCCGACCTCACCTTCGACTTCGAAGACCACCATGACTCCACCGCCGGCTCCGGGATGCTCCTGATGCTCCGCACGCCCACCATCTGCAACGTGGCCGTCACCAAGACCCTCATCGACGGCGGCGCCGGCCTCAACTTGCTCTTCGTGGAGGCCTTCAGCCTTCTCCATGTGCTGCTCGAACGGCTCGGCCTCAGCAAGCCCTTCACAGGAGTGGGTGGTGGAGCTGCTCACCCTCTAGGGAAGATCCGCCTCCCTGTCACCTTTGGCATGCGAGACAACTATCGCACCGAGCTGGTAGACTTTGACATCGCCTGCATCGGTCTCCCGTACAATGCCATCCTCGGGTACCCGGCTCTCACTCAGTTCATTGCGGCGACTCATCCGGCCTACAACCTCATGAAGACGCCGGGGAGCAAGGGCATCCTCACCATCAAGGGGGACACTAAGGAGGCTGTGACGGCGCTCAGGCTCGCCTTCAAAACCGCGGTGGTGGCACAGCCAACTGGCGCTGATGCGCCTGAGGCCAAGGAGACCGCACCCACCAAGAAGAGGCAGTTGTTCACACAAGACAAGGTGGAGATCATGAAGGTGCCGGTCAACGAGGATGGATCTTCAGGAGCCACCTTCACCATAGGGACCGGCCTTGGCCCGGGGCAGGAAGAAGCTTTAGTGATGTTTTTGTGCGCGAACAAGGAGATATTCACGTGGGAGCCCAATCAGCTTGTAGGGGTCCCGAGAGAGGTAATCCAACATCATCTAAGGGTATGCCCCAACATACGCCCCATGAAGCAGCGAGCAAGACGGCAGTCCACTGAGAAGCATGCCTTCATCGTCCAAGAGACACGCAAGCTGGAGGCGGCAGGCACTATCCGAGAAGTTCGATATCCCAAATGGCTGGCGAATCCCGTCGTAGTGCTCAAGAAAGGTGGGAAGGAACGGATGTGCGTCGACTTCACCAACCTCAACAAAGCCTGCCGCCAAGATTTGTTTCCCCTTCCGTGTAGCGATCAAATCATCGACTCCACAGCCAAGTGCGATTTGTTATGTTTCCTGGATGCGTTCTCTGGATACCATCAGATCAAGATGGCGGTGGAGGATGTGGAGAAGATGGCCTTCCTGACACCATGTGGGGTGTACTGCTACACCTGCATGCCTTTCGGCCTTCGCAACACGTTCGCAACCTTCCAGCGGCTGATGCACATTGCCTTGGGGCGACAGCTTGGCAGAAACACAGAGGACTACGTTGATGACATAGTGGTCAAATCTCGCGAGGCGAGGACATTGATTCAAGAGTTGGAGGAGACCTTTGAGAGTTTGCGCCGGGTGAACTTGAGGCTTAACCCGGAGAAGTGTGTGTTTGGTGTCCCCTCTGGCAAGCTGCTGGGATTTCTCGTATCCCACAGAGGGATCGAGGCGAACCCGGAAGAGATCAAGGCCATTGAAGACATGAGCCCACCACAGAACCTCAAGGAGATGCAAAGACTGGCAGGACGGGTGACCGTGTTAGGGCGCTTCATCTCTAAGTTAGGCGAGCGCGCCTTACCCTTCTTCAAGCTCATGAAGAAGAAGGGCCCCTTCGAGTGGACCCCGGAGGCCGATCAGGCCTTCCAAGACCTCAAGAAATACCTCACCAGCCCCCCGGTGATGGTGGCGCCACGGCCTCTCGAGCCTCTAGTACTCTACCTCGCCGCCACCCCATACTCCACCAGTGCGGCGCTGGTGGCGGTTCGGGAGGAGCGCAGAGAGAAGGGTGTGCCGCGCCAAGCCAGAGCTGATGTAGCGCAGTGTCAGGAAGGCACACCAGAACCATCAGTGGCGGAAGATCAAGCTTAGCAGGGCAGCGTCGTAGATACTCTAGAGGATGGCCAAGTCTCAGGAAATCCTCCACCTCAGGACACGCCACAATCTTCGCAAGACCTGAGCCTAAACAGTGTGCCGGCCCTCGTCGAGCACCCAGTATACTTCGTCAGCACCATACTGCAAGACGCAAGGGCACGCTACCCCATGTCGCAAAAGCTACCGCTCGCACTCTTGGTGGCCTCGCGCAAGCTGTGACACTACTTCCAGGGGCACCACATCAAGGTTGTCTCATCTTACCCATTGGAGAGGGTACTCAGGAGCCCAAAATCAGCCGGAAGGGTCGCTGAATGGAACATCGAGCTGCAAGCATTCCAACTAGAGGCCAGCACCACCAGGGTCATCAAGGAAGCCGCACTCACCGATTTTGTGGTGGAATGGACAGATGCCCCAGCTCTTGAGGAAGGAGAAGACCGGTCCACCTCCCCATGAAGTGAGGCACCGGACGGCTGGGTCATGTATTTTGATGGCGCCTTTGCGCACCAGGGCGTGGGGGCTGAAGCAGTGCTCATCTCGCCTACTCAGGATAAGCTTTACTATGCCGTGCAACTCTGCTTCCAACACGGTGAGAAGGTCTCCAACAATATCACAGAATACGAAGGCCTCATAGCCAGCCTGAAGGCTGCGGCGGCTCTGGGGGTTAGGCGCCTTACCGTCAAGGGCGACTCGCAGCTCCTCATCAACTTCTCCAACAAAGTGTACGAGCCAAAGGACGAGCACATGGAGGCCTACCTTGCGGAGGTGCGCAAGATGGAAAAGCAGTTCTCAGGCTTGGAGCTGCAGCACGTGCCCCGGGGCACCAACAAGGAAGCCGACGACATTGCCAAGAGAGCATCCAAGCGGCAACCGCAAGAGACCGGCGTCTTCGAAGAACGGCTCTTCAAGCCGTCAGCTACGCCACCTCTCTCAAGCGCGACTCAGCCTCGGGAGGAGATCCCACTACCCCCGGCCACAGGAGCACCAGCTTGCGGCCCAACCTCAGGAGCTCGGCTACTCTTGGCGCTCGAGCCTCAGGAGGAGTGCTGAACCAAGGAGTTTAAGGAGTACCTGATGCACGGGACACTGCCGGAGAACGAAGAGGACGTAGAGCATATGGCCCGACAGGCCACGGCATACTACATTCAAGACGGCGAGGTGTACAGGAAACGGCCGAATGATGTCACGCTACGCTGCATCTCCAGGGATCAAGGAAGGGAGTTGCTGACTGACATACATGGTGGGGACTATGGACATCACTCATCGTCACGGACCCTCGTCGGCAAAGCCTTCCGCAGCGGATTCTATTGGCCCACAACACTCAACGACGCAGCCGGGCTGGTGAAATCCGACGAAGCTTGCCAATTCCACGCCAAGCAAATCCATCAGCTTGCTCAGGGCCTCCAAACCATCCCGCTCATGTGGCCATTCACGATCTGGGGGCTAGGCATCCTAGGCCCGTTCCCATGAGAGCCAGGGGGCTATCGTTATCTCTATGTCGCCGTTGACAAGTTCACAAAGTGGGCGGAAGTGGAAGCTGTCCGTACCATTCTAGCCGGCTCAGCTGTCAAGTTCATCAAGGGCCTTGTGAGCCGCTTCGGGGTCCCCAACCGCATCATCACAGATAATGGCTCGCAGTTTACTAGTAACCTCTTTAAGACCTACTGTGCTAACCTTGGAACACAGATCTGCAATGCTTCGGTGGCCCACCCTAGGAGCAATGGTCAGGCTGAGCGTGCCAACGCTGAGGTCCTAACGGGCCTCAAGACCAGGACCTACAAGAATAAGCTGGAGGCCTGCGGCAGGGGCTGGCACGACGTGCTCCAGTCCGTGGTGTGGTCCATCTGCACCACCGCTACCAAGCCAACGGGCGAGACTTCGTTCTTCCTTGTCTACGGAGCTGAAGCAGTCCTCCCTCACAAGGTCAAGCATCGCTCCGCGTGGGTTCTGGCGTTCGACAAAACGCAGCAGGACGCCATGCGGGGGATGGACCTCGTGCTGGGGGAGGAACACCATCGCGAAGCTGCATTAAGGGTGGCAAGGTACCAGCAAGCGCTGCGGCGTTACCACTGCCGCAACATTCACTCCAGGACGCTCGAGACGGGTGACCTGGTCCTGAGGCGGGTCCTCTCCGGGGAAGGGCTGCACAAGCTTTCACCCATGTGGGAGGGCCCGTTCAGGGTCGTCCACATCTCCAGGCCTGGCGCCGTGCGCCTGGAGGCGCAAGAAGGGACACCTATCCAAAACGCCAGGAACATCCAGCACCTCCAGAAGTTCTACCCATGAAGCAAGGCCCAGAGCCTATGAAGCAAGGCCCAGTGCCTGTGAAGCAAGGCTCAGTGCCTATGAAGCAAGGCCCAGTGCCTGTGACACTCTCACGTAATAATGAGTTGGGGCTGTACACGCCCCGGAGTCTCAGGAGCGCCCGCCTCAGGCCCTGGGGCTCCCTCCCACGCCTAGTGGACAGTGCTTAGCTCCGCGCTGGTGAGAAAAATTGAAGACTAGATTAGGTGTTGGACGCGGCTTTTCATTTGCTTTCCGTAGTTGGCTTGCTTCTCCTTAGTCGAGTTTGCCTTTGGCGTTCCTTGCTGACTTGGTTCCTTCACCTTTTACCGCGTTTTTCGGCTCTGGTTTCCTCGTGATCTCTCTCTCTCGCATACCTCGCGAGGGGGCTAGGCAGGTGCCCTCGTGGGCATTTTTCTTCTCTCTTCCTCCTGGCGAGTCACCCTCGTTCGAGCCTGGAAGCTGGCGCATCCCCTCTAATCCGTGCCCCTCGGGTACTGCGATGCAAAGCGCCAAGTCAAGGTGAACGGCAAATCCTCTAGCGCACCCCTAACAACTTTTTTGCAGTTCCTGAGCAAACGCAAACGTCTCGTGAAGGTAAGGGCGTCCCAAACGCACCAGGTTAGGTTATGTTTGTGCAAAATAACAACACGACATGGGAATAACACGCGCGTTGCATTAACCAAGAACAGTTTGATACACGCCCCTCTGGGCCCATACTAGTTTCATTTTCTGATGCAGGAAAGGGAAAAAGCTAAACAAATTAGCGTTTCAGCAATCCGCGGGGGTGGACCCTTAGCAGTGCCCAAGCCTAGCCAGACCCCTCCTCGCGGTTCACGGAGGCACGACGACGAGATGACCCGCTGCCTCCTTCGAAGCAGGCGCGGCGGCGCGGTAGCTGGTCGTAGCCGTCGCCACTGGAGCTGTCACTGGAGGAAGAGCTGCCGTAGCTGGAAGAGATGCGGTTGCCGCCGAGGGCAGGATCGCCCTCACCCTCGTTGCGACCATCACCAAGGCCAAGCACCTCATCGTCGTTCGTCTCGAGGCAGCACCCGACGCAGCGACCATCTTCCCCGAAGACCCTCACGTTGAGGGTCGACCCACCGTCATACTTGAAGTGGAGCGTGCACCGCCTGCCCAGGCCACGCGCACGGGCAAACGTCTGCCAGCCACGGGCCAGGGATATGTTACCCGCGGAGGAAGTCTCGGCCGTGACCCAGGAGGCCTTGCTGCAGCAACCATCCGCCTGCAACCAGAGCCCTCCTAGACCAGGGGCCGACAGTTCATCGACAAAGAAGCCCGGAAGCTGGAGCTAGTTGTCGGCCGGGTTCTCCGACGAGACAACGAACTCCGGCGACGCCTCCGCTGAATGGAAGCGCGGGCGGGGAGGCCTCTCCACCATCGCGTGCCTCCCCACATCAGCTGGACCGCCATGCTCGGGACGGTCCCCTCCGCGTGCCGTCGCGCCACCTCGACGGTGGGCCATGGCGGGGGTCGCCGCGTGCCTGTGCGGACGGCCGCGGCCGCGCTTGGGCGCCGGGGAACCGGAGCCCTTGCGAGGGGCCTTCCCCTTCTCGGCGGCAGAGAAGTTCCTGCGTGGCGCCGTCAGAAGCACTGCAAGCAATGAAGAAGCGAGCAAGCGAGGAAGAGATGGGCAACGGGGGCTCTGCCCCCTCCCCATTTATAGCAAGAGAAGGCCAACTGGCGTCTCCCACGATCGCAGGTAATGATGGTTTCTCTTCCTTGTCGCATGGACTTGTCAAGTCGAGCAGTCGTCGGGGCAGCGTGGGGAAGCGGAGACGCCCACGTCCAATAAACCGCCACGCGTCAACCGAGGCTGCGGGCTTTTGGGGCCCGCGGCGCTTCGAGCTTGACCCTTGGCTTCGCCGCGAAGCCAAGCCCGCGTGCACCTTGGGCCCGGGGGCTACTATCGGCGTTCTGGGAACGGGGGTCCCTAGACTTGCCTGCCTGCGGCCCGCGGTGTGGCTGAGCTAGCAGGTCGTACGGCCCGTCTTCACCAACAAAGCATCGAAGACCCTCGCGAGGGGCCAAGCCTCGCGAGGCGGACGACGCAAGACTTCCTATAGAGTGGCCTAGCTAGACAGGCTCACGAGGAGCGGAGATATCAAGGCAAGGCAAACCTCATGAGGCTCTCGTGATGTGAGCCATGACGATCGGCACCAGGCAGGCGCCAGCGCGCACAGCATCCTTGTTTCCTCTTTGGTGCAAAGGGCGCAAGCGCAGCCGCAGAGTACGGATGCATCAGGCAAAGGTTGCCATTCCGGTGCAACAAGACCAAGACCATGGACTGCAAGACGGAGGTCATCGTGGAGCCCAAAGCAGCGTCACCACCAGAGCTTTGTGCAGGCAAAGACTACTTTTGTCAGGATAGCTTGTACTGGCTATCCCCCTTCAAATTAGGCCGCCATTGTTGGCTCCCTTCCCGCTCGATATTTGGGAAGAGGACCAGGGCCTCTATAAATAGGACTAGCCACCACAGTGGAGAGAAGAACATCATCTGAGCTAGAGGAGATCATCAGAGATCGAGAGACACACCACAAGCTCTCACGCGCAAGAACACCTCAACCTCAGGAGGTTGTTCTCCCCTTGTATGGTTCATCATCAGCCCAAGAGGAAATCCACCACCACACTGGAGTAGGGTATTACACCACAACGGTGGCCCGAACCAGTATAAACCCCGTGTCTTTCTGTGTTGTGAGTTCGTCGAGTTCGTCTGCAAGATCTTAGTGAGCTAGAGCGTAGATCGGTAGGAGGGGAAGACTTCGCGTGCACCCCATTGTTCGAACCTTAATGGTTTGCCGGAGTCCCACATCCGACAAATATACATGTCAACTATTTCATGCCCTCTTTTTTCCACACTATCTATGCATCTTTCACTCATACAATGTCTGTACATTCAACTATCTTTCCTGTTTATCAGCCAATTTAATTGGAGCGGGTGATGGCAGTATCTAGCGGAGTAAAAACACGGTCTTCAAATAAAACAACGCTACCTCTTAGTGGAGATAGCACCTCGGTTGTACATGCACGAGAACCAGCCCTACCACACATAACCCAAACTCTCGTAGATTTTACCCCTACTGCGATGGACAGAGAACCAGCTTCACCCAATCTAACCCCAACCCTAGTAGATAGTAACCCAGTTCCTGTTGATACAGCACCATCTCCACCACAAAGCTCCCAAAAAAGAGCAGTTAGAAAGGCAACTCCAGTACCCAAAGCGCCAGTACTACCACGGAGAACCCAACTCCACCAGTTAGTACACCTATTCCTGTGGAGGAAGCACAACCAGCCATTCATATTTTAGCATCTATCACATTTGATGTTCTTAAATCCTATGTGCGTATCTTCCCATCATGGAAATATTACACTGAAGATGAAGGAAAATGCTAGTTTTAGGTGTTTGTCCAGGAGTTATGTGTAAGTAATGTTATTCATGGCAATTACTTTGCTTTGTCCTATACATTCTACCTCCATGATGGTTATAATACAACAAATTTTCCCATTTTTCTCTATAGAGAAGGACCGATTTGGAAACTAAGGATGAGGTAACCTGTGCTAATACCTCTGCTATCTTCAAGAATGCTTGGTGGTAGTATCATAATTACCTGAAGAAAACGTACTTCACTGGCAAAGAAACTCATCAAATTCCCTTACGTTCTCCCGAGACACATTTACTGGACGATGACTGGGAACACCTTGTTCCGTACTGGTCCCGAACAAATAATGTGGTAAGGTCTATGAGCTCATTTTGTTTTAAGTACTATATGCTTGCATCTTACTGTACTATACTCATGTAGAACAAGTGGTTAAACCTGAAGAACAATTGTTCTCATTTAAGATTCCATTGCTATCATGCATACTGCTTTGCTCTTGTATCACTGTATTTACTCATACAAACTTATTTTCCAATTAAACGATCCAATGGAAACTCCAATGGCACAACAGGTATGTTTACGCATGTTTCTTTAACATGTTTGCTGTTATAAATAGCTCTGTTGATTTCAATTTCAGTTCTGTATAAAGTTGACTTCTCATATCGTGCACATTACTAGCATCACAACAGGGCCAATAGTGTTGTTGTACATGTAGACCCATGGTATCCATCTAAACTCTTGTTGTGTTGTGTAGTTTCCCATGCTTTGTATTCTTTAAGTGCTGCTTTCTCTTAAACTGATATGATTTGAACCATGTCTCTATTTTGATTTGGCAAGACAATGCAGTGACCATAGGACATAGATGTCTGTTTGTTTGATGCTTTTATAATGTACTACTTGGCAATAGAAGACTTGGTGGTTTAATCTTGTCCAACTTAGTAATGAACTGGTTCATCAAAATGAGTTTCATATACTAGTACATGCTAAACCTGTTATGTGTCTGCTTGTTTCTTCTTTTAGAATGCTGACAGAATATTGGGGAAGAGTGCCTTATTAACCAACTGTAAAGGAAGTAACACAGATAGGGTTTCGGATTGAGAGACATCCTTGTTGGTCTCCAACAAAGCTAATAAAACAGCTAAGGAAAACTACCTTGAAGACAGTGAGACAACCCTAAAGTCTTGTCCTGGTTTACTGTTCGAGTTACTGGCCACTACCGCTTGCACAAGCTATTCAAACTCACTGTCTGAATCAGTTCGGTTTCTTGAGTCTCAGCTACAAGCTGAAAGACATCGATTAGCTGTGCTGCGACAAGAAGCAGAAGGACTGCGGAAGTCACTGGAGCATTTAGATGCATACTTTTCTGGTGCAACAACAAGCGTTGGAGGATTTTAGTGCCAAATAGGACAAAGCTAATAAGCTTGCTAAGCTTACTGCCAGCATGGTGGATACCCAGGATAGCGTTTCTTGAGCTCTTCTGAAGTTGTTTTAGTTATGTACTTGTTTTGCTGTCGCGTTTATTTGCACTGGTGGCCAATTTTGACGGTCAGTGTATGTAATATGCTGTTTTGTTCCATATATTTGCACTAGTGGCGAACTTTGATGCTCAGTGGATGTAATATGTGTAATAGCTGTAATAGGCTAGAGTTAGTTGCTTGCTTATTTATTTCCTATTGTCTTGTTTAGTTGTTTGCTTGTAGTCACTGGAGTTCTTTTTCTGCTTTTTTCTAGTGGCCACAATAACCTATTTTTGGTAACTAGGCCACAATAATGATCATGGCAACACACGGACTGTTGTAACCATGGGCCTCCTGCGGGCCGTAGGATCCAAGGGCCTTCTACGGGCCGTAGGATCCATGGGCCTTCTACGGGCCGTAGGATCCATGGACGTTCTACATGCCGTATGATCCATGGGCGTTCTATGGGCCGTATGATCCTGTCACAGCCCCAGTTCAGCCCTTGCTTGACTTTTCTTGTTCATCATGCCATCATGTTTAAATTCCAAAGAAACTTGAAATGGGGATTGCCTAAACCCCTAGCATCAAAGGAAGTCACTAGGTTCAACTAAAATATTTTCAGTAAATCCAAATGGCTTTCAAAAAAGTTCATCATTTATGAAAATGCTGTAAACAGTAACCAGAGGTGATGCACATTTTTCCATGACATATTTGGCCTCTGAATTAAATCATACTCTATTTGCATTTGGGCATTTAAAAGCTATAAAATATTTTAAATGCTCAAATAATCATAAACTAAAATGTTTACTATTGGATATATTATAAACAGTGGCCATGATTAGTTTCATGATTTTTCGAAATGTCTTAGCATTTTAATTAAGTCAAACAATTGCAGAAAAAATAGAAAACAGAAACTAAATTAGAAAGAGAGAGAGAGAGAGTAACCTCACCTGGCCTCCTTGTAGTCTGGCCAGTTTCCGCCGGCCTAGTCCACCTCCTCCTCCCTCCTACTCTCTTCAACCTCCTGCCAGTAGGCAGAGGCGTGTCGACGCACGCGCGCCCGAGCTCCACCTCCTGCTTCCCCCTTGCCCTGTCTCCACGCCACGGGAACGGCCTCGACCCCCTCTGCCTCTCCCTCACTCTGGAGCTCTCTCCCTCTCCTCTAGCTCTCTCCCCCTCGCACCACCCGAACGCGCCCGCCGCCGCCGACGTGCACCACCGTGGCCACCACCTCCCCCTCACCTCTCCGACATGCCTAGGAGCTCCGCCACTGATGCCTACGCCTCTCTGTCGACTCACGCGACGCCAAACGCTCCATAGCGTCATCATCACCGTCGTCTTCAACTTCAGGAGCCGTTCACCGCCGACGTCGATTCGCCGTCGCCAAGCCATCCCCGAGCAAGCTGAGCCTCTCTTCGTGATCACCGTGAGCCCCGCCATCTTTCCCCCCTCTCCCATGTTCATTTATGTTCTATAGGCGTGCTAGCCACCGGACCCAAGAGCTCACCACCACCGCGCTCGTCATCGCCGGCGAATAGGCTAGCAACCTTCGTGTCCGAGCACTGCTACGTGTTTAGCATGCTCCCAGAAACACAACACCACCATCAGCTATCCCTCCCGTGCACCGCAACGTCGACCCCGAGCTTGACCGAACTCTGGCCGCCGCGGACTTGCTCGCCGTCGTTGGCTCCGGCCACCATAGGCCTGGCCTCCACCACCACTAGACGCGCGCCTGCAAGAGCTCTCCAACGAGTCCAAGAACAGCCTCGCCCGTGCCCTGTGGGCGTTTTCTGAGCCGCACCACCGTCTCGGGCCTCGCCGGCGTCGAGTCGTCGGTGGGTTTGACCCCCACTGACCATTGATCGGGTGGGCCCAGTTTGACCCCCTGGGTCACTGACGTGTGGGCCCCAGGCCACTAACTAAACTAGGATTAGTATTAGTTTAACGCTAACTAAACTTAGTTAGTTTAATTGACACTGACAGAGGGGACCCGCAGGTCAGGGTTGACCTTGACCGTCTCAGTTGACCGCTGATGTCATAGTGACGCAGTGCTGACGCAATAACTCATATTCTAGATTTAAGTTTATTCAGGAAATTCCTGAAAATGCCAAAAACTTCTAAAAATCATAGAAAATTATCTATAACTCCAAATAAGATAAATTGTATATGAAAAATGATCGGAAAAATCCAATCTTTCCATCTGTTCTAGTTTCATGAATGTTAGAACAATTTAACCTTACTGTTTAGGTGAAACAAGTTAATGCACTAATATGACTTCATAAAATGGGTTTGCATTTGAATCTTTGGTTCAAATGGACTCATTTCAATATGTTCTAGCTTGCATTAGCCCAAAACACATTCATATTGCCATGTCATAGCATGCATCATATTGTTGCATATCATCATGTGTTGATTGTGTTCTTTCTCAATTGCCGGTGTTTGTCCCCGCTTAGTAGACATTGATCCAGCAATGAATTCGATGACACCGATGAAGAACTATACTATCTTCAGAAGTGCCAGGCAAGCAAAACCCCCTTGTTCATTCCGATACAAACCCACTCTCTTTTACTGCATTAGGACAACAACGATTCAACTATTACATGATGCGGTAGTTGAACCCCTGTCCTTTGCATGACCTGTCATTGCCACAATAAATAGATGAAACCCACTAGCATGAGTAGGAGTTGTTTGAGCCCTGATGTGCCTACTCATTCATGTTTGCTTGTCATGCCTGCTATTTCTTAGAGTTGTGTCAGGTCTGATTCATCGGGGATGAATTGGAAAGTTGTGAACATGTCCTACTGTGTGTGAGCTAAGTGTGTGAACACGATTTGGTAAAGGTGGCGGTGAGAGGCCATGTAGGAGTACATGGTGGGTTGTCTCAGTGAAACCGTTCTCAGGAACTGAGTTCTCTATTTGTGATCCATGAAACAGCTACTACCACACATTGGGCCCTGAAATATGACCCCGCTCGACTTACTGACCCCTCTCGTCCTCTGTCTAGGAGTTGCAACTAGTTTCTGGTGTTTATAGGATATGTGTTGGCGGCCGTGCGTAGCGCTGACCCTAGGGGTGGGCTATGATGCGGTAGATAAACTGTGGCACGGTGTACCGGGCGCCCGTTTGGTGTCTCGGGAACCCTGCACACATCGTTTGGGGCTGTGAGCGAAACTCCGGCCGGATCTCCTCGCGGATGGAACCCAAATAGGCGATAAACCTGGACTAGAGACTTGTGCGGTTAGTCAGGTCGTGGTCTACACCCACATCGGCTTTCGCTTGAAGTCTGCCGAGCACATGTCGTGTGCAGACGCTAAGTGGTGGAAACATGTGTGACGAAGTACACCCCTGCAGGGTATAAAACTATTCGAATAGCCGTGTCCGCGGTAAAGGACTTCTGGGTTGCCTATAACAGTTCATAGACAAGTGAAAGTGGATACTCTAAAACTCGCAAGATAAGCGTGAGTGCTATGGATGGCGTTCTCGTATGGAGACGGGAGAGGATCCATAGTGGTGTATTGATATGGTGAATATGTGGACTCGTGTGCGCCACCTCAAAAGAGTTGCTTGCAGTCGTAGTTCAGGTTAGCCACTGAGTCAAAGCTGGCTTGCTACAGTTAAACTCCACTACCCCTTTGTTGATACCGATGCATATGTAGTTAGTTCTGATGTAAGTCTTGCTGGGTACATTTGTACTCACGTTTTCCTATTCTATGTTTTTGCAGAGAGACGTCAGTCTTGCTAGTAGTTCCGTGTGTACTTCGACGTTTAGCTTGATACCTCAGCTATGATCTTGTGCCCTCGGTAGGATCTGGTAGATAGTCAGGCTTCTCAGCCTTTTTCATTTGTAGATGTCTGTACTCAGACATGTTAAGCTTCCGCATGTGCTTTGATTTGTATGCTATGATTGTTGGGTCATGAGACCCATGTGTAATATCTCGCTCCTCGGAGCCAAATGAATAAATATTTGAGTCGTAGAGTTATGTTGTGATGCCATGTTGTATTTACACATATCGAGCATATTGTGTGTATGATTGAAATGCTTGGTATGTGTGGGATCCGACAATCTAGTTGTTTATCCTTGGCAGCCTCTCTTATGGGGAAATGTAGTCTAGTGCTTCCATGAGCCATAGTAGTCCGCTACTGCCCGGTTCACCGGAGTCCTGCTAGCCCAGCACTACTGCTCAGGAAACTTGACTGGCCGGCATGTGTTTCACTTGGTTCCTGTGTCTATCCCCTCGGGGAAATGTCACGCGGTGACATCCGGAGTCCTGCCTAGCCTGCTACAGCCCGGGTTCCCGGAGTCTTGTAAGCCCAGTGCTACAGCCCTCATTCACACGCTGCTGACCGACATGCTCGATGTGATTCATGTATGCCTGTCCCCATAGGTTGGTGTCGCTTTGGGTTCACGACTAGCCATGTCAGCCCGGGTTCCATGTCATATGGATGCTAGCGACACTATCATATACATGAGCCAAAAGGCGCAAACAGTCCTGGGCCATGGTAAGGCGACACCCGTGGGAATACTGTGCGTGAGGCTGCAATGTGATATGAAGTGTTACCGGCTAGATCGATGTGACTTGGAATTGAGGTCCTGACAGCTTTGGTATCAGAGCCTAACTGCCTGTAGGATTACCAAGCCAAACCGGTCGAAGTCGAGTCTAGAAATGCTCTAGTTATGTAAGGGAATTGATTGTGGAAGGGAACGTAAGGCTATTTTTACTCCTTTGCCCTATGCCCTTCTGATCTGAGTCAACCTCTTCTTTTCTAACTGGATTAAGAACTAGGCCTTCTCATCTATCTATCAGGATGACGTGTTACTAATCCATAGACTTATAGAATTGATAGTTTCAAGCCTCAGTTCCGTTCCTACAACTTCTGTATGTTGACAGTTGATCTCGGAACCTTGATATTGTGTTGTTGAGTGGTTATGCCACCATTTTGCAGGATGTCTCAAATCTTTTGAGCATTCACAGCCGTTATGCTGTCCGAGTCATTCCAGGTCTCTAACTAGTCTGATGCATTTGCAAATCCCTTCTTCCCGTTTCAGATGTCCTTTTGGGCCAGATTAAGCACACTAACGGTCTATTGAGGTACTCTACTCCTCGACATATATGTTGGAGCTATTATTATGACCTTAGGTGTTTAGGGAGTCACCTAGTAATCTAGCCATGTTTTGTGTTCCCGGTGTGATGATTATGGCCATCATTCTCGAAAGCATCCCGTGATGTTATTAGTTAGCAGGTATTCTATTCCTGGGTTCTTGAACCCGATATTCACCTTACTTAATTCATGTTGATAGTGCTTGCTAGTTCCTTTAGGATATTAGTAACCTTTGCATTAGTCCTCGAGGTCCGTGGTATTTCCTTCTTCCAAATACTATGAACCACTTATGGCAGAAGTTTGTTGGATCAAAAGATCACAATCAGAGTGCTCTTGATGAGTTCTTCGTTCTACATTGCGAATCTGCCAGTTCTACCTTTCTGCATGGGTTATCCGGAAGAAATGTTGAGCTTGCTCGGCATACTAATCCATGCATCCACAACTCAAAAAGTTAATATGTTCCTTTGAGTTGTCCCTCTCTTTAGTTGTATCATGATCTCCGTCTATCACTTGATAGTTAAGAGCATGTCTTGCATTCATGCTCATCGATACCTCTTATTCTTGTGGTCTGTCAAGCCATTCTATTCTGGAATGACTAGGAGAAACAAACTCCAGTACCTCATCCATACTTAGGATTGGGTCAAAGCAGTTGTATTCCGCAGGTCAAAATGCCAATCCAGCTTTTGATTCCGTTCTACCCAGAAGTATTGCCCTCTTGATGTCAAGAATATCATGAGAATTGCACCATCTCTTATGAATTCTTGACGCAGTGATACTTCTTGCAATTATTGTTCATCCCTCAGTTCCCATGCTATTGTAACCGGAATACCGACAAGTGAACCGTGATGTGTGAAATCAATACTCCTAGCAACTAGTTGCTTGGTAGTTAATGGACAATATTCTCATTCTTAGCGTGTTGGTTATTGAGTCATCATTCTAAGATTGATTATGCTACCTAGTCCATTTTCCTGGTGCACTCTTCGATCAAGAGTTGGGACTGTGTCTATCCTTGGTTATTTGATCATATCGCCATGCCCTGAAAAGCAAGATTGTTCTCGAGCTTAGTGGCATATCGGTGGTTCATGATTTTCCGAGAATATCTTCTCGGAAATGTTACCAGGTTGTCACCTGACCGCTATGTTCAGTTCATGATCAAGTTGGTTTCTTGTAGCCACACCTTTTCTCCAAGAATCGGTGTTGGATACCCCTGAGCTAGTTGGTTAAGCTAAACAACAACTTGGAGAGTTGGAAGATAAAAGCTTGTCTGGCCTAGTTCATGTTAAGGGATATCTTTTTTGTGTGTGCGTGTGTTGAAGAAAGATGATATCTTCACCAATTAGTCCTCATGATCAGTTGTTGGATTTATTGTCTTGTCAAAACTTTGATTTGAGTATGGGCTATCGTCAAGTCAAATCAGAACCAACGATGTTCGTAATGTTGTCTTACTCGTGGTTGATCCCTCGAGCAAACACCATTACATCTTTTGGTCTGACCAATGCTATCACCATGTTCACATGACGGTGGAAGTCCAGTGATATGGAAACTCCGATGAGTTGCTGTTGAGCCCATCAGCAACATTTTGTCTCCCCCATGATTCATGTTGAACATTAAGCTAGTATTGGGAACTTTGTAACCATTGCCTTCATGTTGCGTTCATGAGGTATATGTTTGGTGCAAGAAGTGGCTTTCTCCAAGTTCACGTGCATTAGGTGCAAGTTGTCGTCGTGAATTCGAGAAAGTTAATTTTTGCTTCCTCGGGAATCATCCCAAGTCAGTCATGCATGTGCGAAGTATACTATGGCTTGAGAGACTAGCTACCTCCATTCCATCGGTATTTCCTACCACACCAAGCCACTGATTGATTTGTTCAAAGAAAAAAAGTTCATGCACTAACCCTGAAGGGCCCGGACGGATATGCACAATACTTCGTTATCCCAATGATGGTTCCCAACCTGAACTCGATAGTGTTTTTATTATAAGACTACTACGTGGTCATTCTTGTCTTGGACAACCTGCTCACATGTATGTAGCAGAACCGACTCATGTTTTGGAGCCTGCTATCATAGTTCATATCCCAAGAATCTCTCAACGTCATCTCGTCGATTTGTGTTGCAAACTTTCTTTCGGACATGCTGAGTCTGGAATATCCTGACACCAACCAGATCTGAATCTCAGGCAGATACGATGGTTGGAACTTTCCCAACAGTTGCATTTTGTTCCCAGTTTGCACCGCCATTGTGCCAATTCCCCATGCGGATGCCTTCTCGGTAGTTGCTATCCATGATCATCTTCAAGAGTGGTCCTGTCATGGGTCCCATCCGTTTCCGGTGATAAGCAAAAGTCATCCATTGCGTTGTCTTCAACAAGGTAGTCCACATCATCCATCCTAGTCTGAGTATGCAATTTCTTCGAGCTCTTTCAAACAATCAATTGTAATTTGCCTTAAGCTGGTATGAAGAGTTTCAATGATCTATGGATCAAAAGTAATTCTTTTTGCCACTTAAGGGAACAGTCCAATGAGTCACCTTTCCCAAGGTGCCCCGTTACGGGATCATGGCAATTATTTCCTCCCCACATTGACACCATCCACCATCTTTCTAAGTGTGGAATTGTTGCCCACCAAATCAAACCCTGTCATTGTTCTTCCATCCCTCTCGATGTGTTTTGTGTCTCAACTCGAGATGTTTCAACATCTCATTCCGCAAGTGATATTGTATAGCTCGATCTTCGAGAAGACCAATCCTAGTAGGGTTTCTTTCCATTGTCATCGCGTGGATGAAGATCTCAAAAGCGAGGATGTCAAGATCAACGTATGCAACGAATCAACAACCTTATGAGGTGCAACCTGGATCGTGAAGATTATGTTAGCTTGTGTTCCCCCCTTCACCTTACCCTACGCTTGAATCTCGGGACGAGATTCTTGTTTAGTGGGGGTGAGCTGCCACAGCCCCAGTTCAGCCCTTGCTTGACTTTGCTTGTTCATCATGCCATCATGTTTAAATTCCAAAGAAACTTGAAATGGGGATTGCCTAAACCCCTAGCATCAAAGGAAGTCACTAGGTTCAACTAAAATATTTTCAGTAAATCCAAATGGCTTTCAAAAAATTCATCATTTATGAAAATGCTGTAAACAGTAACCAGAGGTGATGCACATTTTTCCATGACATATTTGGGCTCTAAATTAAATCATACTTTATTTGCATTTGGGCATTTAAAAGCTATAAAATATTTTAAATGCTCAAATAATCATAAACTAAAATGTTTACTGTTGGATCTATTATAAACAGTGGCCATGATTAGTTTCATGATTTTTGGAAATGTCTTAGCATTTTAATTAAGTCAAACAATTGCAGAAAAAATAGAAAACAGAAACTAAATTAGAAAGAGAGAGAGAGAGAGAGTAACCTCACCTGGCCTCCTTGTAGTCTGGCCCAGTTTCCGCCGGCCCAGTCCACCTCCTCCTCCCTCCTACTCTCTTCAACCTCCTACCAGTAGGCCGAGGCGTGACGACGCACGCGCGCGCGAGCTCCTCCTCCTGCTTCCCCCTCGCCCTATCTCCGTGCCACGGGAACAGCCTCGACCCCCTCTGCCTCTCCCTCACTCTGGATCTCTCTCCCTCTCCTCTAGCTCTCTCCCCCTCGCACCACCCGAACGCGCCCGCCGCCGCCGACGTGCACCACCATGGCCATCGCCTCCCCCTCGCCTCTCCGACATGCCTAGGAGCTCCGGCACTGACGCCTACGCTTCTCTGTCGACTCACGCGACGCCAAACGCTCCGTAGCGTCATCATCGCCATCGTCTTCAACCTCGGGAGCCGTTTACCGCCGGCGTCGATTCGCCGTCGCCAAGCCATCCCCGAGCAAGCTGAGCCCCTCTTCGTGATCGCCGTGAGCCCCGCCATCTTTCCCCCCTCTCCCATGTTCATTTATGTTCTATAGGCATGCTAGCCACCGGACCCAAGAGCTCACCGCCACCACGCTCGTCGTCGCCGGCGAATAGGCTAGCAACCTTCGTGTCCGAGCACTGCTACGTGTTTAGCATGCTCCCAGAAACCCAACACCACCATCAGCTAGCCCTCCCGTGCACCGCAACGTCGACCCCGAGCTTGACCGAACTTCGGCCGCCGCGGACTTGCTCGCCGTCGTTAGCTCCGGCCACCATAGGCTCGGCCTCCACCACCACTAGACGCGCGCCTGCAAGAGCTCTCCAACGAGTCCAAGAACAGCCTCGCCCATGCCCTGTGGGCGTTTTCCGAGCCGCACCACTGTCTCGGGCCTCGCCGGCGTCGAGTCGTCGGTGGTTTTGACCCCCGCTGACCATTGATCGGGTGGGCCCAGTTTGACCCCCTGGGTCACTAACGTGCGGGCCCCAGGCCACTAACTAAACTAGGATTAGTATTAGTTTAACGCTAACTAAACTTAGTTAGTTTAATTGACACTGACAGAGGGGACCCACAGGTCAGGGTTGACCTGGACCATCTCAGTTGAACGCTGATGTCACAGTGACGCAGTGCTGACGCAATAACTCATATTCTGGATTTAAGTTTATTCAGGAAATTCCTGAAAATGCCAAAAACTTCTAAAAATCATAGAAAATTATCTATAACTCCAAATAAGATAAATTGTATATGAAAAATGTTCGGAAAAATCCAATCTTTCCATCTGTACTAGTTTCATGCATGTTAGAACAATTTAACCTTGCTGTTTAGGTGAAACAACTTAATGCACTAATATGACTTCATAAAATGGGTTTGCATTTGAATCTTTCGTTCAAATGGACTCATTTCAGTATGTTCTAGCTTGCATTAGCCCAAAACACATTCATATTGCCATGTCATAGCATGCATCATATTGTTGCATATCATCATGTGTTGATTGTGTTCTTTCTCAGTTGCCGGTGTTTGTCCCCCCTTAGTAGACATTGATCCAGCGATGAATTCGATGACACCAATGAAGAACTATACTATGTTCAGAAGTGCCAGGCAAGCAAAACCCCCTTGTTCATTCCGATACAAACGCACTCTCTTTTACTGCATTAGGACAACAACGATTCAACTATTACATGATGCGGTAGTTGAACCCCTTTCCTTTGCATGACCTGTCATTGCCACAATAAATAGATGAAACCCACTAGCATGAGTAGGAGTTGTTTGAGCCCTGATGTTCCTACTCATTCATGTTTGCTTGTCATGCCTGCTATTTCTTAGAGTTTTGTCAGGTCTGATTCATCGGGGATGAATTGGAAAGTTGTGAACATGTCCTACTGTGTGTGAGCTAAGTGTGTGAACACGATTTGGTAAAGGTGGCGGTGAGAGGCCATGTAGGAGTACATGGTGGGTTGTCTCATTGAAACCGTTCTCAGGAACTGAGTTCTCTGTTTGTGATCCATGAAACAGCTACTACCACACATTGGGCCCTGAAATATGACCCCGCTCGACTTACTGACCCCTCTCGTCCTCTGTCCAGGAGTTGCAACTAGTTTCTGGTGTTTATAGGATATGTGTTGGCGGCCGTGCGTAGCGCTGACCCTAGGGGTGGGCTATGATGCGGTAGATACACTGTGGCACGGTGTACCGGGCGCCCGTTTCGTGTCTCGGGAACCCTGCACACATCGTTTGGGGCTGTGAGCGAAACTCCGGCCGGATCTCCTCGCGGATGGAACCCGAATAGGCGATAAACCTGGACTATAGACTTGTGCGGTTAGTCAGGTCGTGGTCTACACCCACATCGGCTTTCGCTTGAAGTCTGCCGAGCACATGTCGTGTGCAGACGCTAAGTGGTGGAAACATGTGTGACGAAGCACACCCCTGCAGGGTATAAAACTATTCGAATAGCCGTGTCTGCGGTAAAGGACTTCTGGGTTGCCTATAACAGTTCATAGACAAGTGAAAGTGGATAATCTAAAACTCGCAAGATAAGCGTGAGTGCTATGGATGGCGTTCTCGTATGGAGACGGGAGCGGATCCATAGTGGTGTATTGATATGGTGAATATGTGGACTCGTGTGCGCCACCTCAAAAGAGTTGCTTGCAGTCGTAGTTCAGGTTAGCCACTGAGTCAAAGCTGGCTTGCTGCAGTTAAACTCCACTACCCCTTTGTTGATACCGATGCATATGTAGTTAGTTCTGATGTAAGTCTTGCTGGGTACATTTGTACTCACGTTTTCCTATTCTATGTTTTTGCAGAGAGACGTCAGTCTCGCTAGTAGTTTCGTGTGTACTTCGACGTTTAGCTTGATACCTCAGCTACGATCTTGTGCCCTCGGCAGGATCTGGTAGATAGTCAGGCTTCTCAGCCTTTTTCATTTGTAGATGTCTGTACTCAGACATGTTAAGCTTCCGCATGTGCTTTGATTTGTATGCTATGATTGTTGGGTCATGAGACCCATGTGTAATATCTCGCTCCTCGGAGCGAAATGAATAAATATTTGAGTCGTAGAGTTATGTTGTGATGCCATGTTGTATTTACACATATCGAGCATATTGTGTGTATGATTGAAATGCTTGGTATGTGTGGGATCCGGCATTCTAGTTGTTTATCCTTGGCAGCCTCTCTTTTGGGGAAATGTAGTCTAGTGCTTCCATGAGCCATAGTAGTCCGCTACAGCCCGGTTCACCGGAGTCCTGCTAGCCCAGCACTACTGCTCAGGACACTTGACTGGACGGCATGTGTTTCACTTGGTTCCTGTGTCTGTCCCCTCGGGGAAATGTCACGCGGTGACATCCGGAGTCCTGCCTAGCCTGCTACAGCCCGGGTTCCCAGAGTCTTGTAAGCCCAGTGCTACAGCCCTGATTCACACGCTGCTGACCGACATGCTCGATGTGATTCATGTATGCCTGTCCCCATAGGTTGGTGTCGCTTTGGGTTCATGACGAGCCATGTCAGCCCGGGTTCCATGTCATATGGATGCTAGCGACACTATCATATATGTGAGCGAAAAGGCGCAAACGGTCCTGGGCCATGGTAAGGCGACACCCGTGGGAATACCGTGCGTGAGGCCGCAATGTGATATGAAGTGTTACCGGCTAGATCGATGTGACTTGGAATTGAGGTCCTGACAGCTTTGGTATCAGAGCCTAACTGCCTGTAGGGTTACCAAGCCAAACCGGTCGAAGTCGAGTCTAGAAATGCTCTAGTTATGTAAGGGAATTGATTATGGAAGGGAATGTAAGGCTATTTTTCCTCCTTTGCCCTATGCCCTTCTGATCTGAGTCAACCTCTTCTTTTCTAACTGGATTAAGAACTAGGCCTTCTCATCTATCTATCAGGATGACGTGTTACTAATCCATAGACTTATAGAATTGATAGTTTCAAGCCTCAGTTCCGTTCCTACAACTTCCGTATGTTGACAGTTGATCTCGGAACCTTGATATTGTGTTGTTGAGTGGTTATGCCACCATTTTGCAGGATGTCTCAAATCTTTTGAGCATTTACAGCCGTTATGCTGTCCGAGTCATCCCAGGTCTCTAACTAGTCTGATGCATTTGAAAATTCCTTCTTCCCGTTTCAGATGTCCTTTTGGGCCAGAATAAGCACACTAACGGTCTGTTGAGGTACTCTACTCCTCGACATATATGTTGGAGCTATTATTATGACCTTAGGTGTTTAGGGAGTCACCTAGTAATCTAGCCATGTTTTGTGTTCCTGGTGTGATGATTCTGGCCATAATTCTCAAAAGCATCCTGTGATGTTATTAGTTAGTAGGTATTCTATTCCTGGGTTCTTGAACCCGATATTCACCTTACTTAATTCATGTTGATAGTGCTTGCTAGTTCCTTTAGGATATTAGTAACCTTTGCATTAGTCCTCGAGGTCCGTGGTATTTCCTTCTTCCAAATACTATGAACCACTTATCGCAGAAGTTTGTTGGATCAAAAGATCACAATCAGAGTGCTCTTGATGAGTTCATCGTTCTACATTGCGAATCTTCCGGTTCTACCTTTCTACATGGGTTATCCGGAAGAAATGTTGAGCTTGCTCGGCATACTAATCCATGCATCCACAACTCAAAAAGTTAATATGTTCCTTTGAGTTGTCCCTCTCTTTAGTTGTATCATGATCTCCGTCTATCACTTGATATTTAAGAGCATGTCTTGCATTCATGCTCATCGATACCTCTTATTCTTGTGGTCTGTCAAGCCATTCTATTCTGGAATGACTAGGAGAAACAAACTCCAGTACCTCATCCATACTTAGGATTGGGTCAAAGCAGTTGTATTCCGCAGGTCAAAATGCCAATCCAGCTTCTGATTCCGTTCTACCCAGAAGTATTGCCTCTTGATGTCAGGAATATCATGAGAATTGCACCATCTCTTATGAATTCTTGACGCAGTGATACTTCTTGCAATTATTGTTCATCCCTCGGTTCCCATGCTATTGTAACCGGAATACCGACAAGTGAACCGTGATGTGTGAAATCAATACTCCTAGCAACTAGTTGCTTGGTAGTTAATGGACAATATTCTCATTCTTAGCGTGTTGGTTATTGAGTCATCATTCTAAGATTGATCATGCTACCTAGTCCATTTTCCTGGTGCACTCGTCGATCAAGAGTTGGGACTGTGTCTATCCTTGGTTATTTGATCATATCGCCATGCCCAGAAAGCAAGATTGTTCTCGAGCTTAGTGGCATATCGGTGGTTCGTGATTTTCCGAATATCTTCTCGGAAGTGTTACCAGGTTGTCACCTGACCGCTATGTTCAGTTCATGATCAAGTTGGTTTCTTGTAGCCACACCTTTTCTCCAAGAATCGGTGTTGGATACCCCTGAGCTAGTTGGTTAAGCTAAACAACAACTTGGAGAGTTGGAAGATAAAAGCTTGTTTGACCTAGTTCATGTTAAGGGATATCTTTTTTGTGTGTGGGTGTGTTGAAGAAAGATGATATCTTCACCAATTAGTCCTCATGATTAGTTGTTGGATTTATTGTCTTGTCAAAACTTTGACTTGAGTATGGGCTATCGTCAAGTCAACTCAGAACCAACGATGTTCATAATGTTGTCTTACTCGTGGTTGATCCCTCGAGCAAACACCATTACATCTTTTGGTCTGACCAATGCTATCACCGTGTTCACATGATGGTGGAAGTCCAGTGATATGGAAACTCCGATGAGTTGCTGTTGAGCCCATCAGCAACATTTTGTCTCCCCCATGATTCATGTTGAACATTAAGCTAGTATTGGGAACTTTGTAACCATTGCCTTCATGTTGCGTTCATGAGGTATATGTTTGGTGCAAGAAGTGGCTTTCTCCAAGTTCATGTGCATTAGGTGCAAGTTGCCGTCGTGAATTCGAGAAAGTTAATTTTTGCTTCCTCGGGAATCATCCCAAGTCAGTCATGCACGTGCGAAGTATACTATGGCTTGACAGATTAGCTACCTCCATTCCATCGGTATTTCCTACCACACCAAGCCACTGATTGATTTGTTCAAAGAAAAGAAGTTCATGCACTAGCCCTGAAGGGCCCGGACGGATATGCACAAGACTTCGTTATCCCAATGATGGTTCCCAACTAGAACTCGATAGTGTTTTTATTATAAGACTACTACGTGGTCATTCTTGTCTTGGACAACCTCCTCACATGTATGTAGCAGAACCGGCTCATGTTTTGGAGCCTGCTATCATAGTTCATATCCCGAGAATCTCTCAACATCATCTCATCGATTTGTGTTGCAAACTTTCTTTCGGACATGCTGAGTCTGGAATATCCTGACACCAACCAGATTTGAATCTCAGGCAGATATGATGCTTGGAACTTTCCCAACAGTTGCATTTTGTTCCCAGTTTGCACCGCCATTGTGCCAATTCCCCATGGGGATGCCTTCTCGGTAGTTGCTATCCATGATCATCTTCAAGAGTGGTCCTGTCATGGGTCCCATCCGTCTCTGGTGATAAGCAAAAGTCATCCATTGCGTTGTCTTCAACAAGGTAGTCCACATCATCCATCCTAGTCTGAGTATGCAATTTCTTCGAGCTCTTTCAAACAATCAATTGTAATTTGCCTTAAGCTGGTATGAAGAGTTTCAATGATCTATGGATCAAAAGTAATTCTTTTTGCCACTTAAGGGAACAGTCCAACGAGTCACCTTTCCCAAGGTGCCCTGTTACGGGATCATGGCAATTATTTCCTCCTCACGTTGACACCATCCACCATCTTTCTAAGCGTGGAATTGTTGCCCACCAAATCAAACCCTGTCATTGTTCTTCCATCCCTCTCGATGTGTTTTGTGTCTCAACTCGAGATGTTTCAACATCTCATTCCGCAAGTGATATTGTATAGCTCGATCTTCGAGAAGACCAATCCTAGTAGGGTTTGTTTCCATTGTCGTCGCGTGGATGAAGATCTCAAAAGCGAGGATGTCAAGATCAACGTATGCAATGAATCAACAACCTTATGAGGTGCAACCTGGATCGTGAAGATTATGTTAGCTTGTGTTCCCCCCTTCACCTTACCCTACGCTTGAATCTCGGGACGAGATTCTTGTTTAGTGGGGGTGAGCTGCCACAGCCCCAGTTTAGCCCTTGCTTGACTTTGCTTGTTCATCATGCCATCATGTTTAAATTCCAAAGAAACTTGAAATGGGGATTGCCTAAACCCCTAGCATCAAAGGAAGTCACTAGGTTCAACTAAAATATTTTCAGTAAATCCAAATGGCTTTCAAAAAAGTTCATCATTTATGAAAATGCTGTAAACAGTAACCAGAGGTGATGCACATTTTTCCATGACATATTTGGGCTCTGAATTAAATCGTACTCTATTTGCATTTGGGCATTTAAAAGCTATAAAATATTTTAAATGCTCAAATAATCATAAACTAAAATGTTTACTGTTGGATCTATTATAAACAGTGGCCATGATTAGTTTCATGATTTTTGGAAATGTCTTAGCATTTTAATTAAGTCAAACAATTGCAGAAAAAATAGAAAACATAAACTAAATTAGAAAGAGAGAGAGAGAGAGAGAGAGTAACCTCACCTGGCCTCCTTGTGGTCTGTCCCAGTTTCTGCCGGCCCAGTCCACCTCCTCCTCCCTCCTACTCTCTTCAACCTCCTACCAGTAGGCAGATGCGTGTCGACGCACGCGAGCCCGAGCTCCACCTCCTGCTTCCCCCTCGCCCTGTCTCCACGCCATGGGAACGGCCTCAACCCCCTCTGCCTCTCCCTCACTCTGTTGCTCTCTCCCTCTCCTCTAGCTCTCTCCCCCTCGCACCACCCGAACGCGCCCACCGCCACCGACGTGCACCACCGTGGCCACCGCCTCCCCCTCGCCTCTCCGACATGCCTAGGAGCTCCGCCACTGACGACTACGCCTCTCTGTCGACTCACGCGACGCCAAACGCTCCATAGCGTCATCATCGCCATCGTCTTCAACCTCGGGAGCCGTTCACCGCCGACGTCGATTCGCCGTCGCCATGCCATCCCCGAGCAAGCTGAGCCCCTCTTCGTGATCGCCGTGAGCCCCGCCATCTTTCCCCCCTCTCCCATGTTCATTTATGTTCTATAGGCATGCTAGCCACCGGACCCAAGAGCTCACCGCCACCGCGCTCGTCGTCGTCGCCGAATAGGCTAGCAACCTTCGTGTCCGAGCACTGCTACGTGTTTAGCACGCTTCCAGAAACCCAACACCACCATCAGCTAGCCCTCCCGAGCACCGGAACGTCGACCCCGAGCTTGACCGAACTCCGGCCGCCGCGGACTTGCTCGCCGTCATTGGCTCCCGCCACCATAGGCCCGGCGTCAACCACCACTAGACGCGCGCCTGCAAGAGCTCTCCAACGAGTCCAAGAACAGCCTCGCCCGTGCCCTATGGGCGTTTTCCGAGCCGCACCACCGTCTCGGGCCTCGCCGGCGTCGAGTCGCCGGTGGGTTTGACCCCCGCTGACCATTGATCGGGTGGGCCCAGTTTGACCCCCTGGGTCACTAAAGTGTGGGCCCCAGGCCACTAACTAAACTAGGATTAGTATTAGTTTAACGCTAACTAAACTTAGTTAGTTTAATTAACACTGACAGCGGGGACCCAGAGGTCAGGGTTGACCTGGACCGTCTCAGTTGACCGCTGACGTCACAGTGACGCAGTGCTGACGCAATAACTCATATTCTGGATTTAAGTTTATTCAGGAAATTCCTGAAAATACCAAAAACTTCTAAAAATCATAGAAAATTATCTATAACTCCAAATAAGATAAATTGTGTATGAAAAATGATCGGAAAAATCCAATCTTTCCATCTGTACTAGTTTCATGCATGTTAGAACAATTTAACCTTGCTGTTTAGGTGAAACAAGTTAATGCACTAATATGACTTCATAAAATGGGTTTGCATTTGAATCTTTGGTTCAAATGGACTCATTTCAATATGTTCTAGCTTGCATTAGCCCAAAACACATTCATATTGCCATGTCATAGCATGCATCATATTGTTGCATATCGTCATGTGTTGGTTGTGTTCTTTCTCAGTTGCCGGTGTTTGTCCCCCCTCAGTAGACATTGATGCAGCGATGAATTCGATGACACCGATGAAGAACTATACTATCTTCAGAAGTGCCAGGCAAGCAAAACCCCCTTGCTCATTCCGATACAAACCCACTCTCTCGCTCCTGCTCTCTTTTACTGCATTAGGACAACAACGATTCAACTATTACATGTTGCGGTAGTTGAACCCCTTTCCTTTGCATGACCTGTCATTGCCACAGTAAATAGATGAAACCCACTAGCATGAGTAGGAGTTGTTTGAGCCCTGATGTGCCTACTCATTCACGTTTGCTTGTCATGCCTGCTATTTCTTAGAGTTGTGTCAGGTCTGATTCATCGGGGATGAATTGGAAAGTTGTGAACATGTCCTACTTTGTGTGAGCTAAGTGTGTGAACACGATTTGGTAAAGGTAGCGGTGAGAGGCCATGTAGGAGTACATGGTGGGTTGTCTCATTGTAACCGTTCTTAGGAACTGAGTTCTCTGTTTGTGATCCATGAAACAGCTACTACCACACATTGGGCCCTGAAATATGACCCCGCTCGACTTACTGGCCCCTCTCGTCCTCTGTCCAGGAGTTGCAACTAGTTTCTGGTGTTTACAAGATATGTGTTGGCGGCCGTGCGTAGCGCTGACCATAGGGGTGGGCTATGATGTGGTAGATACACTGTGGCACGGTGTACCGGGCGCCCGTTTGGTGTCTCGGGAACCCTGCACACATCGTTTGGGGCTGTGAGCGAAACTCCGGCCGGATCTCCTCGCGGATGGAACCCGAATAGGCGATAAACCTGGACTAGAGACTTTTGCGGTTAGTCAGGTTGTGGTCTACACCCACGTCGGCTTTCGCTTGAAGTCTGCCGAGGACATGTCGTGTGCAGATGCTAAGTGGTGGAAACATGTGTGACGAAGTACACCCCTGAAGGGTATAAAACTATTCTAATAGCCGTGTCCGCGGTAAAGGACTTCTGGGTTGCCTATAATAGTTCATAGACAAGTGAAAGTGGATACTCTAAAACTCGCAAGATAAGCATGAGTGCTATGGATGGCGTTCTCGTAGGGAGACGGGAGCGGATCCATAGTGGTATATTGATATGGTGAATATGTGAACTCATGTGCGCCACCTCAAAAGAGTTGCTTGTAGTCGTAGTTTAGGTTAGCCACTGAGTCAAAGCTGGCTTGCTGCAGTTAAACTCCACTACCCTTTGTTGATACCGATGCATATGTAGTTAGTTCTGATGTAAGTCTTGCTGGGTACATTTGTACTCACATTTGCCTATTCTATGTTTTTGCAGAGAGACGTCAGTCTCGCTAGTAGTTCCGTGTGGACTTCGACTCTTAGCTTGATACCTCAGCTACGATCTTGTGCCCTCGATAGGATCTGGTAGATAGTCCGGCTTCTCAGCCTTTTTCATTTGTAGATGTCTGTACTCAGACATGTTAAGCTTCCGCATGTGCTTTGATTTGTATGCTATGATTATTGGGTCATGAGACCCATGTTTGTAATATCTTGCTCCTCAAAGCCTAATGAATAAATATTTGAGTCGTAGAGTTATGTTGTGATGCCATGTTGTATTTACACATATCGATCATATTGTGTGTATGATTGAAATGCTTGGTATGTGTGGATCCGACAATCTAGTTGTTTATCCTTGGCAGCCTCTCTTATGGGGAAATGTTGTCTAGTGCTTCCATGAGCCATAGTAGTCTGCTACAGCCCGGTTCACTGGAGTCCTGCTAGCCCAGCACTACTGCTCAGGACACTTGACTGGCCGGCATGTGTTTCACTTGGTTCATGTGTCTGTCCCCTCGGGGAAATGTCACGCGGTGACATCCGGAGTCCTGCCTAGCCTCCTACAGCCCGGGTTCCCGGATTCCTCTTAGCCCAGTGCTATAGCCCGGATTCAGACGCTGCTGACCGACATGCTCGATGTGATTCATGTATGCCTGTCACCATAGGTTGGTGCCGCTTTGGGTTCATGACTAGCCATGTCGGCCTGGGTTCCCTGTCATATGGATGCTCGCGACACTATCATATACATGAGCCAAAAGGCGTAAACGGTCCCGGGCCATGGTAAGGCGACACCCGTGGGAATACCGTGCGTGAGGCCGCAAAGTGATATGAAGTGTTACCGGCTAGATCGATGTGACTTGGAATCGGGGTCCTGACAGATCCGTGGGCCTTCTACGGGCCAAAGGATTCCTGGGCCTTCTATGGGGCATATAATCATTTTGCCAAACATGGGACATACTATTTGTGGACCATAACAGGCCGTTAATAGGCTGTATTTGATAACGCTATGAAAATAGCCCAACAGGTTAACTGGCCACAAACGGGTCGAATGTAACCATGGGTTGAATTTGGCCCACAAACGAAACGGGCCAGTAACGGACCATAACTAACCAAATTCTAGAAATGAGCCCAAGAATAAATGCGCCCTTAGAAGGCCAAAAGGTAACAGAGGCTGGAAACGACTGATGGAATAATGGACCCTTAATGGGAATAAAGCGATACACTGTTCATTATGGGCAAGTTTCATCTTGGTCCTTTAGTGGGCCTTGAGTTACAAAGGGCCTCATATGGGCCGAAAGACATCATGGGCCATACATGGGCCGGAAGTTACAATGGTCTGGAATCATATTGGAATGCCCAGATGAAGCTACTAGGCTTAATTCTGATAGGCCGTAACGGGCCGGGAGTTAGCGGGCCATAAATGGGCTATATACGAACAAGCCGTTAACAGGCTTTCCGTGGGCCGGCCCGTTACCTTTTGACCAAATCAAATGGGACGACCTTTTCACCAGGACGGGCCTCTGTTGGGCCGTGCCATGTGTCGATATATCATATGCGCCTCCTTTCCAATGAGCGGATGACATCTGTCCCAATGTTGAGCCAACACGTGTTACCTTTGGCCAATGAGAATTTTACACGTGGAAAATCCCCATCTGTCCGGGCTGTTAACGGATTATCGGATCCAAAACCGGACCCGATAGCTTAACGGTGACCTGTTACGGTGGATGCCATGTGTCGGTTACCATTGACGAAAACACTTCCATGACACGCCATTTATCATCATCGAAGTGGACACTTCCATGATGCTAATTTTGGTAATGTCATGGAACACTTCTACGACAACACATGTATGACTATCTTGATTCTGTCATAAAATCGTCATGGGTGTACATGCATGACAGAAAACGTGACCTACTGTGACAAACACGTATCATCACAAAAGTGTTTTTTTGTAGTTCTAGCGCCGCTCCGCCGGACTAGATGTCAAGAGCCGGCTTGGCTGTCCTCAACGTGGCAGTGAAGGACATCTTGGACCAGTTCAACGCCCATGGCGCTACACTCGTGAAGTCCTAGAACGAGCTGCTGGCGACGCAGATGTCCGTCCGGGTATGCTCTCAAACTTGCTTCGAATTCTTGTAATCTTCAGTGAGGGCGCACCAGTGCACCCATTGGGTGTAGCCCCCGAGTTCCAGACCGGCTGCTGAGTAGGCGGGCTGGAACTTCAAGGTGTGCTTCCAAATGTTGAAGTGTCGCTTTTGTCGCAGGACTACCATAACCTGCGCGGCTGCTTACAACTCCTAGAACCAGGCGCTGGCCAAGCGGACTGCCGACCTGAACTAGAGCCGAGGTATGTATAGCCGTCTTTTAGTGGGGTTGCGCAAGCGCACCCGCTGGGTGTAGCCCCCGAGATTCAGGCCGACTGCTGAGCACTCGCGCCAGATCTTCCAGCAACTACTTATTCTTGGTTGATGCTGACGTTTCTTTCTTGTCTTGGCAGAGGCCTCCGCTCAGCTGCAGATGCGCGTGGGAGAGCTCGAGACCGAGCTCCATGCCAACGAGAAGGAGCACGGCCAGGCCACCAAGGAGTGCGACCGACTAGTGAAGGAGCTGGCGGACTTGGGGGAGAAGCACAAGGCGAAGATCCGATAGTTGAAAGACGGCAAGGCACTCCTCAACACCGAGTTTGAGATTGAGCGCTCTGGCTGGGTCAAAAGGGAGAAGCTGCAGTCGGAGGGCTACGGGGTGATCGAGGACATGGTTGAAAGGAACTCCTTTCCTCATTTGATGCCTAGTTGCTGACTGCTGCAGGAACCGTCTTCTAAACTCTTGGTCTTCTTCTGGACAGAGTTTCTCCCTGGTGGCTCCGTTGCCGTTTGCTTGGCCATCAGGCGCGACTCGATCAGCGAAGGAGGATGGGTGTAGACATTCTGCCAAATGCGCCCCGGACCCTGGGCGAGCAGCTCATGGCCATCAAGATGCGCCTTGAGCCGACGCACCGTCTGCTCTGCCGTCTTCAGCGCTCCGGGTCGCAGGTCCTGGAGGTGCTCTGGCTGGATGCTCATGTTCCTCACACTCCCAGTCGAACTACTGACTGGCTGGAGGCGACAGCCGAGCGGTTCGAGGCCTGGAAGGGCTCTGCGGCTCGGGCAGGCGTTTGGACTACGCTGGAGTTCGTCAAGGCCTAGTACATGGACGTGAGGTTGGCCCAACTGGCCACCTTCCGCAGGAGGCCCGACCCGAGCTGGAGGCGGTGCGTGACGACCTCGTCAAACGTGCGGTGACCCTTGCCGAGTAGGCCGACACCAACGTCTTCATTCTAGAGCGGGATGAAGATGGCGTTGTGGGGCCGCCTTCGTTGTTCGGGCTAAACCCGGAGGAGGGGGGACTCGGCAGAGGAGATCGCCTCCAGCGATGAGGGCGAAGAGGACGAGGGTGAGGAAGGTGAGGACGTCGCACCGAATGCTGGAGCCACCAGACAGGCTCCGACCGATCGGCACTCCGCTAGCGAGCTGTGGGATACTATGTTCACCTCCGCCGACGCCGAACAGGCCGAGACCCGAGAGTTAGACGCTCCACCAGCCGGCACCTCAGCCACCACAGACTTGTCCACGCCTTCCGCAGCGCCCTTGGCCTAGGCGCCCCTTTATCCTTAGATTTTCACTGTCTTACGCTTTGAACAAACATGTCAATTATGCGTAGTTCCACCCACTGGGGTGAACTTCAAACTACATTGAATGCCGGCCTCGAGCCTTTTGCTATGTAATCTTATTCTCACACATGCTTGTGCTTTTGCCGGGTTCTGGCATGGTTTTGCTTTTGTTCTATTCAGCCTTTTCTTTTGCTGCCTTTTGTTGGCTGCTGCCCTGCTAGCCGGACAGCCACGCTGCGGTCTGTGGCTCAGTCAGGGACTTGGCTGTTTAGAATAGGTAAGTTGCTTCGGCCGCCTAGAACATAGCGAGGCAATCGAGAAGCCGGCCGACCAGCTGCTGAGCAGCCGGGCGGGTGAGGCGAGGGGCCGTCTTGGCACAAGTTGGCATTCTTCCTTAGTCATTTTTTCGTGTGGACATCATTTCCGACCTTTAGCTCTTCTAAGCCGGACAGTCGCGCTGCGAGCTGTAGCTAAGGGGAAGAGAGGGCTCAACTGTCGGCACACAACTTAACTGACTTCAGGTGGTGCCAACTCGGGTCAAGGTGGCGAGCCCCCGGGCTGGCTGACTGGACCCGGTGCAGGGCGAAAGAATGAAATAATACATTCATTGGTGAAGCTTATCATATAGATAAAAAGGTAGCCCCCGAGTGCACCTCGGAGGACCTGTTGTCTTTCCTTAATACAAAATGTAGCATGGTACATACACTGCATCAACTATAAAATCGTCCGAGAAGATTCGCGTTCCATGGGCACTCTGTCTCTTTGCCGGAATCGTCCCTCTTGCGTACCCTGGGCTTTTGTGCATCGATGATGTAGTAGGAGTCGTTGCCCAGGGCCTTGCCGATGATGAAAGGCCCCTCCCAAGGGCCCGAGAGCTTGTGCAGGCCGGCTGTTCGCTGGATCAGCCTGAGCACAAGCTCCCCTCCGTGGAAGGATCATGGCCTGACCTTCCGGCTGTGGTAGTGGCGCATGCTCTACTGGTAGCGGCGGACCGGCTGAGTGCCAGCAGCCGGGCCTCTTCCAGTAGATCAACAATGTCTTCTCACGCCTCCTTCGCTTCTGCCTCCATGTACATGGTGATGCGAGGCGAGTCGAACTCGATGTTAGTTGGGATGACAGCCTCGGCCCCGTACATGAGGAAGAAGGGAGTGAAGCCGGTTGCTTTGTTTGGTGTAGTCCGGAGACTCCAAAGGACGGTCGGTAGCTCCTCGATCCAGCAGCCAGCCGAGCACTCCAGCGGCTTGACCAGTCAGGGCTTGATGTCGGATAGGATGAGGCCGTTTGCTCGCTCCACCTGGCTGTCTGACTGTGGATGGGCAACGGACTCTATGTCCAGTCAGATGCCCTGCGTCGCGCTAAAACGGGCCAGACGCGTTTGGCAAAGTTTGTGTCGTTGTCGGTGATGATGATGTGCGGGATGCCGTATCGGACGATGATATCCGCAATGAAGGTCACAGCAGTCGGACCATTCAGCTTCTTGATTGGCTTTGTTTCGATCCACTTCGTGAACTTGTCCACGGCGACCAGCAGATGGGTCATGCCGCCGCGCACTGTCTTGTACGGCCCACCATGTCCAGCCCCCACATGACGAACAGCAAAGTGAGGGGGATGGTATTGAGTGCAGAGGTCGGCAGGTGTTGCTTGGAGCTAAAGCATTGGCACCCCTTGCACTTGCGGACCACCTCTTTGGCAACGAGGGATCTATAGGCGGCATGGTGGCCGCATTCTCCTTGATGGATGTCTTGGAGGATCGCTATGCCTTTCTCCAGCTCCACGCAGCACTGGAAGACACCAGTCACACTTCGCCCGACGAGCTCTCTGTTCACTATTGTGTATGCCACTACCCGGTGCTGCACCTACCGGGCCAAAATCTCGTCGGCTGGTGGCTCTCGGCTTCCCAGGAAGTTGAGGATCAGCTTCGCCTAGGATGGTGCTTCTACCACTGTCATGACTGCAATCGGTACTGGGGCGGTTGGGTTGGGAGGCGGTGGGTTGGAGCCGGCCGCTGCTTGTTGCGTTTCGAAAGTCCCCGGGCCGACTGCTGCAGTCCCGGGCCGGGTTCTGAAGTCCCCAGGCCAGGTTCGATTGCCGCAGCCCCCGGGCCGCTTGCCGAAGTCCCCAAGATGGATCCGACTTCTTCGAGGTCACCCGGCACGAAGATGACTCTGATTCTAGCGAAGGTTTGATAGACGGCTTGCGCACGCACTGGAGGGAGATGCCAGCTAGTATGGCCTGCTGGCTGGAGCCGATCCAGGCCAGGGCATCCGCTTACTCGTTGTCGGCCCGTGGTACATGGAGGAATTCACACCCGTCGAAGTGCCCGTTGATCTGCTGGACAAGGAAGCGGTTGCTTGCCATGTTTGTGTGCTTGGCGTCCCAGTGACTAGAAGACTGCTAGACTACCAAATCCGAGTCGCTGTAGCATAGAATCCAGCGGATGCCGACCTCCTTGGCTAGTCGGAGACCGTGGACAAGTGCTTTGTAGTCGGCCACGTTGTTGGAGGCGGCGAAGTGGATTTGCAACGTGTACTTGATCTTGTCACCTTTGGGAGAGGTGAGGACGATGTCGGCTCCTAGACCGGTGTGCATCTTCGGGCCATCGAAGTTCATCTACCAGTGAGTGGAATCTGGCGCCGGTGGCAAGTACTGGGTCTCGGCCCAGTCGACTAGGAAGTTGGCCAACGCTTGGGATTTGATGGCGGTGCGAGGCTGGTAGAGGATGGTGTGGGGATCCAGCTCAATGGCCCACTTTGCCACCCGGCCTGATGCATCTCTGTTTCCTATGATCCAGGCAAGGGGGCGGCGCAGACGACCATGATGGTGTGCTCCTGGAAGTACTGCTTGAGCTTCTTGGCGGCAAAGCACACGCCGTAGCACATCTTCTAGTAGTGGGTGTAGTTCTGCTTTGAGGTGGACAACACCTCACTCAGGTAGTGGAACGGCCTCTAGAACGGCTGGGCCTTGCCGTCTTCTGGTCACTCGATCAGGATCATGGTGCTGACCACCCGGCTGATAGCGGTGATTGAGAGGAACATGGGCTCCTTAGCAGCCGGAGCGGCTAGAACAGGTGGCGTGGACAGCATCCGCTTGACCTGGAGGAAGGCCTCGTCCACCTGGTCGATCCACTCGAAGCTTGTGGTCTTCTTCATCAATTGGTATAGTGGGATGGCCTTCTCGCCCAGCCGAGTGATGAACCAGCTGAGAGATGCCAAGAACTCAGTGAACTTTTGGACGTCCCACAGTCGGGTCGGCCTCTACATCCGCTTGATGGCCTTGATCTTCATGGGGTTGCAATCGATGCCGCGCTTGGAGACGAGGAAGCCAAGGAGTTGGCTAGCTGGTACTCCGAAGATATATTTCTCCGGGTTGAGCTTGATTTGAAAATGACGCAAATTGTCGAAGGTCTCCTTGAGATCCTCCCGAAGGGTGCCGTGCTTCTCCATGTTCACCACAATATCGTCTACATAGACATGGGCATTTCTACCGAGTTGCTTGAGGAGGCACTTCTGCATGCAATGCTGAAAGGTGGTGCCGACATTTCTCAAGCTGAATATCATGGTCATGTAGCAGAAGGGTCCGAATGGTGTGATGAAGGCGGTCATCAGCTGGTCGGCGGGGTTCAGCTTGATCTGGTGGTAGCCAGACTGGGCGTCTAGGAAAGATAGCAGCTCGCGGCCGGCCGTGGCAAGGCAAAAGAGTCCTTGGGGCAGGCTTTGTTGAGGCTAGTGTAGTTGATACACATGCGCCACTAATTATTCTTCTTCAAAAAAAGGACTGGGTTGGCGAGCCAGTCCGGGTAGAACACTTTGATGATGAAGCCGGCTGCCAGAAGCCGGACGATCTCTTCACCAAGAATTCTTCTATTCTCTTCTGATAAGCGGTGGAGGGGTTGCTTGATCGGTGTTGCATCTGATCTCACATGTAGCTTGTGCTCGGCAAAATCCATCGGAACACATGGCATGTCCTTGGGGGACCATGTGAAGATGTCCCGATTCTCATGGAGGATATCAACGAGCTCACTTTCCTATTTGATGTCGAGGTTAGACCCCACGATATCAAACCTCTCCAGGTGCGTCGTATCCAAGGCGATCTTCTTGGTTTCCTTGGCCGGCTGGAAGGAGCCCTGGGCCTCCGCGTCCTGGGGGTTGGATGGTATGGCTGGATGCTCGCGGTCCATGGCCACCGCCCAATCGAGGAGGCACTTTTCTTCAGTGATGAAAAGGGACTCGGCCAGCCGGCTACTAGCATCGACGCATGCGAGCGAATTCTAGTGGTCGTCGGCAATAGTGATGATGCCCTTGGGACCTGACATCTTTATCACCAGGTAGGCGTAGTGCAACACCGCCATGAACTTGGCTAGTGCAGGTCGGTCCCAAGAGTGCGTGGTAGGGGCTGTCCAGATCGACCACCTCGAACCAGATTGGCTCGTGACAGAAATGGTGCTTGTCGCTGAACGGGACGTCGATCTTGATCTTGCCAAATGGAGAGCAGGAAAGTCCGGGGATGATGCCATGGAAGACGGTCCGACTGGGCAGGAGATGCTTCTCCTTGATGCCCAGCTTCTCCATGGTGTCGCGGTAGAGGATGTTGATGCTGCTGCCACCGTCTATCAGAATCCGGGAGAAGCGGCAAGCCCACCTCTCCGTGGATAAGGTGGAATCCAGCACCATGGCGTAAGCACCCAGCGAGGGCATAATGGCCGGGTGGTCTTCACGGTCGCAGCTGATGGCCTCTCGGTCCAGTGCATGAATTGGGGGACCTTAAGGCAATAGCGTTCACCTCATGGTGATGCAGACGCCGGCTATGCTTGTCGTCGGCTTCACTGGTGAAGACGATATGGGTGGCGTTGGCATCGGGAAACTCATCTTGGAGCATGCCAACTAGCTGGGGTGCCAGCGGCGGAGGAGGCGGCAGCGCCAGGAGAGCCAATTGCACTTGTGGTATTGTTAGACGGCTTCCCGCCGCTGTTGTCGGCGTTCTGGGAACGTGGGTACCCAGACTCGCCTACCTGCGGCCCACGGCGTGGCTTCATCGACGGATGGTACGGCCCAGCTTCAGCATCAACAACTCAAGAGCCTCGCGAGGGGCCAAGCCTCGCGGGGGGGGGGGGGGGGGGGGACACCAAGACCTCCACGAGGAGCGGCTCCTCAGGTTGTCTCCCGAGGAGCGGAGATTTCTATCCGGGCTTCACCTCGTGAGGTTCGGATGACGTGAGCCATGACGACCAAGGCTAGGCGGGCGCCAGCGGGCGCAGTGTACAAGTTCCCTCTTTGGTGCTACAGAAGCAAGCACGGGCGCTGAGTCCCGAGGAATCAGCCAAAGGTTTCCATTCTGGTGCAACAAGGCCAAGACCGCCATGACAGCAGGACGAAGGTCATCGTCGAGCTTACCGCAGCGTCACGACTAGTGGCTTTTGCAGGCGGATACTACTTTTGTCAGGATAGCATGTACTAGTTGTCTCCCTTCGAATTTGGCCGTTGTAGGATCCCTTCCCGCCTTCATTTGGGAATAGGACCAAGGCCACTATAAATAGCACTACAAAAAAATAAACTTCCGTGATGATACGTGTTTGTCACAGTAGGTCACGTTTTCTGTCATGCATGTACATCCATGACGATTTTATAACAGAATCAAGATAGTCATACTTATGTTGTCGTAGAAGTGTTCCATGACATTACCAAAATTATCATCACGGAAGTGTCCACTTCCATGATGATAAATCGCGCGTCATCAAAGTGCTTTCATCAAGTGTGACCGACACATGGCATCGACCGTAATGGTTTTGGATCCGATAACCCATTAACAGCCCAGACCACTGGGATTTTCCATGTGTAAAATTCTCATTGGTCGTAGGAAACACGTGTCGGCTCCTTTGTGGGCCAGATGTCGTCCGTCCATTGGACAGGAGGCGCCTATGATAGATTGACACGTGGCACGACCCAACAGTGGCCCATTCCGATGAAAAAGGCCGGCGCAGTAATAATTAGCACGTCGGACCATATAAGGCCTACTTGTGTCAGGTCCATTTAATCCCATGACCCATATGAGATGTGCCAATTCGGTCTGTTAACAATTTGACACCATTGTAGCCCATCGTTAGTTCGAGCCCGTTAACAGCCCGCTATATATTTGGGCTCAATATCGGCCCGATGTGGTTTCGGCGTGTTAACGACCCATTGAAGGGATGGGCCAATTTTCAAGATATACATCTTTCGGCCTTTTAGCGACCCATTTAAGTGTTGGGCCAATTCCCGGCCTGGTGTGTCTTTCATCCTATTGACGGTCCATAAGTGAGTTGGGCCATTTGAAGTCGGACCTAAGTTTTGGCCTATTAACGGCCCATGCTCTTCATGGTCCAATACCAGCCCGGTTTCTCTTTGGACCTGCAAAAGGCCCACACCACAGTTGGGCCATTTACAGTACGACCTGACTTTCGGCCTCTTCGCGGCCAATGCTCTTCATGGTCCAGTACGAGCTCGCTGTCTCTTTCGGCCTGCTAAAGGCCCATGGTATCATTGGGTCATATGTAGCCCGACCTAGTATTGGCCTGTTAACATCCCATGAAATCAAATGGGCCCGCCTATTGCCCGCTTCGATGTCGGCCTGTTAACAACCTGGGAGGTAAGAGGGCCGACCATTAACTTTTGGCCTAGTAACGACCAATTAACTTAATGGGCCCACTCAAGTTCGTACATGTCTTCTAGCCCAGTTAGATAATTGGAGCCCATTACGATGAGCAATTATGCACAGGACCAAAACCGATCAAGCAAAGGTACGACATACAAGGAAAAACGTTGCACATCCAACATATATTACAGGAAATTGCATCAACTGGGCAATCAAAGATTGATGCCAGTGCAAATAAACCAACAGAACCTAACGATCTACAACGTCACAATATGCAACCTCAGCGCAGATGACACCCATAAGCATGTGGGCAAGTTCTTGCTGCTTTGCTACACTGTCTTTGAAAACATTGATCAGTTGTTGTTGTGCACGAATGTGCACCTCTGATTCCTCCACCATTTCCTTCATTCCTTCAGCCATTAATTAGTTCGCAAACATACATTTTTTCTGTTGCATTCGCGACAAAGGAAACTAAACAGATTCAGATTGCGATTTTGGCAGGCTTGTATTATTGATAGTGGAGAGTGTCTCGACCCCTGCATCGTAACATAAATTAGGAGTGGAAACGAATAGATTAAACAAGAGTTATTGCCACATTACCTGGCCTAGATTTATTGGAAAGAAACAATGGGGTTGCCTTGATGTTTTCAGAGTTTGTCTTCTTATCTTTAGCAGCCTGCACCAAATTAACACACTAGCTTTGCTATCATTGGCCAAGTTAGATAATATGAAAGCAACATTGACACAACGAACCTTTGGGCAACCAGACCACACCAGCCTACAAAAAATTAACACAATATGGCACAACTATCATCAGCCATGTAAGGTAATATAAAAAAACATTGACACAATGAATGGATGGGCAACCAGAGTAGCACAACAGTTCAGTAATGTGCATGATATGAGATAGTACACTCATGCAGCTCAGTATGCAAAACTACCAGGCAGTTTTCCTTAAAAAATCAACATTGTCGCCTTTAACATTTTGCTATAACTAATTTTAGATCAGATAAAGGTTGGATTCACGCCGATTAACAGAATACATGCTGATGTAAAAATATAGTGATATACAACAGGTACTTACATCAGCATTGGAGCATAGAGAATCCCCGCAAGATACTTTCCTCGAATCCGATCCCAATGGAGGAAGTCTTCTTTTAGAATACCTCATTTTCTAAAAGAGAGATGGGTAAGAAACAGGTAGAATATATGATCAGAATGCTATAAAATTTCATGATGCAAGGATGCGCACACGCTTCTTAGAACGGAGTTGACATATTTTGCTGGACTAGAGCGGACTAGTTATTTGGCCACTGGAATCTGCTTATTATCATTGGGAGTTGGGTTTCTCTGTGTTGTAGCAGTATCTATGAAAACAGGAGTTGGTTTATTATCTCCTAGCGTTTGGATCTTTTGCAAAGATCTGGTTTGTAACACTTTAGATTCTAACATAGCCGTCTTCCCCTTGCATGCCTTATATAGAAGAACGGTTCTTCAATTATAAAACATGCTACAATAGAGATGGAATAGGTACTGAAGAATAGAAAGGCATGACATATTGACATGTATGCCCTCCATCCGGAAATAAATGGATGGGTGTAGGCATATTTTAGTTCTAGATACATCCAGTTTTATCCATTTCTGTGACATGTAATCTGGACGGAGGGAGTATGATGTAAGAGCTAGGGGTACGACAAGACAACAGTGTAAAAAACACTACTTGAATGTAAAACTGTATGCTAGCGGAATACATACAGAAAAACACTAAGGCAACATATGCGTGTATGATTGGGAAACTAAGATGGCATTGCAAGAGACCACTAGAACAACACTTCAGTGTAAAAAAGAACATGGTATGGTAGACAGATGAAGTACATAATGATGAATAACTATGCTTTAGGGTAGGATGACAGTACTTGAATTTGAAAACATGTTATCATGAATGGAATAGGTACTGGAAAACAGGAAGGCATGACATATTTACATGCATGGTCAGCATGCTAAGCACAAGGCATTGCAAGAAAGTAGATGCACTCCAGGACATTATATGCATGATGTACCCATATCAAGGGCCAAGTTAGAGCAATGACCTTGTGGGGTGAATAGGATTCATCATCTTTCTACATGTCTTGTGAAGAACTGCCTTTACATGTTCCATCATATTGGGTATCATTGACGTCAAGTTTGTTGGCCGTTACAATGCTCCGTGAGGTTCTTGTGGATAAATCAGTGTGTGCAATTATATCTGACATGCATGGAAGACAACTAGTAGTTAGATTTATGCAATGAGTGCTTGTAGGAGATGACATAAATAGTAGGACCGGGGTTAACTATCAGTAACAGGTCTCAAAAACTAAAGGGAGAACACAGATGTAAGCTACAGAATATGTATGATTTGTACTCGAGATTAACTAGATGGCAGACGAAAGTATTAAAGAACAACATAGGTTATACAAGAAGTGGTAGAATACTATAATCACCAGCCTGTGGGATAGCATTGGCTGATGGATGATAACCATGGAACAACGTTACCTAAAGAACAAGTCTCTTAGCTGAACTATGGAACATCATTAACTACTGAACAAGACACGTAAGAGATCAGCATGAATATACAGTGAAATGTGATAATCTATTTTCCATGGATAGATGAATAACAAAGCCATAAATGTTGCACACAAGTAAGATGAGGGTACAACCTATCTGGCCGCCATCCATAGGAATGAGCAGCTTGTGCTGACTTGTCGTTGGCCTTGCAGTTGTTGTGGTTGTCCATGTCGGGCACGCGCATTCGATGTAGGGAACTGTTGAGTGGGGACTATAGCTCCCTTCTGGTTTATGGTTCCCTTGTTGGAGCAATTGCGGTGAGTCAAAAGATGGTGTGGCTGAAGATGCAGAAAATGCATAATGTTAAGAATGGCATATCCCTTTGATCTGAAGAAATACACTAAGATATCAACAGCAAGGTCCAAGAGTGGTCACACGTATGTTGACTAAAGACTAAACTGGGGTCACACGATTTTATTTTATTTTGGTACTGTCTGATCTACGTCGGATGACTTGATAGTCGTCTTGTGCCTCCCAGCTGACACTGTTCTGAATCTTCTCCGAAGAGCCAGCGACCACCGGCAGAGCAGCCTGTCTCCGCCGTCCGTGTCCCCGACCAAAACCCCGCTCCCCGCCCCACCGCACTACCGTGGTTGCGCCGCCCCCGGGCCAATCCACAAAGACTCACGATCATCCAGCTCCGGTGGCGACAGTACCTTCAACCCACGCAACTCTAAGATAGCCATCTAAGCGCTGCTTCCGCGGCAAACTTGCGCCCCTGCACCCTTACGTTAGACACCAGCCAACCGTCAGCCTAGGAGCTACGACGGCTCGAGGCGTGCTACTTCCCATTGGGAATCAATTGGCCTAGAATAAAAAAATCAGACAACTGACGCCTAAATAAAGTGATTTGAGATGAGGGTGCGACCTATCTGGTAGCTTGCTGAAGTAGGCAGCTCCAACTACCGAATCGGTGAGGTCGGATGGGGTTGCGGTAGCTACCGGTGGCAGGGAAGCAGAGATGTCGCAATGGTCGATGGCTACGGGCAAGCAACGGTGGGGCTCTGGACGGATCCAAAGTTGGAGCCGCTCCAGCACCGTGAACAATGGCTGGGGTGAATCAGCTTCGGTAGGGTTCACACGGCCGTCGTCGAGGCAGCTCCGGTAGCTCGGAGTAAGAGGCACACATCCCAGTGCACGGTGACAAATGGACAGCCTCTCTGGGATTAGAGAGGAGGGCGGTTGTGAATTTGGTTTGGTGGGGGGCACCATGGATGAGGGGCTGAGGTTTCGCGGCTCGGGAGAAGGGAGCTTCTAGGGAGAAGGTGGTTTTGCGCCCATGAGGTATGAATGTGGAATTGGGAGGGGGAACCATGTCTTACGGACGCATTTGTTTGAAATGTGTGGGGGGGTTACAGTTCTGCCCTTGCCTTTAGGCTTCTCGGCTTGGGTCTGTGTACTGAGGATCAGGGATATTAGAGTAAATTTGCTTCTCCCAGATAGTGGGCATGAGCGAATTCGGGCGAGGAGGGCGTTTTTTGAAATATAGTGGGCGCGAGCGATTCTGGGCGAGGAGAGCGTGTTTTGAAATAGTGGGCGCGAGCTATTTCGGGCGAGGAGAGGGTGTTTTGCCGACCATGGTTTATGAATTATTTGGCACATGTCATTTCGGCCGAGGAGAACGCTCGCTTGGATGAAGTTATGAACCTACCCTTGATGTACAACGGGCCAATAGATGTGTGTCCCGCATAGGCCAGTAATTTCGCGTCTCCCATTTATTTGCTTGAGCGAATTCCACCGAGCAGAGGATGTTTACCGGTTCATTCTAATTTTCGGAGAACGAGCATCCACGTCTACCTTACCAAGTCGATTCGAATCAAATTTTGAAATATTAGCTTGCCACTTCTTTTTTAGATGGAGAGATGATGCTCAGGAGTAATGTGTTTTTACATGCTAGTTGCAAACGATTTATTATATGACCAATTTTTGACCCACTCAAATACAAGAATCAAACCCAAAATGAAATATCTCGATTCAATGAAATAACTCGTTCACCAGGTCAAAATAGTGAACTAAATTCAAAATTAAACACATCAATCGAGAAGCATGTTGTACAATATTATAGTACTCCACGAACATGTTGAAAGTCAAATTAATGAACTTGTTTGATATACGCATATCTCCGTTCATGTGTGGATTGCAGACAACATGTTCTCCAAGTTAAATATTTGAATGCAAGTTTATATCGAAGCATGGTTTATATCAGTCTTTGATGCATAAAACGCGACCTCCCCCTCTCCCGGACTCCTACTCTCTCTCTTGCTGACAATCTTCAATTCTGTCGCACGCATCGAACACACAAACCTTGTTGACACCTGTCCCCCTCTCTCTCCATCTCCCTCTCTCTCTCTATCTTTGTGTGTGTGGGGAGGGGGCTTCTAGTTTGCATGCATATATACTCCATCTATAGGTCTCTCTCGCATACTATGCATGATTCTCTAGTGTAAGCTAAATATCTTGGGTGCACTCATCGTACGCACACAAATTCCTTGGCTCGTTGCCCGTAACTCTCTCATGCACCACTCTGTCGTCTTGGAGCTCTTCCTCTCTCTCTCGAACTCTCCATCTCCCTGGGTCACCCATACACATGCATATCTCACTCGCACCAGATAGACCCATCTAAAACTCTATCTCTCTCCCTCATTCTCTCTCCATCTCACAAGCACACACACACACACACACAATCTCATGCCTTGTGACAACCCGAGACCGTTGCGCCAGTTATCTTCCAGTTATTCGCTGTCTTGCCATGTCATTTGATTGTGTGTTGCATCTTGCCATATCATCATGTGCATTGCATCTTCATGTTTTTCCAAACTTGCATTCATCTGGGTTTCCACAGTTCCGTCCGTTGTCCGTTCTGAGCCCAACCCCACTTGCACGCGCTCGCGGCACCTCTAAAATTTTATTTTATAAGTGGCCGGGAAATGTTCTCGGAATGGGCTGAAATTTGGCATGCGTTGTTGTTATTTTGTCATTAGGTCGCCTGCCAAGTTTCATCGCATTCGGGGTTCGTTTGATGCCCCAATGGATAACTATACCGGTAGTATAGCCGGTCTAACGTCGGGCGTTTTCGGTCTCCGAAAACTGTTGCCGGGCCCTCTCTCTTTCTCTTCTCTCCTCTCAGCCTCGCCATAGCCCACATAGTCCATCCACCTAACCCTCCTCACATTCGGAGCCGTCCATTTGTTATCGAGGGGCCCCGAAACCCCCCCTAACCACCTAACCCCTCTTTGCACCATGCTTCGACCCCCTGGCGTGCGTGTTCGAAACTTACCGAACCCGACCCGGACAGTCGTCACCGTTGGATCCGAATCATCCCCAAACATCTACAAAACATCTCCGTTTTGTTAATTGGACTTCCTAACATATTGTTTTCTCGGCCGTCCGATTTTGATCGGAGGGACGAGATAGCCCCTAAACTTAATCTCACCGCTATATATAAGAGGACCAAACACTAAAATCTAGGGAGATGTCCCATCCATCAAATCCTCTGCTGCCGCCACTGTTTTTCTCCCACCTCAGGGTCCCCTTTGCACCAACCAGACACCACCTCTCGATCCCCACCTTCTCATCAATTTCAGCGCCACCCAACCAGCGCTCTCCACTGATCTCCCAACCTCCTCCTCCTCTTGATCCATCCCCGCGGCGACCTTCAGATTGAGCAGAAGCACTCGGTCTCAACCCGTCGCGCCGCCCGAACCTCCTTCTAGGACAGCTGAGGACCTCCCCGACCAAGTTGTTCCTAGCTGAACCAGCAGATCGACCTCGCCGCCTTGCTCAAGGTCATGCCAGCCGCTCCCCATGCCCTCTCTCTTCTCTTCTCTATCTCTAACCCGTCGGCCTCTCTCGTCCTCTTCCTCCCAGGAACCAAGCGATGGTGCGCGAGGCCTACCCTGCCTCGCCTCGCGTCTCCCCATTGCTGCCCGACCTCGCCGGCCGTTCGATCAAAGCCGCCGCCCCGGCCGCCTTGCGTCAGATGCCCCTGCTCCCTTCCTTTTTTTTTCTTTTTCGCTGAAGCTCTCCCTGACCACCTCCTCCGTCCTGTTTCTCTCACAGGAGACAACGCCGCCGCCTGGAGCGTCTCCACCGCCGACTCCCTCCATCTCTGGTTCCGTCCGGCCTCGCTGCCTCGCCAGCAGGAGCAGTAGTAGACCGTGGCGCATCACCTGCTACCGCTGCTGCCCCGAACCGCTTCTCGCCGGAGTTCCCGCTTCGTCAGCCACTGTCGTTTGTCACTGAAAGCACCAGCGCCACCACACCTCGACTGCCTGGACCGCACGCGCGTCAAGTCCGCTCGTCCGCGTTGACCCGCCACCGCGCCAAGTCGTTGGAGTCTGCCATGGCCGTCCGAACCCAGCTGCTTCCTTCCCGTCCAGCGCCGCTGCTGCTCTGCTTCTGACGAGCGGATGAACACGCCCTCTTCAGTGCCTCCTCGCTGTCCAGATCGAGCGAGAGGAGCGCCCGGTCCAGCCGCGTGCGTTGACTGCGCCTCCAAGGTCCAGCCCGCCTCTCCAGCTGCAGCCTAGCAACTGGCCTACCTGGGCCTCTCCACCAACCGACTGGGCCTCAGCCCACTGGGTGAGGACACCCCAGTGCCCCCTTTTTTCTTTTTATTTCCTCTGCTGGGCTTCCTGCTCAGATGCAGCCCGTATGATGTTTTTTTCCCTTGGACGGATTTAGCTAATTTCTCCAAAGACAAACTGTTTTACAGAAACGCCCCTGTTGTTCATGCATATTTTATCTCTCAAATGGTGCATCATTATGTGTAGATTAATAATATGCCACTTTCATCTATGTTTAAAATGCTTAAAATGGTGTTTGTTTAAATTTTGCCTATTGCCATGCTAAAATGCTTTATTTCATAACTAAATAACCGTAACTCGAAATTTAATAAACTTTATAGTTAAATGGGGTGGAAAAATGCCAAGATTATCATGGTGGCTTTACTTTGCATGTTTAATAACTCTAAAATTTGGTTTAGGGCAGAACAGTACCAAATCCGTAATTATGCTCATGAGGATTTTCCGGACTTGTTGCTTGTTGTTCTGGCCTCATTTAAACTTGCCTAGATAGGTAGTTTTACTTTGCTTCACCCCTTGCCATGCTAAACAACATTTAATATTGTTGAGTTCATAAACGAGATCGGACTAAATAAGTCATGTGGTGTTTCGTCAATATGCAACTCGTTGCATATTGAGCTCCACTTAATTTGTAGTGTTGTTTGTTGCACTTTGCCATGCCTCATTGAACCGAACATGCATCATACTCGATTGTGCATCATGCCATGTTGATGTGTTGAATGTTTACTATGTGGTTTGCTTCTTTCCAGTGTTGCTTCTTCAGGTTGGTTCCGATAACATCGCATTTGTGAGGATTCATTCGACTACGTCCGTTTGTCTTCTTCATGGACTCGTTCTTCTTCCTTGCGGGATCTCAGGCAAGATGACCATACCCTCGAAATCACTTCTATCTTTACTTGCTAGTTGCTCGCTCTTTTGCTATGCCGTGATACCTACCACTTGGTATATCATGCCTCCCATATTGCCATGTCAAGCCTCTAACCCACCTTGTCCTAGCAAACCGTTGTTTGGCTATGTTACCGCTTTGCTCATCCCCTCTTATAGCGTTATTAGTTGCAGTTAAAGATGTATTTCGTTCCATGTTTGGAACATGGATATGTTGGGATATCACAATATCTCTTATTTACTTAATGCACCTATATACTTGGTAAAGGGTGGAAGGCTCGGCCTTATGCCTGGTGTTTTGTTCCACTCTTGCCGTCCTAGTTTCCGTCATACCGGTGTTATGTTCCTTGATTTTGCGTTCCTTACGCGGTTGGGTTATAATGGGAACCCCTTGACAGTTCGCCTTGAATAAAACTCCTCCAGCAAGGCCCAACCTTGGTTTTACCATTTGCCACCTAAGCCTTTTTCCCTTGGGTTCTGCAGACTCAAGGGTCATCTTTATTTTAATCCCTCGGGCTAGTGCTCCTCTGAGTGTTGGTCCAAACTAGAGTCCTTTGCAGCGCCCCTTCGGGGAAACTCGAGGCTTGGTTTTAGTTGTACGGAGCGCTCATCCGGTGTGCCCTGAGAACGAGATACGTGCGACTCCTATCGGGATTTGTTGACACATCGGGCGGCTTTGCTGGTCTTGTCTTACCATTGTCGAAATGTCTTGTAACCGGGATTCCGAGTCTGATCGGGTCGTCCTGGGAGAAGTAATATCCTTCATTGACCGTGAGAGCTTGTGATGGGCTAAGTTGGGACACCCCTACAGGGTTTCGAACTTTCGAAAGCCGTGCCCGCGGTTATGGGCAGATGGGAATTTGTTAATATCCGGTTGTAGAAAACCTGACACTAAACTTAATTAAAATGCATCACCGCGTGTGTAGCTGTGATGGTCTCTTTCCGGCGGAGTCCGAGAAGTGAACACGACGTTGGATTTATGCTTGAACGTAAGTAGTTTCAGGATCACTTCTTGATCACTTCTAGTTCACGACCGTGATTTGCTTCTCTTCTCGCTCTCATTTGCGTAAGCTAGCCACCATATATGCTAGTGCTTGCTGCAGCTCCACCTCACTACCTTTTCCTACCCATAAGCTTAAATAGTCTTAATCGCGAGGGTGTGAGATTGCTGAGTCCTCGTGACTCACATATTACTTCGAAAACCAGTTGCAAATGCCGATGATACTAGTGCAGATGACACAACCGAGCTCAAGGAGGAGCTCGAAGAAGATCGTGTTTGTTGTGTTGTTTTCCTTTTCAGACGATCAGTAGTGGAGCCCAGTTGGGGCGATCAGGGATCTATGCATTTGGGGTTGTCTATATTATGGTTCCGTAGTCAGACCTTGATTGTATTCAGGATGATGTAATGCTATATTTATGTATTGTGTGAAGTGGCGATTGTAAGCCAACTCTTTATCTCTTTCTGATTCAGTACATGGGATGTGTAAAGATTACCCCTCTTGCGACATGCCTACTATGTGGTTATGCCTCTAAGTCGTGCTCCGACATGTGGGTGTTACAAGTTGGTAATCAGAGCCTTCCCCGACTTAGGTGCCCCTTGCTTGATCGAATCGCTGACATTGTTGAGTCTAGAAAAATGTTTTGAGTCTTATATGACTATATATATCGGAGAGTAGCATTATTTTTACTCCTTAGTCCCTTCGCCGCTCTGGTGAGGCCTCCTGACGTAGAGTTTTGACTCTCGTCTTCTCAAATTTCACAAAAAAAATTAGGATCATGAGGGTATCTTGGAATCGTTCCGATGGTTTTGTGACAAGAACATTGTTCTTGTTGCCTCCTGACATTTAGGGGTTGTGGCAGTGTCCCGGTTAGTTGAGCTCCGAGGTGTTGTCGTCACAATTTTATCGTTGCAGTTTTGGAATACCTGAGTTTCGCTGACATCGAAAATCTCTTTTATGCAGTTGTTGGTGAGATAACCTTGACGCCACGCAGTATTGGGGCGGGAGTTCGGGAGTATTGCCATAACTCGTATAACGGATGCTTTTCGAATGTTGAGGTAAATGATTTCCGAATGTTTCTTGGTTATGTGTTGAAGGTTGGATACAACTGGATGTAGGATTTGCTAGTTTTGGGTCAAATATTATGCTTCCCCTATATCCCCAACACCTGATTGCATAACCGGAAAGTTTCGGGAGTTTATAAGTGGGAATTCAAGTAGCTCCTAGGATATCTTTCCGACAGATGTATGATATCAAATTGGGGTTCGACATCTAGTGGTCCGCCTATCCACGGTTGGTTGTACAGTGGTCTCGTTGTGTCTTAAAGAGTCCTTGGCTATGATGACTTGAGGACGGTTCGTATGTCATGTGCACTGCCTTGTACATGATGGTGATGTACGATCGAGCTCGTCTGGGCCCCACCACGAAAACTTCGGACGAAATCTCTATCATATGTTTGTTCCAGCTTATTCTGCAAGCCAATCCTTTGTTTTGTTTTTCAGTTGTGGTATTCAAGTTGCTTCGAAGTCAAATGTTGATTCCATACCTTTCCTAAGTGGTGTTCTCACACTTCTAAGTGAATACCAATCCTTCTTGATCATCGAGGTTGTCATGTTAATTCTTTCCAACCGGTGTGTTTATCTTCAAGTGGATCCGATCTTTTTAAACATACGCAAGATCAATTCTAAGTTTTTTTCTTTCTTCAACGGTGTTTGTTTTCATCCGTCCCAAGTTGCCTTTGTTTTTCCCGCCCTCCCACCCTTTTTCTTCGAGGACTCGGATTTCTTAATCAAGTGTCCATCTTATTGATGTGAAGCCTCTCCATTCTTTTCCGTCAATATTCTTATCCGGTGATTCTCAGGAGGACACTAAGGGAGCTTCTAGTTCATCATTCTTCGCTCTCTTTCTTCTCCGGTGGTTTCAATTCAAGCTTTCGGTGTTGATCACATTCCTTTCCTCGTTTCAAATGCTTTTCCCATGCCGTTGCACTACTTAATCTTCCACTTCTCGCTATTCAAATGTTCCGGAGTGTTGAAGATATCTCAGAAGAATCGTGTTTCCACTCTGCATTCGTTCAAGCTCTTCTGAGGATGTTATCTCATTCAAGCCATTTAATTCAACCGACGCAATATCCCTTTCAAGTAATCGTTCAATGGTGTTTATTTTGAGTGGGCCCATAACCCATAGTTCTTAGGATCTTACCTGACTCTTCTAATTTCCCCCGGAGCTATCCTCAAATTCTTTTCGAAGTTTGACGTAAGAATGAGTTATCATCAGTCAAATGCTTTGTCCAAGATCTTTCAAATTATTTTCATCGTTTGATTCAACCTTTCTAACTTTCATTCTGGAGTGCCTCAAAAATTCATGGTGGTGTTCTCATCGTCATTCTCAACATTTGCAGACCGAAGAGGAGTTCCTCTTAAATCCTTACCCGTTCTTCTGATGATGCGTGGTTCTAGCTTGATGACATCCTATCATAATTGTTTTTGATTGTGAGAATTCTTTTCTCCCATTAGGAGAAAATTCAAGAGTCTTTTCAGTTTGATTCTCTAGAGGCCGTCATTTCAGAAGATTTATTCTTTCCAGTCTTCAGCTCTCGTTACCCAAATCTTACCGGTGCATCATTCAAGTATTCTCTAATCAGCTCTGGATCTCTTCGTTCACATGCATCTAAATTCCCTCAAGTACCTTCGTTCGTTTCATAATTCTTCCCGGTGTTCCTTTATCTTTTCTTTGGTCATTTTAATTCTTACGGTGGTTCATTCAAGATTCCTTTTCTCTTGGTATCATATCGATTCATTCGTTCTTTCCAATCCTACTGGTGGTTCGTTGAAGTCTTTTCTCAAGTTTGCTCTATATCTATCTTAATCCTTTCTACGAGTATAAGTAGTATGTCAAATCCATTGTTTGTCATCAATTTAATTGGTGAAGGATACGCATAAAATAATTCTTATTATTGTTTCATTCAAGTGATCTAATTTCCTGATTTCCGGAGTGGTTCATCATATCACATTCTCGGTTCGAGATGCTTTATCTTTTCTTTTCCAAGAGTTTTCACCTTGTGTTTTCAACTTCTCTTTCCTTCCGTTTGATCATTCTTTTATTACAAGAGTTCTTCATGGAGGCTCTACATGATGGTTCACCAAGGATTTAATTCCTTCTCGAAGCATTCATCGAGATTCTTTTCAGAGGAGCTCAAGCTTTCTTCATCTTGCATTCCAAAGTGAAATTCTTTCTACCTTATCTTTTGGGATGGTGTTATGTCATTCTTGACAATTTCTCTTTGTGTTTCACGATTCAGAAGTTGTCAGCAATGACATATTTAAATCCATCATCTTCTCTTCGTTCAAGAGATCTTTTCAACCCATCAATCACTTCATTGGAATTATCTTGGGTTAAATTTCAACTAAAGCTTTCCCTAAGGATTTTGCTATTTATGGTGCTTATAAACGACCCTAGTTCTTCATTTATCCTCCCGGTGAAATACGTTTCTCGTCTCCTTGTTCATATCAATCCAATCTATTGTTTCCGTTAGTGGCAGAATTTCACCTCATAGTTTTGAGATGTTTTCCATAAGCCCACAACAAGCTTACTCTTTTCGTTGTTGGTTTTCCAACAACTCCGTTCGACCCTTCTCCTAGATATGCTCCTCAAGCTCATTTGAGGTAGAAGATGTTGTTTTCTCCTCAATTCTTTTGATTCCATTCTTACATTTGTTCCGTAGGCATTGTGATGTTGCTCTTTTTGACCCATCATCTTGTTTTGTCAAGATCATGTTTAATTCTATTCATTTACAGTCGGAGTGTTGTCACCATTCCTCTTCAGATCGGAGTGTTGTCACCGCGGCCACCTTCAGATCGAGCAGGAGCACTCGGCCTCGACCCGTCGCGCCGCCGCGCCGCCCGAACCTCCTTCCTGGACAGCCGAGGACCTCCCCGACCCCGTTGTTCCTCGCCAGACTAGCAGATCGACCTCACCGCCTTGCTCAAGGTCACGCCAGCCGCTCCCCATGCCCTCTCTCTTCTCTTTTATATCTCTAACCCGTCGGCCTCTCTCTTCCTCGTCCTTCCAGGAACCAAGCGATGGTCCCCGAGGCCTACCCTGCCTCGCCTCGCGTCTCCCCATTGCTGCCCGACCTCGCCGGCCATTCGATCAAAGCTGCCGCCCCGGCCGCCTTGCGTCAGACGCCCCTGCTCCCTTCCTTTCTTTTTCTTTTTCGCTGAAGCTCTCCCTGACCACCTCCTCCGTCCTGTTTCTCTCACAAGAGAAAATGCCGCCGCCTGGAGCGCCTCCACCGGCGACTCCCTCCGTCTCTGGTTCCGTCCGGCCTCGCTGCCTTGCTAGCAGGAGCAGCAGTAGACCGTGGCGCACCACCTCCTACCGCTGCAGCCCCGAACCTCTTCTCGCCGGAGTTCCCGCTTCGTTAGCCGCCATCGTTTGTCGCTGAAAGCACCAGCGCCGCCATACCTCAACTGCCTGGACCGCACGCGCGTCAAGTCCGCTCGTCCGCATCGACCCGCCACCCCGCCAAGTCGTTGGAGTCCGCCATGGCCGTCCGAACCCAGCTGCCGCCTTCCCGTCCAGCGCCGCTGCTTCTCTGCTTCTGACGAGCGGATGAACACGCCCGCTTCAGTGCCTCCTCTCTGTCCAGATCGAGCGAGAGGATGCTCGGTCCAGCCGCATGCGTTGACTGCGCCTCCAATGTGTAGCCCGCCTCTCCAGCTGCAGCCCAGCAACTGGCCTGCCTGGGCCTCTCCACCAACCGACTGGGCCTCAGCCCACTGGGTGAGGCCACCCCAGCGCCCCCTTTTTTCTTTTTCTTTCCTCTGTTGGGCTTCCTGCTCAGATGCGGCCCATATCATGTTTTTTCCCTTGGACAGATTTAGCTAATTTTTCCAGAGACTAACTGTTTTACAGAAACCCCCTGTTGTTCATGCATATGTTATCTCTCAAACGGTGCATCATATTAAAACAAGTTATATATGAAAAATGCTTAGAATTATGTGTAGATTAATAATATGCCACTTTCATCTATGTTTAAAATGCTTAAAATGTTGTTTGTTTAAATTTTTCCTATTGCCATGCTGAAATGCTTTATTTCATAACTAAATAACCGTAACTCGGAATTTAATAAACTTTATATGTAAATGGGGTGGAAAATGCCTAGATTATCATGGTGGCTTTACTTTGCATGTTTAAAAACTCTAAAATTTGGTTTAGGGAAGAACAGTACCAAATCCATAATTATGCTCATGAGGATTTTCCGGACTTGTTGCTTGTTGTTCCGGCCTCATTTAAACTTGCCTAGATAGGTCGTTTTACTTTGCTTGACCCCTTGACATGCTAAACAACATTTAATATTGTTGAGTTCGTAAACGAGATCGAACTAAATAAGTCATGTGGTGTTTCGTCAATATGCAACTCATTGCATATTGAGCTCCACTTAATTTGTAGTGTTGTTTGTTGCACTTTGCCATGCCATGCCTCATTAAACCGGACATGCATCATACTCGATTGTGCATCATGCCATGTTGATGTGTTGAATGTTTACTATGTGGTTTTCTTATTCCGGTGTTTCTTCTTCGGGTTGGTTCCGATAACTTCGCGTTTGCGAGGATTCGTTCGACTACGTCCGTTTGTCTTCTTCATGGACTCGTTGTTCTTCCTTGCAGGATCTCAGGCAAGATGACCATACCCTCGAAATCACTTCTATCTTTGCTTGCTAGTTGCATGCTCTTTTGCTATGCCACGATACCTACCACTTGCTATATCATGCCTCCCATATTGCCATGTCAAGCCTCTAACCCAGCTTGTCGTAGCAAACCGTTGTTTGGCTATGTTACCGCTTTGCTCAGCCCCTCTTATAGAGTTGTTAGTTGCAGGTGAAGATGTACTTTGTTCCATGTTGGGAACATGGATATGTTGGGATATCACAATATCTCTTATTTAATTAATGCATCTATATACTTGGTAAAGGGTGGAAGGCTCGGCCTTATGCCTGGTGTTTTGTTCCACTCTTGCCGCCCTAGTTTCCGTCATACCAGTGTTATGTTCCTTGATTTTGTGTTCCTTACGTGGTTGGGCTATAATGGGAACCCCTCGACAGTTCGCCTTGAATAAAACTCCTCCAGCAAGGCCCAACCTTGGTTTTACCATTTACCACCTAAGCCTTTTTCCCTTGGGTTCTGCAGAGTCAAGGGTCATCTTTATTTTAAACCCCCAGGCCGGTGCTCCTCTGAATGTTGGTCGAAACTAGAGTCCTTTGCAGCGCCCCCTCGGGGAAACTCGAGGTTTGGTTTTAGCTGTATGGAGCGCTCATCCGGTGTGCCCTGAGAACGAGATACCTGCGACTCCTATCGGGATTTGTCAGCACATCGGGCGGCTTTGCTGGTCTTGTTTTACCATTGTCGAAATGTCTTGTAACCAGGATTCCGAGTCTGATCGGGTCATCCTGGGAGTAGGAATATCCTTCGTTGACCGTGAGAGCTTGTGATGGGATAAGTTGGGACACCCCTACAGGGTTTCGAACTTTCGAAAGACGTGCCCGCGGTTATGGGCATATGGGAATTTGTTAATATCCGGTTGTAGAAAACCTGACACTAAACTTAATTAAAATGCATCATCGCGTGTGTAGCTGTGATGGTCTCTTTCCGGCGGAGTCCGAGAAGTGAACACGGCGTTGGATTTATGCTTGAACGTAAGTAGTTTCAGGATCACTTCTTGATCACTTCTAGTTCACGACCGTGCTTTGCTTCTCTTCTCGCTCTCATTTGCGTAAGCTAGCCACCATATATGCTAGTGCTTGCTGCAGCTCCACCTCACTACCTTTTCCTACCCATAAGCTTAAATAGTCTTGATCACGAGGGTGTGAGATTGCTGAGTCCCCGTGACTCACAGATTACTTCCAAAACCAGTTGCAGGTGCCGATGATACCAGTGTAGATGACGCAACCGAGCTCAAGGAGGAGCTCAAAGAAGATCGTGTTTGTTGTGTTGTTTTCCTTTTCAGACGATCAGTAGTGGAGCCCAGTTGGGGCGACCGGGGATCTATGCATTTGGGGTTGTCTTTATTATGGTTCCGTAGTCGGACCTTGATTGTATTCTGGATGATGTAATGCTATATTTATGTATTGTGTGAACTGGCGATTGTAAGCCAACTCTTTATCTCTTTCTGATTCAGTACATGGGATGTGTAAAGATTACCCCTCTTGCGACATGCCTACTATGTGGTTATGCCTCTAAGTCGTGCTCCGACACATGGGAGATATAGCCGCATCGTGGGTGTTACATGCCTAGCCAAGTATGATGGTCTCTCACTCAATTGTAGGCACACGCAGTCCCCCCTATATGTAAATGACTAGCTAATCTTAGTCTCCATCACAAACATGTGCATGGTCTATCTCGATTTCTCTCGGGGCATCTTTCTACCGCGCACGCACCTCCCTCGATCTCCAACCCATCACTAAAAAAAAGACACATCCATGACATTTTGGGCCGAACGAATTTTTTTCTGTCATACTTATGACACTTCTATGACAATAATTGTGACAAAACCTGGTATCATCATAGATGTGGTGGGGTCCTACTTCTATGAAAAAAATCATGACAGAAAATGGGCTTTTCGTCCTGGGCGGGCTGGAGACGTAGCTGCGACATTCTTTGGGCCGTCCATGACAGAAAAATCATGGTAGAAGTGAGGGCAAGGAAAATATCGGGGAGTTCCTAGTTACGGTGGCTGGTCGGGGCCGAGCGGTGCGCGTTTCTCTCGTACGTACGCGTGTGTGTGCGAGGTGTTGCGCTCTAACTGAACTCAAGTGAGGCGTTGGGCTCTAACTGAACCCGAGCGATTGCACTGTAGGCTACACGTTACTTAACCCGAGCGATCGATGGCTGTTAACTGAACCCGATCGAGCGATTCCTTCGCTACTGCTACTAACTGAAGCCGATCGATGCTGCCTCTGGATGAACAGTGAGCGTTGTTGGGGGGTTTGGATGAACAGTTCTCGGTAGGGGTTGGATGAACAGGAACCCGTGGTAGTAGAGGCCGTTGCCGCTGTATGAACAGTACTCTGATCGATCGAGCCGATGGATGAACAGGACCCCGTGGAGGGCTTGATGAACAGGACCCCGTGGAGGGCTAGTTGAACAGGACCCCGTGGAGGGCTGGTTGAACAGTAGCCGGTGGAGGGCTGGATGAACAGTAGCCCGTGGAGGGGTGGTTGAACAGGACCCCCATGGAGAGGGCTAGTTGAACAGTAGCCGGTGGAGGAGCGCGCGATGGAGGCTGGATGAATAGGAGCCCGTGGATGAACAGTCGCAGGTGGAGGCTGGAGGAGGTCGACAGTGGATGAACAGTACCTCGTGGAGGCTGGAGGAGGTCGACGGTGGAGATGAACAGTTTCCCATGGAGTCCCGTTTTGTGGTACGCCACACCCCTCCCGATGAACATGACCCCCATTTGATGCGGAGCATCCCAAGGAAATCCCCATGGACCCAACTACATCTCCTATGACACCTCTTGGACCCATGACACGAGCACGTGCAAGAGCTCTCGAAACCGAGGTGACATCACTCCTTTCAGATTTCCACTTCAATGCACATGAGACATGGCTACTACCTCATACGGACACTCTGTGCATACTTAGGTATATTGGAGAAGCTAAGGAGCGAGGAGAAGAAGAAGAGGAAGATGGACATGAAGACGAAGAAGAAGAACTGCTAAAAGTTCTTAGGCTCCTGGTGACCGACGAACACCGGACGTCCAACGACCTCCATGCTCTGGACGTCCGGCCCACTTCAGACGACCGACGCTTCCACTCCCGAGCAAAAACCCACGGACATCCGACGCCCAACGGATGACCGACGCCCGGACGTCCGACCCTGACCGGACGTCCGATCGAAGACCACCCGAGCCGAAACTACAGACGTCCGACAGGCACCGGACGTCCGGACCATCACGAGCCTCCGGATGGCCGGTGACCCCCGGACGTCCCACGCCTGTGCGCTGATGCGTGTTGGGCCGCAACACATGTACCCCTTCACCCCCTCTTTTGCACTAAGACTATATATACTCCACCTATTCCTTCTAGCTAGGATTAGCAAAGGATTAGCTCAAGTTTGTGTGAGAGCTTTGCTCATCCACCTGGCCACCTTCTCCACGGAGATTCGAGCCTCCACCAGAGAAGATCCCCCAAGCGTATTCAAGACCCCTTTTAGGGAAGAACTCAAGACCTCCTCACGGAGAAGACCGTTACCATTGTATCGTCCCTAGTTGATCGTGTACTGTGTATTGTTCCATGTATCCGTGGATCTAGCACTTTTGAGACTTGTTCTTGTTAGTTGAGTGTTCCTCTTGTGTTTTCCCCTGGTGATTTCCCTCCTTTCCCTCCTCATGTTCTTTGTGTTCTTCACGGGATCCGCTCCTTTCCTGAAAGATCGTCCCCTAGGGTTCCTACCCTACATCATCTTGGTATCATGAGCCACGTTGATCATGATTTCGGAGCCTCCCCATTGTGCTTCTAGCCTAGTTTTTGTTGTTTTCGTCCTAATTCAAAAATTCCCCACAAAAATAGCCCCAAATGTTTTTTGTGATTCATTAGTGTGTTCAGATTTTGTTGGTTTGGATCCGTGGATTTGCTTTGTTTTGAGTGGATCTACCTTTCTCCCCCTTACCCCACCTTTTCCATCCACAAAATCCTTTGGATTTGACCATTTTCTCCATCTCCACCTCGAACCCTAGCTGTTCATCCCGTGCCTGATTTTCACCCAGGCACCGGACGTCCGACCCAGCTCGGACGTCCGACCGACCCTGACGAAACTGAAATTTTTTTCAGTGTAGTCACCACCACCGCCCCACATTTCCGCATACGCACTCCTACCACCATTACACAATCACCACTTCCGCATACCACTACCATTTGGACCGTTTCGCACTCCGACACATGTTGCCACTTCGAGCTTTGAGAATTTGAGTTGCGACACCGTATCCTTTTGTGTTTCGGCTATCTAGGTACGGTTCGACATCGACATCACCGCCGCTCATCTTTGCCATGGACGCGTCATCAACAATGACAAACTCGACTACACCTTGGCACTCGTGCCACCATTTTGACACTTCACTGAACGCAAGACGGTAACCTCGTCTTGATATTGGACATACCACTCTTGCCATTACATTGATAGCCATCATAGCCTTACTCCTTTGTGTTGCTTACCCATCGAGACTAGCCATGGAGTATTGCCGGCAACGAGACTTGTGGACATTAGTGACCATACTTCCCATAGCATACATACATCATTGTTGCATATATTGGTATCATCTCTTGTGTCGCAAAGTTGTCATCGCATACACAATTGCTATCTTGGTTCGTCAAGCATCGCATAAGAAAATAGCTCCAACATCAAAGAGACAAGCAAGCTTTTAAGAAAAGAGGAAAGATAAGCAAAGAGCTTTTAATCAAGAACCATAGCATCATACAACATTAATATTGTCATATTCGATCATCTTGGATCATATCATAGAAACACCTTGCATAAAGCATACTTGGGATAGAAGTCGTTGCATTTTTGCTAAGTAGGTTGTGCACAAGTTCTTGTATCCGCCTATTGTGCAATCGTGCTAGCGTCTCTCTAGTGTTGTGCAACAAGAGCATTTTTGTGGATTCCACATTTTGGCTCATCCTTGGTTGCCCAACCCCACTTATCTTTTTGCGTGTGTGTTTCCGTGTACCTTATATGCTTTGTCTACTTGTTACATTGCATCTTGAGAATCTTTTCCAACATTATTGAAGATCACTTACAATTGCATGAAATTTTGTGCTACCATCCTAACGAAGCTCCACCATAAGCTTTTACTTGTGTCAATTGGAGTGATCCTTGTCCTACATTGGAGTGATCCTCGATCCACTTTCAACTTCGGTCAAGGTACATTTGGTATTCATTCTTCTTTTTCTACCACTCACATTTGTCTTGGAATGATGGATAGGCCAAGTACTTCTACCAACCCACTTTTCATGGAGCAAGACGACGACATGAACTCCTTCGTCACCAAGAGTCACCTCTTTGGTGCACAACGTGCTTTGCATCAAGAGCAACAAGCCATGAGTGACCGCATCGACAACCTCCCCACCGACTTGCGACTCTCCGAGAAACGTACAAGGGACTACTTCGACCACAATCTCGACGATCACAAGCAAGAGAATGACGCAAGAATGGACGAGATTCATGCGTTGTTGCTCAACCGCTCTTCTTCCACTTCAAGAAGGAGCAGTTCAAGCCCACACTCCGACTTCACACTCTCCGGCTCAAGTGCAATGACATCGAACACTCTTCGCCAAGCCATGCGCAACGATCGTCAAGCAAGCCTCAATCCCCTACGCGACACCGACTCTCAAGAGCACCGACAACGTCAAACTCAAGAGGCCTTTGCGCTAGCATGAGAACGGCAATGACAACGCCGACATGAAGAGGAAGAGCGAGCGCATCTACACCAAAATGCTCAAGATGCCAAGGCATAATGTCAAGAACAACAACTCCGTGACGCTGAAGCACTTGAGGCGCAACAAGCTCTACGCGATTCAAGTCGAGCCGTAGCCGATCGAGGCCAACAAGCTCGTGGACATGCAGAAGCACTTCACGAAGAAGTTCGCGAGAGGATTTATCAAGCTCGCGTGCATCGTCAAGTTCCTCCTCGAGCTCGACAAGCCCCTCCACAAGCACGTCAGGAACAAAAATTTCCTCACGATCATGAAGACAATGGAGATCCTCCACGACAAGAGCATCATGAGGTTGACAACCCTCCGCGCCAAGAGCACCACGAGTTTGACAATCACCTACAACACAGGCGTCATCATCCCCGACCCCAACACAATGAAGAGCAACGCTATGGAAAGCTCAAGTTCACCATGCCCAAGTTCAATGGAAGCAACGATCCCGAAGAGTACCTTTCATGGGCATTGAAGGTTGACAAAATCTTCCGTTTGCACAACTATGAAGAATAGAAGAAGATCGCAATGGCATCCCTTGAGTTCCAAGACTATGTCCTCATTTGGTGGGAACAATTCATCGAGTGCAGTGAGGCAAGAGGTGAACCACCCATCACCACTTGGGTACAAATGAAGGATGTCATGAGAGCATGTTTCGTGCCTACCTACTACAACCACGACCTCTTCAAGAAACTCCAACTAATCAAGCAAGGAGCCAAGAGCATTGAAGAGTACTACAAGGAGATGGAGATTGCCATGATACGAGCCAATGTCACGGAGGAGGATGAGCAAACAATGGCATGTTTCTTGAATGGACTCAACCATCCTATCAAGAAGAACACCAACTTCCAACCATACTCGAACCTCGTCGAGCTAGTGCACCAAGCTACAAAAGCGGAACGCCAAGTGCAAGATGATTTCAAGTATGCCAAGTTCTCCTCCAAGTCATACGGCTTCTACAACAACCAAGCTTCAACGTCTCCAACACCGACTACCAAGCCTTCTACTAGCACCATCGACAAGTCGAGTTCCAAGAAAGCTTCGTCAACTCCAAGTCATCCTCCTACTACGAGCAACTTCAAGCCGAGAGCTTCATCATCATCAACTCCAACCGATAAGACCGTCAAGATGAGTTCCTTCAAGTGTTTCACTTGCGGAGGCTGAGTCCACAAGTCCTATGAGTGCACAAACAAGCGGACCATGATCCTCAACGACGATGACACTTACGACTCATTGAGTGAAGAAGAAATGGACGCCATCGAGCAAGTCGCCATGTACCAGAAAGTGAAGTACGAAGAGGAACAAGTCTTTTGCGATGAAGATCAAGTCCCGCTCTCGTTGTCTCCAAGGTCTTGACTCTCCAACATCATCAAGAAGAAGACCAAAGATGCCATATCTTTCATACCAAGGCCGGCATTAATGGACGATCTGTCAAGGTCATCATCGATGGAGGAAGTTGTCATAATATCGCACGTGAAGAACTTTGCTCCAAGCTCCAATTGCCCAAAATGAAGCATCCACATCCATACAAAGTGCAATGGCTTAGCGACTCCGGCACTATCCATGTTGAGCATCGAGAACAAGTCTCCTTCAAAATTGGCGCCTACGAAGACACCTTGGAGTGCGACGTCGTTCCAATGACCGTTTGCCATATTCTCCTTGGACGGCCATGGCAATTCGATAGAGGAGTCATCCACAACGGTCGAACAAACCACTACATCTTCAAGATGAAGGGCTATAACGCCCCATATGTAACCTGCCATATTTGTATTCCAACTGCCATTTCCGGCACTAAGTTATGATATTTCCTCGTTGTTGGGTTTTTGTCTTCGTGTTGCTTCTGTCTTTGTCATGAATCTCATATCATGTCATCATGTGCAACGCATTTGCATACGTGTTCGTCTCATGCATCTGAGCATTTTCCCCATTGTCCGTTTTGCATTCCGGCGCTCCTATGTCCTCTGGTGTTCCCTATTACCTCTTTCCGTGTGCAGGTATTAAAGTTCTCGGATTGGACCGAGACATGCCAAGCGGCCTTGGTTTACTACCGGTAGACCGCCTATCAAGTTTCGTGCCATTTGGACTTCGTTTGATACTCCAACGGTTAACCGAGGAACCGAAGAGGCCTCGTGTGTGTTGCAGCCCAACACCTCTCCAAAGTGGCCCAAAACCCACCTAAACCCCCTACATCATCTCGGTCGTTCGATCACGATCGCGTGGCCGCAAATCGTGCTCAATTTGGAGCCTCCTAGCTCCCTCTACCTATAAAAAGATCCTCCCATTCCAAATCCCGGATCATTTCCACCCTAACCCTAGCCCCGCTCCTCTCCGCGCGCCGGACGCGTCCGCCCGCCGCTGGACAACCTCGCCGCCGCCACTCACCATTCGCCACGTGGCACCGCAGCGCCCACATCGCCGCCGGCCCGCCCAGGCCCGCGGGAGGCCTTCCCGGCCCGAAGCCACCGCCCGCCTCCTTCACTGCCCGCGCCCGAGGCGCCGCCCGACCATGCTCGCCGGCCCCGCCGCCTCCGCCGCGCGCCCTGCCGCCGCCCCGCCGGCCGTTCCTCGCCACTCGCCCGCCACGCTCCTCTGTCGCGGCCTCATCGCCGTTCGTCGCCCCACCGCCGTCCCCTCGTAGATCCGGCCGGATCCAGCTCCCCCGAGCTCTCTCCGGCGAGTTGAGGCATCTCCGGTCATCTTCTTCAACGTCTCCGGCGACATCTCTGTCGGTCCTCGAAAAGCATGCAAACCCTAGATCTGGAGAGGTTGACCCCGTTTCTTCTCTAAGTCCCCAGCATTTTTTAGCATTTTCATCATGTCATAACTTTGCATCCGTGGCTCCGTTTTGGTAGTGTAGCATGTCAAATTGTTCATCTCGGCGAGTACTTCATTTCATTCCATTGCACCATGTTTATTTTAGTTCATCTTACTGCCCTAAATTCTGTTGCAAGAGTGATATGCAATGTTAGATTCAGATTCTTATCAGAGATTGGACTTTTGTCATTTTTGCCATGATTAATGTGTGCCTCCTATTATCTTGAGCCCTACATGTGTTTTGAAGTATGCGATGCCATCTTTACAGGGGTGTATGCCATGTATTTTTTTGGTATTTGTGGTGACTAGCACAAGCATGCAAAGTAGCTCTCGTGATGTTGCCGATTTCAAGGACTTAGAATTCTTCTAAGTCATTTTCTTGATCATATTTTTATGCCATGTATTCTTGTTCCTACAAAGTGATCCATGCCTCTTTTGAGCATGTTCAGTAAGGGTGATTTTGAGATATTGTTATGTTTTATCCATCCATGTCTTTGTTTGCAATTATGGAGCACCCTAGCATGACTCAATCGAGCTCTACTTTTGCTATAAAATGTTCCTGGCAGATTGTTTACATGTTAAGCAATTTTGCCGAGGTTGGTGTAGTTTATCCATGCATGCTATGAGTGTGTTATTGCCATGGTTAGCTTACATATCATGTCTACTTGCTGGGTGTATGCTTAGTTTGTCATGCAATGCCTTGTGGTGAGTGCATCGAGCTCGTAAACATGCCTACATGAATCTGTTTTGCCATGTTCCAGTTTTCTGCTAATTCTGAATCTGTTAACGAAAGTTGCTATGTTCACCTGGTTGCCATTGTATTTTCTGACCCCTTTTTGCTTATGGTCAGTAAAGGACTTTTGTTGTATGCTTTGAGTAGCTTCATGCCATGCCTTGCTTTGCCATGATATGTTCCTGTAGCATGTTGTTATCGTGCTCTAAACATTGCTTCCTGATGTTAAATTCCTGACATGTTTTCACCAAGTCTGTAACCTGATATCTTTTGCACTTTTGCCATGCTTGTTTGAACCTGCTATTGTGTGATTTAGCCATAGCTCAGTGTTCATCTTTTGTCAAGCATCTTGAGTGGATCACTGCTATGTGCTTTGTTGCTATGTTAGGGTGCAGTAGATTTTTGTTCTTGATGCATTTAGATGGCCTCGTGCTGTTAATCACAGCTTTGCTCCATATTTGTTTTGCTTGCCTTTTGCAAACCGTGCATCCGATTCCGGTGATATTTATATTGATTTCGACCGAAATCAACTCATATTTCCAGTGGCACTCTTGGTTTTCCATGTTGAGGCCAGGATCAATCTTTCCTTTCCGAAACATGCATATGCATCGCATATCACATCCCGCATATCATGACATGTTTTGCATCATGTTGCTTGCGCATTGCACCGTGGTTGATTGTGTCTCCCTTTTCTTGTGTTCTTGCTTTGGGTTGAGCCGGAGACGAGTACGTGATCGAGGAACCAGTTGACTACGCTTACGAGGATCAAGCTAACGTCAACTCGGAGAACTTTGCAGGCAAGATGACCATACCCTCGAAATCACTTCTATCTTTGCTTGCTAGATGCTCGCTCTTTTTCTATGCCTATGCTACAATACCTACCACTTGCTTATCATGCCTCCCATATTGCCATGTCAAACCTCTAACCCACCTTGTCCTAGCAAACCGTTGTCTGGCTATGTTACCGCTTTGCTCAGCCCCTCTTATAGCGTTGTTAGTTGCAGGTGAAGATTGGAGTTTGTTCCTTGTTGGAACATGTTTATTGTTGGGATATCATTATTATATCTTGTCTACCTTAATGCATCTATATACTTGGTAAAGGGTGGAAGGCTCGGCCTTATTCCAGGTGTTTTGTTCCACTCTTGCCGCCCTAGTTTCCGTCATACTGGTGTTATGTTCCTTGATTTTGCGTTCCTTACACGGTTGGGTTATAATGGGAACCCCTTGACAGTTCGCCTTGAATAAAACTCCTCATGCAAGGCCCAACCTCGGTTTTACCATTCGCCACCTAGCCTCTTTTTCCCTTGGGTTCCGCAGACTCAAGGGTCATCTTTATTTTAAACCCCCGGGCTAGTGCTCCTATGAGTGCTAGTCCAAACTAGAGCCCCTTGCAGCGCCACCTCGGGGAAACTCGAGGGTTGGTTTTAGTTGTACAGATTGCTTATCCGGTGTGCCCTGAGAACGAGATATGTGCAGCTCCTATCGAGATTTGTCGGTACATTCGGGTGGTTTTGCTGGACTTGTTTTACCATTGTCGAGATGTCTTGTAACCAGGATTCCGAGTCTGATCGGATTGTCTTGGAAGAAGGAATATCCTTGGTTGACTGTGAGAGCTTGTGATGGGCTAAGTTGGTACACCCCTGCAGGGATTTGAACTTTCGAAAGCCGTGCCCGTGGTTATGGGAAGATGGGAATTTGTTAATGTCTGGTTGTAGAAAACCTGAAACTTAACTTAACTAAAATGAATCAACAGAGTGAGTGGCCATGATGGTCTCTTTTCGGCGGAGTCCGGGAAGAGAACACAGTCTTGTGTTATGCTTGAACGTAGGTTGTTCTAGGTTCACTTCTTGATCATTGTTTATCGATCGTGCCTTTGCCTTCTCTTCTCGCTCTCATTTGCGTATGTTAGCCACCATATATGCTAGTGCTTGCTGCAGCTCCTCCTCACACCTTTTACCCTACCTATAAGCTTAAATAGTCTTGATCGCATGAGTGTGAGATTGCTGAGTCCCCGTGAATCACAGATTCCTTGAAAACCAGATGCAGGGACCGATGATACCGTTCCAGGAGATTCGACTGAGCTCAAGTGGGAGTTCGATGAGGACTCAGCACGATACTACGTTTCCTTTCCAGATGATCAGTAGTGGAGCCCAGTTGGGGTGATCGGGGACATTATGTATAACACCCTCGATGCGACTATAGCTCCCACATGTCGAGGCACGACTTAGAGATATAATCGCATTGAAGGCATATGTCACAAGTTAGGCAATCTTCACAAACATCCCATGTAATATAATAATAAAAGGGGAGATAACATAGTTGGCTTACACTCGCCATGTCAATCAGGTACATAAATAACATTACATCATCCAAACACTCATGGCCCGACTACGGCGCCAAAATAAAGAGAACCCAACCTACGACAATGGTCCCGTTCACCCCCGACTGGGCACTACTACTAATCGTCGGGAAAGGAAACATAGTATCGTTGAGAGTCTTCGTCGAACTCCCACTTGAGCTCATACACGTCTCCTGGAGCGGAATCATCAGGCCCTGCATCTGGTGTAATAGTAATCTGTGAGCCACAGGGACTCAGCAATCTCGCACCCTCGCGATCAAGACTATTCAAGCTTATAGGTAAGGCAAGGTAAAATATGAGTGCAGCTGCAACAAGCTACTAGCAAGTATGGTGGCTAACTTATTCGCAAAAGAGAGCGAGAAGAGGAGGCAAAGCACGAGCGAGAAGCTAGAGAACAACCTGCGCAAACATTACTCCAACACCGTGTCCACTTCCCGGACTCCACCGAGAAGAGGCCATCACGATAACACACTCAGTTGATTCATTTTAATTGAATTAAGGTTCAAGTTATCTACAACCGGACATTAACAAATTCCCATCTGCCCATAACCGCGGGCACGGCTTCCGAAAGTTCAATCCCTGCAGGGGAGTCCCAACTTAGCCCATGACAAGCTCTCACGGTCAACGAAGGAATAGACCTCCTCCCAAGATGTTCCGATCAGACTCGGTATCTTGGTAATTCAAGACACTTCGACAGGTTAAAACAAGACCAGCAACACCGCCCGAATGTGCCAACAAATCCCGATAGGAGCTGCACATATCTCTTTCTCAGGGCACACTCATATGAACACTACGTACAACTAAAACCAACCCTCAAGTTGCCCCGAGGTGGCGCTGCAAGTGGCTCTATTTGGACCAACACTCAGAGGAGCACTGGCCCGGGGGGGTTTAAAATAAGATGACCCTCGGGCTCCGGAAACCCAAGGGAAAAAGAGGCTAGGTGGCAAATGGTAAGACCAATGTTGGGCATTGCTGGAAAAGCTTTAATCAAGGCGAAATATCAAGGGGTTCCCATTATAACCCAACCGCGTAAGGAACGCAAAAATCCGGGAACATAACACCGATATGACGGAAACTAGGGCGGCAAGAGTGGAACAAAACACTAGGCGAGAGGCCGAGCCTTCCACCCTTTACCAAGTATATAGATGCATTAAGATAACAAGGCAATATAATGGTATCCCAACAAGTAAATAAAATATGTTCCAAGAAAAGGAACGGCCTCCAATCTTCACCTGCAACTAGCAACGCTATAAGAGGGGCTGAGCAAAGCGGTAACATAGCCAATCAACGGTTTGCTAGGACAATGGTGGGTTAGAGGTTTGACATGGCAATTTGGGAGGCTCGCAAGCAAGTGGTAGGCACCGAAGCAATGGCATAGCAAAAGAGCGAGCAAACTAGCATAGCAAAGATAGTAGTGATTTCGAGGGTATGATCATCTTGCCTGCACAGTTGTCAGAGTTGACTGGATCCTCGAAAGTAAACTCAACGGGCTCCTCGTTAGCGAACTCGTCTCCCGGCTCTTCCCAAACAAGACAAACAAGCAACAAGGATACAATCAACCACGTGCAAACTCAAACAACACGATGCAAAGATGATATGCTATGCGGGATGCGATGCGGGATGCAAAATGCAAGATATGACAGGAAATGCATGAACCTGGCCTCAACTTGGAATTACAAGTGTGCCACTAGAAAGATGAGATGAAATCGCTTGAAAACGATATAAAGAACGCCGGAATCGTAGTTACGGTTTGGAAATGGCAAGCGATTCAAAAATGACACCGGTCTGTAATTTACAGCAAGTAGGCATCTAAATGCAATGAGATGAACATGCTACAGCACGCAAACATGACAACAAAATACATGGCAGGGATGCACACAAGATGCTTAACAAAAGTCTAGCACTGAGCTACGGCCAATTCATCCATTAACAGGTTCAAACAAGCATGGCAAAAATGCAAATGACAAACAGATCTCAGACTTAGTGAAATATACTAACAAGCACACGAACATAGCAAAAACAACATGCTACAGGACCTGAACATGACAAAGAAAGACATGGCATGGAGCTACTCAACAAGCTTAACAAAAGTCCCTTAGTGACCTTGAGTCAAAAGGGATCACAAAATATACTAACAAGCACACGAACATAGCAAAAACATAATCAGTTTTCAGACTGAGAGAAAAACTGGGACATGCTGAAACATAACTCACGAAGGCAGTTTACGAGCTCGATGCACTCACCACGGTGCAAGTCATGGCAAGACAAGCATACATACCTTAAGAAGGCACAAAATGCAAGCTATACATGGCAATAACAATGGCATAGCATGCACGGATCAACTATAATAACATCGGCAAAATCGCAAACAAGTTGACGATCTGCCCAGATTCGCAACGAAGCAAAAGTAGAGCTCGATTGACTCAAGCTAGGGTGCTCCATAATTGCAAACAAAGACATTGATGGATAGAGCACTACAATATTAACAAAACTCCCTTACTGATCTTCCTCAAAAGAGGCACGGATCACTAGGAAACAACATGAACATATGGCATCATGAGATAAACAAACCCAGGACTTAGTGAAATCAGAATTAGCAAGTGCACCACTTTGCAAGCTTGCACAAGTCACCACTCACATCGTAAAAATACATGGGTTGCACCTCTAGAAAGATGACAAAACCCTTAACAAAACATATGAAGAACTCATGGGCATATCATGCACACATTAATCATGGCAAAAATGACAAAAGTGCTAAACGGAGTAACAGATCTGACAATTAACTCAAGTAGCCCTCTTCTAACAGCATTTCGGGCATCAAGATGAGCTCAATTGAAAATGATGCAATGGAATGAAATGATGAACTCTGTGAGATGAACATTTTGATATGCTATATGCCCAAATCGGAGCTACGGATGCAAAGTTACGGGGCCCCGAACAGAGGCACTTGGATCTGCAATTTCGGGAGTTAGCAAAAAAAACACCTCCTAGGGTTACTGTAGCTGCCTCGGATCTGGATCGGGGCGCGCCTCCCGAGGATCACCGGATCCTCACCGGAGCTCGCCGGCGGGCCGGTAGGCGACGACGGCGGCTGGGCGGCGCAGCAGGGCAGCGGGGCGGCGCGGTGGTGGCGGAGCGGCGCGGTGGGGGCGCGGGGCGGCGGAGCGGCGCGGTGGCGGCGCAGGGCGTGGCGGCCGGCAATGGCGCTCACGGCGGCGCGGCGAGGCAAAGGCGGCCGGCGGCGGCTCGGGAGCTCCTCTCCCTGGAGCCTGGCGCGGAGGGGCGGAGGGGAACGGGCCCCGCGGGCCGGCAGCGGTGGGAGGCGACGAAGTGGGCGCGGCGCCACGTGGCTTCGTGAGATTGGCCCGGGCGGATCGGGCGGACACGTCCGGCCATCCGGATTTTTGTCCGGCGGCTGGAGGAGGGGGACTAGGGTTTGATCCGGAATTTTCGAGGAGGACCTATATATAGGCGTAGAGGGAGCTAGGAGAATCCAAATGAGGTACGGTTTTCGGCCACGCGATCGTGATCGAATGCTCTAGGACATGGAGCAGAGTTTGGTGGGTTTTGGGCCAAATTGGAGGGGTTTTGTGCTGCAACACACACGAGGCCTTTTTGGTCCCTCGGTTAACCGTTGGAGTATCAAACGAAGTCCAAATGGTACGAAACTTGACAGGCGGTCTACCGGTAGTAAACCAAGGACGCTTGGCAAGTCTCGGTCCAACCCGGAAATGTTTAATCCCCACACACGAAAGAAAGCTAGAAATGACCACCGGAGGGGAATGAAGCGCCGGAATGCAAAACGGACAACGGGGAAAATGCTCGAATGCATGAGACGAACACGTATGCAAATGCACTGCACATGATGACATGATATGAGATGCATGACAACGACAACAACACACGGAGGCAAAACCCGAACCCGAGAAAATAAAATAACTTAACGCCGGAAACGGCAAGAGTTGGAGTACAAATAGGGAAAGTTACATCCGGGGTGTTACATTATGCATTTGGGGTTGTCTTTATTGTGGTTCCGTAGTTGGACCTTGTTTGTATCTGGATGATTGTAATGGTATATTTATGCTATTGTGTGACGTGGCGATTGTAAGCCAACTATGTATCTCTTTTCTTATTCAGTACATGGGTTGTGTGAAGATTACCCCACTTGCGACATTGCTTACAATGCGATTATGCCTCTAAGTCGTGCTTTGACACATGGGAGATATAGCCGCATCGTGGGCGTTACAAGTTGGTAATCAGAGCCTTCCCCAACTTAGGAGCCCCCTGCTTGATCGAATCATTGGCATTGTTGAGTCTAGAAAAAAAGGTTTTGAGTCTTTTAGGATCTATATATATCGGAGAGTAGGATTCTTTTTACTCCTCAGTCCCTTCGTCGCTCTGGTGAGGCATTCTGACATAGAATTTTGACTCTTCTCTTCTCAAATTTCACAAAAAAAATTTAGGATCACGCGGGTATCTTGGAATCGTTCCAATGGTTTTGTGACGAGAACATTGTTCTTGGTGCCTCCTGACATTTAGGGGTCGTGGCAGTGTCCCGGGGAGTTGAGCTCCAAGGTGTGGTTGTCACAATTTTATCGTTGCAGTTCTGGAATACCTGAGTTTCGCCGACATCGAAAATCTCTTTTATGCAGTTGTTGGTGAGATAACCTCGACGCCACCAAGTACTGGGGCGGGAGTTCGGGAGTATTGCCATAACTCGTATAACAGATGCTTTTCGAAGGTTGAGGTAAATGATTTCCGAAGGTTTCTTGGTTATGTGTTGAAGGATGGATACAGCTGAATGTAGGATTTGCTAGCTTTGGGTGAGATATTATGGTTCCCCTGTACCCCCAACACCTGATTGCATAACTGGAAAGGTTCGGGAGTTTCAAAGGTGGGAATTCATGTAGCTCTAGTATTTCTTCCGCAAATATTTGGTTTGTGATTGGATAATCCTCACCAAGTATTTGTTTATGTCCGTACCTTGTTGTTTTATTCTTCTACCTCTATCTAAGTGGCTTCTCAATTTATGGAAGTGTGACCATTTCTATTGGAATTCATTCGTTCATTTTGTTCGGATGTTAAGACTATATGTTGCAATTTCGATCCATTTGATTCAGCTTGAATATTTGTTTGTCAAGATGCTAACGGATGTCACCCTCTTCAGGATGGCTCCTCCAACGCGTCAGAATCCTGAACCGCCACCACCACCTCCACATTCGGAGGCATGGCAAGCTGTCATGGCCGCTACCAATGCCAACACGCAGATGCTTATGCAAGTCTTGCAAGAGCGCAACAAAGCAAGTCAAGGCCATTGCAACAATCAGAATCAGTTTGCTACACTCAACCAGTTCCTCGCAAACCAGCCAAAGACCTTCAATAACTGTGTCGAAGCAACAGATGCTGATGATTGGCTTGTGGATATCTGCAAGCATTTCGAGTGCAGCAACGTCAGGCATGAGGACTTTGTCAAGTTTGCTTCATTCCAACTCAAAGACCAAGCTGCAGAGTGGTATCAGCAATACAAAGATTCCAGAGGAGGTCATGTGATTACCTGGGATGAATTCCGTCAAGACTTCAAAGCTCACCACATTCCTCTGAGTGTTGTTGAGAGGAAGCATGAGGAGTTCCGCAATCTGAAGCAAGGCAGCTTGTCTGTTTACCAGTATAACATCATGTTCCAAAAGCTTGCTCGTTTCTCTAAGCAAGATGTCCCTGACGAGAAAAGCATGATTTATCAGTTCAGAGGTGGCCTCAGAGAAGATCTTCAACTAGCTCTCGTGCTTTTTGAGCCGAAGAAGTACCATGAGTTTTACAACATGGCACTGAAACAAGAGATTGCTTAGCTCAAGTGCGATGCTTCCAAGAAACGAGTCAGGGATGCAACTCCTTCTTCCTCAACTCAAGTGGCAACTAAGCAGCAAAAGTATTGGTTGCCTCCTCCTCTGTTCCATCAGCCTTATCAGCAGAAGAGCAAAGGTGGCAATGGATCTTCACACCCACCCAACCCAGGCTTTCAGAACAAGACTTCGTCTCATGCTCCAAGATCAAGTGCTCCGTATCACCGTCCGCTTTCAGAGGTCACGTGCAACAAGTGTCAGCAGAAGGGTCGCTATGCCAACAAATGCTTCAATCAGAGGCGTCTTCCTCCTCCTCCTGTGAGATTTGCCAGCACTGCAGTGGTCAAGCATAATCCCAAGTTTGCAAAGGTCAACATGATGAACGCAGCTCAGGCAGAGGACTCGTCAGATGTGATCATGGGTAACCTTCCTGTTAACGATATTCCTGCAAAAGTTCTTTTTGATACTGGTGCATCGCTTTTTTTCATTTCAAGACCTTTTGTTGCCAAGCATGAATTTGTGACCAAAAAGATTCCTTTCCAGTTGAAGATAGTGTCCCAGGGCAAGAAAATGACATCTAACAATTGCGTCCCGGATGTTACTATCATGTTGGGCGACTATAAGTTTTTGTCCTCTCCAGTGGTCCTTGGTAACTCGGATATGGATCTTATTCTCGGAATGGACTGGCTTTCTAAGCACAAGGCTCAGCTTGATTGTGCTGCCAGGCATATTCAATTGACACATTTTTCTGAGGATGTAATCGTCTTTGCCGCTCATGATGATACCATTCGACTGTTTTCTCTCAATGAGAAGGGAGAGTTGGATGCCATTTCTCAGATTCCAGTCGTGTGTGAATATCAAGACGTCTTTCCAGAAGATCTTCCAGGAATGCCTTTGCACCAGCCAGTTGAATTCGTCATCGATCTTGAGCCTGGCACGGAACCTGTTTGCAAACGTCCTTACAAGCTTGGACCTGAAGAGTTGAAGGAGCTGAAGAAACAACTCGATATTCAAGAGCGTATGGGTCTCATCCGACCAAGTTCTTCTCCATGGGGCTGTGGTGTTCTTTTGTCAAGAAGAATGATGGAACGGAGCGACTTTGTGTCGACTACCGTCCATTGAACAGGAAGACCATAAAGAACAAGTACCCACTTCCCAACATCAATGAGCTTTTCGAACAACTCAAAGGTGCTCAAGTATTCTCCAAGCTTGACCTCCGTATGGGCTATCATCAGATTCGCATTCGTGAAGAAGATATCCCAAGACAACATTCAGAACAAGCTATGGTTCATATGAATACACTATCATGTCTTTCGGCCTTGTCAATGCTCCTCCAACATTCTCTCGCATGATGAACTTCATCTTCAACGCCTACACAAATGACTTCGTCTTGGTCTACCTCGATGACATTTTGGTCTTTTCCAAGAACAAGGAGGATCATGCCAAACACTTGAGATTGGTGCTGGATAAACTCAGAGAACGTCAGTTCTATGCGAAGTTTTCAAAGTGTGAGTTTTGGCTCGATGAGGTTCTCTACCTTGGGCATATCATCTCCGCCAAGGGCATAGCGGTGAATCCTGAGAAGGTGTCTGCAATTGTGAATTGGGAACCGCCTCAGAATGTGAAACAACTCCGCAGCTTCCTTGGGCTCGCAAGCTAGTGTCGAAGGTTCATTGAGAACTTCTCAAAGATCGCGAAGCCTCTTTCCAACCTTCTCTAGAAGCATGTGAAGTATGTCTGCTCGCCTGAATGTGACATCGCTTTCAACACCCTCAAAGATAAGTTAGTCACTACTCCAGTTCTGACTCCTCCTGATGAATCCAAACCGTTCGAGGTCTTCTGTGATGCTTCCCTTCAAGGTCTCGGTGCAGTGTTGATGCAAGAGAAAAAAGTTGTGGCCTATACCTCTCGCCAGTTGAAGCGCAACAAAAAGAACTACCCCACTCATGACCTCGAGTTGGCGGCAGTTGTCCATGCTCTTTTAACATGGAGACATCTCTTATTGGGAAGAAAAGTGGACATCTTCACTGATCATAAGAGTCTCAAGTACATCTTCACTCAGCCAAACCTCAACCTCAGGCAGACTCGTTGGGTTGAAATGATTCAAGAGTATAATCCGAGTATCGAATATACTCCAGGCAAGGCCAATGTAATTGCTGACGCATTGAGTAGGAAGGCTTACTGCAACAGTTTGATTCTCAAGCCCTACAAACCAGAGTTTTGTGAAGCTTTCCGCAAACTTAATCTCCAAGTTGTTCCTCAAGGATTCCTTGCCAACCTCCAAGTCTCTCCTACTTTGGAAGATCAGATTCGTGAGGCTCAACTTCTTGATGCTATGGTGAAGAACGTGAATATTGGGATTGCCAAGAGTCAACCCAAGTACAGGTGCTACCGCCTTGATGACAAGGATACTCTATTCTTCGAGGATCGCATTGTTGTTCATAAGGGTGACCTTCGTAAAGTCATCATGGACGAGGCTCACAATTCACTCCTCTCTATTCACCCTGGAAGTACAAAGATGTACCATGACCTTAAGCAGTCGTATTGGTGGACTCGAATGAAGCGCGAGATTGCTCAGTTTGTGAATGAATGTGATGTCTCTAGAAGTGTGAAAGCAGAACACCAACGACCAGCTGGTCTCCTCCAACCTCTTGCCATTCAAGAATGGAAGTTTGACCATATTGAAATGGACTTCGTGACTGGATTTCCCAAATCCAAGCATGGAAATGATGCTATCTTCGTTGTCATCGACAAGCTCACCAAAGTGGCTCATTTTCTTCCTATCAAAGAATCTATCACAGCAGCTTAGTTGGCAGAGCTATATACCTCCAGGATTGTCTCTCTGCATGGCATTCCGCAGTTGATATCTTCAGATCGTGGGAGCATCTTTACCTCCAAGTTCTGGGATTCTTTTCAGAAGGCCATGGGCACCAACATTCACTTCACCACAACCTTTCATCCTCATACCAGTAGCCAAGTCGAGCGAATCAATCAAATCCTTGAAGATATGCTCAGGGCATGTGTCATTTCTTTCGGTATGAAGTGGGAAGATTGTCTTCCATATGCCGAGTTTTCCTACAACAACAGCTTTCAAGCGAGTTCGGGCAAGGCACCATTTGAGATTCTCTATGGCAGGAAGTGTCGTACTCCTCTTAACTGGTCAGAGACTGGTGAACGCCAACTTCTTGGCAATGACTTGATCACAGAGGCTGAAGAAATGTGCAAAGTCATTCGTGAAAATCTCAAATCCGCACAATCACGCCAGAAGAGTTAGTATGATAGCAAGCATCGTCACTTGGCTTTCGAGATCGGAGACCATGTCTACCTCCGCGTCTCTCCAATGAAAGGTACTCGTCGCTTCGGTATCAAAGGGAAGCTTGCCCCTAGATACGTGGGTCCTTTCAAGATCATTGGCAAAAGAGGCGACCTCACCTATCAACTTGAGCTTCCATCCAACTTTGCAAACGTGCACGACGTGTTTCACGTGTCTCAGCTCCGCAAGTGATTCAAGACTCCTGATCGCACCATCAAAGGGAAGAGATTGATCTCCAAGAAGACATGTCTCATCATGAGCACCCCGTTGCTATTCTTGAAGAAACTGAGCGGAAGACTCGCAACAAGTCTATCAAATTCCTGAAAGTGAAGTGGTCACATCATTCCGACCATGAAGCCACCTGGGAACGCGAGGACCACCTCCGTTCTGAGTACCCAGAGTTTTTCCAGTCAAAGATGTCGAGACGAGATCCTTTCGTAGTGGTTTAGTGTTGTAACTCCCCATATGTAACCTGCCATATTTGTATTCCAACTCTTGCCATTTTCGGCACTAAGTTATGATATTTCCTCGTTGTTGGGTTTTTGTCTTTGTGTTGCTTTTGTCTTTGCCATGCATCTCATATCATGTCATCATGTGCATCACATTTGCATACGTGTTCGTCTCATGCATCTGAGCATTTTCCCCGTTGTCCGTTTTGCATTCCGGCGCTCCTATGTCCTCCGGTGGTCCCTTTTACCTCTTTTCGTGTGCGGGTATTAAACATTCTCGGATTGGACCGAGACTTGCCAAGCGGCCTTGGTTTACTACCGGTGGACCGCCTGTCAAGTTTCGTGCCATTTGGACTTCGTTTGATACTCCAACGGTTAACCGAGGAACCGAAGAGGTCTCGTGTGTGTTGAAGCCCAACACCTCTCCAAAGTGACCCAAAACCCACCTAAACCCCCTCCATCATCTCGGTCGTTCAATCACGATCGCGTGGCCGCAAACCGTGCTCAATTTGGAGCCTCCTAGCTCCCTCTACCTATAAAAAGGTCCTCCCATTCCAAATCCCGGATCATTTCCACCCTAACCCTAGCCCCGCTCCTCTCCACGCGTCGGACGCGTCTGCCCGCCGCCGGACAACCTTGCCACCGCCACTCACCATGTGCGACATCGCCGCCGGCCCGCCCGGTCCCGCAGGAGGCCCTCCCGGCCCGAAGCCACCGCCCGCCTCCTTCGATGCCCGCGCCCGAGGCGCCGCCCGACCGCGCTCGCCGGCCCCACCGCCTCCACCGCGCGCCCTGCCGCCGCCCCGCCGGCTGTTCCTCGCTGCTCGCGCTGCCGCGCTCCTCTGCCGCGGCCTCGTCGCCGTTCGTCGCCTCGCCGCCGTCCCCTCACAGATCCGGGCGGATCCGGCTCCCCCGAGCTCTCTCCGGCGAGCTGGGGCATCTTCGGTCATCTTCTTCAACGTCTCCGGCGACATCTCCGTCGGTCCTCGAAAAGCGTGCAAACCCTAGACCTGGAGAGGTTGACCCCGTTTCTTCTCTAAGTCCCCAGCATTTTTAGCATTTTTCATCATGTCATAACTTTGCATCCGTGGCTCCGTTTTGGGCGTGCAGCATGTCAAATTGTTCGCCTCGATGAGTACTTCATTTCATTCCATTGCACCATGTTTATTTGAGTTCATCTTCATGCCCTAAATGCTGTTGCAAGAGTGCTATGCAATGTTAGTTTCAGATTCTTATCAGAGATTGGACTTTTGTCATTTTTGCCATGATTAATGTGTGCCTCCTATGATCTTGAGCCCTACATGTGTTTTGAAGTATGCCATGCCATCTTTACAGGGGTGTATGCCTTGTATTTTTGTGATATTTGTGGTGACTAGCACAAGCATGCAAAGTAGCTCTCGTGATGTTGCTGATTTCAGGGACTTAGAGATCTTCTAAGTCAATTTCCTGATTATATTTTTATGCCATGTATTCTTGTTGCTACAGAGTGATCCATGCCTCTTTTGAGCATGTTCAGTAAGGGTGATTTTGAGATATTGTTATGTTCTATCCATCCATGTCTTTGTTTGCAATTATGGAGCACCCTAGCATGACTCAATCGAGCTCTACTTTTGCTATAAAACATTCCTGGCAGATTGTTTACATGTTAAGCAATTTTGCCGAGGTTGGTGTAGTTTATCCATGCATGTTATGAGTGTGTTCTTGCCATGGTTAGCTTATATATCATGTCTGCTTGCTGGGTGTATGCTTATTTTGTCATGCAATGCCTTGTGGTAAGTGCACAGAGCTCGTAAACAAGCTTATGTGAATCTGTTTTGCCATGTTCCAGTTTTGTGCTAAGTCTGAATCTGTTAACGAAAGTTGCTATGTTCACCTGGTTGCCATTGTATTTTTTGATCCCTTTTGGTCAGTAAGGGACTTTTGTTGTATACTTTGAGTAGCTTCATGCCATGCCTTGCTTTGCCATGATATGTTCCTGTAGCATGTTGTTATCGTGCTCTAAACATTGCTTCCTGATGTTAAATTCCTGACATGTTTTCATTAAGTTTGTAACCTGATATCTTTCGCACTTTTTCCATGCTTGTTTGAACCTCCTATTGTGTGATTTAGCCATAGCTCAGTGTTCATCTTTTGTCAACAATCTTGAGTGGATCACTGCTATGTGCTTTGTTGCTATGTTAGGGTGCAGTAGTTTGTTGTTCTTGATGCATTTAGATGGCCTCATGCTGTTAATAACAGCTTTGCGCCATATTTGTTTTGCTTGCATTTGCAAACCGTGCATCCGATTCCGGTGATCTTTATATAGATTTCGACCGAAATCAACTCATCTTTCCAGTGGCACTCTTGGTTTTCCAAGTTGAGGCCAGGCTCAATCTTTCCTTTCCAAAATATGCATATGCATCGCATATCACATCCCGCATATCATGACATGTTTTGCATCATGTTGCTTGCGCATTGCACCGTGGTTGATTGTGTCTCCCTTTGCTTGTGTTGTTGCTTTGGGTAGAGCCAAGAGACGAGTACATGATCGAGGAACCAGTTGAGTACGCTTACGAGGATCAAGCTAACGTCAACTCGTAGAACTTTGCAGGCAAGATGACCATACCCTCGAAATCACTTCTATCTTTGCTTGCTAGATGCTCGTTCTTTTGCTATGCCTATGCTACGATACCTACCACTTGCTTATCATGCCTCCCATATTGCCATGTCAAACCTCTAACCCACCTTTTCCTAGCAAACCGTTGTTTGGCTATGTTACCACTTTGCTCAGCCCCTCTTATAGCGTTGTTAGTTGCAGGTGAAGTTTGGAGTTTGTTCCTTGTTGGAACATGTTTATTGTTGGGATATCATTATTATCTCTTATCTACCTTAATGCATCTATATACTTGGTAAAGGGTGGAAGGCTCTGCCTTATGCCTGGTGTTTTGTTCGACTCTTGCCACCCTAGTTTCCGTCATACCGGTGTTATGTTCCTTGATTTTGCGTTCCTTACACGGTTGGGTTATAATGGGAACCCCTTGACAGTTCGCCTTGAATAAAACTCCTCCAGCAAGGCCCAACCTTGGTTTTACCATTCGCCACCTAGCCCCTTTTTCCCTTGGGTTCTGCGGACTCAAGGGTCATCTTTATTTTAAACCCCCGGGCCAGTGCTCCTCTGAGTGTTGGTCCAAACTAGAGCCCGTTGCAACGCCACCTTGGGGAAACTCGAGGGTTGGTTTTAGTTGTACGGATTGCTTATCCGGTGTGTCCTGAGAACGAGATATGTGCAGCTCCTATCGGGATTTGTCGGCACATTCGGGTGGTTTTGTTGGACTTGTTTTACCATTGTCGAGATGTCTTGTAACCGGGATTCTGAGTCTGATCGGATTGTCTTGGAAGAAGGAATATACTTCATTGACCGTGAGAGCTTGTGATGGGCTAAGTTGGGACACCCCTGCAGGGATTTGAACTTTCGAAAGCCGTACCCGCGGTTATGGGCAGATGGGAATTTGTTAATGTCCGGTTGTAGAAAACCTAAAACTTAACTTAACTAAAATGAATCAACAGAGTGTGTGGCCGTGATGGTCTCTTTTCGGCGGAGTCCGGGAAGAGAACACGATCTCGTGTTATGCTTGAACGTAGGTTATTCTAGGATCACTTCTTGATCATAGTTTATCGATCGTGCCTTTGCCTTCTCTTCTCGCTCTCATTTGCGTATGTTAGCCACCACATATGCTAGTGCTTGCTGCAGCTCCTCCTCATACCTTTTACCCTACCTATAAGCTTAAATAGTCTTGATCGCGAGGGTGTGAGATTGCTGAGTCCCCGTGTCTCACAGATTCCTTCAAAACCAGATGCAGGGACCGATGATACCGTGCCAGGAGATTCGACTGAGCTGAAGTGGGAGTTCAATGAGGACTCAGGATGATACTACGTTTCCTTTCCAGACGATCAATAGTGGAGCCCAGTTGGGGCGATCGGGGACATTATGCATTTGGGGTTGTCTTTATTTTGGTTCCGTAGTCGGACCTTGTTTGTATCTGGATGATTGTAATGGTATATTTATGCTATTGTGTGACGTGGCGATTGTAAGCCAACTATGTATCTCTTTTCTTATTCATTACATGGGTTGTGTGAAGATTACCCCACTTGCGACATTGCTTACAATGCGGTTATGCCTCTAAGTCGTGCTTCGACACATGGGAGATATAGCCGCATCGTGGGTGTTACAAAGGCAAGGAGTACGTCCTCCGTCCAATGTCGCCAAGTCAAGTGATCGCCGACAACCAATCCACCCATCGTGGAGATCATAGTGAGAGAGCAAGCCACCAAAAAGAGAGTGAGCGCCACAAGCCCAAATCAAACACCTCCACGATGAGAGAAAAGAAGAAACTAGTTCTATTTGCCACCAAAAGTGAGATAAGAGAAGTGTGTGAGAACCCATCTAGTGTCCTACACTACGTCCTTGTGTGCAAGGACAATGCACCACAAACTAACACTTCTCACACTCTTCGTCTAGTGTTGTCTTCTCTTTTGCAGGAATTTCACGATGTTTTCCCCAACGAGCTACCGCCGGGACTACCTCCACTATGAGGCATTGAGCACCGCATCGACCTCATCCCCGGAGCACCGCTTTCAAACAAAGCTCCCTACCGCGTCAACCCTGAAGAAACCAAAGAAATACAAAGGCAAGTAAAGCATCTCATAGACCATGGACATGTGCATGAAAGTTTGAGTCCTTGTGCCGTCCCGGTCATTCTTGTGCCAAAATGAGACGATAGCTTTCGCATGTGCTCTAATTGTAGACCTATCAATGCTATCACCATTCGCTATAGGTATCCCATTCTATGCCTAGATGATATGCTTGATGAGCTTAGTGGTGCCACTATCTTTTCTAAAATTGATCTCAACAGTGGTTACTATCAAATCCACATACAAGAGGGTGATGAATGGAAAACCGCTTTCAAAACCAAGTTTGGCTTGTATGAGTGGCTAGTCATGCCTATGGGTCTCTCGGAAGGACTGGGTACTTTTATGCGTCTTATGAATCATGTCTTTCGCCCTTACATTGGTATATTTGTTGTGGTCTACTTTGATGATATCCTTGTTTTTAGCAAATCTCTTAACGATCATGTCACCCATGTTTGAACCATTTTGCAAACTTTTCGAAAAGAGCAACTATATGCTAATATGGAGAAATGCCTTTTTGGCATTGATAAGCTCGTTTTCTTGGGTTTTGTTGTTTCTTCTAAGGGTGTTCATGTTGATGAGTCCAAGATCCATGCTATTGAGACTTGGCCACAACCAACCAATTTGCAACAAGTGCGTATTTTTCTTGGCCTTGCGGGTTTCTATCGTCGCTTTGTGAAGGATTTTAGCACCATTGCTTCGCCTTTACATGCTTTGAGCAAGAAGAATGCGCCTTTTGTTTGGGGACCATCCCAAGATACCGCTTTCAATGAGCTTAATAATTTGCTTACTCATGCTCCCGTGCTTGCATTTCCCAACTTTGACAAACCCTTTGAGATTCATTGCGATGCTAGTGGTAATGGCATAGGAGGCGTGTTAACGCAAGAGAAGTGCCCCATATCTTACTTCAGCGAGAAACTCTCCAGCGTGCATCTCAATTACCCAATCTATGACAAAGAGCTATATGCTTTAGTCCACGTTTTGCATGAATGGGAACACTATCTTCGCCCTCATGAGTTTATCATTCATACCGATCATGAAACGCTCATGTATCTTAAGGGACAAACCAAGTTGAACAAGCGTCATGCTAAATGGAGTGAATTTATTGAGTCTTTTCCTTATGTCATCAAGTACATTAAGGGCAAAGAAAACATTGTGGCGTATGCACTTTCCCGCATATGCATGCTTGTTACTCAACTTGAATTGGATATCATTGGCTTTGAGCACATAAAAGACTTGTATGAGCATGACCCTACCTTTGCTACTCCTTATGCCAAGTGTTTGATGCATACTTCTTGGGAACGCTATTACATCAAATATGGATATCTTATGAGAGCTAACAAACTTTGCATCCCCGAGTCTTCTCTTCGTTTGTTGCTTTTGCAGGAATCTCATGGAGGAGCTTTAATGGGACATTTCGGAAGCGACAAGACGTTCGCTACGCTCTCGAAGAACTACTTTTGGCCCAAGATGTTTCGGGACGTCAATCGCTTGACCAACCAATGCTCAACATGTCGCAAAGCTAAGTCCAAACCTCAATGAGGGAGTCCTGGATTAGGGGGTGTTCAGATAGCCGGACTATACCTTCAGCCGGACTCCTGGACTACGAAGATACAAGATTGAAGACTCCGTCCTGCGTCCGGAAGGGTCTTTCCTTGGCGTGGAAGGCAAGCTTGGCGATACGGATATGAAGATCTCCTACCATTGTAACCGACTCTATGTAAACCCTAACCCTATCCGGTGTCTATATAAACCGGAGGGTTTTAGTCCGTAGGACAACATACACATCAACAATCATACCATAGGCTAGCTTCTAGGGTTTAGCCTCCTCGATCTCGTGGTAGATCTACTCTTCTACTACTCATATCATCAATATTAATCAAGCAGGACGTAGGGTTTTACCTCCATTGAGAGGGCCCGAACCTGGGTAAAACTTCGTGTCCCTTGTCTCCTGTTACCATCCGGCCTAGACGCACAGTTCGGGACCCGATACCCGAGATCCGTCGGTTTTGACACCGACATTGGTGCTTTCATTGAGAGTTCCTCTATGTCGCCGCCATTAGGAAGGATGCCTCGCCCCGTCTTTAAAGGCAGCACCGTTGCTAAGGGAGCTTTGGCTGTCGGCCAAACCCTCCAGTTAGGTGGCTTTCTTATGACCGCCTGTTCGGCTTCCGCGCCGACGATGACCTCTCGAGCCATCGAAAACAATCTTCATGTCAACTCGTAACTCGCCGAGCAGTTAGATCCAATAGAGCTTTCCTCCATAAATGAGCTCTTGGATCGCTTCGCCGCCCTGGGAGTCGCTACGGATTATGACTAGATTGGGCCTAAAACCGATCTGAGAGAGATTAACTCTCCCCAAGTCACCCATCACGTTGCCGTGGTAGAGGGACAGTGCGGCGACCCTTCACTTATCTTAAGGACTCGCTACATCCGGATTCCCGATCCCTCCAAGCCGGATACCCACGGAGGGGAGGATATCACTCAAGACCTAAACTTAGAGTCAGGCGACAGGCTGGATTCATTAGACAACATCCAGGAATCCAAATTGTCAAGTTCAGAAATTCCTCGGCCTCTGAGCCTTAGATGGGGCGAGGCTTCGGATTTAATTCCACCCACCCACCCCAATATAAGCGATCTATCCAAAATCAGGCAATAACCCGATGAAACAGTACATCATTACTGGGCCAGATTCCTCCTGGTTAAGAACAGGCTAAGGGACTGCCGCGAGGAAGACGCAATCTCAATCTTCTGCAATAATTGCACGGATAAGGGAATACTCAACGCCGTAAGTCACCGTGATATTACACGCTTCGCTGACTTGGCGTCCATTGTACAAAAGTACTATCGATGGAAAGCGCCTGGAAAACCGAAATAAAATTTTGGGATAATCCGGCCCTGAATACAAACCAGTCCAAAATAAAAGGGTGCATCATCACCAGTCACCTGGGTCAAGCACTAAAAAGCAAAAACCCTCTACAGGGCATGGAACCGTACTGGAAGGGTGGCTTAATGGACCCTGTAAAATTCACAGTACAGAGGACGCCACACCAACTCACAGCCTCAGAGCATGTTGGATACTCCGGCAAGTGGCCAAAATTGGCGAAAATCTCCTAATTTCGAAGGCCACAGAAAGCCACCCCAGAGACACCAATACGGTATTAACAGTCTTCGAGACTTTCGCATCAAATAATATGCGAAAAAGGACACTCCGCAGCCTTGCCGAAGTCTACCAAGTAGCAACAATAAACCCATGGAGTGACACGGCTATTACCTTTAACGCCAGTGATGAACCTAAATTCCGAACAGCCCGAGCACCAGCCGCATTGGTCCTTAGTCCAATAGTGGACAGCTTTCGTCTTACCAAGGTACTCATGGACGGCGGCAGCGGATTGAACCTCATTTACGAGGAGACTCTTCAAAAAATGGAAATAGACTGGAACCGCATTGAGCGAAGCAGCACAACCTTTAGAGGAATAATCCCCAGTCGGGAAGCGCGCTGTACAGGAAAAATCACACTAGATGTGGTGTTCGGCACGCCGGATAATTACAGGTCCGAAGAGGTCACGTTCCAGGTGGCTCCGTTTAGCAGTGGTTATCACACTCTGCTAGGGCGGGAAGCGTTTACAATCTTCCAAGCAATACCCCATTACGGGTACATGAAGCTCAAGATGCCCAGGCCTAACAGGATCATCACTCTCGCTAGTGATCCGGACATAGCACTCCGCACCAAAAACAAGACAGCCGCACTGGCCCTCGAGGCACTATCCGAAGCCCTAGCAGCTGAGGAGCTGACTGCACTGCGCTCTACGGTGAATAGGGACGATGTGGTACTCGACAAAAGATCCAAGTCCACCTCCTTTAAACCGGCGGACGAAATAGTCAAATTCCAAGTCCATCCAACGGACCCCAATAAAACAGCTTCCATCGGGGCACAGTTAAACCCTGATGTCGACGCCGCATTGCGAGAGTTCCTACGAGAGAACTGGAACATTTTTGCCAAGCACCATTCAGACATGCCAGGAATCCCACGCAGGCTGGCCGAGCATAGCTTAAATATCCTAACAGGATTCAAACCTGTCAAATAGGCTCTGCGGCGTTTTTTCGAACCTAAGAGACAGGCCATGGGAGAGGAGCTAGCAAAGCTATTGGAGGCCGGATTCATCAGAGATATAAAACATCCGGACTGGCTAGCAAACCTGGTGATGGTACCAAAGAAGGAAAAATCCTGGCGCCTATGTGATGATTTTAAAGACCTTAACAAGGCTTGCCCAAAGGATCCCTTCCCCCTCCCCCGCATTGACCAAATTATCGATGCTACCGCAGGACACGATTCGTTGTATTTCCTCGACGCATATTCTGGCTACCATCAAATCAAGATGGCAGAACCAGACCAAGCAGCAACGACATTTATCACACCATACGGTCCATTCTGCTTCAACACGATGCCCTTCGGGCTCAAAAACACCGGCGCAACATATCAGCGCATGATTCCGACATGTCTGGCAAGCCAAATCGGCAAAACAGTGGAGGCATATGTAGATGATGTGGTCATCAAAACAAGACATGTTTAATCTCTAGTAGACGACTTGAGGCTCACATTTGATAACCTCGGAACATACGACATCAAGCTCAACCCAGAAAAATGCGTTTTCGGCGTTCCAGCCGGAAAGCTCTTGGGCTTCATTGTATCCGGTAGAGGAATTGAAGCAAATCCAGCCAAGATCTGAGCTGTGTCGCAACTGGATATCCCAAAGGACCTCAAACAAATACAAAAGTTAACCGGATGCGTGGCGGCTCTAAGCCGCTTTATCTCCCGCTTGGGAGAAAAGGCCCTACCCCTTTACCGCCTCCTTCGGCGCACCGAACACTTCAAATGGACGGACGCAGCCACGGCCGGACTCGACGAAATAAAAACCATACTGGCAACAAACCCAGTCCTGGCCGCGCCAAACATTGGCGAACCAATGCTATTATACATCGCAGCAACACATCAGGTTGTAAGCACAGTGCTCGTCATCGAACGAGAAGCGGACGGACACAAATTCCCCCTTCAAAAGCCGGTCTATTATGTGTCCATTGTCCTCACTCCCTGCAAATCACGGTACCCGCATTATCAAAAGATTGCATACGCGGTATTCATGGCATCCGGAAGCTACGACACTACTTTCAAGAGTGTTCAATAACAGTAGCCTCGGAAGTACCACTTAACGATATTATAAACAACCGTGACGCAACGGGCCGGATTGCGAAATGGGCCATCGAGCTCCTCCCGTTCGACATAACTTATAAGCCACGACTAGCCATCAAGTCACAAGTCTTGGCCGACTTCGTCGTAGAATGGACGGAGGCCGAACTCCCTAAAGAGTACGGCACATATTCAAATTGGATCATGCATTTCGACGGCTCCAAGATGTTGGCCAGACTGGGGGCTGGCGTCGTTTTGACGTCCCCCATAGGAGACACAATTCAATACGTACTATAGATTATGTACACGGACTCCAACAATGCAGCTGAATATGAGGCCCCTTTACATGGTCTCCGGATGGCAGTATCCATGGGCATCCAATGCCTAGAGGTGCGCGGGGACTCGAACCTCGCAATACCCCAAATAAATGGAGACTTCGATGCCAAGGATCCAAAAATGGCAGCTTACCGCAATGCCGTCCTAAAAATGTCAGCTCGGTTCGAGGGGCTTGAATTTCACCATATAGCCCGGGAAAATAATCAGGCGGCAGATGTCCTGGCACGCATCGGTGCAAAACGCGATGTAGCCCCCCCCCAACATCTTCTTGGAAAGGTTGTTTAAGCCATCTGTAGCATGGGAAGGGGAGCCGAACAATAACAGCCCGGACCCAACCACACTGCCCGACACCGAACATTCTGACACAATCGGAGGCTCTGCCAATGAAATAACACCTTCAGCCCATGTAATAATGGCCGTCATCGCCCCGTGGACAGAACCATTCCTCGCCTACCTTACTAGGCAGGAACTCCACGAGGACCAAAATGAGGCATGCTGCATAGTGCGGCGATCCAAAGCCTACAGAGTCCACGAGGGAGAGCTTTATTAGAAAAGCACTACCGGAGTCCTTCAAAGGTGCATCAAGAGGAGGGGCGGAATCTCCTGGCTAAAATTCATGTCGGACTCGGCGGTCATCACGCTGAAGCCCGGTCCCTTGTAAGCAAGGCCTTCCGTACAGGCTTTTATTGGCCAACGGCCCGGGCAGACACTCAGGACTTAGTCCAACGATGCACCGGTTGCCAGCTCTTTGCAAACCAAAGCCATATGCCACCCACCGCCCTCCAAACCATCCCCATTACTTGGCCCTTCATGGTATGGGGGCTTGACATGGTTGGACCCCTTAAAGGCGGAACCCACAAGCAAAAATACTTACTTGTCATGGTGGATAAGTTCACCAAATGGATAGAAGCCAAGCCTGTTAAGACGGCCGAATCCGGACCGGTGATAGACTTTATATCCGGGGTTGTACACCGTTACGGCGTCCCCCACAGCATCATCACTGATAACGACACGAACTTCACGGCCGACGAGGTAAAACTCTGGTGCAAAAACATGGGCATCAAGCTCGATTATGCTTCCGTCTATCACCCACAAACTAACGGCCAGGTCGAACGTGCAAATGGTCTTATCATGAGCGGCATCAAAGCCAGATTAGTGCGGTCCCTCAAGGAATCTAACATGCACTGGGTAGAGGAGCTCGACTCCGTACTCTGGGGGCTGCGGACCATGCCAAATCGCACCACCGGGTACACACCATTCTTTATGGTGTACGGCGCAAAGGCAGTTTTGCCTTGCGACATAATTCATGACTCACCTCGAGTGCGCATGTACGAAGAAAGAGAAGCCGAGCTCGATCGGCAGGACGGCTTGGACGCATTGGAGGAGGAGCGTGACGTGGAAAAAGCCCGTTCCGCATTCTATCAACAGCAGGCTCGAAGATACCAAAGCAGAGAAGTACAGGCCAAAAATTACAATGTTGGTGAATTAGTTCTATGACTATCGGACAAGAAAAAGGACAAACTCAAGCCCAAGTGGGAAGGTCCCTTCATAATTTACCAAGTCCTTACTAGTGGAGCGTACCGCCTGCGGGATGCATCGGATAACCGACTTGAGCCAAACCCATGGAACGCAGCCCGTCTCCGAAGATTCTATGCCTAGCGCCGGACTTTGTGTTCGTCTCCTTCCTCTGTCCATTTTTTATACTTTCTGTCTTACATTTCTCTTCTTCTTCTCTCTCTCTCTCTTATAGCCTCTAAAGTCTCATAAAGTGGCGCGCTATCCATGCTCATTAAACCTGGGGGCTTCTTTAAACAGAAGCTTATTCATGCGGGCTTCATGCCCAACACATGTGTCACACTTCCGCATGTACCTTTTATTCACCATTATATGCATCGATATGACTTAAGTTTTGGCCAAGCTGGGTTGCCTGGCTCCTGTGCTTACCCCTACGTTCCCGATTGTTCGGCTAGGTGGTAAAGGGAGCACCTCTGCGATTGTTACTGCCGGGTCAGCCGGACGTGTACCTCAGACTGGGTGAAGCCGAAAGCTAGCGTTCTTAAGGGAATATTCGGTCGGTGAACTAAAGATGATCTTTTTTTATTTTTATCTATACACCCCCAGATGTTTTTCCTGCGTTTCTTTTCGCGGCATGGACATGCACCTTAGGGCATGCCTCCCAGGGAAAGGAACCCCTAACGGAACTATTCTCCCTGGAAGATGTTTCTTACTAACCATGTAATATAACATACATAGTCGGGCACTTGTCTGTTCACGCCCTAATGACCCCTACGCCTGGTCTCCATGCATTCCCCGGTTCCTATATAAACGCATGGGAATTCGGACACTCTCCGGACTGTCAGGTCCCGAGGCTGAAGTGAAAAGGTCGGCCATGACAAATGATCTACAATCCGGCTAGAAGGCATTATAAATGTCAATTAAATTACATAGTCATTTTGACTGGTTGTATTCCTCTTCAATACCATCTAACAGGCTATCTAATTTACAGTCCTGCTGGGAATACTTTGCGGCCAACTCTACTTGGCCGTATACTAAGCTTACAGGGATCTCCTTCCCATCGAGCCCTACAGGACCGACCTGGGCCATGTGGTTGGGGTCAGCCTTTGCGTATCGCGTCTTCACCATGGCCCAGGCCTCCCTAGCACCTTGACGGCAGGCTGATATCTTCCAGAATCGGAAGCGTCGCCGTGCTCCGTTTAGCTTCTCCACAAGCTCTCCAAGACCTTTGAGCATGGAGACGGATGGCCACAGGGCCTGGGCGACGCCTGGCATCGCCTGCCGAACTCGATCGAGCAATGGCGAGAGCTCGGGAAGAAGGTCACCCGTAGAACCGGGCATCTCCTCTGCAGGACGACCTGTTAGCACACCTACAGACATTGCTCTGTTAGTCGACTTCCCCACCGAACTTTCTTTCAAAAGGTTCTTTCAAGCACTTACTAAATATGACGCACCGAAGCCGTTGATTCTCCTTCACAGAGTCTGACAGCTGGGCACGAACATCTTTCAGCTCGACACCCAGCTTGGTGTTGGCATCTTGGAGATTGTTCTTCTCCCCCATCACCTTTAGCAGCACCCTCTCACCAGCCTTTAGCTGGCGTAGGAGGTGTTGCCTTTCCGGATTCAATCCGGCGCCATCTGCAATTTCATTTGTCAGATTCGCACCAAAGCCGTGCTTCCCAAAATACTTATCTTTCGAAGTGTATATTACCAGAGGGGGTCTCCTTAGGCTCCCCTGCCGTGGCTAGTGCGGCCTCCAGTTGGGCTTTGCACTCTTCCAGCTCCTTGGACAGTAGGGAATTCTTTTCTGTAAGAACCTGCATATGTAATGATCCTTAAATCGGTTATTCTAACTGTTTCAAGTCTCGGGGGCTACTGCTATATATATAATTACCAAAATTTTCATACCCGTATGTCTTTTGCATATTGCTCCATGGCTCTGGCTAGACCATTTTGAGCGGCACGGAGGTGCGCATCTCCCGAGGTTAAGGCATCTAACGCCCCTTGGGAGAAACAAGCGTTGCGAAGAATTGTCCGGCGACGCCTGTGGTTCATGGCACTCTCCACCTCAGAGTTGGTGGCAGACAACCCGTCCACATCCTCCGTCGGAGGAGCATCTGGCGCGCGCCTTGCATTCGCCTCCGCCTTCGGACCAGGCTTTGGAGCCTGGCTGGTGGAGGCACGATTGGCAGCCTCTCCGGGTATAGTCTGATGAGGTCTCGTTGTCCTGAAGAAAGCACGAGTGTCAATGTGCCTCGAAGGAATAACACCTGAGATAAGGGGGCGCGCCATACCTTTGCGCTGATGCCTCGGTCCAGACTGCACTTCTTTTCGGTCCACGGGGCCCTACAGCCCCTCATTAGCTTGTCGTCGCAGGTTCGGCCTTCCGCCTTAAAAACCTCCCCTGCAAAGTTCGGTTGCAATCAGGAAACTGAACACGAGTGGGCGGACACCTATTCGGGGTACTGGGACTTCGATCTCAGATACCTGGGGCGTCAGGATTAGCCCTGGGTAATCGGCCGTAATGGCCACCAAGGCGTTGTCCTCACTCAATTGATGGAACACTCCATCAATTAGCTCCACAGATATGTCCGGATCCTCTTGAGAGGCCGGGTCGAGGGACCGTCCTGGGTCCTCGGGTTGTGGAGGAGGGCTGCTTATTTCCTTAACAGCCCGACGCAGTTCCTGCGTTAAAGTCGTCAGACTAAATATTTAACAATGGGAATACAAAAGGATGGACAAGTAAATACGGCCGCTTACCTAGCTCGGGGGATTGTGCATGGAGAATCCACCCTGAGGGTTGACGCGGAGAAATTCCTCCTCTTCTCCCTTATACAAAGTGGACAAGATCTTTAGTAGAGCTGCAGCTGAATCCGGCCCCTTACGACCGTAGCGGGTGGGTTCTATACTGAAGCGGCTGCACCCCCCGCATAATGCATTCGGCCATAACCCCGATCATGGTTAGTCCGGAATGGGCTAACAATCTTATTCGGCCCATCAGGTAAATGATGTCCCTGTCGCTTTCCCTCTGAGGGCTCCGTGGGCGCCAGCTTAGGCGCTTCTTTAAGGGAGCACTATTGAATTCAGGGAGGCCTATCCGGACAGGATCCGGCAGCGGGACATCTTCTATATAGAACCATTCCGAGGGCCAGTCTTCGGACGCCTTCTTTGGGGTTCCGGACGGATATCCGGTCCCGGCGATGCGCCACACTTCGGCTCCGCCCACTTGATACGTTGACCCCTTCTTGGAACAGGGCACGAGGCAAAATAGCTCCTTCCACAGCCCGAAATGAGCTTCGACTCCCAAGAACAGCTCGTAGAGGGCTACAAAGCCCGTGATATGCAATATTGAGGCAGGTGTGAGATGATGTAGCTGGAGGCCGTAGAACTCCAGCAGCCCCCGGAGAAATGGGTGGATTGGAAATCTGAGCCCCCTTATTAAGTAAGGGACAAGGCACACCCGCTCTCCTTTGGAGGGATTAGGGGCATTCTCTGCTTGCTCTCCGCCGTTGTAGACGGCAAGACCGGCTCGAACCGGGACCATATAGGACGGGGGGGAGAAATCGCTTGGTCTGGAGCGTCACTAGCTCGCTATGCGGGGTGGAACATCTCTCCCAATATCCAGGCTTAGGGCTGGGAGGGCGAGGGGAGGAGTTGCGACGGCTGGCCATGGTGGAATGGACCTTTGTCGGATGCGCTCTGATGAACACTCGCGGAGGGGAGAAGGTGTGGATTGGATCTAAATCCTCGTCCCCTTAAATAGGGCGGCTCATTTACGCGGCTAGGGGTGTGAATGTAAAAACACTCAGACTTTTCATATTCGTTTGACACGTGGGAAGCGGCCATTATTGGGCGTAGAAGCCAAGGGGCGCAACATCTATAAGAAACCAGATTTTATTCAAACAGGTGCCCGGAATTTGGAGGAGAACCTGCCTTGCAATGCTGAAGACAATCTATGCGCCGGACTCATCGTCATTGAAGCTTGGTTCGGGGGCTACTGAGGGAGTCCTGGATTAGGGGGTGTTCAGATAGCCGGACTATACCTTCAGCCGGACTCCTGGACTACGAAGATACAAGATTGAAGACTCTGTCCCGCGTCCGGAAGGGACTTTCCTTGGCATGGAAGGCAAGCTTGGCGATACGTATATGAAGGTCTCCTACCATTGTAACCGACTCCATGTAAACCCTAACCCTATCCGATGTCTATATAAACCGGAGGGTTTTAGTCCGTAGGACAACATACACATCAACAATCATACCATAGGCTAGCTTCTAGGGTTTATCCTCCTCGATCTCGTGGTAGATCTACTCTTCTACTACCCATATCATCAATATTAATCAAGCAGGACGTAGGGTTTTACCTCCATCGAGAGGGCCCAAACCTGGGTAAAACTTCGTGCCCTTGTCTCCTGTTACCATCCGGCCTAGATGCACAGTTCGGGACCCCCTACCCGAGATCCGCCGGTTTTGACACTGACACTCAATCTCATGGACTTTATATGCCTCTACCAAATCCATATCAACCATGGGAAGACATTAGCATGGACTTTGTACTTGGTTTTCCTAGGACTCAAAATGGGAAAGATTCGATATTTGTCGTTGTGGACCGTTTCTCTAAAATGGCACATTTCATTCCTTGCAACAAGATAGACGATGCTTCACATGTTGCCAATCTCTTTTGTAGGAAATATTGCGTCTACATGGAGTGCCCAAGACGATTGTCTCAGACCACGACGTCATGTTCCTAAGCTACTTTTGGAAGAACCTATGCGCCAACCTCGGAATCAAGCTACTCTTCTCCACGGCTTACCATCCTCAAACCTACGGCCAAACGGAGGTGACCAACCGCACACTCTCCGCTCTACTTCGAGTGCTCATCAAGAAGAACATCAAGGAGTGGGAGGAGTGCCTACCAATCGCAGAGTTCACCTACAACCGAGCAAGACACTCAACAACCGGTAAGTCCCCCTTTGAGGTCGTCTACAGATTCAACACATTGTCACCATTGGACATTCTTCCTCTACCACTACAAGAGCGCATCAATTTGGACGCAAGTGCACGAGTGACACATCTCAAGAAGGTGCATGAAGATACAAGAAACACCATCGAGCACCATGTTCAACGCCTTGCGACCAAGCTCAACGTCAACCAGCAACCTATGGTCTTCAACATTGGTGATCTCGTGTGGCTACACCTTCGCAAGGATCGCTTTCCACAAGAACGCAAGTCCAAGCTGCGACCATGAGCGGATGGACCTTTCAAGGTGCTCGCACGGTACAATGACAACGCTTACAAGATCGACCTCCCACACGACAATTACAATGTGAGCGACATCTTCAACGTCAAAGATCTCTCTCCCTTCCATGGTGATGAGGAATTTGATCCGAGGATGGATCTTCCCCAAGGGAGGGGAGATGATGCGGAGCATCCCAAGGCCATCTCCGTGGACCCAACTACATCTCCTACGACACCTCTTGGACCCATGACACGAGCACGTGCAAGAGCTCTCGAAACCGAGGTGACATCACTCCTTTCAGATTTCCACTTAGATGCACATGAGACATGGCTACTACCTCATACGGACACTCTGTGCATACTCGGGTATCTTGGAGAAGCTAAGGAGCAAGGAGGAGAAGAAGAGGAAGATGGACGTGAAGACGAAGAAGAAGAACTGCTCAAAGTTCCTAGGCTCCGGACGACCGACGAACATTGGACGTCCGACGACCTCCAGGCTTCGGACGTCCGGCCCACTCCGGACGACCGACGCTTCCACTCCCAAGCCAAAACCCACGGACATCCGACGCCCAATGGACGACAGACGCCCGAACGTCCAACCCCGACAGGACGTCCGACCGAAGACCACCCGAGCCGAAACTACGGACGTCCCGCAAGCACCGGACATACAGACCCTCGCGAGCCTCCGGACGATCGGTGACCCCCGGACGTCCGACGCCTGTGTGCTGATGCGTGTTGGGCCGCAGCCCATGTACCCCTTCGCCCCCTCTTTTGCACTAAGACTATATATACTCCACCTATTCCTTCTAGCTAGGGTTAGCAAAGGATTAGCTCATGTTTGTGTGAGAGCTTGATACGTCTCCAACGTATCTATAATTTTTTATTGCTCCATGCTATATTATCTACTGTTTTGGACTATATTGGGCTTTATTTTCCACTTCTATATTATTTTTGGGACTAACCTATTAACCAGAGGGCCAGCCCGGAATTGCTGTTTTTTTGCCTATTTCAGTGTTTCGGATAAACAGAATATCAAACGGAGTCCAAACGGAATAAAATCTTCGGAAACGTGATTTTCTCACCGAACGTGATCCAGGAGACTTGGACCCTACTGCAAGGGATCAAAGAGGCGGTCACGAGGGTGGGCCCCCCCAGGGCACGCCCCCTACCTCGTGGGCCCCTTGGTGCTCCACCGACGTACTCCTTCCTCCTATATATACACACGTACCCCCAAACAATCAGAACAGGAGCCAAAAACCTAATTCCACCGCCGCAACTTTCTGTATCCACGAGATCCCATATTGGGGCCTGTTCCGGAGCTCCACCGGAAGAGGGCCGTCATCACGGAGGGCTTCTACATCATCATAGCCTCTCCGATGAAGTGTGAGTAGTTTACCTCAGACCTTCGGGTCCATAATTAGTAGCTATATGGCTTCTTCTTTCTCTTTGAATCTCAATACAAAGTTCTCCCCCTCTCTCGTGGAGATCTATTCGATGTAATCTTCTTTTTGCGGTGTGTTTGTTGAGACCGATGAATTGTGGGTTTATGATCAAGTCTATCTATGAATAATATATGAATCTTCTCTGAATTCTTTTATGCATGATTGGTTATCTTTGCAAGTCTCTTCGAATTATCCGTTTGGTTTGGCCAACTAGATTGGTAGTTCTTGCCATGGGAGAAGTGCTTAGCTTTGGGTTCAATCTTGCGGTGTCCTCACCCAGTGACAGAAGGGGCAGCAAGGCACGTATTGTATTGTTGCCATTGAGGATAACAAGATGGGGTTTATTTCATATTGCATGAATTTATCTCTCTACATCATGTCATCTTGCTTAAGGCGTTACTCTATTTTTTACTTAATACTCTAGATGCATGCTGGATAGCGGTCGATGAGTGGAGTAATAGTAGTAGATGCAGAATCGTTTTGGTCTACTTGTCACGGACGTGATGCCTATATACATGATCATGCCTAGATATTATCATAATTAATCACAATTCTATCAATTTCTGAACAGTAATTTGTTCACCCACCGTAGAATACTTATGCTCTTGAGAGAAGCCACTAGTGAAACCTATGGCCCCCGGGTCTATTCTCATCATATCAATCTCCATTACTTTTATATTGTTTTGCTATTTACTTTGCCTTTACTTTTTATTTTGCATCTTTATACCAAAAATACCATAAATATTCTATCTATCAGATCTCACTCTCGTAAGTGACCGTGAAGGGCTTGACAACCCATAATCGCATTGGTTGCAAGTAGCTATCGCTTTGTGCAGGTACGAGGGACTTGAGCGTGGGCTCCTACTGGATTGAAACCTTGGTTCTCAAAAACTGAGGGAAATACTTACTCTACTCTCCTGCATCATCCCTTCCTCTTCGGGGAAAACCAACACAAGCTCAAGACATAGCAAGAAGGATTTCTGGCGCCGTTGCCGGGGAGTCTACGCAAAAAGTCAACATACCAAGTGTCGTGGATTTGTCACGGCAGATGTCCTCTTGCAAGGACTTGATCGTAGAGCCATCGCAACTAGGAAGCTTAAAGGGTTTAATCGGGACAAAGGACACGCGAGGTTTATACTAGTTCAGCCCCTTACGGTGAAGGAAGGCCTACGTCTAGTTGGGTTGGAATTGCTTGAGGTTTCGATGACCAGGGAGCGAGATACGCTATGCCCGGTTCTCGATCTCTTGTTTCTTGTCCCTAAACCGCCAGCGGGTCGTCCCCTTATATACACGGGTTGACGCCCTACGGCTTACAGAGTCCCGGCCGGCTCATAAACAGTGTCCGGCTCGGTGACTAGTTATTTCTACCTTACAATACAAGTTGCGCCCTCATGGTGGCTTATCATCATGGGCCCTAAATCGTCTGTGGGCCTTTAGACCCTTTACTGAACCGCCATCTTCACATCTTGGTCTTGGGCTTCAGATGGGCTTCTCTTTGCGTAACCCGACCCCTCCTGGCCGGCTTACATACATAACTATATCCCCAACATTAGGCCCCAGATTGATTTGAACCGGTTCATGTCAATCTTAAAAAACCTTATAAACTAGCCCTTAGTCCTCTATTTTGTGCGGAAATTCTAACCCGCCGTGACATCATCATCTGGATCCGGGTCAAATCTCTGTGATGTCATCTTCAATAAATTTCATATTTTAATCCATCATGTCCTCCAACGAATCTTTGCCTTTACTGACCATCCCGAGAATCGAGGCGTCGGGGCCGCTGGATAATGATGCTTTGGTCTCCTCGTTTTTTGCACCATCATGGTCGGTCCTTCCTTATAAATAGGCGCGACCTAGGTCCTTTCCCATTCTCCTTCTTTAGTCATCTTCTTCCTCGCACCTCATTTCTTCGCTGCTCAAGCTCTGCCACCGCTGCCATCGAACCCGTCGTCTTCATCGACTCAGGCCGCTGCATCACCCTGATTCGGACCAGAAAACGACGGCGACCCTCCGCAGCTCGTACGCATCTGTGATATCTTTTTATCCCCTTTCTCAGATCTGCATTGGTACTGTTTTTTAGTTTGTCGATGTTCACCGCCGCCTGATGAAAACCTCCATTAGCTCTCACCTCTAATCCCTTGCTCAGATCGTAAAAATAACATAGAACTGCTGCAGAGGATGTTTTGTGCTTATTCTGTATGAAAACAGATCTCATTTCCTTGTTTTTGGAAGCCCTCCTCAAGTATATGAACTTCCCTGTACTGCTTTAGGTCTAGAATTGTTTTCCTTTCTAGAGCATCGTTTGATCCAAAAAAAATGATTGCAACTTGTGAAACCTGTTTGTTCCACACTTAACCAAAAACTGCGTCTGTTGACTCTGTTTCAGCCATAGTAGTTCATGTGACCGGTTTAAGATAACACTGACTGTCAGCACTACCAGCTTTTGGCGACTTAAGACAATTTTCATCATCTTTAATACCTGCAGCTGTTTAAACATTATCACATAACCACCTGTATGTCATTAGGCCCCTACTTAAGCCGCCATCTCAGACAACCCAATAATGCTTATTCTCCGGGTTATAATAAACCGGAAAATTTCCTTTATCTTGTTGTAGGCTTCAATTTATTCAATGGCACCCAAAGCTGTTAAACCTCCCATTACCTGCAACTGGGTCGCATCCATTGTTAAAGAGAGCAAACTGTCAGAGTTTGTAAAGTCCGGCCATCTACCCAAGAAGGACGTCATGTCTTATCGTGCTCCTGACCCGTCTGAAGAGAAACCTCAACCCAAGGAAGGGGAGGTGATCATTTTTACCGATCACATGAGCCGGGGATTTGCTCCTCCCGGTTCAAAATTCTTTAGAGACGTTTTGCACTTCTTTGACTTAAGACCTCAAGTCATCGGGCCCAACTCCGTGTCAAATATCTGCAACTTTCAAGTTTTCTGTGAGGTCTACCTTGGAGAAGAACCCAGCCTACTTCTGTTCAGGGAATTGTTCTATTTGAACCGGCAGAATGAACGGGCCAACGGGCCCAGTCTGGATCTTGGTGGCATATCAATTCAAAGGCGGAGAGACTGCCTGTTCCCTTATGCTGAATTGCCGAGTCATCCAAAGGACTGGAACCAGACATGGTTCTACTGCCAAGATACTTCTCCGGCTGGCGAAAATCCACTGCCCGGCTTCCGCGCATTGCGCCTTGAACCTACTCACCCGTTGCCGGATAAGTTGACAGCTATTGAACGTCTGCCACTCACCCCCAAAATCAAGAGGATTAAAGCTCTTTTAGGGAACGGCTTAGATGGCATTGACTTGGTCCGAGTCTGGATTGCTTGGAGAATAATTCCGTTAAGCCGCCGCCCCGGCTTAATGTGTAATTATTCAGGCGAGAAGGATGACCCTCAACGTCATAACCCTGAAGACTTACCAGATGACGTAGTGGAAGCTACAACTCAGTCCTTGTTGAAAGAGGGCACAGTGAATAGTAACGCCTTCGTCTTACTACCTTTTTGCCAGAAGAACCCGGCCCCTGCAGTAAGTTTCCAGCCATCGGGTTATGTTTTATCATGTTAGGCTGTATTCTTACGCATAACCAGTTATAACCTTTTATAGGCAAATGATAGCTTCTGGGACATGCAATATGATCATGAGGCGGCCAAGAAAGCCAGGGCGGCCAAGAGAGCCGAAAATAAAACCACCAAGCCCACCACCTCAAGGAAAAGGAAGCCAAGCGCCTCTGAGCTGTTTCAGCTTGATGATACTGATGATAATGAGGAAGAGGTAACCTTTGAATTTCCCTTTCTCCTTTATTTCTACCTTACTGATGCTAACCTTCTTTCAGGAAGACACGGGCAACAGCCAACCCGTCGAGGAAGAGGTAATTGTAATCTCCTCCGACTCTGAGCTTCGGCCGCGTTAGAAAATTCGAAGAGTTACCCGGAAAGTAAGATTTTCACATCCTTTGGCTTACCAAGATCCTGACTTTCTTTTGAAGTGACAGATTTATGAGAGCCGGAGGCAGACCCGGACCAGCAAAGACGCGGAACTCTCCTCCGGCTTACCTGATGTGACCAGGAAACGCCAGACTGAGGTTATCTCCGATTTACACCTTCTTTTTCCTTTGGCGGGTTTCATTTGTTAGCCTCTCAATTATTCTGACTCCAACTATCAGGATATTTCACCTTCCTCTGGTGAGTCTATGCAGTCCAACATGCCAGCCTTCAAAACTGCTCCCGGGTAATATAAACTTGTTGTACCTTATGCTTTATTTTACTCATACTTGTTGTATTTAACCTGTCTACCTTTTCCACAGTGTGCAAGTAAAACCCAGCAAAAGGGCAAAAAAGAATAAGCCGCCCCAAGAGCTAGTTGTGACTGAACCAGAGCTGGGCATAGCTGCTCCTGATGCCTCTGCTCACGAGCTGCCGCCTCAACCGTCTCATGATGTTCCTATATCTTCCTCTGACCCGCCTACTGAACAAACCTTCAACGATTCTGGTAACCCGGAGGCTCCTAGCCCCGCCAAGGCAAATGATCAGGAAGTTGAAATTCTCAAGACTCAGTTTGTTAAGCCGGCACAGCTGTCTGTACTTGCCAAGTGTTCTAAAGAGGAATTGGTGGAACGCTGGAAGGCCAAGCTGGACGTCGCTGACTATACTCATTTGAGTATTGGAGAGATTGTCTCCGGCTATATCAATCAAGTACAAAGTAGCCGTGACCTGGAAATTGACATGGTGAAGCAGATACAGCAAAAATCTGAGGTATGACTTATGCTAGCTTACTTTCAATCACACTTACTGTACCAGCCCCCAAGTCTATTGCTTATGAATAAATATGCTGTAGACTTAGAAAAATTATTAGAGCTACTTGCCCGGCTTAAAGAAAAAAATAATTGAACCGGATGTAACACAATACCTTTAACTTACGATATACATTAGCCCCCAAGTGCCAAAAATCTTTTCTTGCAAGGTATTTGGGACTTAATATTCAGGACCGGCTTAATAATTTAGAAAGCTTCGGTATACATTAGCCCCCAAGTGTCAAGTATGTTTGCTTGCAAAGTGCTTGGGACTTAATAGTAATTACCGTAACTTTTACTACTATCCGGTGCAATGCAGGCCACCATAAGTAAATTTGAATCGAAGATTGCTGATCTGAAGAATCGCCTGGCAACCCAGGAAAGTGAAATTGAAAAGGCCAACTCCAAATTTGAATTCAGTATCTCTGAACAAGAGAAGTTGAAGCAAAATTTTGAATCAGAGAAGAAAATTTGGGCTGATGAAAAGGCTGCACTGGTGACCCGGGCCGAGATAGCAGAGGCATCGCTTGCGTTAGCAACGGCCGAACTGTCCGACTTAAAGCGCCAGATATCTCGAATGGTTTCAGCAATCTTCGGTGAGTGACTTATTCAAACCTCAAACACTGCAAAACTCCTTGAATGACCATTTCAGTTGTCTCCTCTGACTCACCTTATGCTTAATAATGCAGGCCCCAGGAGCACAAATCTTAAGCAGAACATGGTGATCAAGCTGAAGGCGGTTTATACTCTGGTGGAACAACTCTACACCGGGTCACAACATGCTCTGGCCGTTGTGGCTTTATCAAACGATGTTCCTTATCTCCTGCAAGATGTGCTGAAGCGGCTTGCTGTGCTACCTCAGCGAATCCAAGAGTTAAGACGAGCATCTGCAAGAGCTGCAGCTATAGCCGCATTGAGCCGGGCCAAGGCGTGGCTTCCAGAACTAGATCCTGCTGATATTGCTCTCGGGTATCCAAGTTTAAAGGAAGATGGCACTGTGTTTAATGATAAGGATTTTACCGCCTGTGTGAAGGATACACGTCCGGTGGCTACTCTTATTGGGAACGATACTGACCTCACCAAGTGTCAGCCGGGTTATGACAAGGAGAATCAGAGAATCCCCATGCCGCATTACGACGATGTCAGCTTGATCCCTCCAACCCGTAAGCACACCTTTGCTCCTGAAGTCGACCCAACCGGTTTAATAGATGATGAAGCTGAGTTTGAAGCCTTGAGTGGCATTGACTGGGCCTCATCATCCTTCCAGAACAAAGCAGCCGGCAGAGAGACGAAGAAGGATAACCCGGGGGCTTCAAGTCAACCCCAAGAGTAGCTTGTCAGGCGCCACCTTCTTATGTCATCGTAGAAAACAATGCATCATTCAGACTCGGGGAGTCTTGTAACAAAGTAGAAGGTACCTTGAGTTTTGCTATGCCTTTGCCCATGCTTATGGCCCTTAATACCTGCATAAGCCGCCGCCATTATTCTCTTTGTAGTTTGTATGAATCTGTTATGTCCTTTGCAAAAATACCTTGCATTGCCCTGTAGTGCTCACAGCTGTTTTTTCCGGCTTATATAAACCAACCCCTGAGGGTAAACTTAACTCCTGAAAATTGGCACATATAAGTTCACCTGGTTCTTAACAACCTGATGTAACTAACATTAATTCTGGAAGATTGTAATGTATTCCATTGTATCTTCAAGAGGGTCACAAGATACCTAATGTTGGCACTTGTAAAATATGATGAACAAAATTCAAGGGTTTCTGATTCGAATACGATCAGTGACCCGTTCCAAAGGGGTTGAGCTAAGATTCGGATACGATCTGTTAGCCCCCAGTGGCTGTGGCGATGCCAATCAAGTGGGTATCGACAGCTATGTTCTCTTTGGTTCGAATACGACCTATGTTTGAACAGGAAGCCCCCAAGTGATCATAAGAGTTGTTTAATGACGCTGATTCAAATACGATCCACGTCAGACCCAAAAGGAGTTAAGCTATGATTCAGATATCGACATAAGAAGCCCCCAAGTGGGTTTGGCAGTATGCCGATCAAGCAGGTATCGACAGCTATGTTCTCTTTGGTTCAAATACGACCTATGTTTGAACAGGAAGCCCCCAAGTGATCAACGGCTAGATTCATATATGATCATAAGCCAGACCAAAGGAAAGCCAGATTCAGATATAATCCGCTTCCCCTTGGTTATCTCCACCACCTGACAAGGAAAAACATATAAACCTTTTTGGGAGTGGAAAAAAGGACAGAGGTCCTGCTTGATTGCTTTATATAATATACATAGTATAAGTATATACACATTAGAGCCGACGGCTCAAGTATAATAAGGCCAAAGATGAGCGATATTCCATGGCCGACGGGTCTCCTCCTCCGACTTACGTGAGTCTTTGTGCTCTCGAACGTCGATAAGGTAGTATGATCCATTGTTCAGATTCTTGCTGACCACAAAGGGTCCTTCCCAAGGAGCGGATAGCTTGTGCATGTTAGATTGATCCTGGATGAGTCGAAGCACTAAGTCGCCTTCCTGAAAGGTTCTGGACTTAACCCGGCGGCTGTGGTAGCGACGCAGGTCTTGCTGGTAAATCGCCGAGCGGGCTATTGCCAAGTCTCGCTCTTCATCCAACAGGTCAAGTGCATCTTGCCGAGCTTTTTCATTGTCTTCCTCAACATAAGCCGCCACACGGGGTGAATCGTGACGGATGTCACTTGGCAGGACCGCCTCTGCTCCATACACCATAAAGAAAGGCGTGTAACCCGTAGATCTGTTAGGTGTAGTATTGATGCTCCAGAGTACAGAAGGTAACTCCTCCACCCAACAACCCAGCGTCCGCTGTAAAGGGTCCAAGAGCCGGGGCTTGATACCCTTCAAGATTTCTTGATTGGCTCGTTCTGCTTGACCATTTGATTGAGGGCGAGCTACAGCTGAAACGTCAAGCCAGATATGCTCTCGTTGACAGAACTCTTCCATAGCTCCTTTGGAAAGGTTAGTACCATTATCAGTTATGATGCTATGTGGAAAACCAAAGAGAAAAATCACCTTTTTCATAAATTGGACTGCTGTGGCTGCATCACACTTACTGACTGGCTCCGCCTCCACCCACTTTGTGAACTTGTCAACTGCCACCAAGAGGTGAGTCTTTTTATCCTTAGATCTCTTGAAAGGCCCGACCATATGAAGCCCCCAGACTGCAAACGGCCAGGTAATTGGAATCACCCTCAATTCTTGAGCCGGCACATGGGCTCGTCGTGAGAATTTCTGACATCCGTCACATTTACTGACCAGGTCTTCCGCATCAGCATGAGCTGTCAGCCAATAAAACCCATGACGGAAGGCTTTGGCCACAAGAGATTTTGAGCCGGCGTGATGACCACAATCACCTTCATGAATTTCACGAAGGATCTCCTGACCCTCTGCAGGTGACATGCAACGTTGAATCACTCCAGTGACGCTGTAATGATGTAACTCACCATTGACAATTGTCATGGACTTGGACCGGCGGACGATTTGTCTTGCCAAGGTCTCGTCCTCCGTCAAGTCTCCCCTGGTCATGTAAGCCAAATAAGGCACTGTCCAATCCGGGGTAACGTGGAGAGCTGCCACCAGCTGTGCCTCCGGGTCTGGTATTGCCAGATCTTCTTATGTAGGTAACCTAACAGAAGGATTATGCAAAACATCAAGAAAGGTGTTAGGCGGCACCGGCTTACGCTGAGACCCCAGCCGGCTTAAGGCATCCGCCGCCTCATTCTTCCTTTGATCAATGTGTTCCACTACGTAACCCTTGAAATATCCAGCCACAGCATCGACTTCACGATGGTAAGCCGCCATAAGGGGATCTTTAGAGTCCCACTTGCCTGACACCTGTTAAGACACAAGGTCTAAGTCTCCTAAGCATCTTACCCGGCTCAAGTTCATCTCTTTGGCCATCCGGAGACCATGGAGCAGGGCCTCATACTCAGCTGCATTGTTAGTGCAAGGAAACATAAGCCGGAGCACATAACAAAATTTGTCACCTCGAGGGGAAGTTAATAAAACTCCAGCCCCCGAGCCTTCCAACTGTCTGGACCCATCAAAGTGAATAATCCAATAAATGTTATCGGGCTTCTCTCAGGTGCCTGCAGCTCTGTCCAGTCATTGATGAAATCCACCAAAGCTTGAGACTTAATGGCAGTGCGCGGCGCGTACTTCAGACCATGAGGCCCGAGCTCGATGGCCCATTTGGCGACTCATCCTGTAGCCTCTCTGTTCTGAATAATGTCTCCCAAGGGGGCAGAACTTACCACAGTGATAGGGTGACCTTGGAAGTATTGCGTCAGCTTCTGGCTTGCCATGAACACCCCGTAAACAAGTTTCTGCCAATGAGGATATCTTTGCTTTGACTCGATGAGCACCTCACTGACATAATAAACCGGCTGTTGAACCGGATGTTCCTTACCAGCCTCCTTGTGCTCTACCACAATCGCCACACTGACGGCTCATGAATTAGCAGCCACATATAACAGCAAAGGCTCTTTGTCAATGGGAGCCGCAAGAACAGGCGGTTCAGGTAACTACCTCTTCAAATCCTCAAAAGCAGCATTAGCGGCATCACTCCAGACAAAGGTGTCTGCCTTCTTCATTAATTGGTACAGCGGTAGGGCCTTCTCACCTAACCGGCTTATGAACCGTCTCAAAGCGGCAACACGACCCGCCAATCGCTGAACATCATTAATACATGCCGGTTTAGCCAAAGAAGTGATTGCCTTAATCTTCTCCGGATTAGCCTCGATGCCCCTGTTTCAGACCAAGAATCCCAAAAGGTTGTCTGCAGGCACACCAAATACACACTTCTCCGGGTTAAGCATCATTTTGTAAACCCGGAGATTGTCAAAGGTTTCTCTGAGATCAGATATCAAGGTTTCCGCCTCTCTGGATTTCACTACTATGTCATCCACATAAGCATGAACATTGCGCCCAATCTGATCGTGAAGACAATTCTGTACACACCGTTGATAAGTTGCCTGGGCACTCTTGAGCCCAAACATCATAGACACGTAGTAGAAGGCTCCGAACGGGGTGATGAAAGCCGTTTTCTCCTGGTCCTTAACTGCCATCTTGATCTAATGATAGCCAGAATAAGCATCCAGAAAACTCAAACGTGCACAACCTGCCGTAGCATCAATGATTTGATGAATACGGGGGAGAGCAAAAGGATCAGCCAGACAAGCCTTATTTAGGTCCATGTAATCCACACACATCCGCCAGGTGCCGTTTTTCTTGAGTACGAGCACCGGGTTAGCCAACCATTCTGGGTGAAAAACTTCAACAATAAAGCCAGCCGCCAAGAGCCGGGCGACCTCTTCTCCTATAGCTTTTCGTCGCTCTTCATTGAATCGCCGCAGAAATTGCCTGACCGGCTTATACTTCAGATCAATATTAAGAGTGTGCTCAGCGAGTTCTCTCGGTACACCCGGCATGTTAGAAGGTTTCCATGCAAAGATGTCCCGGTTCTCACGGATGAACTCGATGAGCGCGCTTTCCTATTTAGGATCCAAGTTGGCACTGATGCTGAATTGCTTAGATGAATCGCCTGGAGTGAAATCAACAAGCTTAGTCTCTGCAGCCGATTTAAACTTCATGGCCGGGTCATGCTCTGTAGTCGGCTTCTTGAGAGAAGTCATATCTGTCGGGTCAACGTTATCTTGATAAAATTTGAGCTCCTCTACTGCACAGACAGACTCGGCGTAAGCCGCATCGCCCTCTTCACACTCCAGGGCCACCTTTCGGCTTCCATGCACAGTGATGGTACCCTTTTAACCCGGCATCTTGAGCTGTAGATACACATAACACGGCCGTGCCATGAATTTGGCATAGGCTGGCCGCCCGAACAAAGCGTGATATGGACTCTTGATTTTGACCGCCTCAAAAGTTAACTTTTCCGCCCTAGAATCATGCTCGTCTCCGAAGGCCACCTCTAGCTCAATCTTCCCCACAGGATACGCCGACTTACCGGGCACCACTCCATGGAAGACGGTGTTGGAAGTCTTTAAGTTCTTGTCAGTTAAGCTCATGCGCCGAAAGGTCTCGTAATAGAGGATGTTGATGCTGCTACCTCCATCCATGAGCACTTTAGTAAACTTATAACCACCAACTTGCGGTGCCACCCGGATTATCAACCCGGGGAGGGTGATCTTCCCTGCTCCAGACAATAGGCTGTTCCGACCACCTCATGTAACGAGGGACTGCCGGTTCAACAGAATTCACAGCCCTCTTATGAACTTTCTGATCACGTTTACACAAACTTGTGGTGAACACGTGATACTGCCCACTGCTTAACTATTTTGGATGGCTCTGATAACGCGACTGCTGTTGCTGCTGACTTCCTTGACCAAACTGTTGTTGATTATAACCACCCTGGTTTCCCTGAAAACCGGATCCTGAACCACCACCCGGGCCATGAAAGCCGCCGGCTCCTGAACCGCCGCCTGGGCCTTGATTGCCATCAAATGTGTTAGAATTCTTGAAAGCTTTCATGATTGTGCAATCCTTCCATAAATGAGTCGCTGGTCGTTCTCGGGTGCCGTGTTTCGGGTAGGGTTCATTGAGTAGTTGCTCGAGAGGCGGACCTAACCCACCAAACCGGGGTGGCTTTCCTTTGCGCTTCTGATTGTTACCCCGTGCATTGGCCACAAATTCCGGGTTACTATCCGCCTTACGCTTATTGCCTCCTTGACTCGCCGGGTTATGCTGCTGACCCTTTCCATTGCCGTTCTTCTTTCCCTTCCCTGTCTTTTCCTCATCAGACGCGGGATCCTTGGTACTATCAGAATCGGCACACTTCACTAAAGCCGCCATTAGCGTCCCCATATCGTTGCAATCATGCTTAAGGCGCCCCAGCTTCTGTCTCAGAGGCTCAAAGCGGCAATTCTTCTCCAGCATGAGAACTGCTGATCCGGCATCCATCTTGTCAGACGAATGTATTATATCCTTGACTCGGCGCACCCAATGAGTCGTAGATTCACCTTCTTCCTGCTTACAATTTGTCAGATCCACAATTGACATAAACTGCTTGCAAGTATCTTTGAAGTTCTGGATGAAACGGGCTTTTAGCTCCGCCCATGAACTAATGGAGTTGGGTGGCAAACCCTTTAACCAAGAACAGGCCGTTCCGTCCAGCATCATGGTGAAATATTTAGCCATCGCCTCATCACTAACCTCTAGCAGCTCCATAGCCATCTCATAACTTTCAATCCATGCCCCAGGTTGTAAATCGGCCGTATAATTTGGCACCTTCCGAGGCTCCTTGAAATCCTTGGGCAAATGTACATTACGTAGAGCCGGTACCAGACAAGGAACTCCTCTGCTCTAGTAGCAACTCCCGCTTCAACGGAAGTCGTCGGGTAAGCCGGTGAGTTCTGTTGGGCTGCTAGTTGAGCCGCCAGCTGAGCCGCCCGCTCGTCCTCATGACGTATCCGATCCTGAACCGGGTTATACCCGCCGGGCTGGTTCCGGTGCTGAGCGTTACTTGACAAGGCCTCTGACTCCATGTGTCTACTGTAACTTGGGCTCCGATTTTGACGAGGCGGAGCTAACCAGGGTGGAGGAGTCAAGTGAATCCTATCCCGGCTGTAGGAGTAGGTTTCTTGCTGAGCCAGGGCTGTTTGGACAAGTTCTCTGATCTTCCGGGTTTCCACTACTGTCGGATCATCCCCATCTACCGGGAGAGCCACCAAACGTGCTGATGCTGCGATTAAGTTCTCCATGGGGCTGGAGAAGTGACCCTGTGGTATGGGTACGTAATTGGGCGGTGCCATATTGCCGTGAGGCGGTGCCATCCCCTGAGGCCGGACTGGACCTCCCGCTCCGGATGTAATAAGCTGATTCGCTCCTGGCGGGTTACTTGGGCCTACCCCAGGTGTAGCAAAGAGATTCTGAGGATCATAATTCTGAGGTAAACGGGACTGAGTTTTCTGATGTCTCCTCCTCATTACCTCATTAGATGCGTTCAGGCTCAACGTGAGCTGCAAGGCCTCTGCCTGAAGTTGCTGCGCCCGAACGTCGAAAGCCGCCCGCTCTGCTGCTAATCTAGCGTCCTCAGCTGCTAAGGTTTCTTTGACCCGGGCGATCTCATCGCGAACCTGTGCCACCTCAGCCTCATGCTCAGATTGGTTCGCAGGGATGACTGTAACAGTTAACAAAGCCATAAGCTTATCCATGAGATCCATCAGCACCTGAGCCGGTGAGCGCACAGGGCCTCCTGCCCCAGCTGCTCCTAACCCGGACGTTATCGCTGCTGAAGCCGTAGAATTTTGGCCGGGTTGAGTACCAGCCATGAAGACTCCTGCCCGGTTTGGCGACTCTGAGAGGTCCGGAATAGTGCTACCATCGGAACAGCCCCCAAGCACGTCATCTTGAACTTGATACAGCGAATCTGTTGAGCCGGCGGATGAATCATCGTCAGAGAGGACGGCCGGCTCACCATCACCTTCAGATCCTTTAGGAAGTTCACCTCCATGGATGCAACCCACAAAGGCATGCTTCACGACGGGTTGAGCTCGGGCGGGTTTCGCACGCTGAGCCGTCTCGACGAGGTCGGTGCAGCTGTCCGTCTCAGGGCCCGGCTCACCAATCCGGCCGATGAAGACATGAATTCCGCCAAAGGGGACCGGGTAGCCGTACTCAATTGAACCGGCGTCGGGGCCCCAGCCTTCGTCGTTGATGTAGATCTTGCCGCGACGACTCATGGTCATCCGGCCAACTGCGTATCCCTTGAGCCCTTCGAAGCTGCCCTTCTAGAACTCGAATCCACCGTGCGCTGGCCCCACGGTGGGCGCCAACTGTCGTGGAATTGTCAAGGCAGATGTCCTCTTGCAAGGACTTGATCGTGGAGCCATCGCAACTAGGAAGCTTAAAGGGGTTAATCGGGACAAAGGACACGCGAGGTTTATACTAGTTCAGCCCCTTACGGTGAAGGAAGGCCTACGTCTAGTTGGGTTGGAATTGCTTGAGGTTTCAATGACCAGGGAGCGAGATACGCTATGCCCGGTTCTCGATCTCTTGTTTCTTGTCCCTAAGCCACCAGCGGGTCGTCCCCTTATATACACGGGTTGACGCCCCGCGGCTTACAGAGTCCCGGCCGGCTCATAAACAGTGTCCAGCTCGGTGACTAGTTATTTCTACCTTACAATACAAGTTGCGCCCTCATGGTGGCTTATCACCATGGGCCCTAAATCGTCTGTGGGCCTTTAGACCCTTTACTGAACTGCCATCTTCACATCTTGGTCTTGGGCTTCAGATGGGCTTCTCTTTGCGTAACCCGGCCCCTCCTGGCCGGCTTACGTACATAATTATATCCCCAACACCAAGTACCCATCACAATCCCTATCTCTCGCATTACATTATTTGCCATTTGCCTCTCATTTTCCTCTCCCCACAGTTCACCCTTGCCATTTTATTCGCCCTCTCTTTCTAACCTCCCTCTCTGTTTGCCTCTTTTGTCTGCTTGCTTTTTGTTTGCTCGTGTGTTAGATTGCTTGTTTGTCGCGATGGCTTAAGATACTACCAAATTGTGTGACTTCACCAATACCAATAATAATGATTTCCTTAGCACTCTGATTGCTCCTCTTACCGATGTTGAATCTTGTGAAATTAATACTGCTTTGTTGAATCTTGTTATGAAAGATCAATTCGCCGGCCTTCCTAGTGAAGATGCCGCTACTCATCTGCATAGCTTCGTTGATTTATGTGATATGCAAAAGAAAAAAGATGTCAATAATGATGTCGTTAAACTGAAGCTATTTCCTTCTTCACTTAGAGATCATGCTAAAGCTTGGTTTTCGTCTTTGCCTAAGAATAGTATTGATTTATGGAACAAGTGCAAAGATGCTTTTATCTCTAAGTATTTTCCTCCTGCTAAGATCATCTCTCTTAGAAATGATATTATGAACTTTAAACAACTTGATCATGAACATGTTGCACACGCTTGGGAGAGAATGAAATTAATGATACGTAATTGCCCTACTCATGGTTTGAATTTGTGGATGATTATACAAAAAATTTATGCTGGATTGAACTTTGCTTCTAGAAACTTTTAGATTCGGCCGCGGGAGGCACTTTTATGGAAATCACTTTAGGAGATGCTACTAAACTCGTAGATAATATTATGGTTAATTATTCTCAATGGCATACTGAAAGAACTTCTAATAAAAAAGTGCATGTGATAGAGGAAATTAATGTGTTGAGTGGAAAGATGGATGAACTTATGAAATTATTTGCTTCTAAGAGTGTTTCTTATGATCCTAATGATATGCCTTTGTCTACTTTGATTGAGAATAAAAATGAATCTATGGATGTGAATTTTGTTGGTAGGAATAATTTTGGTAACAACGCTTATAGAGGGAATTTTAATCCTAGGCCATATCCTAGTAATCCTTCTAATAATTATGGGAATTCCTACAACAACTCTTATGGAAATTATAATAAGATGCCCTCTGATTTTGAATCTAATATTAAAGAATTTATTTCTTTGCAAAAGAATTTTAATGCTATGATTGAAGAAAAATTGCTTAAGATTGATGATTTGGCTAGGAACATTGATAGAATTGCTCTTGATGTTGATGCTTTGAAACTTATATCTATTCCACCTAAGCATGATATTAATGAGTCCCTAAAAGCCATGAGAATTTCAATTGATGAGTGTAAAGAAAGAACCGCTAGGATGCGTGTTTCCAAAGATGCCTTTATTAAAGCATGTTCTTCTAATTCTTATGAAAATCAAGATGAAGATCTAAAAGTTATTGATGTATCTCCTATTAAATCTTTATTTTGCAATATGAATCTTGATGAAACTGAATATGATCTTCCTTTACCTAGAAGGCGTTCTAAAAATTCGGAGTATTTAGATCTTAATGATGAAATTGATGAAAGTGGGATTGAAAGAAATAAAAATCTAGATGCTGCTAAACCCACTATATTGTATTTCAAGGAATTTAATTATGAAAATTGCTCTTTGATTGATTGTATTTCCTTGTTGCAATCCATGCTAAATTCTCCACATGCTTATAGTCGAAATAAAGCCTTTACCGAACATATTGTTGATGCCTTGATGCAATCTTATGAAGAAAAACTCGAGTTGAAAGTTTCTATCCCTATAAAACTCTATGATGAGTGGGAACCAACTATTAAAATTAAAATTAAAGATCATGATTTTTATGCTTTGTGTGATTTGGGTGCTAATGTCTCTACTATTCCCAAGACTTTGTGTGATTTACTAGATTTCCGTAATTTTGATGATTGCTCTCTAAACTTGCATCTTGCGGATTCCACTATTAAGAAACCTATGGGAAGAATTAATGATGTTCTTATTTTTTCAAATAGGAATTATGTGCCCGTAGATTTCATTGTTCTTGATATAGATTGCAATCCTTCTTGCCCTATTATTCTTGGTAGACCTTTCCTTAGAACGGTTGGTGCGATTATTGATATGAAGGAAGGGAATATTAGATTTCAATTTCCATTAAAAAAGGGCATGGAACACTTTCCAAGAAATAAAATAAAATTACTATATGAAACTATCATGAGAGCCACTTATGGATTGCCTACCAAAGATGGCAATACCAGATCTATTCTTGCTCGTTATGCCTAGCCAGGGGCGTTAAATGATAGCGCTTGTTGGGAGGCAACCCAATTTTATTTTTATTCCTTTCTATTTGCTCCTGTTTAGTAATAAATAAATTATGTACCCTCTTTTTAGGTTGTGTTTTTTGTGTTTAATTAGTGTTTGTGCCAGGTAGAACCGTTGGGAAGACTTGGGGAATGTCTTGTTGAACTTGCTGTAAAAAACAGAAACTTTAGCGCTCACGAGAACTGCTGTCATTTTTATTTGAAGAGTGATATTTAGTTAATTCTTTTTGAATATGATTAATAGATAAATTCCTCACGTCCAGAAATTTATTTTAGAATTTTTGGGGTTCAGATCTTGCGCTAGCTACAGATTACTACAGACTGTTCTGTTTTTGACAGATTCTGTTTTTCGTGTGTTGTTTGCTTATTTTGATGAATCTATGGCTAATAAAATAGTTTATAATCCATAGAGAAGTTGGAATACAGTAGGTTTAACACCAATATAAATAATGAATTAGTTCATTACAGTACCTTGAAGTGGTCTTTTGTTTTCTTTCGCTAACGGAGCTCACGAGTTTTCTATCTTGAGTTTTGTGTTGTGAAGTTTTCAAGTTTTGGGTGAATTCTTTTGATGGATCATGGAACAAGGAGTGGAAAGAGCCTAAGCTTGGGGATGCCCATGGCACCCCCAAGATAATCCAAGGACACCAAAATGTTAAAGCTTGGGGATGCCCCGGAAGGCATCCCCTCTTTTCGTCCACTTCCATCGGCAATTTACTTGGAGCTATATTTTTATTCACCAACATGATATGTGTTTTGCTTGGAGCGTCTTGTATTATTTGTGTCATTGTTTGCTAGTATACCACAATCATCCTTGCTGTACACACCTTTTGAGAGAGCCATACATGAATTAAAATTTGATAGAATACTCTATGTGCTTCACTTATATCCTTTGAGCTAGATAATTTTGCTCTATGTGCGTCACTTATATCTTTTGAGCTAGATAATTTTTCTCTATGTGCTTCACTTATATCTTTTGAGCTAGATAATTTTTCTCTATGTGCTTCACTTAGATCTTTTAGAGCACGGTGGTGGATTCGTTTTAAAGAAACTATTGATCTCTCATGCTTCACTTAAATTAATTTGAGAGTCTCTTAATAGCATGGTAATTTGCCTAATAATAATATGCTTGGTATTAAAGATTTGTGAAACTTTCTTTTGAGTGTGTTGAATACTAAGAAAAGATTGAAGCATGATAATTGTTTTGAGATATGGAGGTGATAATATTAAATTCATGCTAGTTGAGTAGTTGTGAATTTAAAGAATACTTGTGTTGAAGTTTGTGATTCCTGTAGCATGCCCGTATGGTGAACCATTATGTGATGAAGTCGGAGCATGATTTATTTATTGATTGTATTCCTTATGAGTGGCAGTCGGGGACGAGCGATGGTCTTTTCCTACCAATCTATCCACCTAGGAGCATGCGTGCAGTACTTTGCTTTGATAAACTTCTAGATTTTTGCAATAAGTATATGAGTTCTTTATGACTAATGTTGAGTCCATGGATTATACGCACTCTCACCCTTCCACCTTTGCTAGCCTCTCTAATACCGTGCACCTTTCGCCGGTATCATACACCTACCATATACCTTCCTCAAAACAGCCACCATACCTACCTATTATGGCATTTCCATAGCCATTCCGAGATATATTGCCATGCAACTTTCCACCATCTAGTTCATCATGACACATCCATCATTGTCATATTGCTTAGCATGATCATGTAGTTGACATAGTATTTGTGGCAAAGCCACCGTTCATAATTCTTTCATAGTTGTGACTCTTGATTCATTGCATATCCCGGTACACCGCCGGAGGCATTCATATAGAGTCATACTTTGTTTTAGTATCGAGTTGTAATCATTGAGTTGTAAATAATTAGAAGTGTGATGATCATCATTTAATAGACCATTGTCCCCAGAAAAGAGAGAAAGGCCAAAGAAAAAAAAAGAAGGCCCAAAAAAAGGGGGCAATGCTACTATCCTTTTTCCACACTTGTGCTTCAAAGTAGCACCATGATATAGCGAGTCTCATATATTGTGCTTCAAAGTAGCACCATGTTCTTCATATAGAGAGTGTCATATGTTGTCACTTCCAAATACTAGTGGGAATTTTACGTTATAGAACTTGGCTTGTATATTCCAATGATGGGCTTCCTCAAATTGCCCTAGGTCTTCGTGAGCAAGAAAGTTGGATGCACACCCACTAGTTTCTTTTGTTGACCTTTCATACATTTATAGCTCTAGTGCATCCGTTGCATGGCAATCCCTACTCACTCACATTGATATCTATTGATGGGCATCTCCATAGCCCGTTGATACGCCTAGTTGATGTGAGACTATCTTCTCCCTTTTTGTCTTCTCCACAACCACCATTCTATTCCACCTATAGTGCTATATCCATGGCTCACGCTCATGTATTGCGTGAAGATTGAAAAGGTTTTGAAAAAGTTAGAGTATGAAACAATTGCTTGGCTTGTCATCGGGGTTGTGCATGATTTAAATACTTTGTGTCGGGAAGATGGAGCATAGCCAGACTATATGATTTTGTAGGGATAACTCTCTTTAGCCATGTTATTTTGAGAAGACATAATTGCTTTGTTAGTATGCTTTGTTAGTAAACTTTTGTCTTGAATCTTTCTAATCTGAATATTCATACCATAATTAAGAAGATTTGCATTGAAATTACGCCAAGTAGCACTCCGCATCAAAAATTCTCTTTTTATCATTTACCTACTCGAGGACGAGCAGGAATTAAGCTTGGGGATGCCTGATACGTCTCCAACGTATCTATAATTTTTGATTGCTCCATGCTATATTATCTACTGTTTTGGACTATATTGGGCTTTATTTTCCACTTCTATATTATTTTTGGGACTAATCTATTAACCGGAGGCCCAGCCTAGAATTGTTGTTTTTTTGCCTATTTCAGTGTTTTGAGATAAACAGAATATCAAACGGAGTCCAAACGGAATAAAATCTTCGGAAACGTGATTTTCTCACCGAACGTGATCCAGGAGACTTGGACCCTACTGCAAGGGATCAAAGAGGCGGTCACGAGGGTGGGGGGCACCTCCCTAGGGCGCGCCCCCTGCCTCGTGGGCCCCTCGGTGCTCCACCGACGTACTCCTTCCTCCTATATATACACACGTACCCCCAAACGATCAGAACAGGAGTCAAAAACCTAATTCCACCGCCGCAACTTTCTGTATCCACGAGATCCCATCTTGGGGCCTATTCCGGAGCTCCGCCGGAAGAGGGCCGTCATCACGGAGGGCTTCTACATCATCATAGCCTCTCCGATGAAGTGTGAGTAGTTTACCTCAGACCTTCGGGTCCATAGTTAGTAGCTAGATGGCTTCTTCTCTCTCTTTGAATCTCAATACAAAGTTCCCCCCCTCTCTCGTGGAGATCTATTCGATGTAATCTTCTTTTTGCGGTGTGTTTGTTGAGACCGATGAATTGTGGGTTTATGATCAAGTCTATCTATGAATAATATTTGAATCTTCTCTGAATTCTTTTATGCATGATTGGTTATCTTTGCAAGTCTCTTCGAATTATCCGTTTGGTTTGGCCAACTAGATTGGTAGTTCTTGCCATGGGAGAAGTGCTTAGCTTTGGGTTCAACCTTGCGGTGTCCTTACCCAGTGACAGAAGGAGCAGCCAGTCACGTATTGTATTGTTGCCATCCAGGATAACAAGATAGGGTTTATTTCATATTGCATGAATTTATCTCTCTACATCATGTCATCTTCCTTAAGGCGTTACTCTGTTTTTAACTTAATACTCTAGATGCTTGCTGGATAGCGGTCGATGAATGGTGTAATAGTAGTAGATGCAGAATCGTTTCGGTCTACTTGTCACGGACGTGATGCCTATATACATGATCATGCCTAGATATTCTCATAATTATGCACAATTCTATCAATTTCTCAACGGTAATTTGTTCACCCACTTTAGAATACTTATGCTCTTGAGAGAAGCCACTACTGAAACCTATGGCCCCTGGGTCTATTCTCATCATATCAATCTCCATCACTTTTATATTGTTTTGCTATTTACTTTGCCTTTACTTTTTATTTTGCATATTTATATCAAAAATACCAAAAATATTCTATCTATCAGATCTCACTGTCGTAAGTGACCGTGAAGGGCTTGATAACCCCTAATCGCGTTGGTTGTGAGTAGCTATCGCTTTGTGCAGGTACGAGGGACTTGAGTGTGGGCTACTACTGGATTGATACCTTGGTTCTCAAAAACTGAGGGAAATACTTACGCTACTCTACTGCATCATCCCTTCCTCTTCGGGGAAAACCAACGCAAGCTCAAGACGTAGGAGAGCTTTGCTCATCCACTTGGTTACCTTCTCCACGGAGATTCGAGCCTCCACCGGAGAAGATCCCCTAGGCGGATTCAAGACCCCTTTTTAGGGAAGAACTCAAAACCTCCTCACGGACAAGACCGTTACCATTGTATCGTCCCTAGTTGATCATGTACCGTGTATCATTCCATGTATCCGAGGATCTAGCACTTTTGAGACTTGTTCTTGTTAGTTGAGTGTTCCTCTTGTGTTTTCCCCTGGTGATTTCCCTCGTTTCCCTCCTCGTGTTCTTCGTGTTCTTCATGGGATCCGCTCCTTTCGTGAAAGATCGGCCACTAGGGTTCCTACCCTACATCACCGTTTCAACCATAGTGCTCCAACACAAGTTTGTTTCCTCTGTTTTGCGGTACGCCACACCCCTCGCAGTCAATAGGACCCTGTTTCGACTGTAAGAGTCCAACAGAAGTCCATTTCCTCCATTTGGCGGTACGCCAGACCCGTCATGATGAACATGATCCCGTTTCGACCGTGGCCGGTCGAACACAAGGCCGTTTCCTCCGTTCTGCGGTACGCCAGGCCTCGTTTCCATTGGCTGTTCCATCCAAGCTGGTTGGCTCCCGATGAATAGCACGCGTTCCATTTCCTCCCGATGAACAAGACGCATTCTGTTGCCTCCCCATGAACACGACGACGATGCAGTTTCTCTGTTCCGACCGAGCCATGTACACGAGCCCTGGCCGTTCGTATGCGTGAGTAGGCATTCGAGACCCCGCCCGTATGTACGTACGTGGTCATATTTTCTTTCTTGCACCCTGGCCGTTGTACTTACGTGTACATGCTACGTGCGCACCTCTACTACGATACGTGCGCGCCTCTACTACGACACGTGTGCGCCTCTACATCGAACAGTATGTACGTACACATTCATGACCAGAATGACAAAGCTACATATGCTTCGACCAGGTGGGCCCGATTGTCAGGCACTTCCTTGCGTTCGAAGATGTAGCTGGTGGTTCCTAGCAGTCAGGGGGGCGAATCATTTTTTTGCCCGTAATATGGACGCACTTCCTTGCGTGCGAAGATGTAGCTGGTGGGTCCTAGCAGTCAGGGGGCAAACATTTTTTTTTCGTGAAATACGGTGGCCCGTCCAGTGGGTCCCTACTGTCAGGTGAAGGAATAATTATTTTGCGCATAATAAGGAGGCACTTCCTTGCTGCGGCCGTGGACCCAGCTGTCAGCCTCTCCACGTATAGTACTCTTCCGACGGAAGTCGTTTATTGACCACATTGACCACGCTGCGCCTAGAGCACTAGGGCGATGAACGACGGCGAGGCCTAGGAAGGGGGCGACGCGAAGCCGGGGAATACGCGGCAGTGGATGCCCACGCGGAGGGGAGTACGTGGGTTGACTGCTTCGGCTGCAGTGTGAGTCTGCCGTCGCCGGAGAATAACAGGAGGCGTGGGTGAGTATAGAGGGATGGCATGGCCAGCGGTGGCAGCACAGGCGGACACGGGAGGAAGGAGCAGGCGGCACGGCCAATGCTTGTTTGGGCGGATGGAGCAAGAAGACCCGAGGTTGAAGAAGCACAACGGCCCCATCGTTCATATTGACTAAGTTGACAAAGCCCTCCATCCCCGTCATCTTAGTAGGCCCACAAGTCAGCCTCCCACTATGGTGGGTCCCAGCTAGCAGGGGGTATTCATTCTTTTGTGCGTAATAACTAGGCACTTCCTTGCGTGCGAAGATATAGCTGATGGGTCCGACCTGTCAATGGGGAAACATTTTCTCACGTAATACAGAGGCCCTTCTGGTGGGTCCCAGCTGTCAGGTGGAGGAATCATTATTTTGCGCATAATAAGGAGGCATTTCCTTGCGTGCGGCCGTGGACCCAGCTGTCAGCCTCTCCACGTACAATCCACTTCCGATTCATGTCGTTCGTTGACCATGTTGACCACGTCGCGCCGAGAGCACCAGGGCGGTTGACGACGGCGAGCATTGGCGGAGCTACAGCAAGGCCGAGTGGGCCATGGCCCGCCCAGTCCATGAGTTTTTTCTATTGTATACCTAATGTTGGGCCATGCAAAATAATCCCAGATATGTATTTCCTTCAGCTGGCCCACCCAACTAATTGGGATATGCTCCGCCAGTGACGGCGAGGCCTACGAAGGGAATGACACGAAGCCAGGGAAAACTTGGCAGTTGTTTCCCACGCGCAGGGGAGTGCGAGGGTTTACTTGTTCGTCTGCCATCGCCGGAGAATAACAGCAGGTGTGGGTGAGTAGAGGGATGGCAAAGCCAGCGATGGGAGAACGATGGGGCGGTGAGGCCTACGTAGTAGCATAGCCGGCGGCGGGAGGAGGGAGCAGGCAGTCCCGCACGTGCTTGTTTGAGCGGCTAGAGCAGGAAGAGCAGAGATTGAAGAAGCACGGCGGCCGTTGGATGGACATCCAACATTCACTACTCTCGTGTGTTGACTAAGTTGACACGACATTGTGTGTTCGTCAACCTTTTTTTAGGAAAGCATACGCGTCAACACGTAGTGGGTGCACAAGTCAGCCTCAAATATGTGGAAAGTAGCATACAACCCATCTGCCATTATTTCTAATAATTTACAGCCCATTTGCCAATTCTTAAGAATTTTTTTGGAGCCCATCTTCTTTTTGTTAGCATTACACCCCATATTGTGGCCATGGTTAAAAATTATACGAAATAATGCATATTTCGGTGCGGTCAACTGTTTTTAAAACCAAAATATCGAGTCACATTCAAACTATTTTGAAAAATAATTTATCTAAATATAAAATACAAATAATTTTCCAGGCATAAAAATCAATGGAATTTAAAATCTTGTAATTAAAAAATGAAACTAATTCCCGGTTTGATGTGTTTTAAAAATGTACAACACATTTCTCGGCAAACCGAACGAAACTCTATCCTCATCTTGAAAGATTTGCAGCCCAGCAGGGCTGATAAAGCAAGTAGGCCTCTTTGGGTATTTCTTTTAAAAATATAGAACTGGGCTAGCCATTTTCAACAAGAAAATAACACAACTGGGCTCATGATGTGGTAAACATAAATAAAACCCTAGCTAGACGGGCCACAGCCCCTGCACAGCCCCGTTGTTACCCTGATCCGTCACTAAAACTAGTATAAATAACAACTACTTGTTCCTCAAAAAAAGTAAATAATGATTGCGCGACCTGCTGGGTCCCTGCTATCAGCCACTCGTTGTGTAATTCTCTCGTTTATTGACTACATTGACAATGGCGTGAGCCCCAGATGTCGAACCATTAGGAGGAACCATTTTTGGGGGCTTGTAATAACGAGGCACTTGCTTGCGTACTACAATGACGCTAGTGGGTCCCTACTGTCATACTCTCCACGTTTAGTCATATCCTTGTTCCTCTCGGTTGTTGATGGCGTTGACAACGCAAGAGGGCAGCGCACCGCGCACAGTGAGCGAACCAAGGCCTCGGACGGAACGAACAAGAGCCATGGAAGATGTGTCGGTCTAGTCGCAGGCGGAGGGGAGTACGAGGGTTGACTGGTTCGGGTGCGGGTGCGTGTTGGGGCTGACGTCGCCGGGGAATAACATGACGTGTGGGGAATAGAGGGAGGGACTGGCCAACATTGGAGGGTACAGTAGGGCGGCGGAGGCGCAGCCAGCCATGGGAGGCGGGAGCAGGCGGAGCCGACAGGGTGGTTTGGTTTGGGCGGTTGGAGGAAGAAGACCAGAGATAGAAGATACACGACAGATGTTGGATGTCAATCCAACGACTGGTAGGCAGAAACGTTTGTGGACTAGCTAGTAGTTGACACCACCTTGGATAGGCTATTTCCTCATGGGTCCCAAATGTCAGAATCCAAATCTGTCATAGTCATGCATCTTTTCCTATGAAAATTTACAGCCCATTTGGTGTGCTAGTCCGAAATAAGTTTGTGGGTGCTGGTGGGGGCTAATCACTTGGCTTCTGTAATGCACAGTGACCTCAAGCAGCCGGAGAGAGTGATGTTATTTACCTTGGTTGGGATTTGTTACAATATTTCACTCTAAATTAAATAAATGGCAAGCCATTTTCCTTGTTTCAAAGAAAATATGACAGTCACAGCCGAGTTGAAAAGGGCAAGAACATCTAACTCCAGCTTACAAACTGTACAAAAGCACAACGGTTAATTGTTCATCAGGTTTAGACAAAACCCAGGTTGAAAACAGCAACAACATCTAACTCCAGCACTGTTCCTGGGATCCAGTGGGGGCGGGGTCACCGCAAATCCCTGCACTGCCAGGTGCTGGATCTACAACAGGCGTCGCCGCTGGCATGAGCCTCATCTTCTTGGCGCTGGGGTCAGCCGACTCCATTTTCCTCGAGGGCGTCGCGTCGTGCTCACGGATTTGAGAAGAGTAACGAATGACGAGCCTAATTGTAGTGCGAGTGAAGAAGAAGGGGAGCTGAGGTTTTTCTGTAGTAGTGATGAAGAAGGGGAGCTATGGTTTTTGGTAGGAGTGAGGTGAGGAATTTGGGGGTACCATAGGTGCCTCGTAGTCGAGTGGAACGTCTCCTCCCACTGAACGCATATCGCCGGAAAAATACTGAAATTAACCCAGGATAAATGTGAGCACCACGACTTTAACCCTAGTGGGCTCGAGAAACCACTGTCCTCCTAACCATCTAACCACAGGTTGGTTAGCACCACAAAATGTATGTGCTGACTGCGATGGGCTTATTCTGAAGTCCAATGACCATATCATGCTTTCACTTCAAATACAATGGCCGTAAGAGTCGTCAAGAAAATACGAAGCACGCATCAAATACAATGTCTATCAGTATCATCAACAAAATATGGAGACGTATCGTGAGCTAGATACCGTATGATCACCAGGAGAATATATACGGTGATCGTAATGAGCATATTCTGAAGTCCACTGATCATATAGTGCTTTCACTTGAAACACAGTGACCGCCACGCGTGAATGTGTCATGGGCATGCATACTTTGAGAGGGCCGAGAGATAGTTTGTGTGCGTACGTGAAAGTGGTGTAGAAAGAGGGGGTGTCCGGTGGAGAGAAGGAGAGATATTCCCTTTGATTCTCTTTCCCGTGACTAATATTTTAGGAGAAAATGTAAACATTCACAATGCAAAACAAATTTTTTTGGATGCACCATGCAATTAACTTTCATGTCTTAGTGGCCTATTGCGTGTGTGGTGTGGTGGGCGCATCATTTTCTAGTTGGGGTGGGCACATCATTTCTATTTGTGGTGGATCAACATGAGGACTCATGGGTCGGTTCCATCCCACGCCACATAGGTTGGACCGAGACGCATTATACAAAGACACATGTGGAGGACTCGGCGTACAACACGAAGCTACCAGAGTCATGGTGGACTCTATCCCCACTGGTGATAAGCCGACTATATATGATTTATAACCCTAGGCCCCGAGTATGTTATAGAAGCCTGGGGGCTAGTTCGTCGATAGTATACACACACGCACAATGCATGGTATTCACGTGTACTTTGTACACACCCCTATCACTAATATACAGTACCAGGAGTAGACTTTTTCCTCAATTGCAAGGGTCCAAACTTGGGTAATACTTTGCCTCGTCTTACCATCCAGCCTAAGAGTCAGGGATATCCTATGGAATTATCTGATGGAATCATAGCTGCCAACTACTAAGAGAGAGGTGTGTCTGTGGGGGTGGGCATGTGTGCGAGAGAGGCCTAAAGATAATGTGCGTGCGGGAGACACGTAGGCACATATATGTGCGTATAGAGGGCTAGTAGAGACCATGCGTGTGTGTGTATATGCATGTGAGACAAATAGTGTTTTCCAACTAAGATTAGTGAAAAGAGTGGTACATAGTAGTTAGAGAGAGAGAGAGAGAGATACAGAGAGAGTGTGTGCGTGAGACACCCCAACACCCCGGGAGAGATTGTGAGCATGTGTGAAAGAGAAATCCAGATGTATGTAACATGTGTGCACTTATGCATTAGATAGAGAGAGAGAGATATAGCACGTTTGTGTGAATGGGCGGAGACATAATGCATCAACGTGTAAAAGGCGGTTCTACGCATTAAATTAAAATATAAATGGCATTATTATTTTTGGATGAGATCATGAATTTTGCAATTTGCGTATGAACGAATATTGGTCTATCATACACCCATACTCTATTGAATTCTAACATGTGCATGTGTTTATTTCATATTATCGATCCATAGAGTGAGAGCGGTTTGAACTACAGGCAATGCATTGCTTTTGAAATTCATATATAAACATTAATTCACCCACAAACAAATATAAACATTAATTAGTGCACTCCATGTTGTTAGTGTGAAGCACTTTATACATTTGTCACTTACACGGATACATTCCAAATTGCTAGCTGCGAAATAGAATACATGTTGAATTCAACATAAAGGGGGTTTCGAAGAATCGAATTCATAGGAAGTGCATTCATCTATTTGAACCTGATATAATGGCATTTGTAAATCAGATCTAAAGGGGGGCATCAATCTTTGTTGTGCATTTGAAACTGCTATATATTTATACGCATGTCTAACTATTTTTTTGCAACCAAGGAGATTATATCTGGAAGCATGCATGAACTGAGGTAAGTTGCATATTTTTTAATATATACTCGTGTACAATGTATATTCAAATGTACCCCATCCATTCGAAAATAATCGTAGTTTTAGGACTTTCAAGAGTAAAGATTTGTGAAGTTTGACAAATCCTGAAAGTTCAATTCAAGAGAACCGAAAACGTTAGTGCTTCTGCTCCCAAATATTGAATGAAGCACCAAATAAGCCTCCGGTCACCCAAAACCGTGCGAGACTAATGTTTGGTGGTAGGAAATTACTGTCCTGACTCTGGCACGTGTAGCCCATCGGCCCAATGTCCAAAGGTCTAAACCGGGGTAGGTTTGTAACTTCACCAACATGCCAGTCTCAACCGCCTCCTAGAAGCATTCATACACCATGGGCGCCTAAACACCCATGCGCTCGGCCGAAATCTATCCCGCCCACCATTTGGGACACCTGAGATTACTGTCCTACCCTACAACCCGCAATATGTCCAAAATTTTACATGGGGGCAAAGTTTGTAACTTTCCCTGAATTTCAAACAAGCACGTCCCAAACCGAAACATTGTTCGCCCTTAGTCCCCCTCCCTCCCTTTCCCTATTCATACTCCGCGGGCGCCAAAACACCCTCTCCACCAGCCACGAAACCCCAGCCTCCTCCGTCCTCCACCCCATCCCGACCAATGCACCGCCGCCCTCCTCCATCACGCCGGAGCCGGTACCCCGACATCGTCGTCCAACGCAACCGCAACCGCAATGCCCTAAAGGACTTAGCAGTTGAAGCCGAGGCAGAGCTACCTCCAAAACGCCCATGCCGAAGTGCGTCATACCAGAACCACTTCGACCACGCCGTCCCGCGCCTCACCGCTCCCGCTCCACTATTCCCGCTACGCTGTTGTTCGCCACCTTGGATCTGGTTCCCCGCCACCGACAGACGGCCATCGCACCACACTCAACAACTTGGCAATGGGTTCATCCAAGGCTCCACCATCCTCCACAACTTCTCGTTTCCAGCAAACCATAAGAAGATCGTTAGAAAAACAGAAGGAGGACACAACACTGCCAGCAGAAAGAGGTACTCCACTTCCCTTATTCGTGCAAATCTTACGTCTCCGCTCACACCGTATTCATCCCATGAAAGAAACTAGTTGAGCGCTTCATACTGCATCTTCTTCGTGATACTAAATGCACAAGGTTTCCTCCGATTTAGTATTTCACCTTTGCTAGAGGTCAATAGTCCTCCTGGATTTCAATTCAGGGTCAGTCGAATTGCAATTAAAAGAAGCAGCACCCGCTTAGGCGCGCGGAGCACCTAGTCCGCTTGTTCGCCGGGGAAGCGGCACATAGGTGTCTATCATTGGGGTGAGGGGCGCAGGAGGTGCTTGCGCCTAATCTAGAGATCGGCGGGTCTTGAAGGGATGGCCGGGGCAGTGCCAAGCATGGCGGTGTGGTGAGGTCAAGGGGAGGGTGGAGGCAGGGGACTGGGCTGGTGGTCGCTGGCATTTCGAGGAAGATCGTAACACTGACTGGCTTGAGGTAGATGAAGGCGATCTACCCATTCTTTGTACATCGGATGGTGCAGAAAAAATGGACTGGCCTATTTGTTTTCAGTCGACTGTTATTTTCATGGGACCACACCTTGTGGTGTGCTGGAGGAGCATCTGCATTTCCCAGCCATCCCTGTGCTCATATTTCAAAATCCTAGAATATAGTAATTTCGTGTGCCATGCATGTTGTAGAGCTATCATATGTCTCCCGTCATTTATTTCTCACTGACCTACTACCTGCTACCTTTACACTGTAATACTTGTGCACACACTTCACCCATACTCACACTATTGTTTTTTTATGCATGGGTATTTCAGACTCTGACGCAGTGTTGATGAATAAAAAAAGAAAAGACAGAAGACGCTCCAGTGTAATTCGAAGATAAGAACTAAGCATCTCAGCGCTCTAAATGGTGCAGCGCCAACAGATGGAGACAGTAAACGCAGCTCTGCAGTTGATGATCTCACTTGCCACACACAACCATCCTAGGTGCTTGCTTCAACTTCACGCTGTCAAATGTGGTTGCATGTTGCATATGGTGTCTAGCTTGTATTGCTTCCAATTTGGTTAAATTGCATCAGCTTACTTTACACATTATACCTTTGATAATGACATGCCTTCCCATTTTTGATACATACTACATATGTCTATTAACCATGTTCATACATCAAACTAATGCTCTTTTGTATCCCTCATCAATCACTTATGATGAGACAGCCACCCAAATCGGTTACCTGAGACGCGCTACTCGTTTAAAGAGTGCAGTGTCATCCTCCCCACATGATTCTCAAGAAATAGCAAGGCTAAATGAAGATAGTCAACGTAGGTCTCAAGTTGATGACCGCAATTCCCCCACACCACCATCACAGGTGCTTGCTCTTACTTGGCAGTGTGATATTGGGTTGCATGTTGCATATGGTGTCTAAGTTGTAATGCTTCTAATTAGGGTAAATTGCATATGCTTAGTTAACACATTATACCTGTTAATATGGCATGCATTCCTGTTTTTGGTACATATTACGTCTTTGTATTAACCATGTTCTTAATCAAACTACTTTTCTTGTGTATCCCTCATCAATCACTTCTGACGAGACACCTTCAAGTTGACAATTTAATATTGGTTGCATCTTGCATATCATTTCAAACATGTATTGCCTCTAATTTGTTGAAGTGCCACTTATAATGAGACACATCTAACTTGGTAGAGTGATTTTGGTTGGATCTTTAATATGGTGTCTAGATTGCATTGCTTCCAATTTGTTGAAATGTCTTCTGCCTAGCGTTTTTTGTACATATTCCATCCTCCTACAATGTGGTTGCCATACATAAAAGTTGTGTTCGTCAGTATCATGCATCAACGAATTTGGAAGTGTGAACTTCATTCCTTTTTCTTGTGTGTTTATTTGACAAGGAAAAATCTAAATGGACGAAGGCACGGAATGATGGTGGTCCTCTGGAGCAACCGAAACAGATGATCTCTGCAGATTCTCCTGCTACTCCTACTACAGTGCAAGTTCCAAATCTCATCTCCCCTACTACACAATCCTAGGTGCTTGCTCTAACATGGCAGTGTGACATCTGGTTGGATGTTGCATATGGTGCCTAGCTTGTATTGCTCCTAATTTGTTAAGTTGCATCTCCTTAGCTTACACATTATTCATTTGAATATGACACACCTTCCTATTTTTGGTAAATACTACATCTTCCTATCACACCATGTTCTTATGATGAGACAGTGACGCTCGTGGGTTAGTATGAGACGCGCTACTCTTATAAAGAGTGCAGTTTCATCCTCTCCACATGATTCTCAAGAAACAGCAATCCTAATTTAAGATATTGAACGTAGCTCGATACTTGAAGACCGCACTTCCCCTACACCACCATCGCAGGTGCTTGCTCTAACTTCGCAATGTGATATGTGGTTGCATGTTGCATACGGTGTCTAGCTTGTAATGCTTCTAATTAGGGTAAATTGCATCTGCTTAGTTTACACATTATACCTGTGAATATGACATGCCTTCCTATTTTTGGTACACACTACATCTATGTGTTAACCATGTTCTTACATGAAACTACCTCTCTTCTGTATCCTACATCAATCACTTACGATGAGACACCTTTATTCGTTGCATATTTCATATTATTTCTAGCCTGTTGCGATGTATTGCTTCTAATTTGGTCACATACAATTGTTAGGCCACCCTTTTAATTTGGCAGGGTGATATTTGTTTCATCTTTCATATGGTTTCTAGCTTGCATTGCTTCTAACTAGTTCAAACACCTTGTGCTTAGTTTACACTTTATACATCATACATGTCAATATGTAATGACGTCCTGTTTTTCATACATATTCCATCCTCCCATCATGCGGTTATCTTACATGAAAGTAGTGCTTGTGAGGATCATGCATCAATGAGTTCTGAAGAGCAAATTTTATTCCTTTTTCTTGTGGGTTTGACTTGACAAGGCAAAATCAAAAAAGAGGAAGGAAAGGAGTAAGAAAGGCAATGATGGTGGTCCTCTGCAGCAACGTAAACAGACCATCTCTACGGATTCTCCTTGTACTGCGAGTGCATTACAAGTTCCAAGTCTCCGCTCCCCTACTCCACCATCCAAGGTGCTTTCTCTAACTTGGCAGTGTGATATCTGGTTGCATGTTGCATATGGTGTCTAGCTTGTATTGCTCCAAATTAGTGTAAACTGCATCTGCTTAGCTTACACATGATACATGTGAATATGACACGCTTTCCTGTTTTTGGTACATTTTATATCTTTCTATCACACCATGTTCTTACATGAAACTACTCTTCCTGTGTATGTTGCGTCAGTCACATATGATTGGACACCTTTAAGTTGGCAGTGAGATATTGGTTTGCTTCTTGAATATGATTTATAGCATGTAGTGCTTATACTTTGATGAACGCCACCTATAAAGAGACAGTTTTAACTTGGCAGAGTGATATTGATTGCACGTTCCATATGGTGTCTAGCTTTCAGTGCTTCTAATTTGTTGAAGTGCCTTCTCCTTAGTTACCACATCATAGGTGTGAATATGTCAAGCCATCCAGTTTTTCATGCATATTCCATCCTCGTATCATGACTTTGCCTTTCATCGGAGTAGTGTTCGTCAGTATCATGCATGAATGAGTTCTGAAGAGCGAATTTTATTCCTTTTTCTAGTCGGTTTGACCTCACAAAGCAAAATCAATAAAGCGGAAGGAAATTGGTAATGCATTGGATGATGGTGGTCCATCCGAGCAACTGAAACGGAGGGTCTCTACAGATTCTACTCCGCCATCCTCCCAACAAGATTCGCAATACAACGAAAGGCTAGACAATCAACGTAGTTGTGTAGATGATGAGCACATCTCCCCTACTCCACCATCACAGGTGCTTGCTCTAACTTGGCACTATTATATGTGGTTGCATGTTGCGTATGATGTCTTGCTTGTATTACTTCAAATTTGCTGAATTGCATCTGCTTACTTTACACTTAATGCCAGTGAATATGACACGTGTTCCTGTTTCTAGAACATACTATGTCTGATCACACCATGTTCTTACATCAGACTACTGTTCTTGCATATCCCGCATCAGTCACTTATGATAAGTCACCTTTAAGTCACCACTGTGATATTGGTTGTGTCTTGCATATGATTTCTAGCATGTACTGCTTCTAATTTGTTGAAACGCCAGACAGTTTGAACTTGGCAGCGTGATATTGGTTGCACCTTTCATATGGTGTCTAGCTTGGAGTGCTTCTAATTTGTTGAAATGCCTTTTTCTTAGTTACCACATCATAGGTGTGAATATGTCACGATGTCCTGTTTTTCATACATATTCCATCCTCGTATCATGTGTTTGCCTTTCATCCGAGTAGTGTTCGTCAGTATCATGCATGAATGAGTTCTGAAGAGCGACTTTTATTCCTTTTTCTTATCAGTTTGACTTCACAATTCAAAATCAATACAGCTAAAGGAAATTAGTCTGGCAGTGGATGATGGTGGTCCTTCGGAGCAACTCGAACAGAGGGTCTCTACAGATTCTACTCCGCCATCCTACCAACAAGATTCGCAAGACAACACAAGGCTGGACAGTCAATGTAGTTGTGTAGATGATGAGCACATCTCCCCTACTCCACCATCACAGGTGCTTGCTCTAACTTGGCACTATTACATGTGGTTGCATGTTGCGTATGATGTCTAGCTTGTATTGCTTCTAACTTTGTTGGATTGCATCTGCTTACTTTACACATAATGCCTGTGAATATGTCACATGTTCCCGTTTCTAGAACATATGTGTAGATGATGAGCACATCTCCCCTAATCCACCATCACAGGTGCTTGCTCTAACTTGGAACTATTATATGTGGTTGCGTGTTCCATATGATGTCTAGTTTGTATTGCTTATGATTTTGTTGAATTGCATCTGCGTAGCTTACAACTTATACCTGCAATGATCACTTACCCATAAGACACATTTAACTTGGGAGTGTGATGTAGGTTGCATCTTGCATTGTCTTCTAGCTTGTACTACTTCTAATTTCTTGAAATGGCACTTACGACGAGACACTGTTTACCTGATAGAGTGATATTGGTTGCATGTTCATATGGTGCCTAGCTTTCATTTCTTCTAATTGTGTTGAAATGCCTTCTGCTTACTATTTTTCATACATATTCCCTCCTCCTGTCGTACGTATGAATATGCAATGCTATCTTCTTTTTGTATATATTCCATCCTCCTATCCTCCGCTTGCCTTACATCAAAGTAGTGTTTGTCTGTGTCAGGCATCAACCAGTTATGTAGAGCTAATTTTATTCATCTTCTTTTGGTTTTGACTTCATAAGGCAATATCAGCAAATAGGAAGGAAAAGAGTAAGTTAGGGGATGTTGGTGGTCCTCTGGACCGACGCAAACAGAGACTCTAGATTTGCCACTTCTATTGCTAATGAAGTTGAAGTCCCAAGTCTACATGATGAGTTCATCTCCCGTACTTCTTCTATTTTGTCTATCCTGTATTTCTTCTATTTTGATTAAATTGCACCTGCTGAGCTTATACTTTATACATATGCATATGACATGCCTTTCTATGTCTAGAACACACTGCATCTATCAATCATACCATGTTCTTACATCGAAGTACTGTTGTTGTGTATCCCTCATCAGTCACTCATGATTGGACGCTTTTAACATGGCAGTTTGATTGTAGTTGCATCTTGCTTTGATTTCTATGTTGTACTGCTTCTAATTTTTCGCAATGCCACTTATGACAAGACACTTTTAACTAGGCAGAGTGATATTGGTTGCATCTTTCATATGGTGTCTAGCTTGCAATACTTCTATTTTCTTGAAAATCCTTCTTATTAGTTTACACATAGTAGCTGTTAATATGTCAGGCTGTCCTATTTTTCTTACATATTCCATCCTCATACAGTTGTCTTACATCAAAGTATTGCTTGTCTGTATCATGCATCAATGAGTTCTGAAGAGCGATTTTATTCTTTTGTGTTGTGGGTATGCCTTGACATGGCAAAGTCCAAAAAGAGAAAGGAAAAGAGTATAGTAGGGAATGGTGTTACTCGCCGGGTTAAACAGAAAAGAATCTGCTCTCGAGATTCTGCTGGTACTTATAGTGAAGTAGAAGGTCCAAGTCCACCGGCTAAATCTACAAACACAGTATCACCTGCTCCACCAGCTGTAGCATCCGCTTCAACTGTGCCAGCATCTCAACGAGTTACTCGTTCGTTTGCTCTGGAACTGGCCAGTTCACAAGCTGCATTCACACCTAACACTACTTCCGAAGCACTACTGACACAACAGGACTTGGCAAGATCAGATGAACCTCATGAGCATCAACACCAAGACAGTATCTGACCGAGTCAAGATGCAGTTGCATGCTCCTTTATATGTACTCTCATAGTTTGATGTGCACTAACACTTTACATATTCGTTGTTGAACTAGCACCATGGTGCAAGCGAAAATAGACATCAGGGATAATGCTTGATAGATTAACAAAATCTAAGGGATGAAGAATGGAGATCCATTTTGAGGCAAGTTTGAAAAGGCCACATGATGCTACAGAGTCAGCCAAGTTAGTATCAGAGGCAGCCATTGCCGTTAGGTGTCATGCACGTATCCTCCCACCGTGGATCCAGTACAGGAATGAGAAATACAATACCCGGTTTAACACCTTCCTTGACCATTTATCCGTCAGTAACATTATTCATCGCAATTTGTAATATTGTCTTGCTCTGTGCCATACTTTCTAGCTTCCTCCTAATAAGACTCACATTCTTTTTTTAGCAGATGAGGTTCAAGTTGGATCCAAAAGATGATGCAACTAAACAAGCATGCACTCATGTTTTCCAGTCTGCTCTGTGACAGTATCGGTACCATCTTAGAAAATCTCACTTTGAAGGTAAGGCTAACAATGAAATCATCGAAACATCTCTAGTGGAATATATTATAGATGAAGACTGGACAACCCTTGTTAAACACAGGTCTGATCCAAAGTATCAGGTAGGGTATATGTATTTGATCAGACCACATATTGAACTTGTATTTATGTATGTGCCTTACAAGTGTATCTTCTTCTAGGCTAACTATTTGAAGAACAAGACCAACCGTTCTAAAGTGAAATTCCAATAGACAATAGGATCTCGTAGCTATATTGCACACTGCGAGGTTCATGTAAATAGCTGCTACTTCCTTCTTTTTTTGGTGCCATATTATCGTATCTATATTGACTTGTACCAAATATAGAGGAAAACCCATGCGGACCAAAAAGAACCTAAACCGAATGTAGTGCAAATCTTCAAGGATTGCCACACTAGCAAGATGAAGGGCATGAGCACACCAGTTCAGGCCGCTGTTGTAAGTCCTTACTCCTCCTGCCTTTGAACTGATTGGTACTATGATGTGTTCATTTAACTGCATGGTTTGCAGCCAATGTCAGTTACTCTGTTCACTTTTATACACAGTTTTCTTAACGTATCATTTCACCTTAGATGTTTTAAAAGAGATGAAGGATATTCTTTTGGTCTTGATCTGTAATCTAGTTGTGATGTTTACATGCGCACACAATGATAAAATAGCCTGTTTGTTTTATATTTGTTTGCCCATGATATGAATGATGTCATACTATGTTCATCCTACTTTAAACCATGTCTCTTTATCCTTAGATGTCAACGAATGTGAGGAAATAGACAATACAGTAGGCATGCTACATGGACATTGGTTCCTAAAGTGACTTTATTATGTAGTTGGCACTACAATACATGCTAATGTATTACAATAGTTCACCAAAACAAGTTATGTATAAAAGTGAAACCTACTTTGTTTGTTTTTGTCTCATTAGTAACATATCTAGTACACTAATCTACAAGTTCAAACTTTCAGCAAGCTAAGGAACAAATGATTGAACAACCACAACCACATGATGGTGATGAGGCTACCACCTGATGGCTCCTCTTGCTGCAGTGCGTCATTATCTCTCCACTAACAGTGCAAAAAGCACCTTCCTGCGTAATTTTGGGTTGGTTGTCAAGGTAACATCGTCCAAATTGCCTACTGAACAAAATCTTTCAGCTAGACAGAGTGATATATATGTGCTCTAGACACAAGTCCAATCCCTAATGGACATTGTGTCGGAAACAAAAATAGTGGTTGACAAATGTCGTGAAGATATGAATGGTTTTGAAACCAGACTATCAGACATTTGCTTTGTTGTTCAAGAGAAATGGCGGAAAAAAGGGAGGATCGTGCTACTCCATCAGATTCTACACCCTGAAACATAAGCACTCAGGTCAAATGATATGTGCTTCTATGCATCTGATGGTGCTTTTATCTGCAATGACTGTAAACTTTATGCCAACAGGCCTTTTGTTGTATGGTTGGAATTTATTTTTTATGATACAACATTTATAATGCTGCCAAAGGCTACATTAATTACGATGCTATTTTTGTATAGTGTAGGTTTATCTAAGTAATGTATTCAGCCGAAAGCTTCATAGGAGCCCAACATGCCAACATTCATCGGGCCCATTCCAATTGGGCTAAAAACGATTATGGGCCGAAATTTGCATGTAGCCCACTAAAAATATCTAGGCCTAAATCAGCATAATCTTTCATATTTTTCTGGTAGGCCTGTGCCCATAGTGGGCCTTTAATAGGCCTAAATATAATTTGGGCCCTTAGTAACAATAGGCCGTTTACATGTGTAAATATCTCGAGCCCATAAAAAACATGGGCCTTTAATAGGCCGAAAGTAAGATTGGGCCCTCATTGTGCCAAATAACCCACTGGTCTTAGCAGGCCAAAATTGTGGCCCATTTACAATGTGAATCGTCCACAGGTCGAAATTCAGACGGACCGTAAATGCGCTGACCTACTATACGGGCCTTTAACAGGCCGGAAGTTCGGTCGGGCTTGATTAGTGTCATTTTTATATGGGCCGTTAGTAGGCCCGATGTGGCATTGGGCCACACATGGCCCATGGATTTCGTCCAACGTTAACAGGCCAAAAGTCACAACAGGCTGAAAGTGGCCCAAATCTGTAGTGGGCCTCTAACAGGCCGAATATCAGACATGGCCAAATATGACCCATATCCTTCACGGTCCTTTGTGGGCTGAAAGTTTCGATGGCCTATAAATGGGCCCAAATGAAGCAGGACCTTTAATAGGCCAGAAACACACCGGGTCGTAATTTGACCCAAATTCTTAGCGGACTGTTAACGGGCCAAAAGTGACCATGGCCCGCGATGATGGCAAGTTTAAGATGGGCCATTGATGGGCCGATTTGACACTAGCCGTATGGGCCTTAACAGAGAATGTTGGGCCTTTAGCTGGGCCGGCCCATTATGGTCTGCAATATCTTGTGGGCCTTTAGCTGGCCTGGCCCATTATGGCCCGCTTAATCTTGTGGGCCTTTAGTTGGGCTGGCCCATTATGGCCCGCTAAATCTTGTGGGCCTTTAGTTGGGCCGGCCCATTTAATCTTTATGGGCCACTTTTGGGCCGGTACACGTGTCAATGTATCCTAGGCGCATCTCGCCCATTGGATGAGTGACACCTGTGCCAACGTGGAGCCGACACGTGATTCCGTCAGCCAATGAGAATTTTACACGTGGAAAATCGGCATTGGTCGTGGCTGTTAGCGGGTTATCGGATCCAAAACCGGACCCGATAGCTTAACGGCATCCCGTTACGGTAGATGGCACGTGTCGGTCACCCTTGACGAAAGCACTTCTATGATGCGCGATTTATCATCATGGAAGTGGATTCTTCCGTGATGATAATTTTGGTAATGTCATAGAACACTTCTACGACATCATAGGTATGACTATCTTGATTCTGTCATAAAATTGTCATGGATGTACATGCATGATAGAAAATGTGACCTACTGTGACAAACAAGTTTCATCACGGAAGTTTTTTTTGTAGTGCATATAGTCCCCTCATGACCTCGATGGGATCTCTCTATCACAAACACATCCTCTCTCCCTCCCCATGCGTCCATGTTCTCCATGCATCCCTCTCGAACTTTGTTCCTTGTTGGCCAGACCTCTATTGGACATGTGCTATAGGGGTGTCTCTCTCTGTTGCAAACAATCACGCACTAGCTATCTTCGTGTATCTCCTCACCTCACTTTTCTATCTCAGAGATGCATGTGTGATATGTTTGCATAAGAAACAAAAACACACACTGTCTAATTTATCGTTTGTTGTCCCTTTCTCTTTCACACACATACTCTTTGTGCACACTCACTCATTCTCCTCCACACACACTTGTTCTCTCTTGACTTAGGCACTCTCTTCGGTCCATAGCATATAGATTTATTGAAAAGTCAAACATCACAAAGTTTGACCATGTACGTGGAGAAAAACATTTACATCTAGAACGGCGAACATATACCATTAGATTCATCATGAGATGTAGTTTCGTATGTTGTATCTTTGCTATGGTAGATATAAATAACATTTGCGTAAACCTGGTCAAAGTTTCTAAAGTTTGACTTCTAAAAAATTTACATGCACTGCATTATCGAGCGGATGAAATATCTCTTTCCCCCTCTCAGCTATCTGACGCACCACTCAGCCTTATCGGGGCTCCTCTATCTCTCTCAAACTTTATATCTCCCTGGTTCACACATACATAGGTCCCGCTCGGACTACATAGACCCATCTAACACTCTCTGCCCTTGTTCTCTCTCTATGTGACACGCACCCCCCTAAGTACCATCATTCCTCACTCCATCATAGGCGCACGCACTCCCCCCTAAGTATGATTATCTGTCACTAGCCATTAGGAACACACGTATTGTCTCCTTCCATCCATACGTCTATCTCGATATCTCTTCAGGTATCTTCTATCACGCACACACCTTGTCACTCGATCTCCCACCCATGTAGTCCCATCACGATCTCTAGGGGATCTCTCTATGACAAACATACACTCTCTCCTCCCCATGGTTGCATTTTCTATGTACGTCTCTCTCGACCTCTCTCCCTTGTTTGTCAGACCCCTCTTGGCCACGTGCTAGGGGTCTTTCTCTCTTGGTTTAAAACAACCACACACTATCTCCTCACCTTGCTTGCACTGTCGAAGATGCATGTGTGATATGTTTGCATAAGACACACACATGCTTTTTCTCTACTTTTATTGTGTGTTGTCCATGTCCCTTTCACACACGCACACACCCTTTTTCAGTCACTCTTTCTACTTCACACACACTCTCTCCATTTAGGTACTCTCTCACATCCATAAGCATATGGATGCTTTGAAAATTCAAACCTCAGAAAAGTTAGATTAGGTATATGTGGAGAAAAACATTTACATCTGGAACGATCATTAGATTCATCACAACATGTACTTACTTGATAGTATCATTTATCTTTGGAAGTGTAGATATAAGTAATTTCTTTATAAACTTGGTCAAAGTTTCAAAAGTTTGACTTTAAAAAAATGTTGGCACTACATTATCAAACGGAGGGAGTATCTCTTTCTCTCTCTCTCTCTCTGCTATCTCTCACGGGCCTCCCCTATCACTCAAACTCTCTATACCGACGAATTATATGCTCACTTTGTCAGCGTATAGCTCCGTATATTGTTTAATTGACCGGTCAACCAGTCCACATGCTACCTTGTCAGCTCGTGTTCTCTATCTTTGTGTGCTGGCCCATGTGGCAGTGGGTGAAATGAAGTAAACTAGAGGCCCATCTGACAGGCGGTGAAGTAAACAAAGTTTAAACCACTCGGGGTAGCACCCCGCACGATAGTAAATTGAAGGCACACTTCTTCTGCGTGAAGGACGCACTCACGCACAATTCACCACTGCGCGGTGGCATGCACAGAAGGACGCACTCGCGCACACCCAGCAGGCCAGCACACAACACACACCAGCACATGTGTACACCGGCGTCTCCCCTGGTTGAGATGGACGGTGAGGCTGCCAACAAGCGGTGGCGGCTCGAGCCAAAACTACATCCGGCGAGCCTGGACTTCATCAGTAGCCTCCCCGATGACATGCTGCTCGTCATCATCGGCCTCCTCCCTAAAAAATCTGCCGTGCGGACCGCCCTGCTCTCCCGGTGGTGGTGCCCCCTCGAGCACCGCATCCCGCTCAACCTTACTGTTGCCACCTGCCTATGCGGCGGGGATTGCAAACGCATGGCCGCAGCCTCCAAGATCCTTTCATCGCACCCTGGGCCGGCCAGACGCCTTGACATCCGCATGTTCAGTACCAACTACAAGGTCCAAGCCAAGTTCGACGAGTGGTTCTTATCCCCGACCAAGATCAGCTCGAGGAGCTCAACTTCGAAGTTGGACGATGTCGCTATCTGCCGCCGCGCCCGCTCCGCCTTACACCAACGCTGCGCCGCGCCAGCTTCAGCTCCTGCTATCCTCCCCTGATTAATGCCATGCCCGCCCTTCTTTGACATTGTCATCCCGAATAAGGCTATGGAGCACCTCCTCCGCAGCTGTACTGCGCTCAACTACCTTCATCTTGAGCTGATCCATGGGTTCATTAGCCTCCAGATCACCTCGAGAAATCTCTGATGGATTTATGTGTCTTGTTGGCCGCGCAACAAGACATCAATTGGGAAGAGATCACTCCAGCTGTTCCACGTTATGGTCATTGAGAATGCGCCTTTCCTTGAGAGATTGCTTGTATCTGATCTAGAAGGTCCAACAAAAATCAGTGTCATTGACACACCAAAATTGACAGCTTTGGTGTACTCGTGTGCCAAATTCTCTGAACTCTTTATTGGATCCGTAATCGTTCAGGTACAACACTCATCTTATTTTCCGTCTTCTTGAAATTCACATTTTTAAATTTCTTCTTGATGTATTTACGACCGTCTTCTAGAAAATGATTCCCACAAGCTTGACCCAGTCTATGCGCACAATTAAGATCTTGGCAATAAAATCTATCGACCCCAATCTGGCTCAAGTTGTTGGATTCCTTACATGCTTTCCGTGCACGGAGAAGCTACTCATCAAGTTGTTGCCCTCCACTATGTAGGCCAAAACATGTGCCAAATTCACTTGTGATGCATTTGGCATCGATGCCCCTCCATTGCTCACCTGGTACCCCAATCTGGATGGAAATCTTGATCACCTACTTTACTCGGTGCCAAATTAACTCACGCAATGAAAAAACACTTGCGTGGGAGAGAGAGAGAGAGGACTGAGGCAATTAAAAACACTTGTTTGGGAGAGCGAGAGGCTGGTGTAGTTGGGTTGATTGATTTGTTTATACATGTGGGTCTGTGTGCACAGCGGTGCCAACTCTCTCACATCACGAGAGCAGTGGAAAATCTTTTGATTTGACATCGATGCATATTATGTGTAATACTTTTGAGAAATATGGCATCGGCCACATAGTGTAAGGCAACAAATGCCCAAGCTCTTCACGTGCTCCTAGGCAAATGAGAGGAAAGAGAGAGAGAGAGAGAGAGAGAGTGAAAAAATATCACTAGCCAGCCAACCCTATCGTATGAGCGAATGATATTGGTACCTCTTGTTGACACGACAATCTTATACAGCCAACTGCTCTACTATGTTCTCTTTTTGAAACATCAAGTGGGAAAAGACTCAAAAATTTATTTGCCCATTAGTGACTTGTCTGGGCGGTAGATTTTAGTTTGTACGATAATGTTGCATCCACCTAAGGCAACGAAAGTTCTTACGTAAACTTCCTAGTAATTCCCTCTCCGTAGATGCAACATTGCTCCTAACATTTGTATTATCAGTTTGAAACTTGTAATATTGCCGTGTCGTATTCCTGTGTTTTCAAAATCCTGCAAATCCAAGAGGTCCTGAGTTGGTGATGATGTTGTTCCTACCATCTTTCACCAATAGCCATCGGATCTAGATCTAATGCACACAAACCAAACTTCTCCAGTTTTGCAAAAATATGCCTGCACTTGTTCCCTATTTACAAACAACTCCTTGTCTCTCACAATCAGCCTTATCTCCTCCCCACAAAAAATCAGGCGCGATGGCCGCTGCCAGCGCCGTCCACCCCCAATCTTGGTGTTCCATGCAATGCACGGGCATCTATGCACGGCAAATTATGTCGAACATGGCTAGTTGTAATCAGGCTAACAACAATGATGATAGTGGCTGCAGACGGTGAGGCTGACTATGGTAAGGCAAACATGGCGCCTATACTCAGGTGTCATCTTTGGCGCTGGGTCTTGTCACTTCACTGTGAGGAGCAGCACGTAATAAATTGACCAATGGGAAGTACAGTACTACTACATTGGTAGTACTACTACTAGTACTAGCACCACCATCTGGATTTAGTACTACTACCACGTCCATCTGGATTTAGTATTTGACTAGTAATATCTAGTAATGTATGTCACAAAAAATGTACTACTCCCTCTGTAAATAAATACATGGCGTATTGTTTTATTCCTTCCGGTAGATGGCTCAAATTTGAAGTCTCATCAATCAGACTACTATTGTACTCACCGAGCGCTCAGCTTTGTAAGCTACCAACAAAAAATTGTAATCAAATACTACTATTATACTCCCTCCGTACTGGTGCATTAGTCACATTAAGAAAACCAAATAGTAATCCCAAAATTTTTAGGCGTTGTGCATTAACTACCCACCTCATTCCCTGTTTTTTGCCACGAAAAAAGAAATCACCCAATACGAGACGTGGGGTGCGTATGCATCCAATGACTTGAGACTACTCCTCCATCTAGGTGTATAAGTCATCTTAGAGCAAGTGAAAAAGAGGAGTGGGCTCTCATGCAAGAGCCAAGCTATATGCGGATTCCTAGGCCGATATACAATAAATATGAAGAAAGAGAGGGAGAAGATGACAAAAAGTAGTACTCTTATTGCCAGCCTTACAGCTAACCTTATTTTATGAGTGGCTACAAGTAATGGCTCTATATGACATGGCAGCATCATATAGCCAGCAGCTGGCTATACTATTAAGACTAGTCACAGTGGGGAGTAACTTAGAGTAGTAACATGCATATGTTACTAGTCTGTGTTACTACCTCCACAGTGGGTAGTAACATATGTATTGTGTCATGCATCAGTTCATTTGTTAGGTTGTAGACTCATCTTTTCTTGATATGTGCGATGTTACAGTAACTAGCTATGTTACCACATGCATCTCTTTCTTCATTAATTGCAGACCACATCATATATTTTGCCTAGATAAGTGTGATGTTACCACCTATGTTACTCCCATTGTGGGTAGTCTAACCATGCTCTTAGGCTGGTCGTAATGGTAGTATCATAAGCGGTATCATGCATGCCAACTAGATTTTTTGGATGATGTGGCACACAATTAAATGAGGAAAGAGAGGGTGTGGTATCATATCATGATACCATATCATATTAAATGTTGTACTACTTTGTGTCATGCATGACAATTAATAAGGCAACCTAAGATACTAACTTATGATACTATGCATTACGAAGGTAGTATCATATACTAGTACCATGTGCATGATACTATTATAGGATACTCCCCATTACAACCAGCCTTAGGTTGTGCACCGTGACCAAGAAGATGGGGGAAGCGAGAGAACTTAATGTATTTTTGCTAATTAATAGGATTACATGCAATGAACTAACCACTGCATGTCATGTTTGGTAGTCTCAAGTCATTGAAAGCATGCATGGCCCACATCTCTCATTGGTTGATATGTCATGAAATAAGAAACGAGGAGGGAGGTAATGTACCATGCCTAAATGTTTTGGGATTATTTGGTTTTCGTAAGGTGACTTACACAACATTTTTGGTTACATGCATTACCATTTTATTTGTTAAATCAAAGGTCAAAACTTGGCGCAAAATGCAAAGGGGACCAACTGTAACACCCACAATGCGGTTATATCTCCCACGTGTCGGAGCATGACTTAGAGGCATAGCCTCATGGTAGGCATGTCGTAAGAGGGGTAATCTTTACACATCCCATGTACTGAATAAGAAAGGGATAAAGAGTTGGCTTACAATCGCCACTTCACACAAATACAAGTTAAACATACATCATCTAGAATACAATCAAGGTCTGACTACGGAACCAAAATAAAAGAAGACAACCCCAATTGCTAGATCCCCGATCGCCCCAACTGGGCTCTGCTACGTCTCGAGCTAGCGTTGGTTTTCCCCGAAGAGGAGGGGGTGATGCAGCACAGTAGCGTAAGTATTTCCCTCAGTTTTTGAGAACCAAGGTATCAATCCAGTAGGAGGTCACGCGCAAGTCCCTCGTACCTGCACAAAACGGTAGCAACTCGCAACCAACGCTTAGGGGTTGTCAATCCCTTCACGGTCACTTACGAGAGTGAGATCTGATAGAGATAATATTTTTGGTATGAAGATGCAAATTGAAAAGTAAAAGCGAAACAAGTAAAATAAAGTAATGGAGATTGATATGATGAGAATAGACCCAGGGGCCATAGGTTTCACTAGTGGCTTCTCTCAAGAGCATAGATATTCTACGGTGAGTGAACAAATTACTGTTGAGCAATTGATAGAATTGAGCATAGTTATGAGGTTATCTAGGTATGATCATGTATATAGGCATCACGTCCGTGACAAGTAGACCGACTCCTGCCTGCATCTACTACTATTACTCCACTCATCGACCGCTATCCAGCATGCATCTAGAGTATTAAGTTAAAAACAGAGTAACGCCTTAAGCAAGATGACATGGTGTAGAGGAATAAACTCATGCAATATGATAAATACCCCATCTTGTTATCCTCGATGGCAACAATACAATACGTGCCTTGCAACTCTTTCTGTCACTGAGTAAGGACACCGCAAGATTGAACCCAAAGCTAAGCACTTCTCCCATTGCAAGAACTACCAATCTAGTTGGCCAAACCAAACGGATAATTCGAAGAGACTTGCAAAGATAACTCAATCATACATAAAAGAATTCAGAGAAGATTCAAATATTATTCATAGATAAGTTGGATCATAAACCCACAATTCATCGGTCTCAACAAACACACCGCAAAAAGAAGATTACATCGAATAGATCTCCACGAGAGAGGGGGAGAACATTGTATTGAGATCCAAAAAGAGAGAAGAAGCCATCTAGCTACTAGCTATGGACCCGAAGGTCTGAAGTAAACTACTCACACTTCATCGGAAGGGCTATGGTGTTGATGTAGAAGCCCTCCGTGATGGATGCCCTCTCCGGCGGAGCTCCGGAACAGGCCCCAAGATGGGATCTCATGGATACAGGAAGTTGCGGCGATGGAATTAGGTTTTTGGCTCCGTCTTTGGTCTATTGGGGGTACATAGGTATATATAGGAGGAAGGAGCACGTCGGTGGAGCTCCAAGGGGCCCCCGAGGCAGGGGGGCGCGTCCAAGGGGCGCCCTCCACCCTCGTGACCTCCCCGGAAACTTCTTGGAGTAGGGTCCAAGTCTCCTGGATCACGTTCGGTGAGAAGATCACATTCCTGAAGGTTTCATTCTGTTTGGACTCCGTTTGATATTCTGTGTCCTCAAAATACTGAAATAGGCAAAAAAACAGCAATTCTGGGCTGGGCCTCCGGTTAATAGGTTAGTCCCAAAAATAATATAAAAGTGGAAAATAAAGCCCAATATAGTCCAAAACAATAGATAAAGTAGCATGGAGCAATCAAAAATTATAGATACATTGGAGACGTATCAGGATCCTCTACTGATCATCCGGAAAAGAAACATGGTAACGGCCCGAATCCTCGTCGAACTCCCAGTTGAGTTCGGTAGCGTCCCCTGCACTGGCATCATCGGCACCTGCATCTGTTTGGAAGTATCTGTGAGTCACGGGGACTCAGCAATCTCACACCCACGAGATCAAGACTATTTAAGCTTATGGGTAGGAAAGGGGTAGTGAGGTGGAGCTGCATCAAGCACTAGCATATATGGTGGCTAACAAACGCAAATAAGAGCGAGAAGAGAAGCAACGCAGCGGTCGAGAAGCTAGAAGTGATCAAGAAGTGATCCTGAAAGCTACTTAGGTTCAAGCATAACACAAGAACCGTGTTCACTTCCGGGACTCCGCCGGAAAGAGACCATCACGGCTACACACGTGGTTGATGCATTTTAATTAAGTTAAGTGTCAAGTTCTGCACAATTGGATATTAACAAATTCCCATCTGCCCATAACCGCAAGCACGGCTTTCAAAAGTTCAAACCCTGCAGGGGTGTCCCAACTTAGCCCATCATAAGCTCTCACGGTCAACGAAGGATATTCCTTCTCCCAGGAAGACCCGATCATTCTCAGAATCCAGGTTACAAGACATTTCGACAATGGTAAAACAAGACCAGCAAAGCCGCCCAAATGTGTCGACAAATCCCGATAGGAGCTGCACATATCTCGTTCTTAGGGCACACCGGATTGTCCAAACTTCCAGTAGGCGAGCCCAGAGTTGCCCCTGGTGGTCACCGGCGGCTAACAGGTTGGACCAACACTCACATGAGCACTAGACCGGGGGGGTTAAAATAAAGATGACTCTCGGGCTCCGGAAACCCAAGGGAAAAAGGCTAGGTGAGGCAAATGTAAAACCAAGGTTGGGCCTCGCTGGAGGAGTTTTATTCAAAGCGAACTGTCAAGGGGTTTCCATAACACCCAACTACATAAGGAACGCAAAATCAAGGAACATAACACCGGTATGACGGAAACTAAGGTGGCAAGAGTGGAACAAAACACCAGGCATAAGGCCGAGCCTTCCACCCTTTACCAAGTATATAGATGCATTAATTAAATTATACATATTGTGATATCCCAACATAACCATGTTCCAACATGGAACAAACATCAGCTTCACCTGCAATTAGCAACGCTATAAGAGGGGCTGAGCAAAAGCGGTAACATAGCCAAACAACGGTTTGCTAGGAAAGGTGGGTTAGAGGCTGAACATGGCAAAATGGGAGGCATGATATAGCAAGTGGTTGGTATCACGACATGGCAATAGAGTGAACAACTAGCAAGAAAAGATAGAAGTGATTTTGAGAGTATGGTCATCTTGCCTGAGATCCCGCAAGGAAGAAGAACAAGTCCATGTGGAAGACAAACGGGCGTAGTCGAATGAATCCTCACAACCGCGACATTATCGGAACTAACCCGAAGAAGCAACACAAGAAAGAAGAAAACAACATGGTAAACAACCATCACATAAACATGGCATGATGCACAATCGAGTATGATGCATGTACGGTTTAAATATGCATGGCATGGCAAAGTGCAACAAACAATCCTACAAATTAAGTAGGGCTCAATATGCAACTCCGTTGCATATTGACGAAACACCACGTGAGTTATTTAGTTCTCTCCCGTTTAAACTACTCAACAAAATTAAATGTTGTTTAAACATGGCAAGAGGTGGAGCATAAGTAAACTAAACATTTAGGCAAGTTTAAATGAGGCCAGAAATAAGAAACAACAATTCCGGTAAATCCCCATATGCATTTAGAAATTTAATGCAAACAACAATTTTAAACATTTTAAATGTTATTAGCATGATGCGGATGGCATATGCAAGTTTATGCAATTTTATGAAAATGTTGATATGAGCATGATGAAGCATTTGTCATCGTGGCGGAAATGAAAGGGGTGCCACGGCAACGATTACGAAAATGGTGCCACGGCAACGTTCCGGTTCCAGTAACTCGATTGAGATGCCGGTGCAAAAGGAAATGTGACGTGAGCGTGTCATGCAAGACGGTGGGGTGACCCCGGATACAGGGTTCCCACATGTCGGTGACAAGGCAAAAGAGGGGCAACGTGCACCAACAATTCGGACTCGAGGCGAACAAGGGTGCATCTCATACAACATGCATTCATTCGTTCACGGGCGTTGTCTCGGGGTTATACCTTCCGAGGGTGCATTCTCGGAGCGGTTCGGGTACGTCGAAGGAAGTAGTTGTTCTTGTGATGGTAGTGAAAGGAGCGGTTCTCGCGGGTCGTAGAGGAAGTGTTTGTACATGTTCGTGGATGTTCGGGTCATGATGAGGAACTTGGCGTCCGCGGGGTCTTCGAGGGTCGACGGTAGTGATACTCGGTCTCTTCGAAGAGGTACTTCGCAACATGCACGGGGTGGTAGTTGTACACGGTCATCGTGGGAAGTAAAGGTACACACGAAGATAGTCGAACTTGACGGTTCCGTTACACGGGTCTTCAGCGATAGTAGTTGTTCCCGTTCGTTCCGAGAGGAGCTCGACGCATCCTGGATGAGTAATCGTACATGCACGTAGATGAACTTGACGGATCCCTTGAGTAGTCGTACTCGGCGAACCCACGTAGTTGTACATAACTTCATGCGGTAGTCGAACTTGATGAAACCCGTGGTGATGGTAGACGTACACGGCCGGCTTGATGGAACTTGGTGAAACCAAAACGTGGCAACACAAGACGGTCTTGGCGGTCAACGACGGGAGGTGGGCGGCGAAGCAGCAGCAACATGCGGGCACTGGCAGCGGCATCCGCGAGCAGAGGCGCAGCGCTAGTCGTGGGCACCGACGGCGACCGGACGCGGGAGGCAGCGGAAAGGGATGACGAAGTAGCAACTACAGCGAGGCAGTGGTGCGGTGGTGATCTCGCAGGGCGAGGACGATGACGAGCTTGGCGCGCCGGAGGTAGGGACGAGGCGTTGGTCATGGAGGTTGGGACGGTACTGCGGTGGCCTGCACTGCAGCAGCAGAAGAAGAAGGAGGCGCGGCAGAGGCGAGGGCAATTGCAGCGACGGCTGGATGGACTTGGCGCAGCGGAGGTTGCCAGCGGCTGACAGCGCGGCGGCTTGACGGGTCACGGGCGAAGGTGGCCATGAGTAGAGGATCAGGCAAGGCAAGAGGAGGGGCGCGCGGGATTGGGCATGTGTGCAGAGGCGGCGGCCTGGAGGGATCGAGAGGAGAGAGCGAGAGGAAGATGGGATCGGTAGGGATCGAGGGAGATGGTGAGGAGACTGGTGGAAGAGGAGCGAGGGGGTTCGGGGAGACTGGTGGCGGCGCTCGATGGAGATGGGGGTCGGGCAGAGAGGGAGGTAGCGGCTGGGCCTCGGTCCGTCTTGGTCAGGCCGCAGGGATGGGTTAGGTGGGCCTTAGGGGCTAGTTAGGCTGCGGGGGAAGGATGGGCCTGGACTCTCTTCTCCCTCTCTCTTTAAAACTTATTTCTTTAACAGAAAAGAAGTTAGAGAGAGGAAAAGAAAGAGAGGGTTAGGGAAGGATTTTTCGCATGGGGATAATTTCCCCGGACTCACAAAAATGTGCATGTTCTAAGAAAAATAGGAATGGCCAGATCGAACGATAAGAAATCAAACTCATTTGAATTTAATTCAAATGGGTTTGAACTAGGACGAGGTTTTAGGAGTACCCAAAAATGTTGAGAATTTTGGTGGAGCTCCGGAAAATGGTAAAAGAATTATTGGCAAGGCTAGAGAGTTGAAACTGGAAGAAGAAATGGCCAAGGGATTTAATATGCAAGTGGGTTCATGGGTGTTTCCAAAACAATGGAATATTTAGAATAGCTCCCTAATAATATTGGGAGTGTATGTTTAAAGAGAAATCACCGTTGTGAATATCCCTCGATTTAAATGGATCAAAGACCCATGCAATTTATTTAGTTGAGTTTTAAAACGGGTTGCATGATGAGATGATGCAATGCACATGATGCAATGAACCAAACAAATCACACAACGAAACCCGGAAATCATGGAAGGCACCTGAGGCTCCGGTCTTGGGGCGTCACACCAATAAACCAGTAAACATCAAAGTTCCCTCGTTTGGCCCCAACTAGTGGTTCGGTGAGATGACTATACTGCACCGGCATGGAGGGGGACGCGGCTTCATTGACTTACTGCACCTGCATTTTGGTCAATGACATGTGGCCCCAACAGGTGGCTGGCCCACCTGTCATACAGCCAAAGGCAGGTGCAGTAGAGGGCCGAGGAGTAGATGGCCAACAAACACATGAATGCAACGTAGTCTGCACCTCTCATCTAAAGGCTCCCCGCCAGTCCAATCTACGAAATCGGACGCACCTATGCACCCTAACCAAGGGCAAGAGTGATCACTCCAATCGCAAGATCAGTTGACTAGAAACTAGACCCATGGAGGCGATGAGCGTGAGCATCAGCCGGCTGTGCCAGATGGTCCATGATCCCGGCCTGTGGCCCGGCACCGAGGAACGTCTCCAGGTTGTGCTTGAGGCCACTTGGATGACATCTTCTTCTCCTTGTTCAACTAGGTCCTCGTCGGCTTCCTCGACAAGTTCACCGTCGTCAAGAAGCTCGCAGACGACCTTGACGTACGCCTCCAACCCACGTGCATAGGCTCTTCGATGCCCACCACCCTCAACGGCCTCTAAAGTGACAACCTCTTCGACGCACTGGTGGCCCTGCAACTGCCCGCCATCGCGCTCGCCGCACAGTGCTTGGTTTAGCAAGACACCGTCGACATAATCACCCACGTCTACGCGCAAATCATCCACAAGGACTACTACATGCAAAAGGAGGACGATAGGTCGTTGGCCTTCTTGACCTGCAAGGTAACCTTGGACGACATTATTCAGAAGCACGTTGAGCTCTCCGCCAACGCCGCTAGTCCTCACACGTTGGTTGGTGACCCGGTGCACTAGGGCGTGAGGATGTCGTTGATGGATCTGTATGTATCTTTATCTTTCCGTCAAATCCATGTAGTAGTATATGTTACTACTAGTAATTATCTTACCTTTCGCATCAACTTCATAATTTTCGTACGTACTCCATGCATGAACCATGCCAGAACCAAACTTCTCATTACTCTAGGGAAAATTGTTATTTCTAGCTATCGGTCGCGCCATGGAGCAGAACCAAAATTTACATGTTACAGGTTCAAAAGGAAAAGCCTATTGTGTTCGCGCCGCACCCCGAAATGGTTGGTCCGGCACGCCACTCAAGGGGGACTGCGTGTTGTGTTGCATTTTCACTTACAAGTGGCACCGTAGTTGAGTAAACCGAATATCAGCAAACCCCCACCCCGCCCATCGCGTGATGGCTGAGAAATCAGGATGGAGAAGAGATGGCTGTAGCACAGACTCCAAGAAAATTGGTGTCGGATGGGACTCATGTGGGTGGCGTGTGCCGTACTGCTAGATGTGAATGCTAGTTATGGCCCATGCCACCCCACTATATCGAGCCTATATCGAGGTTCTGGTTACGTAGAACAAATTTCCTGGAGTCTGTGCTCAACCCTCCTCTATCTCTCTTCTTAGCCAGCAAGAAGACACGCAGAGCCCATCGTTTGTTTGCTCACATGCAGTCCCACATGTCAGTGAATACGCAAGAGGACCCACTAAACCTGCACATCTTTCACCTCGACGTGCTGGTGATGAAAAACAAATCCAGTAAAGATCTTCGGTGGCCGCTTTTGGAGTTACTCAAGAGTAGTAAGATTCTATTTATAGTTTAACCCAAGATGCACATGACGTGGCTTCAACTACCACTCCATTTTCTTGCATGACACGACCTGGATGCTGGATGTCCCATGTGTCAGCAAAAGGAGGAAGAACTCGACCAAATCTTCTCCACATTTCGACCGGAGGAGTAGGAAACACGGCAAGCCCTGTGCCTACATCATACTACATACAAGCCCACCTCACGCAGTCACGCTATCACCATATATCTCGGCCTCCGTGCAACACCTAGCCCTAGTTGATCTAACTAGGACTAACTATTGGTTGGCTCTATGTGATGTGGCAACTTCATACTACTACGCATGCTGGCTATACTACTACGGCACTAACACTCCGAGAAGTGAGTCGAAAACCATTTATAAATTGAGTTTACGACATGCATACGCAAATGTACCACTCATTACATACAAGTCATCAGCACACAACAACAACGAGGATACATGTTGGATTATAGATTAGTTCCAACAAAACATTCTAGTAAATACTAAAGTTTTCATCACACAACAAATAACAAGCAATGAAATGAACTTCAGCTCAACCAATCCTCGACGTTGGAAACGCTTGCTTTGAACCAGAAGAGTTTCGCTCGGAAGGGCCAGCTATTGTCAATCTTGAGACCAACGAAGGACTGATCATCCAGGCTGAAGCGGCCTATTTCATGACCCATATTGTGATAGCCATGGTAGGGAAGCATAGCAATGTCCGAGGTATAGATACAGTTGCTTCTCATAAATGGTAGTAACATTGTGTCAACAGTAGTTGGATCGCCTTTCACCAAGATTGGATAGTTTTTTCCAAGGAAGAGCGAGTTTCCTCCAAGAGTATTAATACTAAACCAGGGAGAAGGTGTTGGCGCTAGCACAGTAGTATCCATATCGAATACCCTGCAACGGATGTTGGAATAGGTCCAGAGAGTGAGACCATGGGAGACAACACCTTCTTCCTTAGTCACATCAGTGGTGCCCTGTATACAGACAAGAAGAGGTGATACATTGGAATAAGTTGCCAGGCGCCACTAAGTATATGGGTCCTCATGCTCGTGATCATCATCATCATCATCTCCCCCTTGGTTATAAAAATTTTCAAGTATAGGTGGTGGAATGTTCACAAGACCGTGAAACAAAAGAAAGTTAATTAGTAAAGGGAAACTAGCTAACCCGCATGCATGTGGATGAAACAATTATAATTACGGTGGAAGACAAACGTACCGAAAGCATAAGGATTCCATGCAAAAATAGTGCCCCGAGTGGTGGCAGCAAACACAAGACCCTCGTATTGAGTTGCATCACAATGCTCATCCTTGTATAGAAACTAATTTTTGAGAAATATCCATCCAGTCGAACTATGAAGGAAGGCAACAATCTTGTCGAAGATAGCAACAACTACATATTCCAGTAAATCCAAAGAGTGGTCGGGAACTTGACAAATTGCTATCTTCTGTAGATGACGGTTACCATGACCGTAGTTGAACGTACAGTCATAACCGGTGTGCTCAAGTTCTGGGCAGTCTGGGATTTTTGGAAGTGGAACCCGGTGACGTGTGTACACATTCACAAGTTCCCACTCGTAGTTGGACCCAATATAAACAACCCAATCTCCATTTGCGCTTGCCCAAGCCTTACCCTCAAGCGATGGTATCTTAACATCACACGTATTGTTATCAAGAGGCACCAACTTGCACAAGGCGAGGCCTCCATCGTCCGCGCGCCAGTGAGCGGGGTCACGGTGAAGAAGATAGGGGAGATCAAACCACTCCTGGACCCTTGGGTTTGTTGTAATGATGTTATTAGTTGAGTCGAGAATGGTCTTGAACGAACCTGCCATGCTAGCCAAGGTGATGATGTTGCACTGATCAATGAGTTCCTCCACCACGTCATCATTCAGATCGGGGCAAGAATAATGGGGTTGTTTCTGGCCTGTTCCCTCCATGGAGAAGACGATTGAACAATGGCAGAAGGAAGGGTGAAGGCAAATGGAGGAGGGAGGAAGAGCGTGCGATCGCAGTTCCAAATCGAGAGGGAAAGGCGAAGAGTCGGTGGACGGTTGCCACAGTACACGAAGAGGCGCCCCCGGCCTACATAGACATCCGTTCATAAATTGTACAAAAGGACTCGCCGTCGTCTCACTGACATGTTGGAACGGGACTACATGTCAACGAAACATGGTGTGTAATTTCTCGTGTAAAATGCGATCTGGCTGTGTTGGCCCGCGGTGCCGCATTAGTTATCAACCTTTATTTTTTTAATGGCGTGCCGTTCAGTTTTGAAGCACGACTAACTAGTACTATATGTAGAGAAAATATAAACTACTCTACCACTACCCCACCTATAGTACTAGTAGTATAAAAAAGATATATAGGCTGGAGCTTCAGTGCTTTCTTGCTAAGGGCTGCCCACTTGCTTCTCACACTATCACCCTCTCTCCAGATCTAAAAAGACGGCCTCTCTCTCCGTCCTCACCGGTGGTCATAGATCCGTCGGGGAGGAAAAGGATGTGCAGCGTTGATGCACTCATCGGCGGCGAGCGAGGTCACACACTGACGACAAGGCCGTCCTCTCAGACCTAGCGCTCACGCGGGATGGTCTCCATCCCCAAGCTCACTACCATAGTGTGTGCGGAGGACGACGACCACGAGCGAAGGCACTTCCCACTGACTCTCAGGTATGCTACCCCTTTTCGAATCATACCCTTGTTCTATTGCCCCATCTGCCATGTCGCTGCATGTTGATCTTTTTCCACTCCACCATCTTCGCAATTTGCTATCCTCTGCTCTGCTAGTCACGCAGGCGAAAACCTTAACTTGCACTATTAAAGGAAACCCTACATCATGCAGACTAATCCATGTCTGGGTTGAATAAGGAAAGGAAGGGATACTGTACTGTCCAAGAGACTAGGCATCGAACCCGCATCTAGGTTTAAAAGGGGAAAATCAGTAGCTAAGGAACGAGTCCTATGTCTCTTGGTTGAACAAGGGTAGAAAGGCATGACAACGCAATAGAGAATGACCAGGTCAATCGGTTTGTTGTCCTCACATAGGAAAAAGGTAGCTAAAGAGAACAAAAATGGGTCGTAATCCACATATGCTGCCTAGATATTTGTTGCTCTAGGCAACCATACCTCCCTCTCCACTCTATGCGTCCGTGGAGGTACATCATACTGGTGCACCCACTGTCCGAATGGGCCTCCCATGCTCTTATTGCCACTTTTTTGTTGTTAGTATAACGCCAATGGTCAAGTCAAGCAATGCTACTGCTAAAGTGATGCCACATTTAACTAATGCCGCACTCAGTCTAATGCCACCAATAAATTTAAGCAATGCCATTTAATGTCACTGGATTATTTCAGGGCTAGCTCTTGATTATGGATGTATTAAAGATTTTTCAGCTAAGGCATTCTAATGATGTTGCACAGGCAGTATACTAACGATGAATCTTGTTACTACCTCCATATTTTTGCACTGTTAATGCTTATAGATTACATACCTCACTTTCATGAGATAAGTCAATTTTTTTGTATAGTGTCAAGAGGAAAGGTCACGAGTGGGCACCTCCTCCTCCGGCTGTTCTCTTGATTCGTTTGATCAAGTTTTTACGTTTGGTCAATTATCAACAATGGGATAGCAATTTTTAGGTCCCCTCGAGTTTGAAATGATATTTACCTTGAAGGTACATGGTTTGCAATTCTTTTATATTGTCATTAGTTAATAATGCTAGTTACCTTCAGACTTTTGTATTTGGTTTAGTGCTCTTGCACAACTAGTATACCAATGCTGAAACTTGTTACCTTTACATTTGGTATTGTTAATTCTTATAGAAATCTTCCAGTGCTAGAGCTTATGGAAATCTGTTCAGTAAAACCATTGTACCGTACCCTGTAATGAAATTACTACTCTACTGTTGCACTAGCCACTGGATTAGTGTATATTTGTACTATTCAAATGGTGTTGCATTAGCGTATGGACATATATAAAGTGTGGCAAGCTTTCCATATATGTGCTCAAGAAAACTACTACCTATTTTTCGAAATACTAGACGTTTGGGTACTTTAAATTCAACTGCAAAAATGTCTTATATTAAGGAACAGAGGGTGTAGAGTTCACTCAAATTAGAGCATCTCCTATAGCTTGTCTATATGGATGTCTATACTCGTTTTCCACGACGTGAGCCCAAAACAGGAATCCAACAGCTTGTCTATATGGTCGTCCAAATATACACATCCTCTAAATCCACCTCGACAATGTCCATGCCTGTACATTGTGAAGGTGTCGTCTAAACTCAGCTGCAGTCATGATTTCTTCCTCTCCCCAGCGACGGCCCACCTGTCATGGTCCCTATAGATAGACGTTCTGATGCAAAACTGGACGTGTATATAAGGGAATCTTTTTACACCATTGTCTATATGAATATATAGACATCCAAATATGCACATGCTATTGGAGATGCTCTTATCCCAGTAAAGCTAGTCCCACCTTTGTTAAAATTAATGTTCATTAAGTTATCGGAGGAGGTCTGTATGTTTGTCTCTAATTCTTGTCGACTACATACCTGACATCATGATGTAATGTTAAGTCACTTCCTTTTGTACAGTGTCACTGAATTGTCAAGGTGGTGATGGCATTTTATTTTAGTTGAACTACAGGAAATATGCTTAAAAGAAGAGGAAAGGTCAGGAATGGTTCAAGTTTTCAGAAAAAACTATGTATGCCTTCTGACATTAGCTAATGTTGCCTTATTATTCTTTCAAATAGGTGGTTAGAAAAATTCTTGCAACCTTTTCCCATTAAGAAATTGGAATGCTTATATTTATGAGTCCATGCTTCAACTAGTGCCACTTTTACAGTAATCACACTTTCAATACCTATGCAAACAGGGATGCTCGATTTTAGTGAAACTGCACAAAAAGTCCAAATGGTTCCACATTAGGAGCATGTTTTCTTCCAAACCTTTATATCCAATTGGTGGCACTATGAGCTATTCATTACGAAGGTACATGGTTTGCTACTATCTTGCTACTCTTTTTGTATTTTCATTAGATACTAATGCTAGTGGTTTGCATGTGAATTTATTGGCAGGGTGGACCTACATTGGAGGTGCAGGACATGATGCAATGATTGGATGCTCAATTTCGGTTGTATCGATTTCACCTCTTCCATCACTGCGAACATGAATATCCTTGGTCTGATGAAGAATAGGAGCTATATTTCTGCGCTAAACGAGCAAATCAATTCAGTATGAAATTGTCCAGGGCAAAACACGACTGTATCAAATTGTCAAGTGCAAAACATGACAGATGCTAAGCGGAAGAGACGTGTTTAAACTGAAAATACAAGGTGGGGTATATGTTTACTAGCTGCTTGATATTGGTGCAGACAGAGATATCTTCCCATGGGCTATTTGGCAAACAAACAAATTGACCGCAATTTTGGTTGAACTGCACAAGAGAATAGTATAGTCACTGCATGCAGTGCCATTTGAAAATAGACACAGAAAGATTGGATAATCACTTCATGGACTGCAGAAAAGTAGTACTATACTATTTATTAGCCAACACTAGGTGCTTCATTGCTTTTCTCTGATTATACAATGGGCATCATTTTGCCTCAGTTAAAGTTTGTATTTGGAAAATAGTCTCGCCGTGAGATCGAGAGAAGACCAAATCATATTGCAGTGGATGTTCCTCCATCATGTGTGGTTCATTCTCATGGTTCCAGCTGTTGGTGAAACAACTTATGTTTGCAAGAGGAATTGTAGTCTTCACAAACAAATTTGTCTTTCACTCTATACTGAATGTTGGCCAAGTGAAGCATCCATGTTAGTTGGAAGAACAGATGTTTTTTCTAGATTTTTGCTTTTGGAGATACGTATTTGTATATGATATGTGAATCATTGAGATGCATTAACATGTTGATCTTATGTATGGGAATCGTACTAGCTGGTTTTGAATTTGGTCTACTAATGTGAACATATTACAATGCCAGGCCTGTGAGTCTCGTGTGAACATTTCAAACGGATCGGCTCTTACTTCTGTGAACAGCATGATCCTTATTTCTATGTTCTCGGTGCTTAGAAGTTACTAACAGTTCCTTATTTCTGTTCGCTCAGTGTTTACAAGTTACTGTTTGATCACTAGCTAGCTTACTAATGCGCTCCTGACAGTTTTAGTTGTGACACAAGATCCAAAGTGGTAGTTTTTTGAATAAAAATGCCTACCTCTGAAGAAACTGACAAGTTTCTCTAAGGAAAATGCCATGAGAATATGAAGAAACTGCCAGCAAAAACGTTCGCAAATGCCTTATCTCCCAGCGAATATTCATCAGCTAATGCGATCCTACACGTACACTATCTGACCTACTCGATCCTACATGGATAAATAGTGGATCACGCACGTACTACCTTATTTTCGGTTTGCAGGGCTCGATTCAAAAAACAACCTACTCGATCCTACACGAATAAATAGCGAATCACGCACGTACTACCTCCTTTCCATTTTGCAGGGCTTAATTCAAAAATCTCACCAACCAAGGTAGATGATGAGTGGTGGAATCATTTTTGATAAGGAGGGAGTACCTCATATGGATGATTCGAGTGCACTCGTTTGACCGTCATGCTGGCGTGCGACCCAGCACGGACGGGACGCACCACTGACGGGACGGGAGGACACAGTCATAATTTCAGTTTTTGTAGTTTTCCACGGCAAACTGGCGCGCTAAGCCATGCCTGCTTATGCATTGAATTCCGATGACCATGATGACCATCACGTTTCCTGCGACACGCTGGTTCACCTACCTTCCGCCTATAATGAATGTTTCCCTGCCTTCTTCGGTGGCACCATCACCCAACTCGACCTAACCTCATAAGCACACACCGGCCCGACGTCGGTCGCCACTTATCCTCACTCTCGCCACATCCGCCATGCCCCACCCGTCAGGGATAGGCGATGTCAGAGGCGGTCACCGCCGGAATTAGTGTTCGGTTTTTCACCAGAAGGCAGACGGAGGGAGGAGGCATTCTATCGGTGTTTAGATGCCAATGCAGAATATGAGGAGTTGTTGGAGCAGGACCGCCAGGCGGAGGAGCAGCGTATCGCCGATTTGTGCCGCTAGCGGGACATGGAGCAGTAGTGCACCAACGCTTTGAGTCACAAGTAGAGCGCCCGCAACTGGTCTGACTACATGGAGGCCGGCGCCCGGCAAATAGCCCTGGAGTCCGTCAGGCATGCATGCGTTCACGACGCCGAATTTTACTACCAGCTCGTCAAGTGGGTTTCCGCTTAGAAGCCGAACTTCGTTGGACCACGCCGGCATGCAAAGGGCCAACGCGCGCGATCAGCACACCCTATCTTACCTCTGGCAAGTCCGAGGTGAGACGGAGGATGCCGGTGCCGGCGTTTAGCGTGTACCACAGATGGCGGCCGGCATCGTCTAGTTAGCTAAGAGTAATTTAGTACTTGTACACTACTAGAGTATTAGTGGGAGTAGATAGTTAACTTGGCTATGATGGTTGTCAACGTGGAAGTTCAATACTCTATATCTGGATCAGACCTGTTACTTTGCTCTGAATGTTGAACTTTCCGTTTGAATGTATGGAATGGGATGTTACTTTTTTAAATGGGTTGTATTTGTCCGCCACGGGTTTAGAGGCTGATTTGTGGGCCTACCAAGTTAACGCGTACATAATCAGGAGATGATTCTACGTGGAGAGGATAACAGCAGGGACCCACCAAGGTCATGGCAGTACGCAAGCAAGTGCCTCCTTATTTCAAGCCAATAAAAATGGCTCCTCCTAATGGATTTCTAACATCTGGGTCCCATGTCATTGTCAACATAGTCAATAAACGAGAGAATTGCACAACGAGCGGCTGACACCAGGGACCCAGAAGCTCGCCCAGTTATTTTTGTTTTGGGTTAATTTGATAAATGCCACTCCAAATTTGGTGATTCCGAGAAATGCCACTGCAATTTCCAAGCTTTGAAAATGCCATTTCATGCCATTTCCAGTGGCATTTTTTGAAGTCTGGAGTGGCGTTTTTTAAAGTTTGCAAATATTGAAGTGGCGTTTTTCAAAGTATGCAAAGTTTGGAAATTGTAGTGGCATTTTTATGAATTGACATAATTGGAGTGGCACTTATCTAATTTGTTTTTGAGACGGAAGAAGGGTGTCAACTGGGCTGTGCGGGGCGCTCTGGCCTGTCTAGACACCCTTTTCTTTTATGTTTACGACAGACCAGCCCAGTAGTTTTTTCTTTCTGTAAATGGCTAGCCCAGCTTTTTGTGATTTGTCAAGTAAGTTGCTTTGTCAGGCCTGTTGGGCTACAAATCTTTCAAGACGAGGAGAGCTTCATTCGGCTGGCTGAGAAAATGGCCTATCAGTAATGAGAAGTGGGATGTACATTTTTAAAACACAACATACCGGCAATTAGTTTCTAATTTTTTTTCATTTCGAGATTTTAAATTGCATTAATTATTATGCGTGGACAATTTGTTGGATTTTATATTTATATACATTTATTTTTAAAATCAGTTTGAATGTGATTCAAAATTTCGGGATTAGAAACAGTTCGGACCGCACCAAAATATGCAAAATTTCGTATAATTTTTTAACTATGGCCACAATATGGGCTGTAATGCAAACAAAAAGAATATGGGATCCAAAAAAACCTTAAGAATTAGCAAATGGGCTGTAAATTATTAGAAGTAATGGCAGATGGGCTATATGTTGTATTCCACATATTTGAAGCTTTCCTAAAAAAAGGTTGACAAACAAGCAGTGACTGTTGGATGTCCATCGAACGGCCGTCGTGCTTCTTGAATCTCTGCTCTTCCTACTCCAGCCACTCAAACAAGCGCCAGCGGGACTGCCTGCTCCCTCCTCCCGCGATCGGCTGTGCTGCCGCACAGGCCTCACCGCCCCACCGTACTCCCATCGGTGGCCTAGCCATCCCTCTACTCACCCACACCTGCTATTATTCTCCGGCGACAGTAGACGAACCAGTAAACCCTCGTACTCCCATCCGCATGGGAAACAACTATCGAGTCTTCCCTTGCTCCTAGTCATTCCCTTCCTAGGCCTCGCTGTCATCCACCGCCCTGGTGTTCTCGGCGCGACGTGGTCAACATGGTCAACGAACGACAAGCATCTGAAGTGGATTGTACATGGAGAGGCTGACAGCTGGGTCCATGGCCACACACAAGGAAATGCCTCCTTATTATGCACAAAATAATGATTACTCCACCTGACAGCTGGGACCCACCAGAAGGGCTTATGTATTTCGTGAAAATATGTTCCCCCCGCTGACAAGGTCGGACCCACCAGCTATATCTTCACACGCAAGGAAGTGCCTCGTGATTACGCACACAAAAATGAATACTCCCCCTGCTAGCTAGGACCCACCATAGTGGGAGGCTGACTTGTGGGCCTACTAAGATGACGGGGACGGAGGGCTTTGTCAACTTAGTCAATATGAACAATTCTAGCTCCAATGACCGTACTATGTCCATCCAACAGCCGTAGTGCTTCTTCAACCTCTGGTCTTCTTGCTCCAGCCTGCCCAAACAAGTGTCGGCCGTGTCGCCTACTCCTGCCTCTAGTGTCCAGCTGTGCTGCCACCGCTGGCCTTGCCGTCCCTCTATACTCACCCACACCTCCTGTTATTCTCCGGCGACGGCAGCCTCACACCGCAGCAGAAGCAGTCAACCCACGTACTCCCCTCCGTGTGTGCATCCACTTCCACGTCTTCACTGGCTCTATGTCGTCCCCTTCCTAGGCCTCGCCGTCGCCCACCGCCCAGTTGCTCTCAGCGCGGCATGGTCAACGTGGTCAAGGAACGACTTCCATCAGAAGAGTACTCTACGTGGAGAGGCTGACAGCTGGGTCCACGGCAGCAGCAAGGAAGTGCCTCCTTATTACATGCAAAATAATTATTCCTCCACCTGACAGCAGGGACCCATCAGACGAGCCACCTTATTTCGTGAAAAAACGTTTCCCCCTGACTGCTGGGACCCCCAGCTACATCTTCGCACGGAAGGAAGTGCCTGATAGTCAGGACCCACCTGGTCGAAGCGTACGTAGCGTTCTCATTCTGGTCGCGAACGTGTACGTGCATACGATCGGTCTGTCAGCAGGATGCAGCGATGAACCATGGCCCTGTAAGGAAGGGCATGTGTCGTAGTAGAGGCGCGCACGTGTCGTAGTAGAGGCGTGCACATAACATGTACACGTACGTACAGCAGCCAGGGTGCAAGAAAGTAAATACGGCCACGTACGTACATATGGGCGGGGTCTCGAACACCTACTCGCGTGTACATACGGCCAGGGCTCGTGTACATGGCTAGGTCGGAACGAAGAAACTGCGTTGTCGTCGTGTTCATGGGGAGGTAACGGAATGCTTCGTGTTCATCAGGAGGCAACGGAACGTCTGCGATTCATCGGGAGCCAACCGACTTGGACGAAACAGCCGATGGAAACGAGGCCTGGCGTACTGCAGAACGGAGGAAATGGCCTTGTGTTCGACCGGGCACGGTCGAAACGGGATCTTGTTCATCGGGAGGGGTCTATCGTACCACAAAATGGAGGAAACGACTTCTCTTGGACCTCCTAAGGCTGAAACGGGGTTCTGTTGATCGGGAGGGGTGTGGCGTACCGCAAAATGGCGGAAACGGACTTGTGTTGGAGCACTACGGTCGAAACGAGGGTCCTGTTCATCGGGAGGGGTGTGGCGTACTTCAAAACGGGACTCCATGGGATACTGTTCATCTCCACCATCGACAGCCTCCACAGGCTACTGTTCATGTACCGTCGACCTCCTCCAGCCTCCACCTGCGACTGTTCATCCACGGGCTCCTGTTCATCCAGCCTCCACCGCTCCTCCATGGGCTACTGTTTAACCAGCCCTCTCCATGGGGTCCTGTTCAACCACCCCTCCATGGGCTACTGTTCATCCAGCCCTCCACCGGCTACTGTTCAACCAGCCCTCCATGGGGTCGTCCTGTTCAACCATCCCTCCACGGGGTCCATCCAGCCCCGAACCGGCTCGCTCGATCGGGGTACTGTTCATCCAGCGGCAACGGCCTCTACTACCACGGGGTTATGTTCATCAAACCCCCCCGCCAACAACACTCATTATTCATCCAGGGAACGTGGTATCAGGGTTCAATCGGATTCAGTTAGTAGTAGTACTGAAGGAATCACTCGGGTTCAGTTAATAGCAAGGGATCGATCGATCGCTCGGGTTCAGTAACGTGTAGCCTACAGTGCAATCACTCGGGTTCAGTTAGAGCCCAACGCCTCGCAGACACGCACGTATGTACGAGAGAAACGTGCATCGCTTGGCCCCCGACCACCCACAGTAACCGGGAACTCCCCCGATATTTTCCTCGCCCTCGCTTCTACCACGGTTTTTTCTGTCATGGACGGCCCAAAGAATGTCATGCAGCCGCGTCTCCGGCCCGCCCAGAACGAAAAGCCCATTTTCCGTCATGATTTTTTGTCATAGAAGTAGGAGCCCACCACATCTATGATGATACCGGGTTTTGTCACAATTATCGTCATAGAAGTGTCATAAGCATGACAATTTTTTTTCGTTCGGCCAAAAATGTCACAGATGTGTCTTTTTTTGTAGTGTAGGACTTAGCCACCACCATAGAGAGGGACCGGATCGGATCCATTCCATCCTCACACTCACCAACTCACTCGAGCCCAAGAACACTCCTCCTCCTGAGGTTGTTCCCCACTGCACTAGTTGATCCTCAGCCCCTCGAGGCCAATCCACCATAAAGCAGGAGTAGGGTTTTACACAGCAAGGTGGCTCGAACCTGGGTAAACTGTTGTTTCTCATTTCCTTCCTGTTCATCGAGCTAGGCCAAGGGATTGGCGTGTAGGCAGACTGGGAGGTTGAGTTCTTCGCACCGACCCCAGAATTGGAACCTCTCAAGGGTCTGTTGGAACCCAAAATCTGAAATTTGGCGCACCAAGGAGGGGTGCATCGAAGATCCACCTCTCCACCCGCTGCGTCCTGCTCTTCGGCTCCCATGGCGGACGCGGCGCCACCGGCCGGACCGACACGCGCTCATGGAGGAGCCGAGGGCCACCCAAGTTTAGGCCGGAGCTGTCGCCCCAACACGACGGCGTAGCACACCCGATAGGTTTTCTCCAAGCGTATGAGGAAGCTGTGCTGGCAGCCGACGACGACGAGAAGGTCATGGCCAAATGGCTTCCCATGGCCCTCGCAGGAGCGCCGCGCGCCTGGCTGCTCAGCTTGCCAGGGTATTCTATAGCCTCCTGGGAGGAGATGTGCGGCCTCTTCATCGCGCGCTTCGCGGCGCCAGCACCCCACACCATCATAGACCTCCTCGGCGGTTCGCAGGTGCCGCCCTCGGGCCGCCATGTCAACCAGTTCTTCCGCCAGGTGGGTGCCGCTCACGTACAACGAGGAGCTCATTCGGGCTGGGTGGCACCTAAGCCCGACCTCGCCTTTGACTCGAGGGACCACCCTGCCACCACTGCAGGAGCTGGCGCACTCCCGATGCTCTGCACCACCACCATCTGTAATGTAGCAGTCACCAAGACCGTTATCGGCGGTGGAGCCGGCCTCCATGTGCTCTTGATGGAAGCATTCGGCTTGCTTCATGTGCCCCATGGCCGGCTTCGCCCCACCAATCCCTTCTCTGGAGGCGCGGATGACTCCACCCGCCCCCTGGGGTACATCCGCATCCCTGTCACTTTCGGCACCTGTGACAACTACCACACCGAGCTAATCGACTTCGACATCGCCTGCATCGGCCTCCCGTACAACGCTATCCTTGGGTACCCGGCCTTGTCCAAGTTCATGGCAGAAACTCACCATGCCTACAACCTTAAGAAGATGCCGGGAAGCAGCGGCGTCCTCACTGTGGCGGAGGACACAAAGGAAGTGTTATTGTACATCAAGCTTGCCTTTAGGATCGCAGCGACCGCGCGGCCGAATGACGAAGGAGTCCCGGAGGCTCTGGGGGCTGCACCAACAAAGAATCAACAGTTGTTCTCTCAAGATCGTGCCGAAATGAAGCAAGTGCTGATCGACAAGGATGGGTCATCAGGCGCCACCTTCACCATAGGCGCCGGCCTCCCTCCAGATCAAGAGAAGGCATTGGTCAGCTTCTTGAGCATAAACAAGGATGTGTTCGCGTGGGAGCCCAAGGACCTGGTTGGAATTCCGAGGGGGATAATTGAGCATCACTTGAGGGGGTGCCCCAATGTACGCCCGGTGAAGCAAAAGGCACGGCAGTAGTCCACGGAGAAATAGTTGTTCATTGTCCAGGAGTGACGCAAACTGCAAAAAGCTAGTGTCATTCGGGAGGTGCGGTACCAGAATGGCTGGCGAACCTGTTTATTGTCCCCAAGAAAGGTGGGAAGGAGCGCCTGTTGTCGGTGTTCTGGGAACGGGGGCACCCAGACTTGCCTGCCTGCGACCCATGGCATGGCTCAATCGACGGCCTGGTACGTCCCAGCTTCAGCATCAACAACTCAAGACCCTCGCGAGGGGCCAAGCATCGCGAGGCAGACGACACCAAGACCTCCCCGAGGAGCGGCCTCCTTAGGCTGGCTCCCGAGGAGCGAAGATTTATATGCGGGATTCACCTCGTGAGGTTCGGATGATGTGAGCCATGATGACCAACGCCAGGTGAAGACTACTTTTGTCGGGATAGCATGTACTAGGTTTTACCCTTCGAATTTGGCCGTTGTGGGATGATACATCTCCGTCGTATCTATAATTTTTGATTGTTTCATGCCAATATTGTAAAACTTTTACATACTTTTGGCAACTTTTTACATAATTTATTTGGACTAACTTACTTATCCAGTGCCCAGTGCTAGTTCATGTTTGTTGCATGTTTTTGTTTCGCAGAAAATCCATATCAAACAAAGTCGAAACGCGATAAAAATTTACGGAGAATTATTTTGGAATATACGTGATTTCTAGGAGGTGGAATCAACGCAAATGAGGGCCCACAGAGCCCACAACCCACCAGGAGGTGGAATCAACCCTTCTTCTGGTGCAAGAAAGATAATTTATGGAAAAAAATAGTGTAAAATTTTTAGCGCCATCAGAGTTACGGATCTCCAAGAATTTTAGTGCCAAGTTCTGTGTATAAGGTTTTCCCTAGTAGTGACCCCAAGTAAATATTCAAGGAGACTCAAGCGTGTAAGCTTGGGGATGCCCCGGAAGGCATCCCATCTTTCTTCAACAAGTATCAGTATGTTTTCGGATTCGTTTCATTCACGTGATATGTGCAAATCTTGGAGCATCTTTTGCATTTAGTTTTCATTTTTCTTCTGTGCACCATGCTAGTATGAGATAGTCCATGGTTGATTTATAGAATGCTCATTGCACTTCACTTATATCTTTCGAGTGTGGCTTTATAGAATGCTTCATGTGCTTCACTTATATCATTGGTTTGGATTGCCTGTTTCTCTTCACATAGAAAACCGTTGTTTGTAGAATGCTCTTTTGCTTCACTTATATTTATTAGAGCATGGTGTTTTGTAGAAATAATTAAGCTCTCATGGTTCACTTATATCTATTTAGAGAGTCAAAAGGAATTGGTCAATTGCATGGTTAGTCATAAAATCCGACATAAAACTTATGGATCACTGAATATGATATGTTTGATTCCTTGCAACAGTTTTGCGATATAGAGATGGAATATGTGGGACGTACTAGTAAATGGTTGTGGTTAGTAAGCATATTGGTGTTAAGGTTTGTGATTCCCGAAGCATGCACGTATAGTCTCTCGTTATGCTATGATGTTGGAGCATGATTTATTATTGATTGTCTTCCTTATGAGTGGCGGCCGGGGACGAGCGATGGTCTTTTCCTACCAATCTATCCCCCTAGGGGCATGCGTAGTAGTACTTTGCTTTGAGGGCTAATAAACTTTTGCAATAAGTATATGAGTACTTTATGACTAATGTGAGTCCATGGATTATACGCACTCTTACCTTTCCGCAATTTGCTAGCCTCTATGGTACCGTGCATTGCCCTTTCTCACATCGAGACGTGGTGCAAACTTTGCAGGTGCATCCAAAACCCATGATATGATACGCTCTATCACACATAAACCTTATTATATCTTCCTCAAAATAGCCACCATACCTACCTATTATGGCTTTTCCATGGCCATTCCGAGATATATTGCCATGCAACTTCCACCGCTTCCGTTTGATGACTTGAGCATTCATTGTCATATTGGTTTGCATGATCTTATAGCTGACATAATGTTTGTGTCTCAGCCACCGTTCATCATTTTTCATACATGTTACGCTAGATCATTGCACATCCTAGTACATGCCAAAGGCATTCATATAGAGTCATACTTTTTCATAGGTATCGAGTTGTAATTTTTATTTTCTTTTGAGTTATAAGTAAATAGAAGTGTGATGATCATCATTAATCTTTTATAGAGCAGTGCCCCAGTGAGGAAAGGATGATGGAGACTATGATTCTCCCACAAGTCAGGATGAGACTCCGGACATGAGAGAAAAACAAATATTAGAAAAAGAAAAAAAAGTAAGAAAAAAAGAAAAAAAGAAAAAAAATAAAATAATAAAAAGAGAGAAGGGGCATTGTTAGTATCCTTTACCACACTTGTACTTCAAAGTAGCACCATGTTTTTCATTTGGAGAGTCTCCTATGTTGTCACTTTCATATACTAGTTGGAATATTTCATTATAGGATTAGATGCACACCCACTTAGTTTTCATACTAAGCTTTCATACACTTATAGCTCTTAGTGCATTCGTTGCATGGCAGTCCCTACTACTTGCATTGATATCGATTGATGGGCATCTCCATACCCAGTTGATTAGCCGCGTCGATGTGAGACTTTCTTGCTTTTTTGTCTTCTCTGTATTTACCCCTATCATCATACTCTATTCCACCCGTAGTGCTATATCCATGGCTTGCGCTCATGTATTGTGTGAGGGTTGAAAAAGCTGAAGCACGTTAAAAAGTATGAACCAATTGCTCGACTTGTGTTCGGGGTTGTGCATGATAAATACTTTGTGTTAAGAAGACAGAGCATGACAAGACCATATGATTTTGTAGGGATAGCTTTCTTTAGTGTTGATATTTTGAAAGACATGATTGTTTGTTGGGATGCCTGAGTATTGATGTCTTTATGTCAAATTATAGACTATTGCTTTGAATCAGTTATGTCTTAATATTCACTAGATCATTGATGGCGCGCGTTGCTGTGTCCTTTTATTTTGACTATAAAATGGTAAAAATGGACAAATGAAGATACACAACTATTAGACAAATTACAAAACTTTGGGAATGCATGTATATGCTTACCATTATGTGTTGAAGAGGAATATGCACATTCATATCTCATGTTGCTATGAAATATTGTGATGTGCATCAAATCATAGAACAATGGTAGCCAAGCATCGAATGCTATCAACTAAGAAAGACCCATTGTACTTTTTTTCTTCTAAAGGTGGTAACACTTCAACTTTCATTAATATAGAGACTTTGTGCTATGGTTAGCTCAGCAACAACTAAGAATCCCCAAGGGACCCCAACTCCAGAAAATAAGATTGAAAGAAAGCCCTTTTTATTTGAATGGTTTCGAGGAGACAATACCCTTTTTCCTTGAACATACAACAAAAGTTGAATCAAGGAATAAAAATTTAACTTAATGTTGATTACATGGTAGCAAGCATAGCATCTATAAAGAATACATAGTTAATTAAGAGCATTGACTTAAAGATTATAAAGACATTCTACAAAACTTAAAATAATCAAATCATGCCTGCACATCCTTGCTTGTGTTTGTGGTACAATAGCTCTTGAACAAGGGCTGCAGTAACAAACATATGGTTCAAAATGGATGCTAGTTACACATTTGTTTTTGTTTACGATCTCAGCTTTGGACTACTAAGCAGAGCATTCAATGAACAATGTGAGTTAATCTAGGAAGAATACCATGAATAAACTACAAATTGATGCACTTAATATTAGCCAAGCATAGAAAATTGTGACATATATGTCAATTTTCAAGGACATGAAGCCATGCTACTAGAGGGCCATACAAGACATACATGTCACTTCTATTCAGTTTTATATCTGCCTATTTAAGGAGACATAATCTGAATGATAAACATGTAGATCCAATAAATGAAATCAATACTATGCCACAATCCTATTCGACATCGATCCATTTGTCTATTATATGTAACGCATATATGTCTGCAAATGACACATTAATCAAAATAATATTAAGAATGGTAGAAAATGGAGGTGGTTGCCTGGCTGAAAACGTAAGCAAGGGTGACTTTCTTCGGTATCACTTTTTCTAGAATACTTTCTTCGGTATCACTCAAGCGTCATCACAGAACTATACATACCTGAGTAAGAGAAAATTGCAATGTTTTTGTCAATATGAATGATGGTTACTTGCTCGTGCATCAGTAAAATAACAAAATAAAACCTCTGAAGAAGAACTATAAACCCTTCAAAAAAGGACTAACTATAATATTTTACTGTTAGTCTGTGGTGCGGCGCCGGCCGACCGTTCTGTTCCTCGAATCCCCTGTCACCTACTTGTGTGTGGCCTTGTCGTGCATTTTCCGGCGCGAGATGAATCTGATCAAGCAAGCTGACAACTCGTAAACTACGTACGTGTGTGTGTGTGTTTTCTACTTTGCTAGCACCTAGAGAAGGAATCGATCAAGTCACGTGCATGTGTTGTGTGTGCTGCAGCCGTGGGAGAATGGGTAGAGGAAGATGAACGGGATGTACCATGTTGGGTGGAGGGGACACCGACATGACGGCCAGGCCTCGACGGATGACGCCATTATGCTGCCTCCCGTTGGAGGGTGCGACAACTACTAAGGCCCTGTTTGGTTCAGCTTTTATTGACAGATTACGCTGCCACGCAGCAGAATCTGAACCAAAGGGCGAACCCAGTAGAATCCGATTCCAGAAATCCGCTGCCAAAATCTGAACCGAAAGTGGAAGCAGGCCAGGACGTCCTTTCCAAAATCTGATTCCGCTGCGGGCCAAAATCTGAAAAAGTTGTATCAGCTGGTTTGCCAAATGACCAACATCTTTTTCACATCAGATTTTCCATAGCTGTTTTCTACAGCAGATTTTTCACAGCTGCTTTTAGAAATCCAGAGCCGAACCAAACAGGGCCTAAGACACTCGGTGCATCCTGCCGTTTAGGATGAGTCGGACTGTCGGCGAGGAGCACGTCCCCAAGTACATCCACCTTGGCCTTGAGCTCGAACCACACGAGAAGGATGCCATCATCGTGGTCAACACCCATGTCCTTCTATGGCCTGTGTCTTCCTATGGTGAGGGGTCATCGGGAAGATGGAGGCGCAGTCGCTCGTCCCTCTCTAGGTTCTTGCCGCCAGCATGGCCTGTGGGGGTCTGGACTCTGGACGCGGTGGAAATGTATGCTTTTTTGCGGCGCTTCAAGGCCGGCTAATCAACTCCAATCACCCACACACGGCATTGATGCATCTTTAATGCCTCGCTGAACACCCACTGGTCCATCTTTACCGTCCCTTCGCATGTCGCGCCCGCATCGGCCGGCGAGGCGCTCGTTGCTGCTTGCGCCTCTGGCTTTCATCCTCTCGAGGGCCTTGGCTCGACTTGCATCAGCTACAAATGCGAGGTCCGCACCGGGTTGGTCCCTTGTACACTGGTAGATGTGATCGATCAGATCGAGGCTCAGTTTGTTTTCTCTCGCGAAAAGGACAATGTGGATTGGATGAGTGGAACAAGGGTTGTTCGGTGGGCTTCATGCAAGAGCGAGGGCCAATTAACTATAGGACTTCAATTTTGTTGCGGGAGTAGCTGCCCAGTCCAGTGGCAAGAAGTAGTAGTGCTCAAGAGTTTGATTAGACGGCCAAAAACGCTTAGCACCGGAGATCCGACGGCCAAAAATGCTAATGGCCTGAGATGGTTGGAAAAGTGCTTAGTTTTAATATATCTAAATGCCATGATTGGACATATGATCAAGTTTATATTAGGTAGCATTCCACATCAAAAATTATCCTTTTTATATCATTTACATACTCGAGGACGAGCAGGAATTAAGCTTGGGGATGATGATACATTTCCATCGTATCTATAATTTTTGATTGTTTCATGCCAATATTATACAACTTTTACATACTTTTGGCAACTTTTTATACGATTTATTTGTACTAACTTACTTATCCAGTACCCAGTGCTAGTTCCTATTTGATGCGTGTTTTTGCTTCGCAGAAAATCTATATCGAACGAAGTCCAAACGTGATAAAAATTTATAGAGAATTATTTTAGAATACATGTGATTTTTAGGAGATGGAATAAATGCAAACGAGGGCCCACAAAGCCCACAACCCACTAGGGCGCACCAGGCACCCCCTGGCACGCCCGGGTGTCTTGTGCCCTCCTCGAAGGTCGGTTGGGGCCCTTCTTCTGGTGCAAGAAAGATAATTTATGGAAAAAAAACCGTGTAAAACTTTTAGCGCAATCGGAGTGACGGATCTCCGAGAATTTAAGAAACCATGAAGGGCCATATCTCGGGAACGCGAAACAGAAAAGAACAGAGAGGGAGATCCAATCTCGGAGGTGCTCCCGCTCCTCCGCTGCCACGGAGACCATGGACCAGAAGGGGAACTCTCCTCCCATCTAGGGGGGCAAGGGAGAAGAAGGAGGGGGGCTCTCCCCCCTCCCTTCCGGTGGCGCTGGAGTGCCGCCGGGGCAACGGTCGGGACGACGATCTACATCAACAATCATGCTACCGTCAACACCAACTCTCTCCCCCTCTATGCAGTGGTGTAACACCTCTTCTCCCCGCTATAATCTCTACTTAAACATGGTGCTCAACTGCATATATTATTTCCCAATGGTCTATGGTTATCCTATGATGTTTGAGTAGATCCGTTTTGTCTTGTGGGTTAATCATGATCTTGGTTGGTATGATTGTATATTTTATTTATGGTGCTGTCCTACGGTGCCCTCTGTTCTCGCGCAAACGTGAGGGGCCCCCGCTCTAGGGTGTTGCAATATGTTCATGGTTTGCTTATTGTCAGTGTTGCGGGGGATGACAGCAGCCCAAACGCGGATAGGTGGGTTATGATGTATGGGAGTAAAGAATACTTGATACTTAATGTTATTGTTGAGTTTCACGACTTTAATGATCTTTATTAGTTGCGGATGCTTGGTAGAGATCCAATAATAAGTGCATATGATCCAAGTAGAGAAAGTATGTTAGCTCATGCCTCTCGCTCATATAAAGTTGCAAGAATGATTACCGGTACTTGTTATAGATTGCCTAGGGACAAATAACTTTCTTGTTGACACAAACCCTTTTACTAAACACCTAAATTTTGTTATCTTGCAAAGTACTTCTACTTTTATTCTTGCAAAGTAGTTATAGCATTACAACTACAAACTAGTTTCATACTTGTTTTCGGTAAAGCAGACGTCAAGTGTGCGTAGAGTTGTATCGGTGGTCGATAGAACTTGAGGGAATATTTGTTCTACCTTTAGCTCCTCATTGGGTTCGACACTCTTATTTATCGAAAAAGGCTACAAACGAACCCCTATACTTGTGGGTTATCATGGGAACCCTTCCCGCCTTCATTTTGGGAAGTGGACCAAGGCCATTATAAATAGGGCCTAGCCACCACCATAGAGAGGCATCCGAATCCCAAAGATCTTCCTATCCCACCAGCTCAAGAACACTCCTCCTCCCGAGGTTGTTCTCCCACTGTACTAGTTGGTCACCAGCCCCTCGAGGCCAATCCACCACAAAGCAGGAGTAGGGTTTTACACCGCAAGCTGGCCTGAACCTGGGTAAACTGATGTGTCCCGTTTCCTTCATGTTCATCGAGCTAGGCATAGAGATTAGCTAGTAGGCGGACAGGGGAGGTTAAGTTCTTTGCACGCACCCCAGAGTTTGAACCTCTCAAGGGTCTGAGGAACCAGTAATCCAACATTTGGTGCGCTGGGTAGCGGTGCGTCGGAGCCTCTCTTCCACCGGTCGATTCACTACCACTCCACCGCTCCCATGGCTGAGGCCCCTCAAGCTCGTGCTGAGCATCGGGCCGCCCTCGCCACCCGCGTCGCTCAGAAAGCACCAGCGGGCGATGGCTACCCTCGCCGACCCCCATCGCCATTGGCGAACGCCGCCACCGGCCCCACGGGCCATGAGATGCAGGCTTCGTTGCTACATCCTTCCATGCGGCGGGATGGACGCACCGCCACCCTGTCGCTGACTTCGATGCTTCATCCTCCCATACTCGTCATGGTCCAGCGAACATGGAGGTTGCACTGCTCATGGCACGGGAGCTCCTATGCTACATCCCCATCGATGATCTCTACGAGGACTGGCTGGACCACATCGCCGAGCTCGTTAGCGCCGCTGGAGGGTCTCCTGCACTGTCTCGCTCGCTGCCTCACCCACTGCCCGCCGCAGGTGACGTGGCCCACAAAGCACCTCCTCCACCTCCTAGGTAGGACGCCATCATCGAGCCAAGGCGCGAGGCTCCATGGTGCGACTCGCCACGTACGGCGCCCGTGCGAGGCAAGGAAAGCTGCCAAGTGGTGCAGCGGCCCTAACGAGAGGCGCGTGCGCTCCCAACACCGCCACGTCAAGACCGCACGTCGCCTGCGGTGATGGCACACGAGCGCCAAGATCAGGCTCCACCTCCACGGTGAGCTCCCATGACCACAACTACATGTCGCGCGTTCACCCCGGAGCTGTGCAGCGTCGTGTGGCCAAGGAAGTTCAAACCCGACCTGCCTCCATGCTACGACGGTACCCCCGCGCCTATTGAGTTCCTGCAGCTCTATGAGCTAAGCATCGAGGCAGCCAACGATGACAAGAAGGTTATGGCGAACTGGTTTCCCATGGCCCTCCAAGGCAGCGCGTGCTCGTGGCTCCTGAACCTCCCCACGGAATCGATCTCCTCCTGGGACGAGATGCGAGAGCATTTCATCGCCAACTTCCAGGGTACTTGCGACCGCCCGCCGGTCACAGGTGACCTGCGACGCATCAAGTAGCAGCCAGGAGAAACCTTGCAGAAGTACATCCAGCGCTTCAATAGTGTTCTCCTCAAGATCCCCAAGGTGTTGGACAAGGCCATCGTCTCAGCATTCACTAATGGTGTTCGTGATGTCAAGATGAAGGAGGAGCTCGCCATGCATGAGGACCTGTGCACGACTCTGGAGATGTTCAACAAAAGCTGAGGAGGGGGGCTCTCCCTGCTCGAGCTCCCTTACACGGACCCAGAAGACAAGAAGGCCAGGGCCAAGGACGTGAAGCGCAAGGGAGAGGCCATGCTCGTAGCCGAACCAGAGATGAAGCACGACTGTGACCACGCGGAGTCATCCAAGGGCAGCCGCCCATTCTGTGTCTTCCACAATATGCACAGCCACAACACCAGTGACTGTCAAGAGCTCAGGGCCATCCGTGTTGTGCACCTCAGTCGTCGCCCTGAGTGCAACGATCGAGACTACGACCGCGGAGGAGGCCGAGGCGGAGGACACTGGGACGGTCACGACCCTCGCCAGGAATGGCTTGACCGGCCTCGTGCGGACCGCTGGCAGGACCAGCCTCGTGAGGGTGCCTGGAGAGATCAGTCTCGCGAGGACCATCCTCAGGGTGACGTTAGCCTTACCTCGCTGCGGCCACCACCAAGAAGGAATGAAGACAACCACCAGGACGAGGTGGCTGAGGGTTTCCAGGAGCCTCGCGCCATCACATGCATCCTAGGCGGCGCTCAGGCCCCAGCCTCCCATTGCATCTTCAAGCAGTTCACGCGTGAGGTGAACACGGCCCTCCCCAATCTCGGGGCAACACATCCACTCTGGTGGTCCAAGTACACCATCACCCTCAGCTCTTCCGACCAGCTCAAGTGTGCGGCAACTGTGAGTGCCCTTCTAATGCTCTGCTCGCCTACCATCAGCAACATGCTCATCACCAAAACACTCATCAATGGCGGTGCGAGGCTCAATGTCCTCTCCATCGAGACGTTCGACCGGCTCCAAGTGCCCTACGACCAGCTGTAGCCCACCAAGCCTTTCTTAGGAGTGACCGACGGCTCCACCATCCCGATAGGGCAGATCAGAATCCCTGTCACCTTCGGCACCCGCCAACCCTATAACACTGAGCTCATCGACTTTGACATCGCCCACATTCGCCTCCCGTACAACGCCATCCTCGGGTATCTGGCCCTGGTCAAGTTCATGACAGTGACCCACCATGGCTACGATGTCCTCAACGTGCCAGGAAGTTGCGGCGTCATCACGGTAGCCTGCGAAGCGAAGGATGCGGCATCTACGACGGTCGAGGACCAAATTAACGAGGGCACTGTCTACCCTCTTGAGGATGTCCCCAAGAAGAAGAAGCACCTGCCCCGCCAAGGACCTCAGGAGTGCGGGGCGCCCGGTGGTGCTACCACAAGCTCTGCACCCACTGACGAGGCGCCTTCCCTCTCACATAGGAAGGCGCGCCTGGCGCCCCTCTCATACTGGGCTCGGGGGCTCTCCTCTGGAGGGCCTCCGATCTGACCAGTGTCACGAGGGAGGTGTTTGGGCACCATGTGGAGGCATGCTTCAACGTGCGCTTCTGTGAGGAAAGTGTACTACCGAGGCGCCAGGCGCTCAAGAGTTCATGACAAAGGCAACCGAGGAGCTTTAGGAGGCATGAGCTATGCAGGACGACCGTAGCCCACCACCCGACACAGCTCCCTGCGCCGGCGAGGACAGTGAGCTGCGCGCCTGCATCAACATCCCTGGGCTCAACAGGGCCGCATCTCAGGAGATCTTTTGGTCGTCCCGTGTTGACCGATGTGAGGGCCCTACTCATAGCTATGTCCGCATACCTTTCGGCTTGCTGAATAGGGATGCCGTGCATCAGCGCCACATGCGGGGCGTCCTGGAAGCTCATGAGGCCAGGCACCAGGCGATCCTGACGGAGATGGCGGTGGAACCTCGCGAGCCCCTCGGGCCTCCAGAGCCTCTAGAGCCTCCCGAGGTTCTGCACTCGGGCGGCTCATGAGGAGCGACTTTTGCAACACACGCCTTCAGCTACTCCAACATCCCTTCAGCAACGGTGCCAGGTCACATGTTTTGGTTTGTTCAGTTGGGGGCGCCCCTCAGACAGCATTATCCCCAAGCCAGGTGGGTTTGTCCCTGCGGCATGTATCCTTCTTGCATCTATCAGAACTGGCTTTACCTTCGGTCATTAGCTGCTTTATGATTATCATTTGCCTGTCTAGTGCTTCGTCGCCATGAACATCATACGCCCTTGCAAGCCCACCCACGACCGCCTCATGATTAAGGACTGGCACGGTGTTTGTGCTCGGGTTCATCCCTGCAGTGTCACTAAACCCAAGTGGCGGAGCTCTGGCTTGCGGGCCAGCTCTCCTGCACGTCACCTCCCATGGTCCTTGGTGCCTTGTTCTGGCATGACCTAATTGCGGGCGGATGAGTAAGGGCGTGCGACCCGATGCCTCGTCACCATGGGAGCCGCGCACCGGTTGTCTTTCTTCAAGACCTTCACATGAGAAGACTGGGCATGGCGTCTATGCTCAAGTCCATCCCTGCAGTGTTCATAATCCCAATGGTTGAGCTCTGTTGGCGGGCCGGTCGCCGGTCCCATTCACGTCACCTCCTGGGGTCGTTGGTGTTTGGCCTTCTCATGCGATAACCTCAGGAGATTCACTCGGCGCAGGTCAGCTAACCATCTTGCAGGGCTATGACAAGTGTTGCGAATCAAATTCAGGTGCAACCCGCCTTAAGGCCTCATGAGTCCCGCGCAGGCTCACGAGTGCCCATACACACCTCCTCTAGCCCTGCCGTGTAAGCCACGTGTTAGTGTGGGGTTGTACACACCCCGGAGCCTCTCCTCAGAGGGGGGCTCTGTAGCGCCCAAGATGCAATTTGTAACACCCTCGATGCGACTATAGCTCCCACGTGTCGAGGACGACTTAGAGAAATAATCGCATTGAAGGCATATGTCGCAAGCTAGGCAATCTTCACAACATCCCATGTAATATGAATAATAAAGGGGAGAACATAGTTGGCTTACACTCGCCACGTCACATCAGAGTACATAAATAACATACATCATCCATACACTCATGGCCCGACTACGGCGCCAAAATAGAAGAAGACCCAACATGCGACAAGGCCCCGAATCAAACCCCAACTAGGCACCACTACTGATCATCAGGAAAGGAAACATAGTAACGCTGAGAGTCCTCGTCGAACTCCCACTTGAGCTCGTACTCGTCACCTGGAGCGGAATCACCTGGACCTGCATCTGGAGTTATAGTATCCGTGAGCCACAGGGACTCAGCAATCTCGCACCCTCGCGATCAAGACTATTTAAGCTTATAGGGATGGTAGGGCAAATATATGTGGAGCTGCAGCAAGCGACTAGCATATATGGTGGCTAACTTATTCGCAAAAGAGAGCGAGAAAAGGAGGCAAAGCACGAGCGAGAAACTAGAGAGCAACCTGCGCAAACATTACTCCAACACCGTGTCCGCTTCCCGGACTCCGCTGAGAAGAGGCCATCACGGTAACACACTCAGTTGATTCATTTTAATTAATTAAGGTTCAAGTTATCTACAACCGGACATTAACAAATTCCCATCTGCCCATAACCGCGGGCACGTCTTTCGAAAGTTCAATCCCTGCAGGGGAGTCCCAAATTAGCTCATGACAAGCTCTCATGGTCAACGAAGGAATAGACCTCCTCCCAAGACGTTCCGATCAGACTCGGTATCTCGGTAACTCAAGACACTTCGACAGGTTAAAACAAGACCGGCAACACCGCCCGAATGTGCCGACAAATCCCGATATGAGCTGCACATATCTCTTTCTCAGGGCACACTCAGATGAGACATCCTACGAGTAAAACCAACCCTCAAGTTGCCCCGAGGTGGCCCCGCAGTCTACTCGGTCGGACCAACACTCAGAGGAGCACTGGCCTGGGGGGTTTAAAATAAGATGACCCTTGGGCTCCGGTAACCTAAGGGAAAAAGAGGCTAGGTGGCGAATGGTAAAACCAAGGTTGGGCATTGCTGGAAAAGCTTTAATCAAGGCGAACTATCAAGGGGTTCCCATTATAACCCAACCGCGTAAGGAACGCAAAACCGGGAACATAACACCGATATGACGGAAACTAGGGCGGCAAGAGTGGAACAAAACACTAGGCGAGAGGCCGAGCCTTCCACCCTTTACCAAGTATATAGATGCACTAAGATAACATAGCAATATAATGATATCCCAACAAGTAAATAAAAGATGTTCCAACAAGGAACGGCCTCCAATCTTCACCTGCAACTAGCAACGCTATAAGAGGGGCTGAGCAAAGCAGTAACATAGCCAATCAACGGTTTGCTAGGACAAGGTGGGTTAGAGGTTTGACATGGCAATTGCGAGGCTGACAAGCAAATGGTAGGCATCGTAGCAATGGCATAGCAAAGAGTGAGCAAACTAGCATAGCAAAGATAGTAGTGATTTCGAGGGTATGATCATCTTGCCTGCACAGTTGTCAGAGTTGACTGGATCCTCACAAGCAAACTCAACGGGCTCCTCGGTAGCGAACTCGTCTCCTGGCTCTACCCAAACAAGACAAACAAGCAACAAGGATACGATCAACCACGTGCAAGACCAGGCAATATGATGAAAAGATGATATGCTATGCGGGATGCGATGCGGGATGCAAAATGCAAGATATGACAGGAAATGCATGAAGCTGGCCTCATATTGGAATTCCAAGGGTGCCACTGGAAAGATGAGATGATATCGCTTGAAAACGATATAAAGATCATCGGAATCGGAGTTACGGTTTGGAAATGGCAAGCGTTTTAAGAATGACACCGGTCTGCGATTTACAGCAAGTAGGCATATAAATGCAATGAGATGAACATGCTACAGCCATCAAACATGACAACAAAATACATGGCAGGGATGCACACAAGATGCTTAACAAAAGACTAGCACTGAGCTACGGCCAATTCATCCATTATGAGGTTCAAACAAGCATGTCAAAAACGCAAATGCAAAGCAGATTCCAGACTTCGTGAAATTAACACTTGTCTGAAATTTCAGATCATGAAGCCCTCTTCGGAGCAACAAAACAACATGAAACATGACCTGATTAAGACAAAGAAGAACATGGAATGGAGCTACTCAACAAGCTTAACAAAAGTCCCAAAGTGACCTGGGGTCAAAAGGGATCACAAAATATACTAACGGGCACACGAACATAGCAAAAACACAATCAGTTTTCAGACTTCGTGAAAACTGAGACATGCTGAAATATAACTCACGAAGGCATGTAAACAAGCTCGATGCACTCACCACGGTACAAGTCATGGCAAGGAAAGCATATATTCATTAAGAAGGCACAAAATACAAGCTAGACATGGCAAGAACAATGGCATAGCATGCACGGATCAACTACAACAACGCCGGCAAAATCGCAAACGAATTGACGATCTTCCCAGATTCACCATGAAGCAAAAGTGGAGCTCAATTGACTCAAGCTAGGCTGGTTCATAATTGCAAACAAAGACATGGATGGATAGAGCATAACATGATTAACAAAACACCTTTACTGATCATCCTCAAAATCGGCACGGATCTCTAGGAAACAAACTGAACATATGCATCATGAACTAAATAATCCCAGACTTAGTGAAAACTACTAAGTCCCTGAAAACAGATTTACCGGGTGCCTCAGTTTGCAAGCTTGCACAAGTCACCACACACATCCTAAAAATGCATGGGTTGCACCTCTGGAAAGGTAAAAAGATGATTAACAAAACATATGAAGGACTCACAGGCATAGCATGCACACAATAATCATGGCAAAAATGACATAAGTCTAAGATGAACTAGCAGATCTGACAATTAACTCACGAAGCCCTCTTCTAACAGCATTTTGGCCATCATTATGAGCTCAAATGAAAATGATGCAATGGAATGAAATGATGTACTCGTCGAGTCGAACATTTTGATATACTATATGCCCAAATCGGAGCTACAGATGCAAAGTTACGGCAGGTCAAAGTAGGCATAAAAATTAGGATTTCTGAGGAAAAAGTCAACCGTTCGGGATCCAGATCCAGATCTGGCACGGATAACGAGGACGGCCGGATTTTACTGTTCACCGCCGGAGTCTTGCCGGAGAGGAAGAAGAGGAGGTCGGAGCTTGGGAGGAGAGGCCGGGCCGGGGCGGCGGCGTGGTAGGCGGCGGCGGGGCGGCGCCGGGCCGGGGTGGCGCGGTGGTGGCCCGTGGCGGCGCCGGTCAGCGGGCGCGAAGACGAAGGGCGGCGGGCGCGCGGGTGTTGGGCGGCGGCGGCTCGGGCCTCGAGGGCTCTCCCCGGGCCGAGCGGGCTTCGGCGGCGGTGGCGGGCAGGCGTGCCACGTGGCGGAGCGGGGTTGGCTGGGCGCGGCGGGGCAGACGCGTCCGGCCTGGCGCGGACACGTCCGGCGGCGGCGGGATTTGACTTTTTTTAGGGTTTCGAGAGGGGGAGATGATCCGAAAACGGGGGGGCTATTTATAGGCATAAGTGGAGCTAGGAGAGTCCAAATGAGGTGCGGTTTTCGGCCACGCGATCGTGATCGAACGCTCTAGGACATGGAGCAGAGTTTGCTGGGTTTTGGGACAAATTAGAGGTGTTGGGCTGCAACACACACGAGGCCTTTTCGGTCCCTCGGTTAACCGTTGGAGTATCAAACGAAGTCCAAATGATACGAAACTTGACAGGCGGTCTACCAGTAGTAAACCAAGGCCGCATGACAAGTCTCGGTCCAATCCGGAAATGTTTAATCCCCACACACGAAAGAAAGCTAGAAATGACCACCGGAGGAGAATGAAGCGCCGGAATGCAAAACGGACAACGGGGAAAATGCTCGAATGCATGAGATGAACACGTATGCAGATGCAATGCACATGATGACATGATATGAGATGCATGACAAAGACAACAACACATGGAGACAAAGACCTAAACCCGAGAAATAAATATAGCTTAACACCGGAAACGGCAAGAGTTGGAGTACAAATAGGGAAAGTTACATCCGGGGTGTTACAACACTCCACCACTACGAAAAGATCTCGTCCCGAGATCTAGGACTGAAAGAACGCCGGGTACTCAGAACGGAGGTGATCCTCGCGTTCCCAGGTAGCTTCACGGTCGGAATGGTGTGACCACTTGACTTTGAGAAATTTGATTGACTTGTTGCAAGTCTTGCATTCAGTCTCTTCAAGAATAGCAACTGGGTGCTCACGATAAGAGAGATCTTCTTGGAGCTCAATGTCCTCGAACTTGACGGTGTGGTCAGGAGTCTTGAAGCACTTTCGAAGCTGAGAGACATGGAACACGTCATGAACATTTGCAAAGTTTGAAGGAAGCTCGAGTTGATAGGCGAGGTCGCCTCTCTTGCTGACAATCTTGAAAGGTCCCACATATCTAGGGGCAAGCTTCCCTTTGATACCGAAGTGACGAGTACCTTTCATAGGAGAGACACGGAGGTAAACATGATCTCTGATCTCAAAAGCCAAATCACGGTGCTTACTATCATAGTAGCTCTTCTGGCGGGATTGAGCTGCTTTGAGGTTATCACGAATGACTTTGCACATTTCTTCTGCTTCTGTGATTAAGTCATTACCCAAAAGCTGACGTTCACCGGTTTGAGACCAGTTGAGAGGGGTACGGCACTTCCTGCCATACAGAATTTCAAATGGGGCCTTGCCCGAACTTGCTTGAAAACTATTGTTGTAGGAGAATTCAGCATAAGGAAGACAATCCTCCCACTTCATGCCAAAGGAGATCACACAAACCCTGAGCATATCTTCAAGAATCTGGTTGACACGCTCGACTTGACCGCTTGTTTGAGGATGGAAAGTAGTGCTGAAGCGGATGTTGGTGCCCATGGCCTTCTGAAAAGAATCCCAAAACTTCGAGGTAAAGATGCTGGCACGGTCTGAAGATATCACTTGAGGAATACCGTGCAGAGAGACAATGCAAGAGGTATAGAGTTCCGCCAATTGAGCTGCGGTGATCGACTCTTTGATAGGAAGAAAGTGAGCCACTTTGGTGAGTTTGTCAATGACAACAAATATAGCATCATTGCCACGGTTGGACTTTGGAAACCTAGTCACGAAGTCCATCTCAATGTGGTCAAACTTCCATTCTGGAATGGCAAGAGGTTGGAGGAGACCTGCTGGCCTTTGGTGTTCTGCCTTCACTCTTCTGCAGACATCACATTCATTCACGAATTGAGCGATCTCGCGCTTCATTCGAGTCCACCAATAAGCTTGCTTCAGGTCCTGATACATCTTCGTACTCCCAGGGTGGATGGAGAGGAGAGAATTGTGAGCCTCGTTCATGATCACTTTACGAAGTTCACCTTTGGGTACAACAATTCGATCCTCGAAGAAGAGAGTGTCCTTGTCATCAAGGCGGTAGCACTTGTACTTGGACTGACTCTTGGCAATCCCAATCTTCACCTTTTTCACCATAGCATCAAGAAGCTGGGCTTGGCGAATCTGGTCTTCTAAGGTAGGAAAGACTTGAAGGTTGGCAAGGAAACCTTGAGGAACAACTTGTAGATTAAGTTTGCGGAAAGCTTCACAAAGCTCGGGTTGATAAGGCTTGAGAATCAGACTGTTGCAGTAGGCCTTTCTGCTCAAAGCATCAGCAATCACATTGTCCTTGCCTGGAGTGTACTCAATACTCGGATTATACTATTGAATCATTTCGACCCATCGAGTTTTCTTGAGGTTGCGATTAGGCTGAGTGAAGATGTACTTGAGACTCTTGTGATCAGTGAAAATGTCCACTTTTCTTCCCAATAGAAGATGTCTCCAAGTCAAAAGAGTATGCATAACTGCCGCCAACTCGAGATCATGAGTGGGGTAGTTGTTCTCATTAGGCTTCAACTGGCGAGATGTATAAGCAACAACTTTCTTCTCTTGCATCAATACTGCGCCAAGACCTAGGAGAGAGGCATCACAAAAGACCTCGTACGGCTTGGATTCATCAGGCGGAGTCAGAACTGGAGCAGTGATCAATTTCTCTTTCAAAGTGTTGAAAGCAATATCACACTCCGGAGACCAAACGTACTTGACGTGCTTCTGAAGAAGATTTGAGAGAGGCTTCACGATCTTAGAAAAGTTTTCAACGGATCTCCTGCAATAGCTTGCGAGACGGAGGAAACTTCGGAGTTGCTTCACGTTCTGAAGAGGTTCCCAATTCACTATTGCGGACACCTTCTCAGGATTCACGGAAATGCCCTTGGCAGAGATGATATGACCAAGATAAAGAACCTCATCGAGCCAAAATTCACACTTGGAGAACTTGGCGTAGAACTGATGTTCTCTGAGCTTATCAAGAACCAAATGCAAATGCTTGGCATGATCTTCCTTGTTCTTGGAGAAAACCAGAATGTCGTCGAGATAGACCAAAACGAAGTCATTGGTGTAGGCGTTGAAGATGAAGTTCATCATGTGAGAGAACGTCGGAGGAGCATTGGCGAGGCCAAAAGACATGACAGTGTATTCATATGAACCAAAGCTTGTTCTGAATGCTGTCTTGGGAATATCTTCTTCACGAATGCGAATCTGGTGATAACCCATACGGAGATCAAGCTTGGAGAATACTTGGGCACCTTTGAGTTGTTCGAACAGCTCATTGATGTTGGGAAGTGGGTATTTGTTCTTGATGGTCTTCTTGTTCACTGGACGGTAATCAACACAAAGTCGGTCCGTTCCATCCTTCTTCTTCACAAAAATAACACCACAACCCCACGGAGAAGAACTAGGCCGGATGAGACCCATTCTTTCTTGCTCATCGAGTTGCTTCTTCAGCTCCTTCAACTCTTCAGGTCCGAGCTTGTAAGGACGTTTGCACACAGGTTCCGTACCAGGCTCAAGTTCAATAACGAATTCAACTGGCCGGTGCAGAGGCATTCCTGGGAGCTCTTCTGGAAAGACGTCTTGATATTCGCAAACGACTGGAATTTGCGAAATAGCGTCCAATTCACCCTTCTCATTGAGAGAAAACAGACGGATAGTATCATCACGAGTGGCAAAGACAATTACATCCTCAGACGAATGAGTCAATTGAATCTGCCTGGCTGCACAATCAAACTGAGCCTTGTGCTTAGAAAGCCAATCCATTCCGAGAATAAGATCAATATCCGAGTTACCAAGAACCACCGGAGAAGAGAGAAACTTGTAATCGCCCAACATAATAGAGACATCGGGAGCAACCAAACTAGAAGTCAAAAGCTTTCTGGGAGAAACAACTTGCATGACTTTGGGCATAATCTCGGTATCAACATTGTGCTTCGATGCAAACGGGCATGACAAAAAGGAATGCGATGCACCAGTGTCAAAAAGAACTTTTGCAGGAATATCATTAACAGGAAGGTTACCCAAGATCACATCTGACAAGTCCTCTGCCTGAGCTGCATTCACCATATTGACCTCGGCGTGCTTGGGGTTATGCTTGACCATAGCTGTACTTGCCGATCTCACAGGAGGAGGAGGAAGACGCCTCTGGTTGAGACACTTGTTGGCATAGTGACCCTTCTGTTGGCACTTGTTGCACATGACCTCTGAAAGCGGACGGTGATACGGAGCACTCGATCTTGGTGCTTGAGACGAAGTCTTGTTCTGAAAGCTAGGGTTGGGTGGGTGGGAAGAACCACTGCCACCTTTGCTCTTCTGCTGATACGGCTGACGGAACGGAGGAGGAGGAAGCCAAAACTTCTGCTGCTTGGCCACTTGAGTAGAGGAAGAAGGAGTAACATCTCTGACTCGCTTCCTGGAAGCATCACACCTCAACCGAGCAGCCTCTTGCTTCAGTGCCATGTTGTAGAACTCATCGTATCTCAAGGGCTCGAAGAGAACAAGAGCGAGCTGAATATCTTCTCTGAGACCACCCCTGAACTGTTATATATCATGCTCTTCTCATCAGGCACGTCCTGCTTGGCAAAGCGGGCGAGCTTCTGGAACAACTTGTTGTAGTCATAGACAGATAAAGAGCCTTGCTTCAGATTGCGGAATTCCTCACGCTTGCTTTCAACCACGCTCTGCGGAATATGATGAGCTCGGAAATCTCGACGGAAATCATCCCAAGTGATAACACGTCCATCTCTGGAGTCCTTGTACTGCTGGAACCATTCTGCAGCTTGATCTCTGAATTGGAAGGAAGCAAACTTGACAAAGTCCTCAGGCCTGACGTTACTGCACTCGAAATGCTTACACAGATCCACAAGCCAATCGTCAACATCGGTTGCCTCAACACAATTGCTGAAAGTCTTTGGCCCGTTAGCAAGGAACTGGTTGAGTGTAGCAAAGTGACTCTGATTGCTGCCTTGATTCCCTTGACTGCCTTGATTTCGCTCTTGGAGAATTTGCATGATCAGCTGTGTGTTTGCATTGGTTGCTGCCATCACAGCTTGCCATGCCTCTAGAGGAGGTGGAGGCGGTGGCGGATCAGGATTCGGAGTCGTGCGCGTTGGAGGAGCCATCCTGAAGAGGTTGACCACCATTAGCACATTGATAGATAAATATTGAAGCTGAATCCAATGGAATGAAAATTGCAACATATAGTCTTCACATCCGAACAAAATGAACGAATGCATTCCTCTTCAAATGGTCACATATCCATAAATTGAGAAGCCACGTAGAATTAAGGTAGAGAAATAAATCAAAAAGGTACGGATCAAGAACGAATAATCGGTAAGAAATCCCAATCTCAAACCAATATCCGTGGAAGAAGAACTAGAGCTACTAGAATTCCCACCTATGAAATTCCCGAACTTTTCCGGTTATGCAATCAGGTGTTGGGGATACAGGGGAAGCATAATATCTCACCCAAACTAGCAAATCCTACATCCAGCTGTATCCATCCTTCAACACATAACCAAGAAAAGTTCAGAAACCATCTACCTCAACCTTCGAAAAGCATCCGTTATACAAGTTATGGCGATACTCCCAAACTCCCGCCCCAGTACTCGGTGGCGTCGAGGTTATCTCACCAACGAACTGCATAAAAGAGATTTTCGATGTCGGCGAACATATCTCAAGTATTCCAGAATTGCAACGATAAAATTATGATGACAACACCTCAGAGCTCAACTCCCCGGGACACTTCCACTAAACCCCTGACAGGAGGCACCGAGTCAACGTTCTCATCATAAGCCATTGGAACGATTCCAAGATACTCGCGTGATCCTAAAATTTTTTTTAGTGAAATTTGAGAAGAGAAGAGTCAAAACTCTACGTCAGGATGCCTTACCAAAGCGATGAGGAGACTGGGAAGTAAAAAGAATTCCTAAGCTCTCCGATGTATAATTCCTAAAGACTCAAAACATTTTTCTAGACACAACTCAGCTGCTAAAAATGATCAAGCAATGGGGCTCCTCAGGTCGGGGAAGGCTCTGATTACCAACTTGTAACACCCTCGATGCGACTATAGCTCCCACGTGTCGAGGCACGACTTAGAGACATAATCGCATTGAAGGCATATGTCGCAAGTTAGGCAATCTTCACAACATCCCATGTAATATGAATAATAAAGGGGAGAACATAGTTGGCTTACACTCGCCATGTCACATCAGAGTACATAAATAACATACATCATCCATACACTCATGGCCCGACTACGGCACCAAAATAGAAGAAGACCCAACATGCGACAAGGCCCCGAATCAAACCCCAACTAGGCACCACTACTGATCATCGGGAAAGGAAACATAGTAACGCTGAGAGTCCTCGTCGAACTCCCACTTGAGCTCGTACTCGTCACCTGGAGCGGAATCACCTGGACCTGCATCTGGAGTTATAGTATCTGTGAGCCACAGGGACTCAGCAATCTCGCACCCTCGCGATCAAGACTATTTAAGCTTATAGGGATGGTAGGGCAAATATATGTGGAGCTGCAGCAAGCGACTAGCATATATGGTGGCTAACTTATTCGCAAAAGAGAGCGGGAAGAGGAGGCAAAGCACGAGCGAGAAACTAGAGAGCAACCTGCGCAAACATTACTCCAACACCGTGTCCGCTTCCCGGACTCCGCCGAGAAGAGGCCATCACGGTAACACACTCAGTTGATTCATTTTAATTAATTAAGGTTCAAGTTATCTACAACCGGACATTAACAAATTCCCATCTGCCCATAACCGCGGGCACGGCTTTCGAAAGTTCAATCCCTGCAGGGGAGTCCCAACTTAGCTCATGACAAGCTCTCACGGTCAATGAAGGAATAGACCTCCTCCCAAGACGTTCCGATCAGACTCGGTATCTCGGTAACTCAAGACACTTCGACAGGTTAAAACAAGACCAGCAACACCGCCCGAATGTGCCGGCAAATCCCGATAGGAGCTGCACATATCTCTTTCTCAGGGCACACTCAGATGAGACATCCTACGAGTAAAACCAACCCTCAAGTTGCCCCGAGGTGGCCCCGCAGTCAACTCGGTCGGACCAACACTCAGAGGAGCACTGGCCCCGGGGGGGTTTAAAATAAGATGACCCTTGGGCTCCGGTAACCCAAGGGAAAAAGAGGCTAGGTGGCGAATGGTAAAACCAAGGTTGGGCATTGCTGGAAAAGCTTTAATCAAGGTGAACTATCAAGGGGTTCCCATTATAACCCAACCGCGTAAGGAACGCAAAACCGGGAACATAACACCGATATGACGGAAACTAGGGTGGCAAGAGTGGAACAAAACACTAGGCGAGAGGCCGAGCCTTCCACCCTTTACCAAGTATATAGATGCACTAAGATAACATAGCAATATAATGATATACCAACAAATAAATAAAAGATGTTCCAACAAGGAACGGCCTCCAATCTTCACCTGCAACTAGCAACGCTATAAGAGGGGCTGAGCAAAGCGGTAACATAGCCAATCAACGGTTTGCTAGGACAAGGTGGGTTAGAGGTTTGACATGGCAATTGGGAGGCTGACAAGCAAATGGTAGGCATCGTAGCATTGGCATAGCAAAGAGCGAGCAAACTAGCATAGCAAAGATAGTAGTGATTTCGAGGGTATGATCATCTTGCCTGCACAATTGTCAGAGTTGACTGGATCCTCACAAGCAAACTCAACGGGCTCCTCGGTAGCGAACTCATCTCCCGGCTCTACCCAAACAAGACAAACAAGCAACAAGGATACGATCAACCACGTGCAAGACCAGGCAATATGATGAAAAGATGATATGCTATGCGGGATGCGATGCGGGATGCAAAATGCAAGATATGACAGGAAATGCATGAACCTGGCCTCATCTTGGAATTCCAATGGTACCACTTGAAATATGAGATGAAATCGCTTGAAAACGATATAAAGATCATCGGAATCGGAGTTACGGTTTGGAAATGGCAAGCGTTTTAAGAATGACACCGGTCTGCGATTTACAGCAAGTAGGCATCTAAATGCAATGAGATGAACATGCTACAGCCACCAAACATGACAACAAAATACATGGCAGGGATGCACACAAGATGCTTAACAAAAGACTAGCACTGATCTACGGCCAATTCATCCATTATGAGGTTCAAACAAGCATGTCAAAAACGCAAATGCAAAGCAGATTCCAGACTTCGTGAAATTAACACTTGTCTGAAATTTCAGATCATGAAGCCCTCTTCGGAGCAACAAAACAACGTGAAACATGACCTGATTAAGTCAAAGAAGAACATGGAATGGAGCTACTCAACAAGCTTAACAAAAGTCCCAAAGTGACCTGGGGTCAAAAGGGATCACAAAATATACTAACGGGCACACGAACATAGCAAAAACACAATCAGTTTTCAGACTTTGTGAAAACTGAGACATGCTGAAATATAACTCACGAAGGCATGTAAACGAGCTCGATGCACTCACCATGGTGCAAGTCATGGAAAGGAAAGCATACATTCATTAAGAAGGCACAAAATACAAGCTAGACATGCAAGAACAATGGCATAGCATGCACGGATCAACTACAACAACGCCGGCAAAATCGCAAACGAGTTGACGATCTTCCCAGATTCACCATGAAGCAAAAGTAGAGCTCGATTGACTCAAGCTAGGCTGGTTCATAATTTCAAACAAAGACATGGATGGATAGAGCATAACATGATTAACAAAACACCTTTACTGATCATCCTCAAAATCGGCACGGATCACTAGGAAACAAGCTGAACATATGGCATCATGAACTAAATAATCCCAGACTTAGTGAAAACTACTAAGTCCCTGAAAACAGGTTTACCGGGTGCCTCAGTTTGCAAGCTTGCACAAGTCACCACACACATCCTAAAAATGCATGGGTTGCACCTCTGGAAAGGTAAAAAGATGATTAACAAAACATATGAAGGACTCACAGGCATAGCATGCACACAATAATCATGGCAAAAATGACATAAGTCTAAGATGAACTAGCAGATGTGACAATTAACTCACGAAGCCCTCTTCTAACAGCATTTTGGGCATCAAGCAGAGCTCAAATGAAAATGATGCAATGGAATGAAAGAAGAGGAGGCCGGAGCTTGGGAGGAGAGGCCGGGCCGGGGCGGCGGCGTGGTAGGCGGCGGCGGGGCGGCGCCGGGCCAGGGCGGCGAGGAGGCGGCGAGGGGCGGCCGGCCGGGTGGCGGGGAGGCGCGGTCGCCCGCGGTGGCGTGGTGGTTGGCTGGGCGCGGCGGGGCGGACGGGTGTTGGGCGGCGGTGGCTCGGGCCTCGGGGGCTTTCCCCGGGCCGAGAGGGCTTCGGCGGCGGCGGCGGGCAGGCGTGCCACGTGGCGGAGCGGGGTTGGCTGGGCGTGGCGGGGCGGACGCGTCCGGCCTGGCGCGGACACGTCCGGCGGCGGCGTGATTTGATTTTTTTTAGGGTTTCGAGAGGGGGAGATGATCCGAAAACGGGGGGGGGGGGGGGCTATTTATAGGCATAAGTGGAGCTAGGAGAGTCCAAATGAGGTGCGGTTTTCGGCCAGGCAGTCGTGATCGAACGCTCTAGGACATGGAGCAGAGTTTGGTGGGTTTTGGGCCAAATTAGAGGGGTGTTGGGATGCAACACACATGAGGCCTTTTCGGTCCCTCGGTTAACCGTTGGAGAATCAAACGAAGTCCAAATGATACGGAACTTGACAGGCGGTCTACCGGTAGTAAACCAAGGCCGCTTGACAAGTCTCGGTCCAATCCAGAAACGTTTAATCCCCACACACGAAAGAAAGCTAGAAATGACCACCGGAGGAGAACGAAGTGCCGGAATGCAAAACGGACAACGGGGAAAATGCTCGAATGCATGAGATGAACACGTATGCAGATGCAATGCACATGATGACATGATATGAGATGCATGACAAAGACAACAACACACGGAGTCAAAGACCCGAACCCGAGAAATAAATATAGCTTAATGCCGGAAACGGCAAGAGTTCGAGTACAAATAGGGAAAGTTACATCCGGGGTGTTACACAATTCTATCCCAATCACGTGATGAACACATGATTGGGGCACAACCGCATTTCGAGCGCATAGCAAGGTGGATATCATTGCAACATACCATGTGCTGAATAGATGAGAATACAAGATAAAGGCTTACACTTGCCACAAGCTACAACATGAATACAACAGTACATCAATGCATGGAAATCATTAGACAGAAGAGCAGGATCTGACTATGGATGAAATCAAACGAAAAAGAAGAACGGCATCCACCCTGCTAATCCCAGGCTCCCCAAACCGGAACCTATCCCTTGATCAAAGAAGAAGTAACAGAAGAACTCCAAAACAAGTAAGCATCGCTCTCGCGTCAAGATCATCGCATTACCTGTAGCTGCAACTGTTGTCGTAGTAATCTGTGGTCCACAAGGACTCAGCAATCCCATTACCATGGGTATCTAGACTAGCAAAGCTTAATGGGTATGTAATGGATAAGTGGTGAGGTTGGAGCAAGTGTCTAAGCATTGTTTGGTGGCTAACTTATGAGTATAGGAATAAGATGAGGAACTTGATGGCAACTTGCGTCGAGGGGAGTAGGCGCAGGGTGCTTCGGTTCCTGAACTAGAGAGAGAGAGCTGTGAGATGAGTTCGAGGGAGCAGAGAAGAAGAACCAAGGGAACGAGGAAGCAAGGATGGCAAAGGGAGGCGGAGAGGTCCGACGCTGCTGCTGGTGCTTGGGTGGCCGGTGACGACGAACTACAAAAGACCGGCCTTGGGGGTGCTAGTGCTCGAGGAGGCGGCGTTGGTGGAGTGAGGTGCTCGGGGACGAGCGAGAAGAGGATCTCAGTGTGAGTTGTGCCTAGATCGGATGGATGGATGGCTGCGGCGATTGGGCGGCGTTGAAAAATCAAGAAGGAGGGGGCTAGCTGCGAGGGGATTGGGTTAAGGATGAAATCGAGGAGGGAGATAACTGTGGGTGGTTGGCTGGATCGGATCGGGCAGTGGAGATCCTGAGGGGGATTTCATGGAGTGGCGGCGCGGGGACGGGATGGATGGGACATCTCCCTAGATTTTAGTGTTTGGTCTACTTATATAACTTGTAGATTAGCTTTGGGGCTACTCGGGCCCTCTGATCATAATCAGACGGTCGGAGAAAAATAGGTTAGGGGAGTCTAACAAAGAACCGAAGATATATTAGGGATGTTTGGGGATGCTCCGGACCCATCGGTCACAACAGCCCGGTTTGGGTTCAGAGCAGTTTTCGGACGCGCGCGAGAGGGGGTATGAGAGAGGCTGACAAAGACAAAGGGGTCTGACAAAGGTCAATGGAGACAAGGAAGAACCGGCAACTCCGAACAACTACAAGTTTTATGAAAACATGCGGATGCAATGCGGATGATGCGATGATGAAATGCAACAAACAAATAAAACACACTCGACAACGAAAAAGAACTGGGAGGCGTCTGAAGCGTCGGTCTTGGGTCGTTACAACTCTCCTCCACTTACAAGAGATCTCGCCCCGATATCTAGGAATGCCATAGATGAAGAGGTTGAGGAAGAGGTAAAACAAAGTTGCTTCATGACAAACGAGTGAAACCATAGAACCTTGAGAGGTTGAAGAATCTTGCAAGAAATAATACAACCGAGATGAACAAAGTTGAAAAGTCTGTTAGAATAGAGAAACAAGGAACATTATGAGAACCTTGTAGGTTGCAAGCACATGAATCAAGAGCTCAAGGGGCAAGAAAGAATTTAAAACCACTCCGGTTGAAAAGAGAAGCAAGGTATACAAGAGAATCTGGGCAGCGCCCTGGTAGAGAGAGAAGGAACTTGGTAAGATGGAAGGATCTTGAAAATAGGATGCAACGCCCCAATTAACTAGATAAGCACCGAAAGAACATGATCCTGAAAAAACGAGATGATGATTGAAGAGAGCAACATTACAATGCCTTCGGAAGAAATGAAAGAATGAAATTGAAAGGAACGAAGAAGAAAACAACATGTTCTACCTCAAATGAATTTGAGAGAGCATCCTTAAAAGGAAGGATTGAACGTGTTGTTAGAAAATCAACAATGAAAGGAATAAGCTTGTTGTGGTCTTATGGAGAACATCTCAAAACTAGAGGTAAAATTCTTCCACTAACGAAAACAATTACTTTCTTAGATCGACGAAGAGATGAAGAACTTCTTTCACCGCGAGAATAGGAGGAAACTTGGATTATCGATAGACACAACAATTAGCAACATTCCTTAGGGACGTCATTAGGTAAAATCTATACCAAGATAACACCAATGAAGAAATTGTTGGGTTGAAAAGATCACGGGAACGAATTGAAAATAATGGGTTTAAAGTATGTCACTCTTGAAAACTTGTGAATCATGAAACACGAAGGGAAAGTATCAAGAATGACATAACACCACCTCAAAAGATGAGATAGGAAGAAGTGCAATTCGGATGCAAGATGAAGAATGCTTGAACTCCTCAAAACAAAAACATGTGTTGAGCACCATGTTTATTTTATAGTATAGCTTGGAATATCTTAACTTCGAGACAAACTTGACGAACAATTGTAGAATGAAAGGAATCCTTGACGAACCACAATTTTGAGCCTTCGTGAGAACTCCAGTAATAAAAGAATGATCAAACGAAAGGAAAGTTGAATAGAACTCCGGTATAAGCCTTGCAATGATTTAGATGGAGCTCAATGACGATATAATGAGAAAAGTTGCAACTCTAGAAAAAGGAAAAGATGAAACACTAGAACCAAGAATTTATTCATCATGAGAAATCTCTGGAAGAAAGGATTAAATCACCTTGATGAAATAGGAATAAGAATTATGTCATGCTTATCCTCATCAATTTTAATTGAGGACAGACGGATTTGGCATGCAACTTATTGCTCTTGAAAAAAGGACCAAGGACAGATATAGCACAACTTAGGAAGGTCTTCAATGAACCACCGTAAGTAATGAAAACGAACGAAGAAAAGAGAACGAATCACCGTGAAGAATTAGAGAACGAGAGTTGAAAATTGGGAATGAAAAATCATTCCGATATGATGGGCTCTAGAGAATGAAACTGAAAAGACTCTTGAATTGCTCTGGATGGGTGAAAAGAATTCTCACAATCGAAAACAATTACGAGAGGATGGCAACAAGCTAAAACCATGAATCTTCAAGATAATGGACCAAGATTTAAGAGAAACTCTTCTTCGGTCTTCAAAATCCGAGAATGACGACGAGAAACACCACCATGGATTGTTGAGGCGCTCTGAAATGAAGAATAGAAGGGTTGAACCAATGATCAAAAGAATTTGAAAGCGATCTTGAAGAAGACATCTGACTGATGAAAATTCATTCTTACATCAAACTTTAAAAAGAATCTGAGAATAGCTCTAGAAAAAATAGAAGAGTCAAGTAAGATACTAGGGAAAAACCTGTGGGTTAGGGCCCACTAAAAAGAAGCACCATTGGAAAGGATTGTAGAAGAGACGGTGCACCGAAACAATTCAAAGACTTGAATGAGGTGACAACCTCAAAATAATTAGAACGCAAACAGGAATCTTCTGAGATATCTTCAACACTCTGGAGAAGAAATAGAGGGAGATGAATAAATAAGAGAGCCTTGGATAAGAAATTCCAACGTGAAAAGATCCCGTGAAACAAGAGGAAGAGATATGATCAACACAGAAGGTTAAATTGAATCCACCAGAAAAGAAAATGAGAATGAAGAATGATGAAGTTGAAGCTTCCTTAGTATCTTCACGAAGGAACCGCGGATGAAAAACTTGGGAGTAAAGGATGATGAAGCTTCACATAAATAAAAGGATACTTGATCAAGAAATTCGAGTCCTTGAAGAAAAGGGTGGGAGTCTGGGAAAAACAAATGCAACTTCGGACAGATGAAATGGACGAATCCTCAGGCTCCTCAACGGCGCCCGTATGGAATAACATGAAGAGAAGTGCACCGGTCGAAAAGGGATTGACATGATAACCTCAATGATCAAGAAGGATTAGCACTCCCATAGAAATATTAAAACACCATTTAAGGAGGTATGGATCAACACTTGACATCGAAGCAACTGAATACCACAAATAAAAGAAAACAAAGGATTGGCTTGGAGAATAAGACGGAACAAACATATGATAGAGATTTCATCCGAAGTTTTCGTGGTGGGGACCACACGACCTCGATCGGACATCACCATCATGTACAAGGCAGTGCACATGACATAGGAAGCGTCCCCAATTCAGCATAGCCAAGGACTCTTTAAGACACAACAATACCACTGTAAAACCAACCGTGGATAGGCGGACCACTAGAGGTCGAACCCCAATCTCATATCATGCATTTATCGGAAAGATATCCTGGGTAACTACTTGAATTCCCACCTATTAACTCCAAAAAAATTCTGTTTATGCAATCTGTTGTTGGGGATACAGGGAGCCACAAATATCTAACACAACTAACAAATCCTACACTCCAACTATATCCATCTGTCAACACATAACAAAGAAAACCTCAGAAATCGTGTACCTCAGACCATCGAAAACATCCGATATACTAGATGTGGCAATACATATGATCACTCTCCCAAGTACTGGGTGTCGTCAAACTACTCTCACCACAAAGAGTATAGAAGTGTTTTCGATGCCGGTGACCTCTGGTATTCCGGAACTGAAATGATAATCACTATGACAAAAACACCTTGGATCTCAACTCCCCAGGACACTGCGACAACCCCTAAATGTCAGGAGGCACCAAGACAGAATTCCCATCACAATGATATCGGACCGATTCCACAATACCCGCGTCATCCTAAAAAAATTAGAGTGAAAAAGGATAGAATAGTGGGAAAACACCAACGTCACGAGTCCTCACCAGAGCGACTAAGGGGATAAGGAGTAAAAGGAATTCCTACTCTCCGATATAACTAGGACTCAAGATAGTTTTATTTAGACTCAATAACGGCAGTGGTTTTATCAATCAAGGGGGCTCCTAAGGTCGGTAAGGCTCTGATACCAACTTGTAGCGCCGAAGATGCGATTCTATCCCAATCACGTGATGAACTCATGATTGGGGCACAACCGCATTTCGAGCGCATAGAAAGGTGGATATCATTACAACATACCATGTAATGAATAGATGAGAATAAAAGATAAAGGCTTACACTTGCCACAAGCTTAAACATGAATACAACAATACATCAATACATGTCGATCATCATACAGAAGAGTAGGATCCGACTACGGATGAAATCAAACAAAAAAGAAGAACGACATCCACCCTGCTAATCCCAGGCTCCCCGACCCGAAACCTATCCCTTGATCAAAGAAGAAGGAGCAGAAGAACTCCAAAACAAGTAAGCATCCCTTTCGCGTCATGATCATCGCATTACTTGTACCTACAACTGTTGTTGTACTAATCTGCGAGCCACGAGGACTCAGCAATCCCATTACCATGGGTATCAAGACTAGCAAAGCTTAATGGGTGTGGAATAGATAAGTGGTGAGGTGGTAGCAAGAGACTAAGCATTGTATGGTGGCTAACTTACGAGTACAGGAATAAGATGAGGAACTACGCAACGGTGGCAAACTAGTAATGACCAAGAAGTGATCTTGAAGTACTTACGGTCAAACATAAGTCAACCATGTTCTCTTCTCGAACACACCCTAGAAGAGACAATCACAGTTACACACGCAGTTTGTGTATTTTAATTGAGTTTACTTCAAGTCTACTACAACTGGATATTAACAAATTTCCATCTGCCACATAACCACGGGCACGACTCTCGAAAGTTTAAACCCTGAAGGGGTGTCCCAACTTATCCCATGTAGAGCTCATGATCCACGGAGACAATCCTCCATCGCGGGACATCCGATCAAACTCGGGATCCCGGTGCACAAGACATTTCGACCATGGTAAAACAAAACCAGCAAGACCACCCGGTGCGTCGATACCCTGATAGGAGCCGCGTTTATCTCGTTCTCAAGACAACACCGTCTATGGTAAGTGGACGGTAGCCAAAATACCATCGGGTTGCCCCGAGGTGACACCGCCGACTGCTAGGTAGGTGGACCAACACTCATGAGGAGCACTGGTCTGGGGGGTTTATTAAGAGACTTCTGGTGCCGGCGGGTCCCTATGCAAGTTTTAGTTGTTATTAGGCAAATGATAAAACCAATGTTGGGCCTTGCTGGAGAGTTTTATTGAAAGCGAACTATCAAGAGGGGCCCATAAACCCTCAGCGTGTTAGGAAAGCAAAATCAAGGAACATAACACCGGTATGACGGAAACTAGGGCGGCAAGAGTGGAACAAAACACCAGGCAAAAGGCCGAGCCTTCCACCCTTTACCAAGTATATAGATACATTAATTAAATAAGAGATATTGTGACACATCCCATGATATCCATCTCCCAACATGGAACAACCTGCAACTGCACCTGCAATAAGCAACGCTATAAGAGGGGCTGAGCAAAGCGGTAACATAGCCAAAACAACATTTCGCTTGGATGGTGGAAAAAGGTTAGAGGCTATCATGGCAATTTGGGAGGCTTATGAAACAAGTGGTGGGTAGCGCGACATAGCAATAGCATCGAGACAACTAGCATAGCAAAGATAGTACCGAGATCCAAGGTGACGGTCATCTTGCGTGAAATCCCGCTAAGAAGAAGACCGAATCCATGAAGTAGGCGAACCTATGTAGTCGAACGGGTCTCCACAATCGCAACTTAACCGGAAATATCAAGAAGAAGCAACACTGGAAAGAAGCAAACAACATGGTAAACCAACAAGCATAATCATGGCATGATGCATGTCCGGTTTAATGAGACATGGCATGGCAAAGTGCAACAAACAAAAATACAAATTAAGTGGAGCTACACCACATCAAATATTTAGTTCATTCTTGTTTAGGTACTCAACAATATTAAATGTGTTTAAACATGGTAAGAGGTGAAGCATGATAAAACTACCCAGCTAGGCAAGTTTAAATGAGGCCGGAACAACAAACAAAAATTCCGGAAAAAACCCAGATGCATATTTCGAATTTGGTACTGTTCTTCCCTAAACCATATTTTAGAGTTGTTAAACATGCAAATTAATGTCACCATATTAATCTATACATTTTTCTACACCATTTACATATAAAGTTTATTTAATTCAGAGCTACGGTTATTTAGTTATGAAATAAACCATTTTAACATGTCATTTAGCAAATTAATGCAAACAACAGTTTAAACATTTTAAACATGGATGAAAGTGGCATATTGTGAAACTAGATGAAATTCTAAGCATTTTACATGTTTAAATCATTTTAATCCGATGCATGGTTGGTGGGTTATGATATGCATGAATGTGGAGGGTTTTTCTACAAAACTGCACTCTCTGGATAAATAGCTAAAATTGTCCAAAGGAAAAAAATGCATCGGGCCGAATCTAAACACGGGCCCAACAAGAATAGGAACTAGGTGGGCAGCTCACCATGGGCCAAGGCCCAGACAAGGAGGCAGAGGAGGCTGGCCTTGGCGCGGCGATGTGGCCTAGAAGGCGAATGGGAGCGGGCGAGCTCGTGCGGTCGTCTTCTCCTGGCGACGACCGATGGTCAACACGGTCGTGCCAGCGTGGCGGCGCGGGACATGAAGGGGATTGGAGGCAGGCTACAGGGAAGGCAGGGGAGGTGGGGACGGGACGGATCCGGCTGGCCGGCACCGAATCCGGGCAACGACGATGCAGACGGAGCTGAGGGGCGGTCGAGGACGACAGGGAAACGGGCGGAGACAACAGCTCTGACGGCGACTTGTGGCCGGCGGGGCTCGGGCGGGCATGCATGGCGTCAAGGCGAGTAGGCACAGGGTGCTTTGGTTCCTAAACCAGACAGACCTGCGAGATGAGTCTGAGGGAGCAGAGAAGAAGCAGCAAGGGAACGAGGAAGCAAGAATGGGAGAGGGAGGCAGAGAGGTCCGACGCTGCTGCTGGTGCTTGGGTGGCCGGTGACGACGAACTCGAAAAGACCGGCCGTGGGGGTCCTGGTGCTCGAGGAGGCGGAGCTGATGGAGCGAGTTGCTCAGGGACGAGCGAGCAGAGAAGCTCGGAGTGAGCTACGCCTGGATCGGATTGATGGATGGCTGCGGCGATTGGGCGGCGCTGAAAAATCAGGAAGGAGGGGACTGGCTGCGAGGGGATTGGGTCGAGGATGAAATCAAGGAGGGAGATAGCTGTGGGTGGTTGGCTGGATCGGATCTGGCAGGGGAGATCCCGAGAGGGATTTGCTGGAGTGGCGGCACAAGACAGGATGGATGGGACATCTCCCTAGATTTTAGGGTTTGGTTTACTTATATAGCAAGTAGATTAGCTTAGGGGCTACTCGGGCCCTCCGATCATAATCAAACTATTTGAGAAAAATAGGCTAGGGGAGTCTAACATAGAACTGAAGATTTATTAGGGATGTTTGGGATGATCCGGACCCATCGATCACGACAGCCCGCTTCAGGTTCAGAGCAGTTTTTGGACGCGCACGAGAGGGGGTATGAGAGAGGCCGAAAAAGACAAAGAGACCTGACGAACATCAACGGAGACGAGGAAGAAGCGACAACTGCAAAGGACTACATGTTTTATGAAAACATGCGGATGCAACGCGGATGATGCGATGATGAAATGCAACAAACAAATAAAACACACTCGACAACGAAACAAAATTTGGGAGGCGTCTGAAGCATCAGTCTCGGGTCGTTACAGGCTGCCACCCACGTACCAGTGCAAGAACCATGCTCCGTGCTGGCAGTCGACACGGTGGAGGAGTGGCTATGCCTGTGCAAGAGCGGAAGCGCCATGCTCCGCGCTGGTGATAAACAACTGAGGGTGGCCTCACGGTTGTGTTAACCTCAGGGAGCCACCAGGCTCGGTGCTCAGCCTCACCGCGCTGCTTTGCCCTTGGGAGATTTGCACGAGGGGGATGGGCACGGGGGCTACACTCAGGTCACGCCTAGCGTACGCCACCTCACCAGGTTCCACGGACCTCGTATTCGCGCACCCCTCCCGAGCGAGAACCCGAGAAGGAAAGGTATGGAGGTTTGTTCGTACGTCAAGGGGGACTCTTGATCATCGTGACGCAGGAGCCTAACTAGTCACGTAGCCCCTCACCCCTTGGTCTCGTCCTGGTGACCCGGACGCTCCAACGGCGACTAAGGTATGTGCGGGGCAGGGCCCTACCAACGTAGAACGCTAAGGCCTACTCTCGCATCTCCTTCCGGAGGGCTATTTGCACGTCAAGGGGGACTCCTGAGCATCGCGACTCGGGAGCCTAACTGGTCACGTAGCCCCTCACCCCTTAGTCTCGTCTTGGTGATCCGTACGACCCAATGGCGGCTGAGGTATGCACGGCACCGGGCCCTGCCAATGCAGAACGCTAAAGCAAACGAAAAGGAGATCGAAGAACCCTAGAAAGTCATTACAAAACATACTGTTTCTTAAGAGTACCAAGCACTAGTTCTTACGCCTCCACAAGGCACGGTACATGTTGCAGGACTTGAACAGATTGGAGCGCAACCATCAAGCTTCTTCTTCAGCCTTGGACTCCGCCATCGCCCGCTTGGCGAGACCAATCATCGACGACGTCGCCGCCGTCCTTGCCACTAGCCGTGGTCACGGGGTCCAAGCCGAGGAACTTCGCAGCAGGGCCTCCACCTGACCCTTCACGGCCTCAGCAGCGGTGATATAGGACTCGGGATCCACAGGCTCGAGCAAGGCACCGAGGTCTAAGCTGGTGTCCCAGAGATAGAGGTGGCTAAAGACGCGCGTCATGGCTGAGGTAGAAAGCGCGCGGGCCTCCCCCTCCACCATGGGGCCGACTCCGATGACGATGCCTTAACGAGCATGAGGAGCAGCTTGCTGGGGCCTTCCTCCAAAGTCACCAACGGCTCCTTATACCCACTCCCGTAGAGATCCGGCAGCGCCTTGTGGGACCTCAGCTCGAGGAAGTCCGAAGCGGCGCGCTCCATGGCGGCCTCTTCTCAGCAGTAGCGAGGCACTTATCCCTAGCCCCCATCCGGGCTTCATTGTCAGAGACAAGCTTAGTGTGGAACACCTGGGCCGCCTCCACCTCCTCCTTCAGCTTGTCCAGGTGGCCGCGCTTCGAAGCCTGTTCTCGGGCTACCTGCTCCCGCTCGGCGTCACAGTTGACGATCGCCGCGTCCCGGGTCTTCAGCTTCTCCTCCTACTCCTCGAGATGGGGGCGCAGGTGGCCTGCTCGCCATGAAGACTTTCCAGCTCGGCCTCCGCCGCGTGGCAGCACTCTTCAGCGGCCTTGGCGTCCTTCACCGGCACGTTGCGGGTGGCTACGGCTAGGCCGACCACCTTCCGGCCCTCCTCTGAGGCTGCCACGGCCTGGGCCCAGGCCACCCTGACGGATGCGTCGGCCTGGAGCCACCCCGAGATCAGCACTAGGAGCCCCGACGTCCGGCACCGGTCGGCGCCCTGAAGATTGCCCTGAAGATGGTCCAGCGCAGAGAAGCCCTCCTCCAGGGCACAAGGCGCGGCAGAAGAACCATGGCCTGTCGGCGTAATGGCTAGGGGAGAAAGCGGCGCCGGCATTAAGCCTGGTGAAGCAGCAGCAGCAGACGGGGTCGGGGGCTCCGGAGCCTTTGGGTCCTCAGCCGGCGCGCTAAGTGCGAGTGCCTCCGGAGTCACCTCGGCCGTAGCGATCGCCTTCTCCTGAGGCTGGGCTCTTGAGCCTCGGGAGGGCAACCTCTCCGCAGGGGCACGGGAGGTAGCATCGTCCTTTTCCGCTGGAGTCGTTGCAACCGTGGCAAGTCGCTGGGCCACGGCGGCTCCGGCGTCCTCCTTCTTCCTCTTCGTCGTCGACGTCAGCCTGGCATCAAGATAGAGAGATTGAGTACTGTGTCAAGATCCAAGAGCAAGGGCAAGGAGATACACTTACTGATCCTCGGCGACATATTCCCTCTTCCTACACAGGAGCACAAGCTTCCCGGGCACGGGTGTTGTCGCGCTCTTAGGGACAGACGAGCGCGTGGCCGGCTCTGCGATGGTGGCGGACGATGGCGAGGTGGAGTCGTTGCCTTGAGGAATCAGCGCCGATCCTATCCTTCTTCGAGATCCCCTGCCTCAGCCTCTTCCAGGGGTGCCCCCGGACCTCATGGTGACCTCGGTGGAGAGCGGCGACTCCCTGACTGGGTGCTCGCCGGCGTCATCGTCATCAGAGAATGTTCGGAGGAGCTCGCTCTGCCGCGGGGCACTAAAAAAAAATACACATCCGTGATATTTTGGGCCGAGCGAGTTTTTTTCCTGTCATGCTAATGACACTTCTATGAGGATAATTGTGAAAAAACCCGGTATCATCATAGATGTGGTGGGCTCCTACTTCCATGACAAAAAATCATGACAGAAAATGGGCTTTTCGTCCTGGGCGGGCCAGAGACGTAGCACCATTACATTCTTTGGGCCGTCCATGACGGAAAAACCCATGGTAGAAGCGAGGGCGTGGAAAATATCGGGGAGTTCCCAGTTACGGTGGGTGGTCGGGGCCGAGCAATGCATGGAGGTTTGCGCGTTTCTCTTGTACACGTACACGCTTGTGTGTGAGGCGTTGCGCTCTAACTAAACCCGAGCGAGGCATTGGGCTCTAACTGAACCCGAGCGATTGCACTAGCTACGTTACTGAACCCCGATCGATCCCTTGCTATTAACTGAACCCGAGTGTTTCCTTCACTACTACTGCTAACTGAAGCCGATCGATGTTGCCTCTGGATGAACAGTGAGTGTTGTTTGGGGGCGAGGGTTTGTGTGAACTATTCCCGGTGGGGGGTTGGAGGAATAGGACCCCGTGGTACTAGAGGCTGTTGCCGTAGGATGAACAGGAGCCCGATCGAGCCGGTTGGGGTGGATGAACAGGACCCCGTGGAGGGCTGGATGAACAGTAGCCGGTGGATGGCTGGATGAATAGTAGCCCGTGGAGGGGTGGTTGCACAGGGCCCCATGGAGAGGGTTGGTTGAACAGTAGCCGGTGGAGGAGCGGTGGAGGCTGGATGAACAGGAGCCCGTGGATGAACAGTCGCAGGTGGAGGCTAGAGGAGGTCGGTGGTGGATGAACAGTAGCCCATGGAGACAGTCGACGGTGGAGATGAACAGTATCGTGTGGAGTCCCGTTTTGTGGTATGCTGCACCACTCCCGAGGAACAGGACCCCCTTTTCGAGAGTAGCGCTCCAACACAAGTCTGTTTCCTCCGTTTTGCGGTACGCCACACCCCTCCCGATCAACAGGACCCCGTTTTGACCGTAGGAGGTCCAAGAGAAGTCTGTTTCCTCCATTTTGCGGTACGCTAGACCCCTCCTGATGAACAGGATCCCGTTTCGACTATGGCCGGTCGAACACAAGGCCGTTTCCTCCGTTCTATGGTACGCCAGGCCTCGTTTCGATCGGTTGTTCTGTCCAAGCCGGTTGGCTCCTGATAAACACTACGACGACGCAGTTTCTCCGTTCCAACCCAGCCATTTACACGAGCCCCGGTCGTACATATGCACGAGTGGGCGTTCGAGACCCCGCCCGTATGTACGTACATGGCCGTATTTACTTTCTTGCACCCTGGCCGCTATACATACATGTACACGATATTAACGGGATTGCGTCACATGCTACGGGCGCGCCTCTACTATGACACATGTGCGCCTCTACTACGACACGTGCGCGCCTCTACTACAACACGTGCCCTTCCTTACACGGCCACGATTCATCGCTGCAGCCTGCAGACAGACTGATCGACCAGTATGTACGTACACGTTGGCAACCAAAATGACAACGCCACGTACACTTCGACCAGGTGGGTCCCGACTGTCAGGCACTTCCTTGTGTGCGAAGATGTAGCTGGTGGGTCCCAGTAGTCATGGGCGAATCATTTTTTTGTCCGTAATATGGACGCACTTCCTTGCGTGCAAAGATGTAGCTGGTGGGTCCCAGCAGTCAGGGGGGAAACATTTTTTCACGAAATACGGTGGCCCGTCCGGTGCGTCCCTGCTATCAGGTGGAGGAATCATTATTTTGCACATAATAAGGAGGCACTTCCTTACTGCGACCATGGACCCAGTTGTCAGCCTCTCCACGTACAGTACTCTTCCGGTGGAAGTCGTTCGTTGGCGACATTGACCACGCCGCGTCAAGAGCACCAAGGCGGTGGACGACGGCGAGGCCTAGGAAGGGGATGATATGGAACCAGGGTTGACGCGATAGTGGATGCCCACACGGAGAGGAGTACGAGGGTTCACTGGTTCGGCTACGGTGTGAGGTTGTCGTCCCCGCAGGGCCTGGCCAACAGTAGTAGGGGCGGTGAGGCCTCTGCGCCAGCACAGCCAGCCACAGAAGGCAAGAGCACATGGTGGTTTGGATGGCTGGAGCAAGAAAATCAGAGGTTGAAGAAGTACGACGACCGTTGGATGTTAACAATCCAATGGTGACTGGTGATAGAATCGTTTGTTGACTAAGTTCACAAATCTCTACCTCCGCGTCAACTTAATAGGCCCACAAGTCAGCCTCCCACTATGGTGGGTCCCAGCTAGCAGGGGGAGTATTCATTTTTTTGTGCGTAATAAGGAGGCACTTCCTTGCGTGCGAAGATAGAGCTGGTGGGTCTGAGCTGTCAGCGGGAGTATTCATTCTTTTTGGCGTAATAAGGAGGTACTTGCTTGCGTGTGGCCATGGACCATGTGGTTCCCAACTGTGAGCCTCTCCATGTACATCCCTCTTCCGATTTTGTCGTTTGTTGACAACGTTGACCACACCGTGCCAAGAACACCAGCGCGATGGACGACGGGGAGACACAGGAAGGGAATGACCCAGAGGCGGCGAGGCCACAATAGTAGAGGGATGTGGGTGACAAGAGGGATGGCCTGGCCAGCAGTGGGAGTTGTAGGGGCGGTGAGGCATCCACGACATCACAGCTGGCCATGGGAGGCAGGAGCACGTGACACAACCAGTGCTGGTTTGGGTGGCTGGAGCAAGAAGACCAGAGGTTGAAGAAGCATGACGCCCGTTGGATGGACATCGTATGGTCACTATAGCTAGAATCGTTTATATTGACTAAGTTGACAAAGCCCTTGGTATGCATCAACTTATTAGGCCAACAGGTCAGCCTCCAAAATGGTGCGCCCCAGATGTCAGGGGGAGGAATCATTTTTTGGGCGGCTGAAGCAAGAATATCCAAGATTGAAGAAGAAACACGACATCTGTTGGATGGACATCCAATGGCCACTGCTGCTAGAACCGTGTGTTCACTATAAGTTGACAAAGCCATACACATCAACTTAGTTTTTGTTTTATAGGGGACGCGTCAACTTAGTAGTCCCACAAGTGTGTGGCAGAGAACATATAGCCATTTGCGATTTGTAAGAATGTACATCCCATTTTTGAATTCTAGTGGAATTTACTACAGCCCATTTACAGTTTGTTAAAAGTATAGCCCATTTTCTAGCTAGGACAACGATTAATAATTTCAACCAACTGCTCAAAACAGAACTCAATAAAATTTACCACATTTTGATGGGATCCGAAATATTTTTATCCCAAAATTGCTAGTCAGATTAAATATAATTTCAAAATAAATTTGTATTACGTAAAAATCCAATGAAATATTGCGCGCGCAACAAGTAATGGAATTAAAATTTTCAAATTCCAAAATAATATATTTTTTAAACTAATTACGTGTTTGGTGCATTTTTTTATAATTACTGCCCAGTTTTTATAATTACATTCCATTTATTATTTATTAAATCCCATTTTCTTGTTAAGCTTAATGCATCCCTCCTAGGAAAGGTTTGCAGCCCAGCGGGGTGGAGAATAACAAGTTGACCTTGGTATTGTGTACAACTGTTAGCCCAGTTGCATTGCTGATGTTGAAAAAAGGCCCGTGTAGTACAGTACAACCTTACATGGCTACTCATCCCACATTCAGCGACACCGAAAAAGCCCAAACAAGGGTTTTGTACAACTTTTTGAAGTCACTGAGCTCAACTACTAACTTAAGAAAAACGTTAGAGTATAGTGGAACCTAATTAAAAGCTGGCACAAGCGAAGAAATAATTCAACGGGTCCCCCTTGTGCCCGTGTGTGTGTTTGTGTGCGTGTGTGTGAGAGAGAGAGAGAGACACATCGGTCAATGCTCGTAAATACATCTTTCAGCCATATGCATTGATGATGCTCATTAAAAACTTATATAGTTGAAACAATCATATAGAACATCATAGCACACTGAACTTGCATACAAATATTTCACACAGGCGGCACAATCAGGGTGGAAGCAGTGGATCACTACGGGTAGTAGGGCTATGTTAAAACCAATGAACTTGTACATAACTGTTCATCGTCTTTATCAATGACGAGGAAATATCTTGAATGTTGTGCAAAGAAAACAGACAAACAACACCATATACAAGTTCTACTTGAACATTAAGTTGACGTACAACCCTTTCTAAAAAAAGTTCAGGTAAAAAAATAAAACATGTCACAATCAAATGTACTGGCACATCAGTGCTTCACACGCATAACTCGGATTTAATTGTTATCTGACAAGATTCAGTTGTCAACTCAAATTAGAACACATCCAGGCAGCCAACCCTGCCTCTTCTCCCAAAGAAGCAGTGGCCTCCTCCGCGAGATGGAGCAGGCCATGTGCCATCCATCGTTCCAAGCAACACGGGGAAAGTCTGACGTTGACTCCTGTAATGGACGTTGTCGACGGACCCGGGCACCAGCGGCGGTCCCAAGACTTTGATTGATGGATTGACCACTTCTTTTACATGCACGAACACTCGATACAGGTACATCCCTAATGTGGTCCGCAGCGGCCTTGGTGGCGACGAATAGTACAACTCCGGTTCCAGCGCCGGTATCTCAACACCGATCACCTTCGGTATGGTGGATGGCTTCTTCATCCATGCCATAGCCCTCAGAGCCCAGCTATCTGGAGGAACGAACATACAAAGGTTATTGATGAGCTCATTCATGGACTCGCTGTTCCAAGCACGCTGTCGGAGTAAATGACCACGGGTAGCCTAGCCGGCTCCCCTTGGCACTTCAGAAAAATTATAGACCGCTCAAGCCTTTGAGCGTCCAAGACATGGGGCCGCTTTCCCCCAGCCGGCTACTTCTCAAGCCGGCTGCGCGAAGGCGGCCCAGCCCTGAAATCCTTGAGAAACAAGACCACGAGAAGGCCGACTTCCAGAAGCCGGTCATGAAAGGGCCGACTCCCAGGAGCTGGCCCCTCAGCAGGCGGCTAAGATCTTGCCCTCAGAATCTTCCCCCACATAACGGCGACGCGACGGGGCGTGGCTACAGTAAAGCCTGCCACCCCCGAATCCCGGCGCACGCATGGCCACAGTGCACCGTACGGGGCGGCCATCACCCGTCCGGCGCGGCACTGTTGCCACGATGATCGTGACGTCACCCATGGCGAGCGGTCAGTACGACCCGTGGGTGGCGGGCCCCCTCGGTCAGGGAGATCCCAAAGGCGGCCAGGCTTCCCACAGTCGGCCAAGGGTATGGCCGGCTTCCAATAGCCGGCCAGCTCTCTCCCTCCAAGGAGGTGCTTCATTAAGGAGACAAGAGAAGGTAAGGCTACAGTGATGAGCCGCCTTGCGGCGGCACTGTAGCCATGCTTACCATGACAAAGCCATCGTCACAAGGAGCTAGGCATCAGTAACCAGCTCCCAACAGAACCCCCGAGCGGTGGGGCCGGCCTGTCGACCAATGGGTCGGCAGCCGACGGGCCCACCAGTCGGCGGAGAAGCCGGCGGGCGTAGACACAGACGGCTAGGGCCCACGCCCAGCCAGATTACCATTGTACCCCTGGGGGTAGGCCTATATAAACCCCCCAGGGTTCCCATGCAGGGGAGATCGCTCTTTGGATAGTTTTTAGACACCACAAGGAGAAGAGGAGCGGGCTGGCCTTGCCCTCCTTCATCCTTTCACTGAATAGCTCAAGGAGCATTCTGTAGCTACCCATCGAGCTAGTGATCATGCGGAGACCCCGCAAAGCAGCATTAGGGGTGTTATCTCCCCGGAGAGCCCTGAAGCTGGGTAAGATTCGCCGGCATGCATGTCTTCGATTTATCCCGTTTCTAGGCACCGACGATGTTTTATTGGCTCCCACAATGATAAGCCATCCATTGGCATATGTCGCACCAACCACCCGACATTTGGCGCCCACCGTGGGGCCAGGTGCACCATCGTCCGGAGACCTGCTCTGAATGGGAACCCTCTTCCTTCCCAATGCGCGTAGCCAGCCCGGCTCGCCTGATGGCGCTTGCCCCGATGTGCTGCAAGACGTCGCCCACGCCTGCGCAGCGAACTGCCTCGCCGATCTTCTTGGCGAGGCTCGCATCTCCGACGAGCCCGCATCCGACGCGGGCACAGACTGCCCCGAGAGCCACCTCGTCAGCCTCCTCGACCAACTCCACGTCTCCGGCGAGCTTGCCGCGGACTTGGAGTCGGTTGGCTCCACCGACCCGATGCTTGTCGACTCCGACACGACATCCCTTGATGCCTTCCCCACCAACGTGGTGGTCATCAACGACCCTCTTCCTCGAGCTGACAGCAGCGGCAGTGCCATCACCGAGGTTCTGGTCATGAGGCACGGCGCCCCCTCAGGTGAAAACGCCGACGATGCTCCGCAGACGGTGCTGCACGACTTGTCCGTCCCTGTCCCGGCCGACGCGGACGCCAAGACATTGGAGGCGCGCCGCCTCGCCCTCGTTGCGGAGGGCCAGAAGCTCGCCACCATGAGACGCCTCACCGAGGCTCACCAGCGCGAGGTCGACCGTGCGGCCTTCGGCACGCCGCCTCTCGACGGGCCAAGCCGCATTGGAATCATCAAGAAACACGGCGCGGCTATCGCCGACATGCTGGGAGCAGACTTCCCAGTCTATGTCACGCCTCTCGAGAACTTGCTCGCCGCCCAAGAGGCCGCAGACGAGTTGAATGGGCTGGGGCCTGATGAGCTCCCCTACATGACCAGACGCATCCAGCAACTTATCGACGCGGTCACAGAGCGGCATGAAGCCGGCGTCCGCGCCGAGAGTCCTCCCCCGCGCCGAGAGCATGGCGCGACGTCTTGAACACCGACCGCAGGCAACACCCACGCGAGAAAAGAAAAGGAGCCGGCTGCCAGCCGCAGCCGGACTCGAATCTTCATTGAGCGCGACGCAGAGGGCCACCCTCGAGTCGTGGAGTGGCGGGGCAACCCCCCTACTTCTCCGACTCATGGAGAGAGATACTCTACCCTGCCGCCTGTCACGCATCCGACTCTCAGCGGCCGGATGGGTCACCGCGAAGGAGTCAGCGAGAATGATGCCCGCCATCGGATCGACCGCCTTGCGCGATCCCTGGCCCTGGAAGAAGAAGATGATGTCGGCCCGTCTTGCTTCGGCCCCCGCATCCGCGACGAGCCCTTCCCCAAAGGGTTCTCGCTCCCAAGAGACACACCCATGTACAACGGCTCCGTGAAGCCGGAAGATTGGTTGATCGACTACTCCACCGCGGTTAGCATCGCAAACGGCAAGAGGCGTGTTGCCGTAAAATATGTGCCCCTCATGCTCCAAGGCACGGCGCGCACCTGGCTCAACAGCCTCAAGCCTTACAGTGTCAACAGCTGGCTAGACTTCACCGAAGCCTTCATACACAACTTCACCGACACCTACAAGCGGGCTCCGAAGCCCCGACAGCTCTCCCTATGCGTCCAAGGGCCCAATGAATCGACTCGCGACCACCTCACGCGTTGGGCCGAGCTCCGCAATTCCTGCGAGGGAGTGCACGAGGTTCAAGCTATAGAGTACTTCACCGCCGGGTGCCGAGAAGGCACCCTCCTCAAGCACCGACTCCTCTGCGATGAGCCGACTACGCTTGACGAGCTGCTGATCATAGCTGATAAATACACCACGGCCGATTCCTCAATGAAGACCGAACTCCGAGTGGACGCCTTCGGGAAGGTGCTCGCTCCAAGTCCCAAGACGCCGGCTAGAGAATCCAGCCCGCTCGCACCAGAACGACCACAAGCGCAAGGCTCCCCTGCCGCCTTCCACCAGTCGGCAGGTGGCCACAGTCGAAGACGAACAACTCGAAGGGAGGCCCGCACCCAGGAAGCAGAAGGGCGGCAGGGCGGCTTGGCAGCCGGCTTTCTCCTACGAGCAAGCACTTGATGCCCCCTGCAAGTTTCACAGCGGCGCAAAGCCTTCAAACCACACAACCAGAAAATGCCATTGGCTCACTCGGATCTCCAAGGGTGAGGGGATGGCGCCACCTCCGCCTGCTTGTCAGCCGCCTCCGGCTCCTCCATAGCCGGCCGCTCGACCAGCGGTCGGGGCAGTTCAAGACGAGTACCCCGACGAGCATGCCGCCTACGTCGTCTTTATGAGCCAGCCAGAAGATCGGCGTAGTCGGCGCCGACAACACCAAGAAGTCAACGCAGTCGCCTCCAACAACCCAGAGCTCATGCATTGGTCGGAAAGGCCTATTAGCTGGAGCCGGACAGATCACCCAGAGGTGATGCCGTCTCCCGGCTCTTACGCATTGGTTCTGGATGCCACCCTCTCTACGGAAAGGAAAGCCGCCCGTTTCTCCCGCGTGCTGATATATGGTGGGAGCAGCATCAATATCCTATACCGTGACACCATGGAGAAGCTGAGCATCAAGACAAAGCAGCTCATGCCCAGTCGGACTATGTTCCATGGCATCGTGCCCGGCTTGTCCTGCTCCCCAATCAGCAAGATCAAGATAGATGTCCTCTTCGGGGACAAGGATCATTTCCGCCGAGAGGCGGTGTGGTTTGAAGTGGTGGATCTAGAGAGCCCTTACCACACGTTGCTTGGTTGACCTGCCCTGGCCAAGTTCATGGCTGTATCCCATTATGCCTACCTCAAGATGAAGATACCAAGTTCCAAAGGCATCATCACCATAGCCGGAGACTACAAGAAATCCTCCGACTGTGCGGCTGCCAGCAGCCGGCTGGCCGAGTCCCTTGTAATTGCTGAAGAGAAGAAGATACTGGACCGAGTCGTGGCCATGGCCGGCAAGCAGCCGTCCCTGTCCCCCGACCCCAAGGAATGTCGTGCCCAAGGTTCTTTTCAGCCGGCCAATGAAACAAAGAGGGTACCTCTGGACCCAGATCACCCAGAAAGGTTTGCCACCATCGGGGCAAACCTGGACAGCAAATAGGAAGGCGAGCTTGCCGATTTCCTCCGTGAGAATCAGGACATTTTCGCATGGTCCCCCAAGGACATGCCGGGTGTGCCGAAGGAATTTGCCGAGCACAAGCTACATTCCGAGAAGGTGCGAAACCAGTGAAACAGCCTCTCCGCCGACTATCGGAGGAGAAGGGAAGGATTGTAGGAGAAGAGATAGCCTGGCTTTTGGAAGCCGGCTTCATTATGGAAGTTTTCTTCCCAGAGTGGCTCGCCAACACGGTCCTCGTGCTGAAGAAAAATAACAAGTGGCGCATGTGTATAGACTACACTAGCCTCAATAAGGCTTGCCCCAAAGATCCCTTCGCCTTGCTAAGGATTGATCAAGTAATAGACTCCACAGTCGGATGCGAGCTATTGAGCTTCTTGGATGCTTACTCAGGCTACCACCAGATAAAGTTGGATCCAGCTGACCTCCTTCTTGTATACGTTGTTGGGCCTCCAAGTGCAGAGGTTTGTAGGACAGTAGCAAATTTCCCTCAAGTGGATGACCTAAGGTTTATCAATCCGTAGGAGGCGTAGGATGAAGATGGTCTCTCTCAAGCAACCCTGCAACCAAATAACAAAGAGTCTCTTGTGTCCCCAACACACCCAATACAATGGTAAATTGTATAGGTGCACTAGTTCGGCGAAGAGATGGTGATACAAGTGGTATATGGATGGTAGATAATAGTTTTTGTAATCTGAAAATATAAAAACAGCAAGGTAACAAATGATAAAAGTGAGTGTAAACGGTATGGCAATGATGGTAAACAAGGCCTAGGGTTCATACTTTCACTAGTGCAAGTCCTCTCAACAATAATAACATAATTGGATCATATAACTATCCCTCAGCATGCAACAAAGAGTCACCCCAAAGTCACTAATAGCGGAGAACAAACGAAGAGATTATGGTAGGGTACGAAACCACTTCAAAGTTATTCTTTCCAATCAATCCGTTGGGCTATTCCTATATGTGTCACAAACAGCCCTAGAGTCCGTACTAGAATAACACCTTAAGACACAAATCAATCAAAACCCTAATGTCACCTAGATACTCCAATGTCACCTCAAGTATCTGTGGGTATGATTATACGATATGCATCACACAATCTCAGATTCATCTATTCAACCAACACATAGAACCTCAAAGAGTGCCCCAAAGTTCCTACCTGAGAATCATGACGAAAACATGTGCCAACCCCTATGCATAGGTTCATGGGCGGAACCCGCAAGTTGATCACCAAAACATACATCAAGTGAATCACGTGGTATCCCATTGTCACCATAGATACGCACGGCAAGACATACATCTAGTGTTCTCAAATCTTTAAACACTCAATCCGATAAGATTACTTCAAAGGGGAAACTCAATTCATTACAAGAGAGAAGAGGGGTGAGAAACGTAAGATCCAACTATAATAGCAAAGCTCGCGATACATCAAGATCGTGCCAAATCAAGAACACGAGAGAGAGAGAGAGATCAAACACATAGCTACTGGTACATACCCTCAGCCCCGAGGGAGAACTACTCCCTCCTCATCATGGAGAGCACCGGGATGATGAAGATGGCCACCGGAGAAGGATTAGATTGGTTTTGGGTGGCTACGGAGGCTTCTGGCGGTGGAACTCCCGATCTATCTTTCGTTCTGGAAGTTTTAGGTCACGTGGGTATATATGGGTGCAGGGAGGATGTCGGAGGAGCCACGGGGGTCTCATGAGACAAGGGGGCACCCCCTAGGGGGGCGCGCCCCCCACCCTCGTGAGCACCTCGTGTCTCCCCTGGCGTGGGGTCCAAGTCCATCAGGTGTGTTTCCTTCCAAAAATAACTTCTCCAGTTGATTTCGTTCCGTTTCGACTCCGTCTGATATTCCTTTTCTTCGAAACACTGAAATAGGCATAAAACAACAAATCTGGGCTGGGCCTCCGGTTAATAGGTTAGTCCCAAAAATAATATAAAACTGGATAATAAAGCCCTATATTGCCCAAAACAGTAGATAATATAGCATGGAGCAATCAAAAATTATAGATACGTTGGAGACGTATCAAGCATCCCCAAGCTTAATTCCTGCTCGCCCTCGAGTAGGTAAATGATAAAAAGATAATTTTTGATGTGGAATACTAGTTGGCATAATTTCAATGTAATTCTTCTTAATTGTGGCATGAATATTCAGATCCATAAGATTCAAGACAAAAGTTCATATTGACATAAAAATGATAATACTTCAAGCATACTAACAAAGCAATTATGTCTTCTCAAAATAACATGGCCAAAGAAAGCTATCCCTACAAAATCATATTGTCTGGCTATGCTCCAACTTCACCACACAACATATTTAAATCATGCACAACCCCGATGACAAGCCAAGCAATTGTTTCATACTTTTGATGTTCTCAAACTTTTTCAATCTTCACGCAATACATGAGCGTGAGCCATGGTTATAGCACTATAGGTGGAATAGAATGGTGGTTGTGGAGAAGACAAAAAGGGAGAAGATAGTCTCACATTGACTAGGCGTATCAACGGGCTATGGAGATGCCCATCAATAGATATCAATGTGAGTGAGTAGGGATTGCCATGCAACAGATGCACTAGAGCTATAAGTGTATGAAAGCTCAACAAAAGAAACTAGTGGGTGTGCATCCAACTTGCTTGGTCACGAAGACCTAGGGCAATTTGAGGCAGACCATCATTGGAATATACAAGCCAAGTTCTATAATGTAAAATTCCCATGAGTATATGAAAGTGACATCATATGAGACTCTCTATATGAAGAACATGGTGCTACTTTGAAGCACAATATATGAGACTCGCTATATCATGGTGCTACTTTGAAGCACAGGTGTGGAAAAAAAGGATAGTAGCATTGTCCCTTTTATTTTTTTTATTTGGCATTTTTTTGCCTTTCTTTTTTGGGATAATGCTCTATTGAATGATGATCATCACACTTCTATTTATTTACAACTCAAGAATTACAACTCGATACTAGAACAAAGATGACTCTATATGAATGCCTCCGGCGGTGTACCGGGATATATGCAATGAATCAAGAGTGACATGTATGAAAGAATTATGAATGGTGGCTTTGCCACAAATACAATGTCAACTACATGATCATGCAAAGCAATATGACAATGATGAAGCGTGTCATAATAAACGGAACGGTGGAAAGTTGCATGGCAATATATCTCGGAATGGCTATGGAAATGGCATAATAGGTAAGTATGGTGGCTGTTTTGAGGAAGGTATATGGTTGGTTTATGGTACCGGCGAAAGTTGCGCGGTACTAGAGAGGCTAGCAAAGGTGGAAGGGTGAGAGTGCGTATAATCCATGGACTCAACATTAGTCATAAAGAACTCACATACTTATTGCAAAAATCTATTAGTTATCGAAACAAAGTACTACGCACATGCTCCTAGGGGGATAGATTGGTAGGAAAAGACCATCGCTCGTCCCCGACCGCCACTTATAAGGAAGACAATCAATAAACACCTCATGCTCCGACTTCGTTACATAATGGTTCACCATATGTGCATGCTACGGGAATCACAAACTTCAACACAAGTATCTCTCAAATTCACAACTACTCAACTAGCATGACTCTAATATCACCATCTCCATATCTCAAAACAATCATCAAGCATCAAACTTCTCTTAGTATTCAACACACTCATAAGAGAATTTTTATTATTCTTGAATACCTAGCATATTAGGATTTTAAGCAAATTACCATGCTATTTAAGACTCTCAAAATAATCTAAGTGAATCATGAGAGATCAATAGTTTCTATAAAACGAATCCACCACCGTGCTCTAAAAGATATAAGTGAAGTACTAGAGCAAACACCAAACTACTCCGAAGGATATAAGTGAAGATCAATGAGTAGTCAAATAATTATGCAACTATGTGAAGACTCTCTAACATTTAATAATTTCATATCTTGTTACTTTATTCAAACATCAAGCAAAACAAAATAAAATGACATCTAAGAATAGCAAACATCATGTGAAGAAGCAAAAACTTAGGATCAACCGATACTAATCGATAGTTGTTGAAGAAGAAAGGTGGGATGCCAACCGGGGCATCCCCAAGCTTAGATGCTTGAGACTTCTTGAAATATTATCTTGGGGTGCCTTGGGCATCCCCAAGCTTGAGCTTTTGTGTCTCCTTAATTCCTCTCATATCACGGTCTCCCTAAATCTCAAAAGCTTCATCCACACAAAACTCAACAAGGACTCGTGAGATAAGTTAGTATAAACCATTGCAAAAACCTTATCACACTCTACTGTAGAAAATCACTAAAATTATTATTCATCATTGCATACTAAATTCTTCTGCATATTTAATAGTCCTATCCTCAAATAGAATCATTAAGGAAGCAAACATATGCAAACAATGCAAACATAACAGCAATCTGCCTAAACAGGATAGTCTGTCAAGAATGCTGCAACATCCATACTTCCATAGCACCAAAAATTATGAAAGAAAATTCCCACTGTAGTAAATTTATCAGACCTTAATATGCAAAAGGTTTCAACATTTTATGACATTCTGACTTTTCTAGGGAATTATTGCAACAGCGGTAAACTTTCTGTTTTCAAACAGCAACATGTATATACTTGTAACATAGGCATAGTAAAGGCTATCAATGCCACTTTTATTGAAATAAAAGATGCAAAACATTGTTATAAATAAAAGCAAGCAAATACTAACAAAATAAATTGACGCTCCAAGCAAAACACATATCATGTGGCGAATAAAAATATAGCTCCAAGTAAAGTTACCGATGAACGAAGACGAAAGAGGGGATGCCTTCCGGGGCATCCCCAAGCTTAGGCTCTTGGCTATCCTTGAATATTACCTTGGGGTGCCTTGGGAATCCCCAAGATTAGGCTCTTTCCACTCCTTATTCCATAGTCCGTCGAATCCTTACCCAAAACTTGAAAACTTCACAACACAAAACTTAAAGTAGAAAACTCGTGAGCTCCGTCAGCGAAAGAAAACAAAAGACCACTTCAAGGTACTGTAATGAACTTATTCTTTATTTATATGTGTGTTATACCTACTGTATCCAAACTTCTCTATGGATTATAAACTATTTTACTAGCCATAGATTCATCAAAATAAGCAAACAACACACGAAAAACAGAATCTGTCAAAAAACAGAACAGTCTGTAGTAATCTGGATCAAACGTATACTTCTGGGACTCATAAAATTCTCAAATAAATTTCTGGACCTGAGGAATTTATCTATTAATCATCTTCAAAAATAATTAACTAAATAGCACTCTCCAAATAAAAATGGCAGCAATTCTCGTGAGCGCTAAAGTTTCTGTTTTTGACAGCATGATCAACAAGACTTTCCCAAAGACTTCCCAAAGGTTCTACTTGGCACAAACACTAATTAAACACATAAAACCACATCTAAACAGAGGATAGATGAATTATTTATTACTTAACAGGAACAAAAAGCAAGGAACTAAAATAAAATTGGGTTGCCTCCCAACAAGCGATATCGTTTAACGCCCCTAGCTAGGCGTGATGATTTCAATGATGCTCACATAAAGGATAAGAATTGTAACATATAGAAAGCATCTTGAAAAATATGACTAGCACATTTAAGTATAACATGCTTCCTATGCATAGGGATTTTTTGAGCAAACAACTTATGGGAACAATAATCAACTAGCATAGGAAGGTAAAACAAGCATAACTTCAAAACTTTAAGCACATAGAGAGGAAACTTGATATTATTGCAATTCCTACAAGCATATGTTCCTCCCTCATAATAATTTTCAGTAGAATCATGAATGAATTCAACAATATAAATAGCACCTACAGCATTCTTTTCATGATCTACAAGCATAGAAAATTTACTACTCTCCACATAAGCAGAATTCTTCTCATGAATAATAGTGGAAGTAAACTCAACAAAGTAACTATCACGGGATTGAAAATTGAAATAAAGATGACAAGTTTCATTGTTATCATTATTCTTTAAAGCATACGTGTCATCACAATAATCATCATAGATAGGAGGCATGCTTTCATCATAATATGTTTGCTCATCAAAACTTGGGGGACAAAAAAATATCATCTTCATCAAACATAGCTTCCCCAAGCTTGTGGCTTTGCATATCATTAGCATCATGGGTATTCAAGGAATTCATACTAACAACATTGCAATCATGCTTATCATTCAAATATTTAGTGCCAAACATTTTATAGATTTCTTCTTCTAGCACTTGAGCACAATTATCCTTTCCATCATACTCACGAAAGATATTAAAAAGGTGAAGCGTATGAGACAAACTTAATTCCATTTTTTTGTAGTTTTCTTTTATAAACTAAACTAGTGATAAAACAAGAAACTAAAAGACTCGATTGAAAGATCTAAAGATATGCCTTCAAGCAATCACCTCCCCGGCAACGGCGCTAGAAAAGAGCTTGATGTCTACTACACAACCTTCTTCTTATAGACGTTGTTGGGCCTCCAAGTGCAGAGGTTTGTAGGACAGTAGCAAATTTCCCTCAAGTGGATGACCTAAGGTTTATCAATCCGTAGGAGGCGTAGGATGAAGATGGTCTCTCTCAAGCAACCCTGCAACCAAATAACAAAGAGTCTCTTGTGTCCCCAACACACCCAATACAATGGTAAATTGTATAGGTGCACTAGTTCGGCGAAGAGATGGTGATACAAGTGGTATATGGATGGTAGATAATAGTTTTTGTAATCTGAAAATATAAAAACAGCAAGGTAACAAATGATAAAAGTGAGTGTAAACGGTATGGCAATGATGGTAAACAAGGCCTAGGGTTCATACTTTCACTAGTGCAAGTCCTCTCAACAATAATAACATAATTGGATCATATAACTATCCCTCAGCATGCAACAAAGAGTCACCCCAAAGTCACTAATAGCGGAGAACAAACGAAGAGATTATGGTAGGGTACGAAACCACCTCAAAGTTATTCTTTCCAATCAATCCGTTGGGCTATTCCTATATGTGTCACAAACAGCCCTAGAGTCCGTACTAGAATAACACCTTAAGACACAAATCAATCAAAACCCTAATGTCACCTAGATACTCCAATGTCACCTCAAGTATCTGTGGGTATGATTATACGATATGCATCACACAATCTCAGATTCATCTATTCAACCAACACATAGAACCTCAAAGAGTGCCCCAAAGTTCCTACCTGAGAATCACGACGAAAACATGTGCCAACCCCTATGCATAGGTTCATGGGCGGAACCCGCAAGTTGATCACCAAAACATACATCAAGTGAATCACGTGGTATCCCATTGTCACCATAGATACGCACGGCAAGACATACATCTAGTGTTCTCAAATCTTTAAACACTCAATCCGATAAGATTACTTCAAAGGGGAAACTCAATTCATTACAAGAGAGAAGAGGGGTGAGAAACGTAAGATCCAACTATAATAGCAAAGCTCGCGATACATCAAGATCGTGCCAAATCAAGAACACGAGAGAGAGAGAGAGATCAAACACATAGCTACTGGTACATACCCTCAGCCCCGAGGGAGAACTACTCCCTCCTCATCATGGAGAGCACCGGGATGATGAAGATGGCCACCGGAGAAGGATTAGATTGGTTTTGGGTGGCTATGGAGGCTTCTGGCGGTGGAACTCCCGATCTATCTTTCGTTCTGGAAGTTTTAGGTCACGTGGGTATATATGGGTGCAGGGAGGATGTCGGAGGAGCCACGGGGGTCTCATGAGACAAGGGGGCACCCCCTAGGGGGGCGCGCCCCCCACCCTCGTGAGCACCTCGTGTCTCCCCTGGCGTGGGGTCCAAGTCCATCAGGTGTGTTTCCTTCCAAAAATAACTTCTCCACTTGATTTCGTTCCGTTTCGACTCCGTCTGATATTCCTTTTCTTCGAAACACTGAAATAGGCATAGAACAACAAATCTGGGTTGGGCCTCCGGTTAATAGGTTAGTCCCAAAAATAATATAAAACTGGATAATAAAGCCCTATATTGCCCAAAACAGTAGATAATATAGCATGGAGCAATCAAAAATTATAGATACGTTGGAGACGTATCAGTCACCAAGGCTTTTCGCCATGGATTTTTCTGGCCGACTGCTTTGGAAGACGCCAAGGAATTAGTTAAACACTATAAAGGGTGCCAAGTTTTCAGCTTCAAGCAACACCTGCCGGCTTCTGCACTCAAGACCATCCCTCTCACCTGGCCCTTTGTCGTCTGGGGGCTGGACATGGTGGGCCCGTTCAAGACGCCATGCGGCGGCATGACGCATCTGCTCATTGCTGTGGACAAATTTACCAAGTGGATTGAGGCAAAGCTGATCAAGAAGCTTTATGGGCCGACTGCCGTCACCTTCATCGCAGAGGGAGCACTGGCACGTTTCTGCGCAACACGCGGCATCCGGCTGGACCTAGCGTCTGTTGCCCACCTGCAGTCAAACGGCCAGGTCGAGCGAGCAAACGACCTCATCCTCTCCGGCATCAAGCCCCGACTGGTCGTGCCACTGGAGCGTTCGGCCGGCTGTTGGCTCGATGAGCTGCCGGCCGTCCTCTGGAGTTTGCGCACTACCCCAAACAAGTCGACCGGACGAGCTGTCGCTGGCCGCTTCTAAGTCCTGGGTCGACGAGCCGGCGTCCGCAGTTTTCTGCGCATCCGGCGCCGAAGTCGCCTTCTCCGCGCGCCGGCGAAGCGGTGACGAGATCACAAGATCCCCTCCCATGGCCGGCTCGCCCCCAGCCGGCTGCGTGGGCGGCACTTCGGCCGGCTTCCTCGGTCCGCTCCAGTCGGCGGCGATGGCGCCACCTCCCTCTCCATCTCTGGCTGGCTGTGGCCGGCTTCCTCCGGCGGGGGCACAGGGGTGTCGGGAGCTACGGCGCGGAGCGGAATGACGAACTGTGGAGGCTGGTTCTACAGGGCCTCCGCCTCCCTCTCCGCGTCTGCGGCCTCCGCCTGGGCCTTGGCGGCCGCGACGGCTCGCGCCTCCGCCGACTTCTACTCCGCCTCTCGAGCCGCCCTCCGCTCCTCCGCCTCCCACTCCTCTCGCACTTCCCGCGCGTTCCGCTCCATCGCCTCTAGGAGGTTGGCGCAGGGATCTACCCGACGCGATCTTGAAGACCCTCCTACGGCTCCGACTATGGAGGCAGCCGGGACTCGCCCAAGGGAAAGAGGGGCCCTGTTTGATAAATTGAGAAAAAGGGTTTGGAAAAACATCAACCAAAGACGGCCGCCCCCAAAGGGCCCCGAGCCCGGACCCGCCCGCGTCGCCGCCTTCCCCCGCGACGTCGTCTTCCATGGCGGCCGCCCCCAGGTCGGGGTCGTCTACATCATCCATCGTGCGGTCAGGGAGGAACTGGCGTTCCACCCCCACAGCCCCGACTGCTGGCGGAAGCATGGGGTTCTGCCAAACAAAGGCTGGCTGGTCAGGAGTCGACCACCATGAACTCGGCAACAAGCAAAGAGAAAGAGAAGAGAAACTCATCACCGGCGGAGGATTGGCATGAGAGTACGGCAGCTTGCCATACTGCCACTCCTCGGCGAGCTTGCAGTTGGAAATGTAGTTCACCATATAAGACACCTCGGCGTGAGGCATCTCCTTGGTGCTCAGCCGGCATGGGTCGAAGCGGCCGCTCATCTGGCAGATCATATGAGGTCGGCCCTGGAGCGAGAGCACCAGGCGATCCACGAAGGCGGCCACCAGGTCGGCCTCGGACAGACCCTCCGACTGTATCATCACCCAGAGCCGGGCAACGGAGGCGGACCCGCCCGGAGACAACGACCTGGACCGGAAGGACCATGAGGGCTGCCTCCCAGCCGGCGTGCCGGCTACGTAAGCCGGCAGATTGACGAAGTCACCTTGGAGCGATATTCTTCACGTAGAAGTAGGAATTCTGCCAAAGCTTCACCGACTGGATCAGCGGGATGGGCGGAAACGGGTATTGTTGCTCGTCCTCCGCATGGCGACGAAGGCGCCGCATTGGGCGGGCACGCCCATGACGACAGTGCCGAGCTTGCACTGGAAGAACTCTCCCCACAGTTCAAGGGTGGGGAGGACGCCAAGAAAACCCTCGCACAGGGTGACGAAGGCCGACAGCAGCATCACCGCGTTGGGCGTGAGGTGATGCGGCTGGAGATGATAGAATTTGAGGAACGAGCGGAGGAACCCGCTCGCCGGCAGCCCGAAACCATGCAGGCAGTGCGAGCGGAAGATTACCCGCTCGTCCTCTTCCGGCGCCGGCGAGATATCCCTCTCTGGTGCAAGGCAGACCCGCACGAGATCCGCGCCCGGCAGGTGCCGCGTCCGACGGAGGAAGTTGACGTGGTCGTCGTGGACGTTGGAGCCGTCCCAGGAGCTCGACAACGCCATGGGGAAGGCGCGGCGGCAAGAAAGGTGCGGCGAAAGGAGGGCGCACGACCCAGCTGCGGCGAAGCGATGGCAAGCCAAGAAGATTGGCAGGAAGGTCGAGCGGTGGCAGGTAGCTGTCGCGATGAGAGGAGGAAGAAGGAGGGGGCAGAGCGAGGGAGAGCGCGTGAGCGTTTGGCGCTCCCCTCCTCTCCCCCTACTTATATCCTCATGCGGCGAAGCCGAGGAGGCAGGACGTGAGGGGACGTGGGATTAACTGCACCCACTCCCCCACGCCCCGCGATTATTGCGCCATCACGGCGTGAGGAAACCACCGCTGGGGAGCGCGTGGTCCGTCCGGGCCGCAGAAGATCCGTGCATGGGCCGAGGCCCTATAGTGGCGGGCCCCAGACTGCGGCGGCGTCCCATCGCGCGCGTGGGCTGGCAAGCCCCTCCAGCCGGAGGATGCCACGTGGTGCACAGACGACAAATGGTCAGCTCACAGCTAGACTCGCGCGCCGACTGGCGCCCGCCTTCAGGCTTCGAGATCTCTAGGAGACGGCACGCCTAGCCGAAGCCGGCTCCTAGTTCCCGGCTCCTCGAGATAGGAAGCTGGTTGAGCTCCTCGTCTTTTTTCTGCCTCGGAGCCCACCCAGCTTCGGGGACTACTGTCGGAGTAAATGACCATGGGTAGCCTAGCCAGCTCCCCCTAGCACTTCAGAAAAATTATAGACCGCTCAAGCCTTTGAGCATCCAAGACATGGGGCCGCTTTCCCCCAGCCGGCTACCTCTCAAGCCGGCTCCGCGAAGGCGGCCCAGCCCTGAAATCCTTGAGAAACAAGACCACGAGAAGGCCGACTTCCAGAAGCCGGCCATGAAAGGGCTGACTCCCAGGAGCCGGCCCCTCAGCAGGCGGCTAAGATCTTGCCCCTAGAATCTGCCCCCACATAACGGCGACGTGATGGGGCGTGGCTACAGTAAAGCCTGCCACCCCCGAATCTCGGCGCACGCATGGCCACAGTGCACCGTACGGGGCGGCCATCACCCGTTCGGTGCGGCACTGTTGCCACGATGATCGTGATGTCACCCACGGCGAGCGGTCAGTACGACCCGTGGGTGGCGGGCCCCCTCGGTCAGGGAGATCCCAAAGGCGGCCAGGCTTGCCACAGTCGGCCAAGGGTATGGCCGGCTTCCAATAGCCGGCCAGCTCTCTCCCTCCAAGGAGGTGCTTCATTAACGAGACAAGAGAAGGTAAGGCTATAGTGATGAGCCGCCTCGCGGCGGCACTGTAGCCATGCTTACCACGACAAAGCCATCATCACCAGGGGCAAGGCAACAGTAACCAGGCCCCGACAGAACCCCCGAGCGGTTGGGCTGGCCTATCGACCAAAGGGTCGGCAGCCGGCGGGCCCACCAGTCAGCGGAGAAGCCGGCGGGCGTAGACACAGACGGCTAGGGCCCACGCCCAGCCAGATTACCATTGTACCCCTGTGGGGTAGGCCTATATAAACCCCCAGGGTTCCCATGCAGGGGAGATCGCTCTTTGGATAGTTTTTAGACACCACAAGGAGAAGAGGAGCAGGCTGGCCTTGCCCTCCTTCATCCTTTCACCGAATAGCTCAAGGAGCATTCTGTAGCTACCCATCGAGCTAGTGATCATGCGGAGACCCCGCAGAGCAGCATTAGGGGTGTTATCTCCCCGGAGAGCCCTGAAGCTGGGTAAGATTCGCCGGCGTGCATGTCTTCGCCTTATCCCGTTTCCAGGCACCGGCGATGTTTTATTGGCTCCCACAATGATAAGCCATCCATTGGCATATGTCGCACCAACCACCCGACACACACCGAGGCATGCCATGGAAGGTAAGCTTTGTTAAAAACTCAAGCTCAGAGGGCATCAAGCCCCATCCTGGGTGCCACCGATCAAAGCTCACCAGCGCGCCATCACCGAACAAACGACGGGAAGATTGAAACACACGACTACAGTCAAAAGTTGTCCTGAACCTGACGATGAAATCAGTCGGTGGCGGACCGACTTCGATGATCAAGTCACTTATTTGGATGTCGTGCGCAATGCCAAGGGCTTTGACAAGGTCATCCGGTGAGACGAGAGGTCGGTCACCATTGATGGTTACCATCAGCACTTTGCCGGCAATCTAGTCGTCAAGCGCCGCCATGCCACTGTTGAGCGACAACACGCAGTGCCCAAAGGCAGGACGGACCTCAGATTCTCTGGCTCGGAGCTCTGCGTTGACCGGCGACATGATAGTGTGCTTGAGTACATGGAGTACAGGACGGGGATTTAGGGGAACTGGAGTAGGAATCGAGATTTTAGAGGTGGGGGAGGGGCGGGAGATTGGGCAGGAAAAGCTAGCATGAATTTCGAACACGCGCCAATATGCTCTCAGAGTGCAAGTGCACGAAAACACCGGTGGCTCCCACATGTCGGCGCACAAGAGTTCCAATTCTTTTTTTTAGAGTTCGACTGTTTTTTTGAGGATCTTTTGAGAGCCCGGCTTGAGAGTCATAATTGACATGTTTTGCACTGCGTTACTACTCAGCCCATATTCAATGACACCTCACTGGCCCAAACAAGTGTACATCATCGAAAATACACTAAGCTCAAATTATCTTTCTATCTATATCTATATCTATATCTATATCTATATCTACACTTTTATAAAAAGCAGAGTTGGTGATGATGGTGTGCTTGCCATCCTGCAATTTAGGCCGTCCGATCTATATCTAACAGATAGGAAGGAAACTATCACAATTTACCCGCACTGTTCTCCAGATTTGCAGATAAGGCCTTCCCTCGTTCATCCTTTTCTCCCACAAGATCTTGATGTTCCGTGCAACGCACGGGCATCTTGCTAGTAACTTGAAAACAAGGAGATATATACTGTGAACACTGGAGAATGGTGATGCCCTCATTTAGCCCACCATCAGTTCGAGACAATAATCAGTTTGAAACAACGATATATAAAACATTCAAACACTGACTGGTGACTATTACTGACATAAAAAACAAGACATGATAGTTCATAAGAAGTCTTTCTACACCACCAAAACGCACCCATCTGTAGTTCTCAGACTCTCGTGATCCAGACGAGAATGACATTCTAAATAGAGGCAACTATTACATAGTAAGCGTGACATAGACGAGGATGACCAAATAACAAGGAATATGCATATATAACAAAAGAGAGAACTACCCATCCAGAACAAGCAGCAAAGACAACAAGTCATTCGAAGAGGGATGATCCAACACCATCATAATTTGCAGCCCTGCTTCAGCCACCAGTGATCTGGAGACACCAGTACTCCACCCTTTCGACGCAACAGCCCAATTACCTATCAACCTGAAGGCTTGAACCACATCACTGTCTATCGGACTCTACACATCCAAGGATCAAAGTTACTCTAGATGCCTTTTTCATTCTCACCTTCTTTTGGTTGTAGGCTGTATCATTGACAATCAGGGGAGTTTGCTCCCCAACTCCTAGGGCTCGCCATGTAGACACAGTTTTCCATAGCAAACAGAGCCTCTCTGCCATCAAGGTCCTTGCCAACGGTGATCTCCTGGTTAATCGGATAATTGAGTCCGAGAAACAGAGAGTGTGAACCAAGGCTATTTACCTGCCTCCAACTCAAAAATTCTGAAGGCCCCAACAAGCTGCTATCCTTCTTATAGACGTAACAGCCACTGTCCGGATACTCACGTATTTCACGGTGCTTGTATACTGTCAGGTTTTTGCAATATAACTTTTCCAGCTCATGTGTCTGAATGATCATCAGTCTTTTGTCGTTGTCTGATCGAGCGAGGAACCAGTTGTCCTTCCCTGTTTTTGGCAAAGGTGGTGTGATTACAAAGGGAAGTAACTGTAGGGACACTGCATCATATCTAAAAGGACATGCATTGTTAATGTAAGATCAACATTGTTCAGAATTTGAGTAGGATAATGCAAGAAACAACATTGATATGTCCCTGTTGGAACTGGGAGGAAAATATAGGCCAATGTATATTGGGTTCGAAAATATAGAAGTGCCAAGCATGGTTATACTCATGTTATCTCACAGTCGATTCTTCACAGGAAACTACCATGTCATGCATGTTATGTACGTCTCCGTATCATGGTGAGCAAATCTCGCAAGACTAGATAGCAGGAAGTAGGGTATCTTGAAAAGTTTTGGCCTCGCTTCGACGATGGCCGTGTGCATGTCCCTCGAGCATGCAGCCAGCCGCAGGGCGCTCAACATATCCATACACGAACAACAGAGGTCGAGGATGTCACTAGGGAGATTGCTCCAATCGCGGCTCATATGGATGTTGCGTGGTTCATGTACGGCCATTGTGGAGTTTGGAAGGTGGGGTTTTGGGGGGCTTGATTTACGGGGGAGAAGGCTCTCGGTGCTAGAGTGGCTAGCAAGGGAATAGTGGTACTGTGGGAGGCGAGCGAGGCGAGGGTACGTGGGGGCACAGTGAGATGATGAAGAGTGACCTTATGATCTCCAGCGAGACAAAGATGGAGATGGAATGGTGCTCGGGGGGAGGGAGACGAGGCGAGGCATGCTATATAGCGGCGGTGACAATGACTACACAGTGCATAAGGTGAGGCTTACTTTGGTTACCCGAACATGCCGCCTGGACTGGTGTCACCTCGGGCGTAGGGTCTTGTCAGTTCACTGTGAGGACCGGTTGAATAATATTTTGACCATCAAGTGTACCACATTCGGGGCGCAAACAAGTATGATGCATGTCCGGTTTAAATAGCATGGCATGGCATGGCAAAGTGCAACAAGCAATGCAACAAGTTAAGTGGAGCCGAATATGCCACGAGTTGCATATTGATGAAACTTCACAACATTTATTTAGTTCGCTCTTGTTTATGTACCCAATAATATTAAATTTTGTTAAACATGGCAAGAGATGAAGCATGAGCAAACTACCTATCTAGGCAATTTAAATGATGCTGGAAACAACAAACAATAATTCCGGAAAAACCGCATATGCATATTTTGAATTTGGTACTCTTCTGCCCCTAAAACATATTTTAATGTTGTTAAACAGTAAAACAAAGTGCACAAAGTTAAGCTATGCATTTTTCCACCCCATTTGCATATAAAGTTTATTTAATCTGGAGCTACGGTTATTTAGTTATGTAATAAACCATTTTAACATGGCATTAGAGAAAAATTAATGCAAACAGCAAATTAAACATTCTTAACATGGATGAAAGTTGCATATTATGAAACTAGATGAAATTCTTATCATTTTACAAATATATTTTGTTTAATTTGGATGCATGCATATTTATTTATTGACAAATCAAAATGATGGCATTTCTTGTAAATATGCATGCACTGGAAAATGCTAAAATCACAGAGCAGAAAAAAACACATACGCGGGCCAGAAGCAATACAGTGCAGCGGCCCCGAGAGTGAATGAGGCCCAAGAGGATTTGACGTCCAGCGGGTGAGTGTGTGGGAGCAAAAATAAAAGGAAACGGGGCAAAAGAATTGGTTGCTCCCTGGGATTCGATCCAATGACCTCTGGATGTTTGCACTAGTGAATAACCATTGGGCTAGCTCAGTATCTGTGATATAAAGAGCTCCCAGGCTCTGTTGAGCCATTCAACAACAGGTCGAGCTTGGCCATGGCTGCAACGGCGACAACCGACGGTGAGGGCAAGCAAAAGCGACGACCGTTGGGGTTATGAACCCGCGGCGGGCATGCAGAAACATAAGACGGTGCACGCATACTTGCGGCGAGCTGCGCGAGTGGCCGGAGCATAAGCCTCGAGCAGAAGTTCTTCCCGCCCGAGGCACGACGAGAGACTATGCGGCGGCTACTGGCCGTGGGCGTGCGCGGATGCATGTGCATGGAGGTGTGCATCGAAGGTGCAGCAAGGGCCGGCAAGAGTGACAAAGCCAGTGGGCATGTGCGCAAGCAAGAAGCAGAGAAGAACAAGGCGGGCGTGCAGAACAGCGGGCGAGCTCGTCGGAGGAACTCCGGCGACCAAAACTCGCAGAGGAGGGCATCAAAAGATGTTGCGCTACAAGGCAATCCTAAAGGGCTACGGATGAATCGAAACATGAACGGGAACCTCGCCGGCGATGAGGTCCCGCGGGTGCACGCAGAAAACGGCAATGACGACGATGGGTTATGACAGGGAAGGAGGTGGGAAGGAGCAGCGGCTCACCCTGGGTGTGCTGCTGGAGTCGGCGGACTCGTCGGGGTAGCAGAGGAGCCGGAGTGGGGCCGCGCTGATCGAGGCAGTGCTCGGATCCATGAAGAAGATGAAGTAGAGGAGGTATACGACGACGAGGAACTTGGCATTCCGAGGCGATGAAGACGAAGAAGACAACACCGGGGAAGAAGATCGTGGCGCCCTTGGGCCCTTTTGGCTCCTGGCCTTGCTGCAAGACGAAGAAGACGACGAGGAGGCCTCACAAACGAGGGTGGAGCGCGCTCGTTGGTTTTCTGGTCCTTTGTTTCTTGAGGAAGAAGGAGAAATAGGGGGAAGGAAAGGGGTGGCGGCGGAGAGAGGGGGAGAGGGAACCCTAGGGCGCGAGGCTGCGATCCTTATAGGAGGGGAGGCGCGAGTCCGTGGCTGCTCTCGTGTCCATGTGCCTCTGGTCATGGAGTTTTACTGCAAGAGAGAGGGAGGCGTGAGGTGCAAGAAAAAGGGGGGTGACAGGAGACTGGCAGGCGGGCCCGGCGTGGGTGTCCATTGTGGATTACCGCGGGAGGGCGAGCGAAGGAGGCTGGGAGCTGGCGCTGGGCTGCTGCTGTGCTGCTATTACTGGGTCGCGGCTGGGCTCCAGGTAAACCATTCCCTTCTTAAAACTTCTATTTATTCAAATGAACAAAAGAACATATTTTAAGAGCAAAATGCCAGGGGTTTTAGGAAGGAAAAGGAATATACATGGATATATATCTGGTCCCGAAATTATGCACAATTTTAATAAATTGGTTTGGCAATTTTTAAAGGTAGAAAAATAATTCAAGTTTGAATTGAATTCAAACTTGAGCCATTTTTGAACCCAACCAAAACAACTCCAAAATGGGAGGAAACTGGGCAGAGAGGGTGTAGTCATCATTTAGGATTTATAGGGACAGGTTGAACATTTTTCCGAACAGGAAAAATGCCACAAGAAAAAATTAAATGGAATAAAGAAGAAACGAGAAGTTTGGATGGGATAGAAACTTGGGTGAACTTGAAGAATGGTTGCTGATATGTGCATAGTGAAAATAATGAGGTGGAGATAAGAATAAGAGGGGTTCACACAAGAACACACAACAAAACTTAAATATGCAAAACAAGGCATGATGATGATGCAATGCAACGATGAATGCAACAAACAAAACAAATCACATGACAAAACTCGGAATCCATGGAAGGCATCTGGAGCGCTGGTCTCGGGGCGTCACAACACTCCTCCACTTACAAGAGATCTCGTCCCGAGATCTAGGGATGGCACCGGAGAGAAGCGGAAGATGAAGAGGTAAAACAAATCTGCTTCTTTGACAAACGAGTGAAACTAATGAACCTTGTGAGGTTGAAAAACTTGAAAGAAGAACACAACAGAGTTGAACGAAGTTGAGAGCAATCTGGTAGAAAGAGAAACAAGGAACAAGGAAGAACAAATTCGAACAGCACTGCAGTTGAAAAGAGATACAAGACTTGATAAGATGAAAAGAACTTGAGAAGAGGACACAAGATAGAGAAGGAAAAAGAATGATAGAGAAGGAAAAAGAATGATGTATTTGGACAACACTCCGACTGTAAATGGAAGGAATTCAACATGATCTTGACAAAACAAGATGATGGGTCGAAGAGAGCAACATCACAATGCCTCTGGAACAAATGTAAGAATGGAATCAAAAGAACGGAGGAGAAAACAACATCTTCTACCTCAAATGAGCTTGAAAAAGCATCTTTAGGAGAAGGGTCGAAGGGAGTTGTTGGAAAACCAACAAAGAAAAGAGTAAGTTTGTTGTTGGCTTATGGAAAACTTCTCAAAATTGAGGCAAAATTCGGCCACTACAGAAACAATATATTGATTAAGTTCAACGAAGAGATGAAAACTTTTTGCTGAGAGGATAGGAGAAAACTAGGATCATTGATAAGCACCATAACAGCAACATTCCTTAGGGAAGGTTTTAGGTGAAATCTGACACAAGATCACTCCAACAAAGAGATTAATGGCTGTAAAATACCTCATTCTTGACAACATGTGAAATGCGAAACATCAAGGAAATTGTCAAGAATGACATAACACCATATCAAAAGATAAGATAGAGAGAATTGCACATTGGAATGCAAGATGAAGAAGGTTTGAACTCCTAAAAACAAAGCATGTGTTGAGCACCATGTTTATTTTACAATATAGCTTGGCGGATCTTAACTTTGAGAGAAATCTTGAAGAACAATTTAATAATGAAAGGAATCCTGATGAACCGCCATGTAGAGCCTCGATGAAGAACTCCGGTAATAAAAGGATGATAAAAAGAAAGAGAAGTTGAATAACACAAGGTGAAACCTTGCGATGATTTAGATGGAGCTTCGCGATGATATAACCGAGAAAAGTTGGAACTCCGGAAAGAAACATGAACAAATGAGATCAAGAATTTTGATGAAGCTCCAGAATAAGGAATTAATCACTTGGATGAAACAAGAATAAGAATTACATTATGCTTATCCTTCATCAATTAAATTGATGACAAGCAACGGATTTGCCATACTACTTATTCCCATTGAAAAGGATTGATGAGAGATATAGCGCAGACTTGAATAAGGTCTTGATGGAACCACCGGTGGAATTTGGAAACAACGAATGAAAAAATGATAGCGAAACACCAATAAGAATTAGAAAATGAACAAAGGTACATGAGAGAATTTAGATACAAGAGAACGAAGAGATCATTAACTGATTAGAGGATATTTGAGCGAAGCACCAGTAAGATTCGGAGAACGAGAGCTGAAAGCTGGAATGAATAATTCTGAGATGATGGGCTCTGAAGAATCTAACTGATAAGACTCCTGAATTGCTCCGGATGGGTGAAACTTGTCGGAGTAAGTGACCACGGGTAGCCTAGCCGGCTCCCCCTGGCCTTTCTGAAAAGATTACGAGCCAATCCGGCTCTCAAGAATCCAAGACATGGGGCCGCCTTCCCCTGGCCGGCTGTCTCCCAGGCCGGCAATCGGAAGGCGGCCCGACTTCAGCCCTCATGAAGAAAGCCGCGGGAGGGCCGGCTCCGAGGAGCCGGCTGCGAGAAGGCCGACTCCAAGGAGACGGCTCCCATAAAGCGGTCGAGATCGTACCCTCGGAGTCTGCACCTACATAACGACGATGTGACGGGGCATGGCTACAGTAAGGCTGGCCACCCCCGAATACCGGAGCACGCCTGGCACAGTGCGCCATACGGGTGGCCATGACCCGTCCGGCGCAGCACTGTTGCCACGTTGACCCTAATGTCATCCACGACGGGCTGCCAGTACGGCCCACGGGCGGTGGGCCCCTTCGGGCAGAGAGACACCCGAAGGCGGCCAGACCTCCCCCACTCGGCCCAAGATAGAGCCGGCTCCCCACAGCCGGCTTGCCACCTCCCTCTAAGAAGACGCCCCATTAAGGACACAAGACGCGGAGGGGCTACAGTGATCGCCCGCCGGATGGCAGCACTGTAGCCACGCTTACCTCGGCGAAGCCCTCGTCACCAAGATTGAGCAACAGTAACCAGCCACCGACAAGGCCCTGGATAGTGGGGCCTGCCTGTCGACCCAGGAGCCGGCAGCCGGCGGGACCCACCAGTCGGCGGGCCCCAGCAGTCGGCACGGAAGCTAGCGAGCATAGACACAGACGGCTGGGCCCCGCGCCTAGCCGGATTACCATTGTACCCCCGGGGGGTAGGCCTATTTAAACCCCCCGGACACCCATGCAAAGGGTTGATCCCTGCTAGTTTTAGACACCACGTAGGAAGGAGAAGAGAGCAAGTAGAGCCCTTCTTCCTCCTCTCGCCAAACAGCTCAAGGAGCACCGTGTAGCTACTTGTTCATCGAGTGATCATGCGGAGACCCCGCAGAGCAGCAGTAGGGGTGTTATCTCCACGGAGAACCCCGAAGCTGGGTTAGATTCGCCGGCGTGCATGTCTTCGCCTCATCCCGTTTCCAGGCACCGGCGATGTTTTACTGGCTCCCACAATGATAAGCCACCCATTGGCATATGTCGCACCTACCACCCGACATTTGGCGCCCACCGTGGGGCCAGGTGCACCGTCGTCCGGAGACCTGTTCTGGACGGGAACCCTCTTCCTCCCCCGCGAGCGTAGCCAGCCCGGCACGCCCGATGGCGCTTGCCACGACGCGCTGCAGGGCGTCACCAACGCCTGCGCAGCGAGCAGCCTCGCTGATCTTCTCGACAAGACCCTCATCTCCGACGAGCTCGCCTCCGACGCGGGCACCGACCACCTCGTCAACCTCCTCGACCGGCTCCATGTCTCCGGCGAGTCTGCCGTGGACTTGGAGTCGGTTGGCTCCACCAATCCGATGCCTGTCGACTCCGACATGGCCTCATTCGACACCTTCCCCACCAACGTCACGATCTACAACGACCCGCTCCCCTGAGCCGATGGCTGCGACGCTATCACCACCGAGGTGATGGTCATCGCCCACGACACCCCGCATGCGGTGGTCCACGACTTGTCCATCCCCCTCCCGGCCGACGCCGACGCTGAAGCACTGGAGGCTCGCCGCCTTGCCCTCCTCGCGGAGGGCCGGAAGTTGGTTTCCATGAGACGCCTCGCTGAGGCCCACCGACGCGAGGCCCACCGCGCCGCCTTTGGCATGCCGCCCCTAGGCTGGCCTAGCCGGGCCGGCGTTGTCAGTCACAGCGCTGTCATCGCCGACATGTTAGGAGTCGACCGCCCAGTCTATGCCACTCCACTCGAAAACCTGCGCGCTGCCCAGGCGGCCGTAGACGAGCTAGACGGACTGGGGGCCGAAGAACTCCCCCACATGACCCGACGCATCCAGCAGCTGATCGATGCAGCCGCGCAGCGGCACGAAGCCGACGCCCGCGCGGAAAGCCCTCCCCCGCGCCGAGATCACGGCGCGACGTCCCGGACGCCGACTGCGGGTAGAGACCGCACGTGGCGCGAGAAAGAGCCGGCTGCCAGCCGAAGCCAAACCCGGATCTCCATCGAGCGAGACGCAGAAGGCCACCCTCGGGCCGTGGAGTGGCGGGGCAACCCGCCTCCGCCCCGGCCCCGTGGAGAGAGATATCCCACCCCGCCGCCTGTTGTGCATCCGACTCTCAGCGGCCGGCTAGGTCGCCGCGAAGGAGTCGGCGAGAACGACGCCCGCCATCGGATCGACCGCCTGGCACGATCCCTGGAGCTGGAAGAAGAAGACGATGTCGGTCCGCCTTGCTTCGGCCCCCGCATCCGCGACGAGCCCTTCCCCAAAGGGTTCTCGCTCCCAAGAGACACGCCCAAGTACAACGGCTCCGTGAAGCCAGAAGATTGGTTGATCGACTACTCCACGGCGGTTAGCATAGCCACCGGCAACAGGCGCGTTGCCGTGAAGTACATGCCCCTCATACTGCAGGGCATGGCGCGGACCTGGCTCAACAGCCTCAAACCACACAGCATCAACAGCTGGCTAGATTTCACAGAAGCTTTCGTCCGCAACTTCACCAGCACCTACAAGCGGGCTCCCAAGCCCAGACAGCTCTCCTTGTGCGTACAAGGCCCCGCCGAGTCCACTCGCGACTACCTCACGCGTTGGGCCGAGCTCCGCAACTCTTGCGAAGGGGTGCACGAGGTACAAGCCATAGAATACTTCACTGCCGGGTGCCGAGAAGGCACCCTCCTCAAGCACAAGCTTCTCTGCGACGAGCCGACTACCCTCGACGAGCTTCTGGACATAGCGGACAAGTACGCCACCGCCGACTCCTCAATGAAGACCGAGCTCCGGGTAGACGCGTCTGGGAAAGTACTCAACTCGGCGCCCAAGACGCCGGCTGGGGATTCCGGCCGACGCCCACACTCGAACGACCACAGGCGCAAGGGCCCCGCGCCGCCTCCCATCAGCTGGCAGGTGGCCACAGTCGAAGACGTGCCGCCCGAAGGGCGGCCCGCGCCCAAGAAACCCAAGGGCGGCAGGCCGGCTTGGCTGCCGGCCTTTTCCTACGAGCAAACTCTCGACGCCCCAAGCAAGTTCCACAGCGGCACGAAGCCGTCCAACCACACAACCCGGAAGTGCCATTGGCTCACCCGAATCTCTAAAGGCGAAGGGCTCGCACCGCCTCCGCCTACCGGTCCGCCGCCTCCGGCTCCGCAGCCGCCGGCCGCTCGGCCCGCAGTCGGAGCCGTGCCCGACGAGTTCCCCGACAAGCATGCCGGCTATATCATCTTTACAAGTCAGCCCGAAGACCGGCGCAGCAAAGGCCGAGAGCACCAAGAAGTCAACATGGTTGCTGCCAACCCCACCGAGCACATGCACTGGTCAGAAAAACCTATCAGCTGGAGCCGGACCGACCACCCAGAGGTGATGCTGTCTCCCGGCTCTTATGCGTTGGTTTTGGATGCCACCCTTGCAACGGACAGACGCGCTGCCCGATTCTCCCGCGTGCTGATAGACGGCGGGAGCAGCATCAACATCCTGTACCGTGACACCATGGAGAAGCTGAATGTCAAGATGAAGCAACTCATGCCTACTCGGACTGTGTTCCACGGCATCGTACCCGGCCTGTCCTGCGCCCCCATTGGCAAGATCAAGATTGATGTACTCTTTGGGGACAAGGAGCATTTCCGCCGGGAAGCGATCTGGTTTGAAGTGGTGGACCTGGAGAGCCCTTACCATGCATTGCTTGGACGACCTGCCTTGGCCAAGTTCATGGCAGTTCCCCACTATGCATACCTCAAGATGAAGATACCAAGCACCAAAGGCGTCATCACCGTAGCCGGTGATTACAAGAAGTCCTCCGAGTGCACAGCAGCCAGCAGCCGGCTGGCCGAGTCCCTTGTGATTGCCGGAGAGAAGAAGATGTTGGACCGGGTCGTGGCCATGGCCGGCAAGCAGTCGGCCCAGTCCCCCGATCCCAAGGAGTACGACGCCCAAGGATCTTTCCAGCCGGCCAAGGAGACGAAGAAGATACCTCTTGACCCCAAGCACCCAGAGAGGTTTGCCGTCATCGGGGCAAACCTAAACAACAAATAGGAAGGCGAGCTCGCCGACTTCCTCCGTGAGAATCGGGACATCTTTGCATGGTCCCCCAAGGACATGTTGGGTGTTCCGAAGGAATTCGCTGAGCACAAATTACACGTCCGAGAAGACGCCAAACCAGTCAAACAACCCCTCCGCCGACTGTCGGAGGAGAAACGCAGGATTGTGGGAGAGGAGATAGCCCGGCTTCTGGCAGCCGGTTTCATTATGGAAGTTTTCTTTCTAGAGTGGCTCGCCAACCCGGTCCTCGTGCTAAAGAAGAACAACAAGTGGCGCATGTGTATATACTACACGAGCCTCAACATGGCCTGCCCCAAAGATCCCTTTGCCTTGCCAAGGATTGACCAAGTGATAGACTCCACGGCCGGATGCGAGCTATTGAGTTTCTTGGATGCTTACTTAGGATACCACCAGATAAAGTTAGATCCGGCTGACCGCCTGAAGACCGCCTACATCACGCCATTCGGAGCCTTCTGCTACCTGACTATGACATTCGGCTTGAGAAATGCCGGTGCCACTTTTCAGCGTTGCATGCAGAAGTGCCTCCTCAAGCAGCTCGGCAGAAATGCTCATGTCTACGTAGACGACATTGTGGTGAAGACGGAGAAGCGTGGCACCTTGCTGGAAGACCTCAAGGAAACATTTGAGAACCTACGCCGTTTCCAAATCAAGCTCAACCCCGAGAAATGCGTGTTCAGAGTGCCAGCCGGCCAGCTCCTAGGCTTCCTAGTCTCCAAACGCGGCATCGAATGCAACCCGGTGAAGATCAAGGCCATTGAGAGAATGGCGATTCCCACCAAGCTTCGAGACATCCAGAAGTTCACCGGGTGCTTGGCCTCCCTAAACCGCTTCATCAGCCGGCTCGGAGAGAAAGCTCTCCCCCTCTACCGCCTCATGAAGAAGACCACTCACTTCGAGTGGAATGACCAAGTTGACCAAGCTTTCCATGAGCTGAAGAAGATGCTGGCCACACTGCCAGTCCTGGCAGCGCCGACTGAGAAAGAGCCCATGCTCCTCTACATTGCCGCAACCAGCCGGGTGGTCAGCACCGTCATCGTAGTCCAACGCCTAGAAGAGGGCCGAGCCCAGCCGGTCCAGAGGCCGTTGTACTATTTGAGCGAGGTACTGTCCGCCTCGAAGCAGAACTACCCGCACTACAAAAAGATGTGTTATGGCGTGTACTTCACCGCCAAGAAGCTGATGCCCTACTTCCAAGAGCATCCCATCACGGTCGTATGCACCGCCCCGCTGGCCGAGATCATAGGCAGCCGGGATGCATCCGGCCGGGTGGCGAAATGGGCCATCGAGCTGGCCCCTTACGCGATCTTCTACCAGCCTCGCACCGCCATCAAATCCCAAGCATTGGACGACTTCCTCGTCGACTGGGCCGAGACCCAGTACCTGCCGCCGGCTCCCGACTCCACTCATTAGCACATGCACTTCGATGGGTCCAAGATGCGCACCGGCTTGGGAGCCGGCATCGTCCTCACCTCTCCCAAAGGCGACAAGCTCAGATACACGCTGCAAATCTACTTTGCCGCCTCCAACAATGTAGCCGAGTACGAGGCGCTCATACACGGGCTCCGGCTTGCCAAAGAGCTCGGCATTCGCCAGATCCTATGTTATGGCGACTCGGACTTGGTGGTCCAGCAATCATCCGGCGACTGGGACGCCAAGGACGCAAATATGGCAAGCTACCGCTTCCTCGTTCAGCAGATCAGTGGGTATTTCGAAGGATGCGAGTTCCTCCACGTACCGCGAGCCGACAACGAGCCAGCTGATGCTCTGGCTCGAATAGGCTCCACCCGGCAAGCAATACCAACCGGCGTCTCTCTACAATGCCTCCTCAAGCCGTCTATCAAGCCGTCTCCAGAGTCCGATTCCATCTTCGTGCCGCCTGACCCCGACGCGGCCGGGTCCGGCTCGAAGAGCCAAGCAGGTGACCCGGGGACTTCGATAGTCGGCCCAGGGACGTCAGCAGGCGGCTCGGGGACTTCCGTAGTTACGCCCGACCCGGGGACTGCCTCACCCGGCTCGGGGACTGCGGTAGTCGGCCCGGAGACTACACCAACACAACAGGCGGCGGCCGACTCCAGCATTTCACCGCCCAGCCCGCCCGCCCTGGTCGCAGTAGCCGTTTTGGCAATAGAAGAAGTCGCAGCTCCGTCATGGGCTCAATCCATCCTCAACTTCCTAATAAACCAAGATCTGCCGGCTGACGAAGTAGAGGCAAGACAAGTCCAACGCCGAGCCGGAGCATACACAATCGTGAACAGAGAACTCGTCAAGCGCAGTGTCACTGGAGTCCTCCAGCGATGCGTTGAGCAAGAGAAGGATATTCCAATCCTCAGAGACATCCACCAAGGAGAATGCGGCCACCATGCGGCCTCAAGATCACTCGTCGCCAAAGCCTTCCGCCATGGTTTCTTTTGGCCGACTGCTTTGGATGACGCAAAGGATTTAGTTAAACATTGCAAAGGGTGCCAACTCTTTAGCTCCAAGCAACACATGCCGGCTTCAGCACTCAAGACCATTCCCCTCACTTGGCCCTTCGCCGTTTGGGGACTGGACATGGTGGGCCCATTCAAGACGGCGCGCGGCGGCATGACACATCTGCTTGTCGCCGTGGACAAATTCACCAAATGGATTGAAGCAAACTCGATCAAGAAGCTGAATGGGCCGACTGCCGTCACATTTATCGCAGATATAACAAATCGGTACGGCGTGCCACACAGCATCATCACCAACATTGGCACGAATTTCGCCAAGGGAGCCTTGGCACATTTTTGCGCAACGCAAGGCATCTGCTTGGACCTAGCGTCCGTCGCCCACCCACAGTCAAACGGCCAGGTCGAGTGAGCCAACAGCCTCATCCTTTCCGGCATCAAGCCCCGACTGATTGTACCACTGGAACGTTCAGCCGGCTGTTGGCTCGATGAGCTGCCGGCTGTCCTCTGGAGTCTGTGCACTACACCAAACAAGTCAACCGACTTCACCCCTTTCTTCCTCGTGTATGGTGCCGAGGCGGTCATCCCAACTGACATCGAGTTCGACTCGCCTCGGGTAACCATGTACACGGAAGCGGAGGCCAAGGAAGCACGAGAAGACGGTGTCGGCCTGCTGGAAGAAGGCCGGCTGTTAGCCCTCAGCCGGTCCGCCATCTATCAGTAGGGCCTGCGCCGCTACCACAGCCGGAAGGTCAAGCCAAGATCCTTCCAAGAGGGCGATCTTGTGCTCTGGCTGATCCAGTGAACAGCCGACCAGCACAAGCTCTCGGCACATTGGGAGGGCCCCTTCGTCATCAGCAGAGCTTTAGGCAACGACTCCTACTACCTGCTCGACGCGCAGAAGCCGAAGACACGAAAGAGAAACGACTCCGGCAAGGAGTCGGAACGACCATGGAACGCCAACCTCCTCCGAAGGTTTTACAGCTGAAATGCAGTATGTATCACGCTAACTTTTGTACTAAGTACGAGACAATAGGCCCCCCGAGGAGAGCTCGGGGACTGCCATCTTTTATCTATGAATGAAGAGTATCATGCTTATGACCTTGTCATTACATTTACTTGTTCCGTCCGGCACCGGGTTCGACTAGTCGGCCCGGGGACTGGCCGACTGGAGTTATATTAGAAGTCCTACCCGCGGTCAGACAAGTAGTGTGCCGGCACCCAAGCCTTCTCTTGCCAAAAGTCGCAGTTCGAAGAACCGGCTGTCCGGCTGGCAAGAGTTAAAGGCAGGAAAGGACGCCCACACGAAAAACAACTAGGGACTAACGGACTAATATAACAAAAGCTGGTTTCTCTCCCACCACCGACCGACTACCAGAGTAGCCGGCCGGCCGGCTTCCATTCACTTCACTTCAATCCAAGAAAGCTCGAGTACTTGCCTCCCCGAAAGGGGAAGGCGGCAAAGGAAACAACCTAAGGACAAAAAGCATACGTGAATGGAAACCAAACATGCACAAGTTAATATTTACATAAAAGACCTTCAAAAGGCCAGCATTCAACATAGTTTGGATACACCCCCAGTGGGTGGAACTGCGGAAGCTTAACAAAATTGTTCAGAAGGCAACAAGCAGGAAAAAACAAGGACGACAGATTAAGCCGGTGGAGCGACTGACGAGCCAGGCAGGTCGGCGGAGACGGCAGTGCCGGCTGGAGGAGTGGCCGGCTGGCGAACCTCGGCATGATCACCGCCTCCCGCAGAAGGCGCACTTGCGCATGCCTCGTTGCTGGAGGCACGGTCAGGCTGAGGCTGGCTGGCTGTTCCACCGGCCGGCTCGACGTATTTTTTTTCCTCTCCTTCGTCGTCTTCGCCTTCGTCACTGGAGGCGATCTCTTCTGCCGAGTCTTCACCCGCCGTCGGGTCCAGCCCAAACCACTCCTCCGGCTGGGCAGCGCCGTCATCATTAATCTCGGGAGCGAAGACGCTGATGTCAGTACACTCAGCGATTGTCGATGCGCGCTGAGCGATAGCCGGCCACACCTCCGCTAGCTCTTCGTCGGCCTCCAGCCGCCAGGTGCGCAGCTGGTCCAGGTTCAGCCCCGGATACCAAGCTCGGACGAACTCCAGCGCCCGTCCAGCTCCAAGCCGGGCCGCCGACGCCTTCCAGGCCTCGAAGCGGCCAACCGCAACCTCCAGCCAGTTGGTAGTCCGACTCGGGGTGCGGGGAATCGTCTCGCTTGGCCAGAGGGCGGCCAACACCTGCGCTCCGGCGCGCTGGAGGCGGCGAAGCATACGATGAGCCGGCTACAGCCGCGCTTGGACCGCCAAGAGTTGCTCTTTGAGCGATCGACTCGCGTCCGGCGCGACTTCAGCCCCCGCCTGCTGGCGTGCTTCGCGATGGGCCTCGATGGTTTGGGCGGCGAAGACGGAGTAGCCAGGAAAGTAGTCTGCACAGAGAATAAAAAGCAGCTCAAGTCAGCACACAAGTCAGGCGGCAAGGGGCAGGCAAGGAGCTTGGAAAGCGGCTTACAGTCGATCAAATCCTCAATACGGCCGAAGCCTTCATTCAGCACCTGCCTGGTCTCAGGCCAGCCCGCCGCTTCAGTCTCGAACTCGGCCTTCAGGGCGGCTTCGTTATCCTGCGCCTTCTTCAGAGCCGCCTTGTGGCTCTCCTCCTGGTCAGCCAGCTTCTTGGCCAGGCGGTCAAGCTCCAGGACCAAGGCGTCGTACTCGGTTTCCTTGGCGCGAAGGGCGGCCTGCGCCTCGCTGAGCTGCCCCCTTAAGTCGGCATTGGCTTCTGCGAGCACGAAAGACAAAAGAAAAACCAGTAAGGTGAAGTCGTCAAGAAAGATCCGACCCGACTGCTCAGCAGTCGGCCCGAATCTCGGGGACTACACCCAGTGGGTGCGCTGACGCGCCCCCGCAGGAGGTGAACGAAACCAAGTACGTACTCCGGCTGCTGATCAGGTCTTCAGTTTTCCGACTCAGCTCCTGAGCCTGGGAGTTGAAGGCGGCAGCGCGGAGGTTATGATACTCCTGGAAGGTTAGACAGGAGGCGAGAATAAGGTAGTCGTCAAGGAAAATCCGAACCGACTGCTCAGCAGTCGGCCCGAATCTCGGGGACTACACCCAGTGGGTGCGCTGACACCCCCCACGGAAGAAATCAAGAGAACAAACAACCAAAGATAGAAGACTCACCCGGATGACGGCTCGTGTCGCAAGGAACTCCTGGGTGTATTGCTGCAGCGAGGCGGCTTGGGCCTGAAGCCAGTTCCAAACCTCTTGGGCCGCCACTTTCAGCTCGCCCGTCCCGCCGCTGGGAGTCACTCGGACGAGCCGGTGCTGGCCGCCTCCAAGGCCTCCGCCGTCCGGCTGGCACCCGTAGCTCGGTGCGGCTCCGGCGCAGCGGTGCCTCCCCCTGCGCGCCGGTGCATTGCCGGCTGCACCTCGAGGCCGGCTCCTGCTTCCGGCTCACCCCCAGCCGGCTGCTCTGGCACCGCAGCCGACTGGCTGCCTTGGCCCGCTCCGGTTGGCGCTGCCGGTGGCGCCCCCTCCACAAAGATCACGGAGTCCTCCCTCCGCTCCATCACCGGCGGTTCTTGGTCGACCTCCTCCACCGGAGGCACAGGAATGTTGGGGGCCACGGCGCGGAGGGGAATGGGTAGCGGCGGAGGCTGGTTGTGCGAAGCTTCCGCCTCCGTCTCCGCAGCTGCCGCCTCCGCCCGGGCCTTGGGTGCTGCATCGGCCGCTCGTTCGTCGCCTGGGCGGCCCTTCGCTCCGCCGCCTCCCGCTCCTCCCGCACCTCTCGTGCGTTCCGCTCTGTGGCCTCCCCGAGGTCGGCGAGGGGATCCACGTGGCGGGAGCCCGAAGACCCTCCAGTCGGCCTGACTACGGAGCCGCCCGGACCGCGCTCAAGGGAAAGCGGCGCCCTGTCCGGCGAGCAAAGAAAGGTTTAGAAGAGTTTTCAATCGAAAAGAACAACAAAAAATATGTATCCAAGCATTCAACGACTTACGCTGAGATCGCCTGCGGCTGCTTCACCGCCTTGCGGAAGCGGGCCGCCTTCGCGGCCGCCTCATCTCGCTTGGTCGCTGCTGTGGAAGCCTTGGACTTCTTCGGCCGGCTGCCGAAGAGAATCGACACGGCCCGGCGCTTCTGGGCGCCGCCGCCAGCAGCCGACACGGCGGACGAGCTCGCGCCTTGATGATCGGACGCCGGCTGGTGGCGCTGGGCGACTTCGACCCCGGCATCATCCAGCTAGTCCTCGAAGCCGGCCGTGAGCCCCGCGCCTCCGGCCTCGTCGTTTTCCCCCACGATGGCGTCTTCCATGGCGGCCGCTCCCAAATCCGGGTCATCGGCGTCGTCCACCGTGCGGTCAGGGACGAGCTGGCGCTCTATCCCTGTGGCCCTGGTCGTCGGCGGAAGGAGAGGGTTCTGCTAAGGGCAAACCAACTGATCAGAGGCTGGCTATCATGAGGCCGGCTACCAAAGGAAGAAAAGAAGAAAGAACTTACGACGGGCGGAGGGTTGGCGCGAGAGTACCGCCCCTTGCCGTACCTCCAATCTTCGGCGAGCTTGCAGTTGGAGATATAGTTCACCATGTAGGAGACCTCCGCATGAGGCATCTCCCTGGTGCTCAGCCGGCTTGGGTCGAAGCGGCCGCTCATCTGACAAACCATGTGAGGCCGGCTTTGGAGGGGAAGAACCCGGTGCTCCACGAAGGCGGCCACCAAGTCGGCTCCGGTCAGGCCCTGCGACTGGATCATCACCCGAAGCCGGGAGACGGCTGCGTTCCCGTCGTGAGACAACGACCTGGCCCGGTAGCTCCACGAAGGTCGCCTCCCAGCCGGTGGGCCGGCTTCATAAGCCGGCAGGTTGACGTAGTCGCCTTGCTGCGCGACATTCTTCACGTAAAAGTATGACTTCTGCCAGAGCTTCACCGACTGGATCAGCGGGATTGGCGGGAACGGGTTGTTCTCGCTCGCCCTCCTCATGGCAATAAAGGCTCCGCAAGGGGCGGGCATGCCCACGACGACGGTGCCGAGCTTGCTCTGGAAGAATTCCGCCCAGAGCTCGAGCGTGGGGAGGACCCCAAGGAAGCCTTCGCACAGCGTGACGAAGGCCGACAGCAGCATCACCGCGTTGGGCGTGAGGTGATGCGGCTGGAGGTTGTAGAATTCGAGGAAGGCTCGGAGGAACCCGCTCGCCGGAAGGCCGAAGCCGCGCAGGCAGTGCAAGCAGAAGATCACCTGCTCGCCCTCCTCCGGTGCCGGCGAAATCTCCTTCTCCGGCGCTAGACGAACCCGAACGAAGTCCTCGCCGGGCAGGCGTCGCGTCTGGCGGAAGAACGCGACCTGGTCCTCATGGACATTGGAGCCATCCCATGAGCTTGACAGCGCCATGGGGCAGCACGGCGAGAAGCAAGACGATGCAGCGGCGGAACGGCGCGGCAAAGAGTTACTGCGGTGGCGGGCAGGAGAAGAAGGAAGACGAGAGGGGGCGGAGCGAGGGAGAGCGTGCGAGCCTCTGCCGCTCCCCCTCCTCCCCCTACTTATAGACCGCGCAGCGGAGCCGAGGGGGCATGGCGTGGGGGAACGTGGGGATCAACTGTGCCCACTCCCCCACGTCCAGCGATTATTACGCCCTATTGGCATAATAAAATTGCTGCGGGAAGGCGAGCGGTCCGCATGGGCCGCAGACGATCCACGCTCAGGCCGAGGCCTAGTAGTGGCGGGCCCGAGCCTGCGGCGGCGTACCGTCGCGCGCGTGCACTGGCAGGGTTTCCTTGCCACGTGGCCCGCAGGATGGCCTGCGGACAGCTCCCAGGTCGACCGCGTTCCCGCCTACGAGAAACGGAGCCCTCCGAAGTCGGCGCGCGCAAGCAAAGCCGGCCCCTCAGGATAGGAAGCTGACCAAGCTTCTCGTCCCTTTATCAGCCTCGAAGCTCGCCCAGCTTCGGGGACTACTGTAGGAGTAAGTGACCACGGGTAGCCTAGCCGGCTCCCCTTGGCCTTTCTGAAAAAATTACGAGCTGATCCGGCTCTCAAGAATCCAAGACATGGGGCCGCCTTCCCCTGGCCGGCTGTCTCCCAGGCCGGCTATCGGAAGGCGGCCCGACTTCAGCCCTCATGAAGAAAGCCGCGGGAGGGCCGGCTCCGAGGAGCCGGCTGCGAGAAGGCCGACTCCAAGGAGCCGGCTCCCATAAAGCGGTCGAGATCGTACCCTCGGAGTCTGCACCTACATAACGGCGATGTGACGGGGCGTGGCTACAGTAAGGCTGGCCACCCCCGAATCCCGGAGCACGCCTGGCACAGTGCGCCGTACGGGTGGCCATGACCCGTCCGACGCAGCACTGTTGCCACGTTGACCCTGATGTCATCCACGACGGGCTGCCAGTACGGCCCACGGGCGGTGGGCCCCTTCGGGCAGAGAGGCACCCGAAGGCGGCCAGACCTCCCCCCAGTCGGCCCAAGATAGAGCCGGCTCCCCACAGCCGGCTTGCCACCTCCCTCGAAGAAGACGCCCCATTAAGGAGACAAGACGCGGAGGGGCTACAGTGATCGCCCGCCGGACGGCAGCACTGTAGCCACGCTTACCTCGGCGAAGCCCTCGTCACCAAGATTGAGCAACAGTAACCAGCCACCGACAAGGCCCTGGATAGTGGGGCCTGCCTGTCGACCCAGGAGCCGGCAGCCGGCGGGACCCACCAGTCGGCGGGCCCCAGCAGTCGGCGCGGAAGCCGGCGAGCATAGACACAGACGGCTGGGTCCCGCGCCCAGCTGGATTACCATTGTACCCCCGAAGGGTAGGCCTATTTAAACCCCCCGGGACACCCATGCAAAGGGTTGATCCATGCTAGTTTTAGACACCACGTAGGGAGGAGAAGAGAGCAAGAAGAGCCCTTCTTCCTCCTCTCGCCAAACAGCTCAACGAGCATCGTGTAGCTACTTGTTCATCGAGTGATCATGCGGAGACCCCGCAGAGCAGCAGTAGGGGTGTTATCTCCACGGAGAGCCCCGAAGCTGGGTAAGATTCGCCGGCGTGCATGTCTTCGCCTCATCCCGTTTCCAGGCACCGGCGATGTTTTACTGGCTCCCACAATGATAAGCCACCCGTTGGCATATGTCGCACCTACCACCCGACAAAACTAATTTTCACAATCGAACACAATTATGAGAGGATGGCATAACACTAGAACCATGAATCTTCGAGAGAACGGACCAAGATTTAGAGGAAACACTTCTTTGGTCTTCAAACTCTGAGAATGACGACGAGATACGGCACCATGAATTATTGAGGTACTCCGGAATGAAGAATAGAAAGGTTGAGCCAACGATGAAAAGAATTTTAATGCGATCTTGGAGAAGGAACATGAGGGATGAAAAATCATTCTTACGTCAAACTTTGAAAAGATTTTGAGATTAACTCTGGAAAAATTAGAAGAGTCAGGTAAGATCCTGCGAAAAGTCCTGTGGGTTAGGGCCCACTCAAAAGAAACACCTTTGGACATTTACTTGAAAAGAGAGATTGCACCGGTTGAATTAAATGGCTTGAATGAGATAATGACCTCGAAATAGCTTGAACGGATTAAGAATGGAAACGTAAATCTTCTGAGATATCTTCAACACCCTGGATATGAACTGAGAGGTGAAAAAATTAATAGAGCCTTGTATAAGAAATTCCAACATGGAAAGCATGTAAACCAAAAGGAATAAATATGATCAACAACAAAACTTGAGTTTAGACCACCGGAGAAGAAAGAGAACGAAGAACGATGAACTTGTAGCTCCTTAGCATCCTCATGAGAAACACCAGGTAAGACCATGGAGGAATAAATAAATAAAGAGACTTCACATGAATAAAATGGAAACTAGATTAAGACATGTGATTCCTTGAAGGAAAGGGTTGGGAGGGCGGGAAAACAAAAGCAACTTGGGATGGATGAAACAAACACCATTGCGAAGAACTCAAAATTGATCTTGCGGATGTTGAAAATGATCGGATCCACTTGAAGAGGAGCACGTCGGTTGGAAAAGAATTGGCATGACAATCTCGATAAATAAGAAGGATTAATGTTCACATAAGAATATGAGAACACCGCTCAGGAGAGGTATGGAATCAACACTTGACATTGAAGCAACTCGAATACCACAACTCAAAAACAAAACAAAGGATTGGCTTGCAGAATAAACCGAAAACAAACATATGATAGATCCCATATCGTATCATGTGTCTGTTGGAAAGATATTCTAGGAGCTACTTGAATTCCCACTTATAATCTCCCGGACCTTTCTGGTTATGCAATCAGGTGTTGGGGATACAGGGGAAGCATAGTATCTCACCCAAACTAACAATCCCTACATCCAGCTGTATCCATCCTTCAACACATAACCAAGAAACCTTCGGAAATCATGTACCTCAGCCTTCGAAAAGCATTCATTATATGAGTTATGGCAATACTCCCGAACTCCCGAACTCCCGCCTCAGTACTGCATAAAAGAGATTTTTGATGTCGGCGAACTCAGGTATTCCAGAACTGCACCGATAAAATTGTGACGACAACACCTCGAAGCTCAACTCCCCATGACACTGCCACAACCCCTAAATGTCAGGAGGCACCAAGAACAATGTTCTCGTCACAAGAATATCGGAACGATTCCAAGAAACCCGCGTGATCCTAATTTTTTTTGTGAAATTTAAGGAGAGAAAAGTCAAAACTTCTACGTCAGGCGGCCTCACCAGAGCGATGAAGGGACTGAGGAGTAAAAAGAATCGTACTCTCCGATATATATAATCCTAAGACTCAAAACATTTTGTTCTGGACTCAACAACGTTAGCGATTCGATCAAGCAGGGGGCTCCTATGTCGGGGAAGGCTCTGATTACCAATTTGTAACACCCACAATGCGGCTATATCTCCCACGTGTCGGGGCACGACTTAGAGGCATAGCCGCATGGTAGTTTTGTCACAAGAGGGGTAATCTTCACACAATCCCATGTACTGAATATGAAAGGGATAAAGAGTTGGATTACAATCGCCACTTCACACAAATAACAAGTAAACATACATCATCCAGAGTACAATCAAGGTTCGACTGCGGAACCAAAATAAAATAAGACAACCCCGATTGCTAGATCCCCGATCGTCCCAACTGGGCACCACTACTGATCAACCGGAAAAGACACATAACAACGACCAAGATGTTCATCGAGCTCCCACTTGAGTTCGGTTGCGTCACCTGCACTGGCATCATTGGCACCTGCAACTGTTTGGAAGTATCTGTGTGTCACGAGGACTCAGCAATCTCACACCCGCAAGATCAAGACTATTTAAGTTTATGGGTAGGGTAAGGTAATGAGCTGGAGCTGCAACAAGCACTAAGTAAATATGGTGGCTAACATACCCAAATAAGAGCAAGAAGAGAAGCAACACAACGGTCGTGAAGCTAGAAGTGATCCTGAAACTACTTACGTTCATACATAACCCAAACCGTGTTCACTTCTCGGACTCCGCCGAAAAGAGACCATCACGGTTACACACACGGTTGATGCATTTTAATTAAGTCAAGTGTCAAGTTCTCTATAACCGGATATTAACAAATTCCCATCTGCCACATAACCGCGGGCACGACTCTCGAAAGTTTATACCCTGCAGGGGTGTCCCAACTTAGCCCATCACAAGCTCTCATGATCAACGAATGATATTCCTTCTCCTAGAAAGACCCGATCAGTCTCGGAATCCCGATTACAAGACATTTCGACAATGGTAAAACAAGACCAGCAAAGCCGCTCGATGTGCCGACAATCCCGATAGGAGTCGCACGTATATCCTTCTCAGGGCACACCGGATGAGACATCCTACGAGTAAAACCAAACCTCAAGTTTCCACGAGGTGGCCCCGTAGTCTACTCGGTTTTGACCAACACTTAGAGAAGCACTGGCCCGGGGGGGTTAAAATAAAGATGACCCTCGGGTTGGCCGACCCAAGGGAAGGGTAATAGGTTGTTAGGAAAATGTAAAACCAAGGTTGGGCCTTGCTGGAGGAGTTTTATTCAAAGCGAACTATCATGGGGTTCCCATAACAGCCAACCGTGTAAGGAACGCAATATCAAGGAACATAACACCGGTATGACGGAAACTAGGGCGGCAAGAGTGGAACAAAACACCAGGCATAAGGCCGAGCCTTCCACACTTTACCAAGTATATAGATGCATTAATTAAATAAGAGATATTGTTATATCCCAAAATCATCATGTTCCAACATGGAACCAGCTTCATCTTCACCTGCAACTAGCAATGCTATAAGAGGGGGCTGAGCAAAAGCGGTAACTTAGACAAACAACGCTTTGCTAGGAAGGTGGGTTAGAGGCTTGACATGGAAATATGGGAGGCATGATAAACAAGTGGTAGGTAGCGCAACATAGCGATAGAGCGAACAACCAGCAAGCAAAGATAACGTGATATCGAGGGTAATGGTCATCTTTCCTGAAATCCATCTAGGAAGAAGAACGAGTCCATCAAGAAGACACACAGATGTAGCCGAACGAATCCTCACAATCGCAACGTAACCAGTACTATAGAGAAGAAGCACAACCGGAAAGAAGCAAACAACATGGTAAACAACCATCACATAAACATGGCATGATGCGCAAACAAGTATGATGCATATCCGGTTTAAATAGCATGGCATGGCATGGCAAAGTGCAACAAGCAATACTACAAGTTCAGTGGAGCCCAATATGCAACGAGTTACATATTGACAAAACTTCACAATATTTATTTAGTTCACTCTTGTTTATGTACCCAATAATATTAAATGTTGTTAAACATGGCAAGAGATGAAGCATGAGCAAACAACTTATATAGGAAATTTAAATGAGGCCGGAAACAACAAACAATAATTCCGGAAAAGCCCCATATGCATATTTTGAATTTGGTACTATTCTGCACTAAAACATATTTTAATGTTGTTAAACAGTAAAAAAGTGCATCAAGTTAAGCTATGCATTTTTCTACCCCATTTGCATATAAAGTTTATTTAATTTGGAGCTATGGTTAGTTAGTTATGAAATAAACCATTTTAACATGGAATTAGAGCAAAATTAATGCAAACAGTAAATTAAACATTCTTAACATGGATGAAAGTTGCATATTATGAAACTAGATGAAATTCTAAGCATTTTACATATATATTTTTCTTAATTTGGATGCATGCATATTTAGTTATTAACAAATAAAAATGATGGCATCTCCTGTAAATATGTATGCACTGGAAAATGCTAAAATCACAGAGCAGAAAAAACACATACGTGGGCCGGAAGCAATACAGTGCAGCGGCCGCGAGAGTGAATGAGGCCCAAGAGGATTTGAGGTCCAGCGGCGGAGTGTGTGGGAGCAGAAATAAAAGGAAACATGGCAAAAGAATTGGTGGTAATGGTCATCTTTCCTGAAATCCCGCTAGGAAGAAGAACGAGTCATTGAAGAAGACACACAGACATGGTCGAACAAATCGTCACAATCGCAACGTAACCGCTACTATAGAGAAGAAGCACAAGCGGAAAGAAGAAAACAACATGGTAAACAACCATCACTTAAACATGGCATGATGCGCAAACAAGTATGATGCATGTCCGGTTTAAATAGCATGGCATGGCATGGCAAAGTGCAACAAGCAATACTACAAGTTCAGTGGAGCCCAATATGCAACGAATTCCATATTGACGGAACTTCACAACATTTATTTAGTTCGCTCTTGTTTATGTACCCAATAATATTTAATGTTGTTAAACATGGCAAGAGATGAATCATGAGCAAACTACCTATCTAGACAATTTAAATGAGGCCGGAAATAACAAACAATAATTCCGGAAAAACCCCATATGCATATTTTGAATTTGGTACTGTTCTGCCCTAAAACATATTTTAATGTTGTTAGACAGTAAAAAAAAGTGCACCAAGTTAAGCTATGCATTTTCTACCCCATTTGCATATAAAGTTTATTTAATTTGGAGCTACGGTTATTTAGTTATGAAATAAACCATTTTAACATGGCATTAGAGCAAAATTAATGCAAACATCAAATTAAACATTCTTAACATGGATGAAAGTTGCATATTATGAAACTAGATAAAATTCTAAGCATTTTACATATATAGTTTGTTTAATTTGGATGCGTGCATATTTAGTTATTGACAAATAAAAATGATGGCATATCCTGTAACTATGTATGCACTGGAAAAATGCTAAAATCACATAGCAGGAAAAAAACACATACTCGGGCCGGAAGCAATACAGTGCAGCAGCCCCGAGAGTGAATGAGGCCCGAGAGGATTTGAGGTCCTCTTGGGCCTCATTTTTATTTAGACAAAGAGATGAAGCATGAGCAAACTACCTATCTAGACAATTTAAATGAGGCCAGAAACAACAAACAATAATTCCGGAAAAACCCCATATGCATATTTTGAATTTGGTACTGTTCTGCCGTAAAACATATTTTAATGTTGCTAGACAGTAAAAAAAAAGTGCACCAAGTTAAGCTATGCATTTTTCTACCCCATTTGCATATAAAGTTTATTTAATTTGGAACTACGGTTATTTAGTTATGAATAAACCATTTTAACATGGCATTAGAGAAAAATTAATGCAAACATCAAATTAAACATTCTTAACATGGATGAAAGTTGCATATTTTGAAACTAGATAAAATTCTAAGCATTTTACATATATAGTTTGTTTAATTTGGATGCATGCATATTTAATTATTGACAAATAAAAATGATGGCATATCCTGTAACTATGTATGCACTGGAAAAATGCTAAAATCACATAGCAGAAAAAAAACACATACTCGGGCCGGAAGCAATACAGTGCAGCAGCCCCGAGTGTGAATGAGGACCAAGAGGATTTGAGGTCCAGCGGCTGAGTGTGTGGGAGCAGAAATAAAGGAAACATGGCAAAAGAATTGGTGGCCCCCTGGGATTCGATCCCAGGTCCTCCTGGATGTTTGCACTAGCGAATAACCACTGGGCTAGCTCAGTATCCGTGATATAAAGAGCTCCCAGGCTCTTTTGAACCATTCAACAATAGGTCGAGCTTGGCCATGGCTGCAACGGCGACAACCGACGGCAAGGGCAAGCAAAAGCGACGGCCGTTGGGGTTATGAACCCACGGCGGGTGTGCAGAAACATAAGACGGTGCACGCGTACTTGCGGAGAGCTACGAGAGGGGCCAGAGCATAAGCCTCGAGCAGAAGTTCTTCCCGACCGAGGCACGACGTGCGACTATGCGGCGGCTGCTGGGCGTGGACGTGCGCGGATTCGTGTGCATGGAGGTGTGCATTGAAGGTGCAGCATGGGCCGACAAGAGTGACGAAGCCAGCGGGCATGTGCGCAAGCAAGAAGCAGAGAAGAACAAGGCGGGCGCGCAGAACAACGGGGGAGCTTGTCGGAGGAACGCCGGCAACCAAAACTCACAGAGGAGGGCATCAAAAGATGCTGCACTGCAAGGCGATCCTAAAGGGCTACGGATGAATCGAAACATGAATGGGAACATCGCCGGCGATGAGGTCCCGCGGGTGCACGCGAAAAACGACAACGACGACGATGAGGTATGACATGGAAGGAGATGGGAAGGAGCAGCGGCTCGCCATGGGGGTGCTACTGGAGTCGGCGGACTTGTCGGGGTAGCGGATGAGCCGGCGTAGGGCTGCACTGATCGAGGCGGTGCTCGACTCCATGACGAAGATGAAGCAGAGGAGGTAGATGATGACGAGGAATTTGGCGTTCCGCGGAAATGAAGAGCAAGAAGACGACGTCGGGGAAGAAGATCGTGGCGCCCTTGGGCCCTTCTGGCTCCTGGACATGCTGGAAGACGAAGAAGACGATGAGGAGGCCTCGCAAACGAGGGTTGAGCGCGCTCGATGGTTCTCTGGTCCCCTATTTCTTGAGGAAGAAGGAGAAACAGAGGGAAGGAAAGGGGTGGCGGCGGCGAGAGGGGGGAGAGGGAACCCTAGGGCACGAGGCTGCGGTCCTTATAGGAGGGGAGGCGCGAGGCCGTGGCTGCCCTCATGGCCATGTGCCTCTCATCGTGGAGTTTTACTGCGAGAGAGAGCGAGGCGTGAGGTGGAAGAAAAAGGAGGGCGACGGGAGACTGGCAGGCGGGCCCGGCGTGGTTGTCCATTGTGGATTACCACGGGAGGGCGAGCGAAGGAGGCTAGGAGCTAGCACTGGGCTGCTGCTGCACTGCTATTACTGGGCCGCTGCTAGGCTCCAGGTAAACCATTACCTTCTCTTAAAACTTCTGTTTATTCAAATGAACAAAACAAATAGATTTTAAGAGAAAGGATAGGGGTTTTAGGAAGGAAAAGGAATATACATGGATATATATATGGTGTCCTGAAATTATGCACAATTTTCTACCTGGATATACATGGATATATATCTGGTTTTACGAGGTAAATCTAATTTATATACTGAACCATTTGTAGCTCCACGGTAATTCACAGCTAGCAAAGAGGCTTCGGAATAGGCCTGCTCAGCTACCTTTAGATTTGGTTCTACGTCATTATGATGAAGAGATTATAGATTTATAATACCAGGTTAACTAATTTGAATCTCATTGACATGCTATGGACAACACCTAGCAATATGATCCATTGCTCAGTGTTTTCAATCTAGCAAGTGCCATGTATTCCTATATTTCTCTTCTCATTGTAAGCAGGAAACACAGTAGATGAGGCACCAAGTTTATTACCGTGTAGATCTTCCAAAATTTTCCCAGGTCAATCATGCAAAAAAAGAGGCGTCCACTTATGAGAGGAAGATTAGATCGCACGAGATTAACTCGATCAGGTCACCTCCAATCTTTTGAAGAGGTACAAGGCAAAGATTAACTTGATAACTGATGAAGCCATGTACCTAGGGTAGGGGCACGGACCTGTCCAAGGAGCCCTACCCTACGACATCCCTAGGAGAAGTCACCTTTCAATCTACTTGAAGGTATCCCACTCGACAGATTCAAGACACTCGACCAGAAAGCTATCACTCGACCATGAAGCCAACCACTCGACCGCCAGGAGACCTATAGTCACTCCGCAGGCAAACGGTCAGCTGTTAAGTAGTCTTTATGGTCATTATAGCACTTTATTAAGGGCATTACCAGTAACGCCCGACCTTAAATGTACCTGAAAACCCTGCATTACTGAGGGCAGGAGGGGGCCGGCGAACTCTATATAAGCCACCCCCCACCTCAAGATGAAGGGTTCGCACCCCTGTTATTCACACGCCAGTAATCCAGTCGACCGCCTCTGAGCACCGAGACATAGGGCTGTTACTTCCTCCGCGAAGGGCCTGAACTCGTACATCTTGGTGTGTTTACAACTTCCCAATAGCTGAGATCTAGCCTCTCCATACATACCCCCCTACATCATTGTCAGAGTTAGAACCACGACAGTTGGCGCCCACCGTGGGGCAGGAATCTTAGCGCCTGATTGGAGAAGTTGCGATTTTTCCGATCCCTTTGATCATGGTTTCGTGCGGAGTTTTGGTGGAGGGCCACGAGATCCGCCTCGGCGCGCTTACGTTCATCGCCGACGACTCCACCTGGCTTCAGGAGGCGCCACTCGACATCGACGCGCTCCCCGTCCGCGGTGCGACGCATTTCCGCGCATGCGTTCGTGGCGTCCTCCTGCGGCAGCCGTCGACCCAGTATCGGTCGGCCCCCGTATCATCTCCCCGCTCTGTCTCCCACCGGCGCAAGCGCTCCGGTCGGTCGAGACTTCAGAGGTGGGTGAGGCATGCCGTGGCTCGCCAGTCGGCCGCCCCGCAAGTCGCGGCAATCGAGCCCGACGAATCCCTCTGCGGCCTGTTCGACCTGTCGATTGGCTCCGCGGAGACCGCATCCGAGTGGGACAGCAGCGACCCAGCGGCTGAGATCCTAGCAGTCAATGGAACGCACAGTCCTCCCGGTTTCCCTCGTGCTGATGGAGGCGCGGGTGGGGGCGACCCGTCGCATCCCCACGATGAGTATCTCCCCGAACCTCTCACGTCATTACAGCGAGAGGAGCTTCATCGCCGGAACACGGACGCCCTCCGCACTCCTATCGCCGGAGAGTCCCCCGAGGCCCGGGCCTTGGAGGACACGCGTTTGGCTAATTTGGCCGAGCGCACTCGACTGGAGAATCTCCAGCGAGCACTCGACGAGCAAGCGCGTCAGCGGGCTCCCGAGTCTAGTCGACGCCAGCTCTTCCCGCCAACGCAGGTATACCGAACCCCAGTTCAGAATTTGGCCGCCGCGGCCCCTATAGCAAAATCGATTCAGCCCTCCCAGTCGGAGGCTGGCAGGGGCTTGTTACAGATCAGAGCGTTGCTCCGGGCAGCGGGAAACCAAAATTCCGCTGTTTCTCAGTCGCGGAATAGGATCCACAGTCGATCCGTTGCAACAGATATAGTCCAATCGGCTCACAGCCCGCGGTCGCCCCTGAGGCGTGAGGGACGTGGCGACCGGCATGATCAGTACAGAAGGAATGAGCAGTATGATCACCGAGGAGTGGGTCAGATGCGCCTCGACATCTAGAAGACAGGCGCCCTCATAGCGTTGGGCAGAGGATTCCCGTCGACCCCAGGGACCCAGGCTTTGACGCGAGATCTGTCCTTGTTCAAGGCTTGGTTGACAGGAATAGGGCTCATTGGGAAGGCCAGAACAGAGATGCGCCCGCCAGCAGCAGAATACGTGTTTCAGGGCAAGAGTGTTTCAGTCGAGCCATCAGGGCCGCGGTGATTCCTCCCAACTTTCGGTTGGCGACTGGAGTCAGCAAGTTCACCGGTGAGTCTAAGCCTGACACTTGGCTCGAAGATTACCGAGTGGCTATACAGATTGGCGGTGGCAATGATGAGGTGGCTATGAAGCATTTGCCTCTCCTGTTAGAGGGCTCGGCCAGAGCGTGGCTGAATCAGTTAGCACCCAGCAGCATCTACACTTGGGAGGATCTCTCTCGAGTGTTTGTCACAACCTTTGAGGGAACATGCAAGCGACCCGCAGGCCTTACAGAATTGCGGTCTTGCATGCAGAAGACGAGTGAAACTCTGAGGGATTACATCCAGAGGTGGATCACTTTGCATCACACAGTTGAGAACGTACCGGATCACCAAGCAGTTTGTGCCTTTAAAGAAGGCGTCAAGAACAGAGAGTTGAACCTGAAGTTCGGTCGGACCGGAGAAATGTCCCTGAATCGGATGATGGAAATTGCCACCAAATACGCTAACGGAGAAGTTGAAGATCGACTCCGGAGTGGCAAGCAGAAAGCAGTCGCCCAGGAAACCGGAGGCAATTCCAGTTGGAAGCAGAAGCGGAAGGCCGAGCCAGCCGCCCCTGGGGAGGCCCTGGCCGCAACCCAGGGAAATTTCAAGGGAAAACCCAAAGGCCCCTAGAAGCCCAAGAAAGTCAAGGATCAAGATGGAAATGATGTTTTGGATCTGCCATGTCACATCCACACCAAGAAAGATGAGGAGGGTAATTTTATTTACCCAAAGCATACCACTCGACAGTGTCGGCTCCTGATCCAGCAGTTTCAGGGCAAACAGTCCAAAGATAAGGAAAAAGAGTCGGACAGAGTTAAGGACAAGGAAGATAGTGACGATGGATACCCCCAAATCAATTCCACCATGATGATTTTTGCTGATGTCGAAAGCAAAAGTCGACTGAAAGTCATTAACCATGAGGTGAATATGGTTGCTCCGGCAACACCCAGTTATCTGAAGTGGTCTCAGACTGCCATCACATTCGACCAGTCTGATCACCCTACGCACATTGCCACCCCTGGGAGGCAAGCTTTGGTGGTCGACCCTGTTGTCAAGGCACTCGACTGACCAAAGTCCTGATGGATGGTGGCAGTGGCCTGAACATATTGTATGCTGAAACATTGAAAGGAATGGGCATTCCGATGTCCAGGCTCAGTACCAGTAACATGATCTTCCACAGAGTCATTCCTGGAAACAAAGCCGAATCACTCGGCCAGATCACTCTTGATGTGGTTTTCGGTGATTCGAAGAATTACCGCAAGGAAAAGTTGACATTTGAGGTTGTGGACTTCCAAAGTGCTTATCATGCTATTCTGGGTCGGCCAGCTTATGCACGCTTCATGGCTTGACCATGCTACGTGTATCTCAAGTTGAAGATGCCCGGCCCCAGAGGTGTGATCACCGTTACCGGCAATCGGAAGAAAGCAGAAGAGTGTTTTCAGAAAGGATCGAAGATTGCTGACGCTCAGATGGCAGTTGTTGAGCTACAAGAGTACCAGAAGACTGATGATCCGAGTGAATTGCTACGAGCCAAGAAGCCTGCTTCAGAATCTGCTTTTCAGTCGTCCGATGAAACTAAGCTAGCTCACATTCACCCGACCGACCCCGACGCTGCTCCGACTCACATCTCGACGACGCTGGACTCCAAATAGGAAGAAGCGCTCATCCAGTTCCTCCGTGAGAACTAGGACGTCTTCGCATGGAAGCCTTCTGACATGCCTGGAGTTCCCAGGGGGCTGGCTGAGCACCGTCTACGAGTCAACCCGAAGTTCAAGCCTGTGAAAGAACATCTTCGACGGTCCGCTGTCCAGAAGAGGAAAGCTATTGGCGAGGAGGTGGCTCGGCTCTTAGCAGCGGAGTTCATCCGAGAGATTTACCACTCCGAGTGGCTCGCCAATGTTGTCATGGTCCCCAAAAAGGACAAGTCACTTCGCATGTGCATTGACTTTAACCACATCAATCGGGCCTGCCCGAAAGATCATTTCCCTCTCCCCCGCATCGACCAGGTAGTGGACTCGACCGCGGGGTGTGAGCGTTTGTCTTTTCTAGATGCTTATTCAGGGTACCATCAGATCCGTCTGTATGGACCCGACGAGATCAAAACGGCTTTCATCACCCCATTTGGGTGCTTCTGTTATGTCACCATGCCCTTCGGCCTCAAGAATGCTGGAGCCACGTTCATGAGGATGATTCAGAAGTGTTTACTCACTCAGATCAGTCAGAACGTAGAAGCATACATGGATGATATTGTGGTTAAGTCACGGAAAGGTTCCGACCTACTGACTGACCTTGCCGAAACCTTTGCTAACCTCAGGGGATACGATATCAACCTCAATCCATCAAAGTGCACATTCGGAGTTCCAGGTGGAAAGTTACTCGGTTTTCTCGTTTCCGAACGAGGAATCGACGCCAATCCCGAGAAAGTTGGCACCATACTCCGGATGAAGCGCCCTGTGCGTGTACACGATGTCCAGAAACTTACAGGTTGCTTGGCCGCTCTAAGTCGATTCATTTCTCGTCTCGGTGAAAAGGCGTTGCCTCTTTACCGACTGATGAAGAAGTCTGACAAGTTTGAGTGGAATCCAGAAGCTAATGCAGCGTTTGCAGAGCTCAAAGCTCTGCTCTCCACCCAGCCGGTGCTTGTTGCCCCAATCAGTAAAGAGCCTCTGCTGCTGTACATTGCGGCCACGGGACAAGTTGTCAGTACAGTACTCACGGTCGAGCGGGAAGAAGAAGGAAAGGCCTTCAGAGTTCAGTGCCCAGTATATTATGTGTCTGAAGTTTTGACCCCTTCGAAGCAAAGATATCCCCATTAGCAGAAGCTTGTATATGGGATCTACATGACCACGAAGAAGGTTGCACACTACTTCTCTGACCATTCCATTACAGTCGTCAGCGACGCTCCACTGTCAGAGATCTTGCACAACAGAGATGCAACTGGTCGAGTGGCTAAGTGGGCGATTGAACTCCTCCCCCTAGATATCAAGTTTGAAGCAAAGAAGGCTATCAAGTCCCAAGAAATTGCAGATTTCGTCGCCGAGTGGATTGAACAGCAACTCCCGACTCAAGTTCACTCGGAGCACTGGACCATGTTCTTCGATGGATCTAAGATGCTGAACGGTTCCGGTGCTGGGGTAGTATTGGTCTCCCCCCAAGGAGATAAGCTCAGATACGTTCTCCAGATTCACTTCGATTCCTCCAACAATGAAGCAGAATATGAAGCACTCTTGTACGGGTTGCGCATGGCCATTTCACTCGGTGTCCGGCGCCTCATGGTCTACGGCAACTCAGATTTGGTGGTTAATCAGGTGATGAAGGAGTGGGACGTCAGAAGCCCAGCTATGACTGGCTATTGCAACGCAGTAAGAAAGCTAGAAAAGAAATTCGAGGGGTTAGAGCTTCATCACATCCCCCGACTGAAAAATCAAGCAGCAGATGATCTGGCAAAGATAGGCTCCAAGAGAGAAGCCATTCCCAGCAATGTGTTTTCGTAGCACATCCACTCGCCGTCAGTCCAGGAGGATCCCTTCGTAGAAGAAGCCCCGCAACCGAAAAGTGCCACAGATCCGACTGAAGTCGAAATTCCTGCTGTGGTCGGCCTAGTCATGGAGGTCTTGGCTATCACTCCTGACTGGACGGTACAATACATCGCGTATATCTTGAGGAAAGAACTCCCGGAGGACGAGGAAGAGGCTCGACAGATCGTTCGCCGATCCAAGGCCTTCACAGTCATAAAGGGACAGTTGTATAGGGAAAGCGCGACTGGAATCGGTCAGAAATGCATAACACCAGAAGAGGGTCAGATGATCCTTAATGATATCCACTCGGGGACCTGTGGTCACCATGCGTCCTCTCGGACCATTGTGGCTAAAGCATAACGAGCAGGATTTTACTGGACAAGAGCAGATGAGATGGCAAAAGAGATAGTCGACAAGTGTGGAGGCTGCCAGTTCTACTCCAACATGTCACACAAGCCTGCATCAGCCCTGATGACCATTCCACTCGTCTGGCCCTTTGCTGTCTAGGGACTAGACATGGTTGGCCCACTGAGAACAGGCAGAAGTGGTTTCACTCATGTGCTTGTGGCAGTCGACAAGTTTACCAAATGGATTGAAGCTAAGCCTATCAAGAATCTTGATGCTTGCACTGTTATCAGTTTCGTCAGAGGGCTAACATTCAGATATGGAGTCCCGCATAGCATCATCACTGACAATGGGTCAAACTTCGATTCGGACAAGTTCAGAGCTTTTTGCGCCTCTCAAGGCACTCGAGTCGACTACGCATCGGTCGCCCATCCCCAGTCGAATGGACAAGCTGAAAGAGCAAATGGTCTGATTCTCAAAGGACTAAAGCCTCGACTGATGTGTGATCTCAAGCACGCGGCAGGTGCTTGGGTCGACGAGCTTCCGTCAGTTCTGTGGGGATTGAGGACCACCCCGAACCGGTCGACTGGAAGAACTCCATTCTTTCTGGTTTATGGAGCCGAAGCAGTTCTGCCAAGTGATCTTCTTCACAACGCACCCCGAGTCGAACTTTATACCGAAGATGAAGCAGAACAAGCCCGGCAAGACACAGTCGACCTCCTAGAAGAACAAAGAGAGATGGCCATGATCAGATCGACCATTTATCAGCAAGACTTGCGTCGATTCCACGCCAGGAATGTCAAGAGTCAAGCCTTCCAAGAAGGGGATTTGGTCCTCCGAGTGGATCAGCAGAAACCACACAAGCTTGCTCCTACTTGGGAAGGCCCCTTCATCATCACCAGAGTCCTCCACAATGGAGCGTATCACCTCTACAATGTTGATCGCCAGATCGACGAGCCACGAGCTTGGAATGCGGAACTACTCCGCCCCTTTTACACTTGAGTTCTCCCTTGGACGGGATGTAATAAGAAAAAAAATTCCCGCAGTTCATTTTTATCAAAGACAAGAGTGTTCCAATAATTGCTGTCACTTTTGTTTGCATGCGAAATCCCTCAGTGGGTGACTTAGCTGCGAATCCATTTCGCCTAAGTTCGAAAAATCCTACCGAGTGGAGAGCCAGACTCCCACTCGGGGGCTTAGCTGCAGCCTAGTGCTTGCCTAAGTGTTTAAAATCCTACCGAGTGGAGAGCAAACCTCCCACTCGGGGGCTTAGCTGCAGTCCAGCACTCGCCTAAGTTTGAAAAAATCCTACCGAGTGGAGAGCGATCCTCCCACTCGGGGGCTTAGCTGCAGTCCAGCACTCGCCTAAGTTCTCTCACTTAGAGACTCAACTGCAGTCCGGCACTTGCCTAAGTTTGAAAAAATCCTACCGAGTGGAGAGCGATCCTCCCACTCGGGGGCTTAGCTGCAGTCCAGCACTCGCCTAAGTTCTCTCACTTAGAGACTCAGCTGCAGTCCGGCACTCGCCTAAGTATTTAAAAAATCCTACCGAGTGTAGAGCAACCCTCCCACTCGGGGGCTTAGCTGCAGTCCAGCACTCGCCTAAGTTCTCTCACTTAGAGACTTAGCTGCAGTCCGGCACTAGCCTAAGTTTGAAAAAATCCTACTAAGTGGAGAGCGATCCTCCCACTCGGGGGCTTAGCTGCAGTCCATCACTCGCCTAAGTTCTCTCACTTAGAGACTTAGCTACAGTCCGGCACTCGCCTAAGTTTGAAAAAATCCTACCGAGTGGAGAGCGATCCTCCCACTCGGGGGCTTAGCTGCAGTCCAGCACTCGCCTAAGTTCTCTCACTTAGAGACTTAGCTACAGTCCGGCACTCGCCTAAGTTTGAAAAAATCCTACCGAGTGGAGAGCGATCCTCCCACTCGGGGGCTTAGCTGCAGTCCAGCACTCGCCTAAGTTCTCTCACTTAGAGACTTAGCTGCAGTCCGGCACTCGCCTAAGTTTGAAAAGTCCTACCGAGTGGAGAGCAAACCTCCCACTCGGGGGCTTAGCTGCAGCCCAGCGCTCGCCTAAGTACAGGACACAACCCAATCTGCAAGAAGATACGCCACAAATACAAGGTTATTCCGAGTGAAGATCAAGTTCCACTCGACAGATCAAACCATGAAGATATTCAACAAGAAATCAAGTTCGGATAAAGCCTAAAAGGTCCCAGACCTCAGATCAAAGTACTCGAGCCCTCGGCTCGGCAGAGTTTAACTGTTACACTTCCGCTCGGCATTCCGAGGCAAATTTAAGGCAGAGTTTAACGGTTAGAAAATACACTCGACATTCCGAGGCAAATTCAAAGTGAAGCATAAAAGTTTTTCATTCCTCAGGAGGAGGACTGGAAGAGGCGACGAACTCGTCCAAGTCAATCCCGTCTGCAATACAGGTGGCAGCAGCGATGAAGGTCTCCATGAAGTCTTGGAAGTTGTGCTTCCTGGTATTGGCAACTTGGATGGCGGCCAGCTTTTCTTCTCGCGCCTCCTTGCAATGGACGCGGACCAGAGACAGAGCCACATCAGCGCCACACCGAGCAGAAGACTTCTTCCACTCCCGCACTCGGTCAGGGATCCCGTTAAGACGAGTCATCAGAGACTTGAGATCGTTTTGGAGTGTAGCCTCTGTCCAAAGTGCCGGGTCGATCCATGACATGGCAACCTTCAGTCGAGCCAAGTAGTCCACGACGCCGTCAATGCGAGATTCCAGTCGGAGCAGATTCATGGCAGCTTCATCCTTCACGGGGGAGTTGATTGGATCCAAACCTGTTTCGATACGCCCAGTCTCCTCTTCAAAGTTCTGGAAAATCTCTGCATACACGATCCAAGGATAAATCAATTTTCATAGACTGAGTCGACACAAAAAAAACCAGTCGGAACTGAATGTGCACCTTCAAGCTTGATGTACAACTTCTTGGCGAGGCTCCTCAAGTAGCTCTCCAGGTCGTCCCTCCTGCGAGCGATGCCTTCCATCTTCTCGCTCAGGGTGAGGTTCTCCTTCTTCCAACGTGTACACTCCCGGTTGGCTTCATTCAGAGCGGTCTTCAGCTTGGCATTCTCTTCTTCCAATTGGCCGACCGAAGCCAGCTTCTGATCGGCCAGAGCGGTCTTGTCGTCAGCCTCCTTACGGGCAGCAGCCAAGTCCTGATCCTTCTTCGCCAGAGCTTCGCTCAGTTTTTCTGCAAAGAAGTGATGATTGACTCGGAAATAGCAGAAGGGTACTCAAGCCTAAAAACTAACCAGTCGACAAAGTCGTCTTACCTGCGGCGCCGTCTCTGACCTTCTGCAGCTCTGTTCTGGCCAGCTCCAGATCAAGGTTCAGTTGAATCTTCTGCTTCTCCAACTCAGTATAGCGAGCTACAAGTTCGCAGGATTTCTGTAAAAAAAAAATCAGTCGACAGACGTCCAAGATAAGTTGCTTCCGAGTAACTAAGAGACAATGACAACGTTTCTAAGACCACAGCCGAATCAAAAACATTCGACAGTAGTCTCGGGGACTACACCCAGTGGGTGCACTCAGCGTGCCCCCACTGGTTCGACCAAAAAAAAAGATCTTCGGGGAAAAACCGAGTGAAGAAATACAGCTACAGCAACACAATTTAAAGACTACAGTCGACTGCCAGCAGTCCACCGTAGTCTCGGGGACTACACCCAGTGGGTGCACTTAGCGTGCCCCCACTCGTCCAAGAATTGGCAGACACACCCAGTGGGTGTACAGATACAGATACAAAAGATCTTCGGAAAAGAGACTCTTTAAACAGCATATCATAACAGACCAAGTGTTGAGTCGACTGACCTGGACGTTGCTCTGAAGAGCCGAACTCGCATCATAGGCTGCTTGGCTGGCCTCCCGAGCCATCTTCACTTGCTCCATCATGATCCCCGCCTGGCGTATAGCCTCCTTTGCAGCAGCCGCTTGGTCCTTAGGGACGGGGTACGCAGCAAAAAGCGAAGGTGGATCCGTAGTCGACGCCGAAGGCCGCATGCTCGTCAGAGCAATGGCGAAAGTCACAGAAGCCCGAGTGGTGTCACCACCATCCCGAGCCATGGCCTCAGACGCCGGAGCAGGTTGGGGGGTCTTGTCAGCCGTCGACCTCTTGTTCCTCCTCATTCTCAGCGGTTCGTTGTCGTCGTCATCCGGGAGGTCGACAACATGAGGAGGGGCTACAAAGGAAACGTTCAATCGACCAGGGTTGCAATAAATGTTTAGTCGACTCAAAGCAGAACGTCAGTAATCGTACCAGGGTTGGAGGTAACAGCATCCTCCATCTCTTGGTCGTCGTCCTTGGCGGAGATCTCAGAAGTAGCAGCACTGCAAGCCTCGAAAGTCAGTCGGTTGGCTCAATGAATCGACCAAGGATCCATCCACGGTCGACAAAGGATAACAAGTTTTATTATTACCCAGAAATGGTGGGGACAGCCATCTTCATCTTGGGCAGAGCCTTGGGCGGCTTGGAGGGCGCTGCGCGCGGGTGCTTGGGAGCCTTTCCAGTCGGCGTAGGAGAAGAGGTCCGAGGGCGTTTCGACGACTGCCCAACAGGAGTAGTCGCACTACCACGCTCCCGCGCTAGATCATGTGTGAGCTTGGATCGCCCCTCCGGGTGGGGGGGGGGGTGTTCAACCTCCTCCTCCTCCTCTTCGCTAGAGTCGACGTCGTCGCCTCCCTCTCCTTCACCGTCGTACTCCCACTCGCCTTGATCGTCCCCGATCTCACCTCCGCTAGCCTCCCCTTCCTTAGTTGGCCCTTGTGCCCCATTGGGCGTCGAGTACATCTCAGTAGTCGCCTGAAAAACAACAGACAAGACAAAGGTCAATCGACCAACTCAAAGAAGACCAATGAAGAAAAACAAGACCTCAGTCAGGATCATAGAGACATACCTGGTCCACGTCATACGAGTTGTCGAGTGGAATTACCCTCCTGGCTCCTCGGGGGTTGTCCTTGTTTCCTGTGATGCTCGACAGCCACCCCTCCAGCATCTCATCAGTGACCTCCTCCGGGTGGATCCGAGTGGTGTCGTCAAGACCCGAGTACAGCCACATCGGGTGGTCACGAGCCTGGAGCGGTTGGATGCGCCTCCGGAGGAAGACCTCCAGCAAATCCATGCCCGTCACGCCCTCACAGACAAGCTCAACCACTCGACCGGCCAGCACTTTGACTTGAGCCCTTTCCTCCAGCGCCACTTTCAGAGAAGCAGGTTTTTCAGCTCGGTCGAGGGAGAAAGGAGGAAGACCAGTCGACTGTCCTGGGGTCGCCTGGTCCTGAGAGTAGAACCAGGTCGCCTGCCAGCCACGAACCGACTCCGGGAAAGTAATGGATGGAAAACAGCTCTTCCCCCTCGTCTGGATCGCCAAGCCCCCGCACAACTGGATCACCTGCGTCCTCTCGTCACTCGACTTGGCCTTCTTGACCGATTGAGAACGGCAGGTAAAGATGTGCTTGAAAAGTCCCCAATGGGGGCGGCAACCCAAGAAAGCATCACACATGGAAATGAAAGCGGCAAGGTATACAATGGAGTTGGGAGTAAAGTGGTGGAGCTGTGCTCCGAAGAAGTTCAAGAAGCTCCGGAAAAAAAGGATGGGGCGGCAGAGAAACCCTCGGTCGATGTGGGTGGCTAGGAGCATGCACTCACCATCGCAGGGTTGAGGTTCGATCTCTCTCCCCGGAAGACGCACAGCCTCGTGGGGAATGACTCCCCCCTCGACCATGTCGTCGAGATCCTCTTGCCGGATCACTGACGGCATCCAATCGCCCTGGATCCAGCCCTTGGGCAGAGCGGACCTTGATGAAGATCCGCCCCGAGCAGATCTTTTCCCCTTCCCCTGCGCCGCCGCCTTCTTCACGCGCTCCAGAGCGGAGGTCTTGCCCTTCGTCATCGTCGCCGGCGAAGTCTCGCATGGGCCTGCTGCGCTGGGGCGAGAACGGAGGTGGCGGAAGGACTTGCGAAGGGAGAGAGGAAGAAGAAAGGAGGAGAAGAGAGCGCACTGCTTGGAAACCCCGAGCCGGCGATTTATAAGGGGCCGCTCCCGAGTGGCTGACTGGTAGGCCCAAACTATCCAGTCAAATCCCGCAGCGGACGCGCGCGCAGTACGTGGCGAAAAAGGCGATGCGGGGATCGAGGAGCTTCCGCTTTATCGCTTCCGATTATTGCGGCCGCTCCCGTCCCGCGCGCTTCCCAAAATCCGAAATCCCACGACATCCGCGGGCTGCAGAACAACTTGTCTAAACGGAAGACCCCGCCCGCGCCGACGCTCGGTATGTCACAAATAAAGAAATTCACTCGACGAAAGGCCTGGAATGGATCAAGACGACTGAAAAAGGTTGGCAATGTCATCCGTGACGATTGACCCAAAACGAGGCGCTCACGTAGCCTAAAGAACCAGTCGGAAAGATCTCCAACTCTTTTCCCACTCTAACCTCGATCCATTCGGGGGCTAATGATGAAGCCATGTACCTAGGGTAGGGGCACGGACCTGTCCAAGGAGCCCTACCCTAGGACATCCCTAGGAGAAGTCACCTTTCAATCGACTTGAAGGTATCCCACTCGACGGATTCAAGACACTCGACCAGAAAGCTATCACTCGACCATGAAGCCAACCACTCGACCGCCAGGAGACCTATAGTCACTGCAGGCAAACGGTCAGCTGTTAAGTAGTCTTTATGGTCATTATAGCACTTTATTAGGGGCGTTACCAGTAACGCCCGACCTTAAATGTACCTGAAAACCCTGCATTACTGAGGGCAGGAGGGGGCCCGCGAACTCTATATAAGCCACCCCCTCCTCAAGATGAAGGGTTCACACCCCTGTTATTCACACGCCAGTAATCCAGTCGACCGCCTCCGGGCACTGAGACGTAGAGCTGTTACTTCCTCCGCGAAGGGCCTGAACTCGTACATCTTGGTGTGTTTACAACTTCCCAATAGCTGAGATCTAGCCTCTCCATACATACCCCCCTACATCACTGTCAGAGTTAGAACCACGACAATCACGTCACCCCGTACCTTTTGAAAACAAATAAGATAGAAATTCTATTTAGCTGATCTCCTTGCTCCTCTGTCTTTCTTTAGTGTGGGAGGCGAACACAACCTCTCTTCAGGTCATTGCTGCCGCTGATTTGTACAACGATCTGTCCACGGTATGTCGTGAACTCGTGATGATCTGTTCCATAAAACGGCGCAAGTTTGTGAAGCCGCTGCTGTCTTCTATAGTCGGAACCATCGAGCCTACAGGATCGGCGAGGCGAATCAACTATAGTACTCTCAATTTCCTTACCGCTGTGCGCTGGTAAGGTCATCACGTGATCAAGACTTTCATGCATGCCCTGGGGAATATTCTTCTGAGATCTCTTTTCCTCTCTTCCTAGGCTTGTGTGGCAATGAGAGTTTTAGTTGACGTCTCTTTCAGGATGGAGAGCTCTTGATCGGTTCCAGTTAAAGGATGGACTTCTTCTGCCTCAACTGATCCATCCATGATATTAATATTTATGGCTCCGACGTCCAGGTTTGGCATTGTCATGAGGCACTAGATATGGTTCAGCTATACTTTGCTTGATTAGTTGATTTTATTGTCTTATAGTGCTGGGTGCATTTCACTCCCAACCAATGCAAGATGGAGTAATTATAGCAAACCAAGATGGACTATTTAGGGGTAATTACAACACGTGCACTTCAAAAGTTATTTGAGCTGTCAGACTCCTATGTGAATCCCTAGGGCAGCTGAGATAAGGGGTGTGAGCACACCTGGGTGGTGCAGCCACACCGTTTCGATCCAAGATATATGCTTCCATGGAGATCAATATATTTTTCTAGGTCAGGACAAAGCTTTCATACCCATGTTATTTTTTGTATATTTTCCCTGAAGTTTTCCCTAGACGTTAAGGAGTTTAGAGTACCAGATTATCATTGATATAAATGTTCAGGAGTTTAGAATGCAGTTAAAGTTCCATGTGATCGGAATGACTGAATTTCAGTGAAAGATATGTTTGATTGGTGAGTTCAGAGTACCACATTTTGAGTCTCCATGCAGCACTAGCCCTTCGATCATCATGTGCCGCAAGAGCTACAACCGGACAGACAGATCGTCATGTGCCACGTCAGGTTCCCTTCTTTATCTGCTCCGTCTATTCGTTATCCATTGATAAGTCAAGGACTGAGCTAGTTCGTTGTCGCCCCCTTGCGGAGGCCGGTGTTTGGATGCCCCTTCTAGCGTTTTGGTACAACATTGCGCCGTTCTAGAAGAACCATGTCACACGAAGGTTGATATCTTCTTAGTCATACTTTCAGAAAAGGACATCTTCTTATTAGGGTTTTGCCACTGATGCATCCATCTCTGTTCCGAATACACGGCCTGCATAGCTCATGTGCCTATACATGGAGTCGTCCCAAGAATTCATCCAATCCACTGTGCACTTTCGTGAAGACTGATGGTGCTGAATCAATACATCAATCTGGCGCCTCAGGACCAACATGTAGCAATACTTTTAGTTTATTAATTTGTGCTGCAAATCCAGGGGAAAAGAGAAACTCGATCATGGTTTTCTACTTGATCAAATGTACACTTACTTTCTTCTTATTTTCTCCAATTTTCCATCAAAATGCATGTATTGCAGCACCACACAAGTTGACTAGTGAGCTACTTTGACTGATCACCTGAGTCATCCTATCTGCAGATATGTCGCACCTAGGTCCAGATTCGAGACCCATGTGTCCAGCCATAGTTACATACATAAACAAGAGGTACGCAACAATGGAAGCATGGATCAGCAACTAAGCATATGTCTTCAAGAAAAAAAAGTATATGTCAATGCCAGAGATTGCCAAGGTAAGAACGTAGTTGTTGAAGTCATACAAGATCCTTATCATTGGCTCTTAATTAGAACATCATACATATATGCTAGCAATCCATTTATTTCCATGCATCCTTTGATTCTTTCTCCTCGACCCCCTACCAACAAGATATGAACATTCATATGCGCAGCAGTCGGCACACAAAATCTTTGACTTATATGCTGCATGGCCAAGGACAAACATACTGCTTGGTGATGATCGATACAGGATGATGAAGTATGTGTTCACAATTTATTGTTTTGAATGTGCGCTAAGTAAGTAGAAGCATTTGCATGGTGAAAATATCCTCCCAAAATGCATGCCGATGACTATCAGTATGAAGGCAAGGACCAACAATTATTCAGAAAGGCCATGATTGAAGATGACGTCCAATTATGGAAGTTGGCCGACCTCAGAGGTACCAAGCTATAGTAGATTATTTTGCAATGGAGCTAGCACAATGCCAAAAAGAAGTGATTTTTCTTAGGAGATTAACATGGATGCCACCATGATGACCTTTTGTCCAATGTTTTCCCTTTTCGTATCTTCTTATTTTATTTTCAAGGAAGAAACAATCCTTTGTTTGTGGTCATCTTGACCACTTTGTATTGCTATCCAATCTGCAGGCTGTTCTTTTTCTGCCTGGCTATAATTAGGAGGTTCAGGATCCCGCTTCGCGCTGGCATATATGGTTGCAACAATTTGAACGAACCCAGCAAGCTGGTCATTCGTTGCGAGGACTATCGCTCTTTGGAAAGGAATCAAATCTCTTCTTATCCTTGAGGCTAGGAGGTTTCTTTTAGTTAATGTAAGAAATATTTTGCAAGAGAGGGAATAGCCCCATTAATACCAAAAAAAATCTGCCAGGAGAAGGAGATTACTGCGGTGATTAGAAGAGCCATTGATTACTCGCTCCTAGCCGGTGCAAGTTATACGACTGTTGTTCCAATAGACCAAAAATATTGCCTTGTAATATGTTCGTAAAATATGAAATAAAATTTGTTGGCACTTGATCCATGGCGCCTAGCTGGTGCATATTTCTTAGAAAGATAGTAGACATTCTTTATCAGTTGTTCTCCAACATATTGCAAATATTGCCATGTGATATGTTCGTGAAATGGGAGAAAAAAATGTCATCTAATAGTATGAGTGATGTGCTGTAGTACTATACTATACCTACTCATTAGATCATCTTTATACACACATTCGTATGTTAATATGTTTCGCAAGTGCATCTAATACATACCTTCTTTATCACATGTTTTTTGTCTTGATGTTTAACATAACCTCTCTAAGTTTTGGCCTTTTCTTATTTGCAATTGTTAAGTTGGGATGTCCTGTTAATTATTCGGCATTGATTCACTCATTTGATCGAGTAAGATGCATGATTTAGCAACTTATTTTTCTCTCAATTAAGTGGAAGGATATTAAGTGTCAAGCAAGATAATATATGTTTGTTCTTAATTATTTTTCTAGAATGAGTTATTTAAAAAAGTAAACAAACAAATTTTTATACTAGTATTTTAGACATTGAGACAGTCTTCAAGAGGCTATTTTAATGCGAGAACACAAATAAAGGAAGTTATAAGATTCCAGAAATACTTTACTGAACAAAATTATGCATATTTTTCACATTTCTATTCTAAATATTTAAAATAATTCCATAGGCATATCTTTAGAAATTGATTAAAGGCATTTGGATAACATCGCTGACTGTGATATGGAGGGACTATGTCATAAAGGACTAACACCGTTAGTTGTGTTACAATTCCGAGGGAGCATGTTAAAATTCCTAATGTCTCAAATGCTTTATATTCCAATGGTATGTGCCATCGTTGCAGTTGTGCACATCACATTACTATGTTCTACAATATAGTATTCTAAGATGATATTTGGCAACTAGCCCGTGCATCGCACGGGTTCACGACTAGTCTAATCCTAATTCTCCAAACCATCGCCCTCCGGTCCAGCGGTTCCAAATGGCGAAAGAGATCGAGATGCATGTTTTTAGCGTCCAACATGTCCTCATCGAAGGCTTGTTGAGCATAGTTTCCACATTCACCAACCACCCAAGGGTTTTTCAGAAGTGGATCAAAAATGTATCCAACTTCCTCCAAAAGGTGGAGATGAAGGTCATCGGTCTCGACGTAGAGTACACAGAGCGTGCCACTGGGAAGATCCAACACGCCGCCGTCCTTCAGCTGTGCCTCGAAAATGATGTTTTGGTGTCACTGCTGCAGGATGCTGCTAATGCGACACTATGATCAGAGACCGTTCGACGAAACTGTGTGTGATGCCATAATGCAAACGGTGGTGTAAAAAAACCGTCAAAAAGGTACAAAATGTTTGCGATGATGGATGCATCAAACACGATTTAGATTTTAGTTGCGTGTGCGATTGAGGGCATACAGTTTAGTTCAATTAACCATTTGCGATGAGGAGGAAGAAAAGAAACAGGCAGCCAGATGAAGGTGTGTGCGATGTACAACATACGGTTCACTCGGATGAACTGTTTGTGATTAGGCAACACAAAAGAAACGGTCAGCCAGATCAAAGGTGTGTACGATATACAGCATGCGGTACACTCGGATGAACTGTTTGTGTTGAAACATGAGAACATAAATGGTTCAAATGGACAAGATGTGTGTGATACGAGGCAAACAGGACTGTAATCGGAAATGTGTGCGAAGACCGATAATAACACAGACATTTACTGCTAAGAAGCCGTGTGTGTTGTGAGCAAACGATTGCTAGTATACAATTGTGAGTGATTGATGAAAACATCACCGACGGGTTCCATTGTTTAGTCCGTGTGCGATGTAATTTTGTTTGTCCACATAACATCTATGCTCTGCCTACAGAGCATCAACATATATACTTAAAAAGACAGCATTGCATAACCAAATTAAGCATACAATTACACAAGTGACTACACACATAACATTTCCACACACCAAAGAAAGAAATTACATGCATACTAAAGTAGGAGAAATGAGGATCTAGTCATCTACTTATTATTGCGACGACGCTTGCCATTGCTCTGCTTCCGGCTGGATCCCTGGCCGTTTTAGGGAAGGAGGCACTTCCTCATGTCAACGATCCGCCTGTACATGTCATAGCTCGTGTACGCCTCCTTGGCCGCTTCCACGACGTGAGCGTTCTCGAGTTTCTCCATCCAGGCCGAGTGCCAGGCATGCTTGTCCTTATTGCACGAATCCTTCATGCCTCTGTAGGAGGGGTCGATGATGGCCTCGGTGAGGTGAACCAATGAGTCCTTCTCATGCTCCTTGCTGCCCTAGATCTTGTATTGGCCCTGGATGTCGACAAGATTCTGGCAGGCGATGCCCGAATTCTCGAGTGCTTGTACATCGTTGGTGATGTCCACCGTAGCGAACATGTAGTGGGGGCTGTTGACAAACCTGACGAAATACTCGCAAGGCCTTGTGGCCAGGCAGTAGTGGTAAACGAGGACGTGGTTGCGCACGCACATCTGGGCGACGGCGACCTTGGGACGAGACCTGGCATAGCGCGGGTGTACTCGAGGTCGAACCAGACCACCTTGTACTTCTCTGCAGCAAGCAACAGCTCCATGATGTGGATGGAGTGCGCCACCCAGACTGGTTCGTTGGTGTACACCACCAAGAGGTCCATGAACCTTCTGTGGGTGTCCACCACGGCACGCATGGTGAACTCCTACTCGTCGTCGACAGCCGCTCGGAGCGCCATTGGAGCCGCGCAGGATACCCTCTAAGAATTTCTCATGGTGGGTGTCCTTCTTGCAGTGGTGGGGCGCGATCGAAAGGTTGAACAGACACAAGGATAGGTTAAATGGCCGCTGTAATAAATGGGGGCCGGCCGGCCTATAATCGTCACGTCTTGTCACGACGTTCATAGCGGAGGATCCCAGTGCACGCTTGATAGCACCGCACCACACGCGTGGGCTCGAAGAGGCGCCAAATGTATCGTCGGTGAGCCTGTTCCCGCGCTACCCCGCTGTTTACCGCACAAGGTTCCCGCCTGGCTAGTTTGGCCATGCGTCGGCTAGAAGAGGGACAAATCGTGGGCGTTTATTGGCAAAAAGCTTTATAAAAACAAAGTGTGTAGAATGACTTCGGTCATAAGTTTACCCTTGGGTGATGAGGTCAAAGTTACACAGAAGGGTGATGATGAACACTCGAGTGCGATAATTAATTCTGCGCTCTATAGTGCACACGGTGGAAGAAACCAACAGTGTGCAATAATGTCAAAGATCGCAGTCGAGTTAGCTATACAGATCGTGTGTTGTGAGATCGACAAGGCAAACTGATTTGAGAATGGTTAATAAAATCTAAGACCATTGCATATTAAGGTCAAAATAGTGCTAGCAATATACGAGTCTCATATGATGCCATTTCACCGATTGTACCACAATGGCTCAAAATGTTACAAGGTTCAAATTCCAGAGTTATATGGCTCAAATTCGAAGACTACAAGGTTCAAACTGATATTAGAAATGAAATTCAGCTCATCAGCTGCAAACACTCGTGCTGATCCGCTGAACATGGATATCAGAGAGGTTCAAACTAATATCACCGCTTCTAAGCCTGGCTTCGAAACATCACATTTTTTGCAAAGGGGTTAGCCACTGAGAAGTCATGTATGGGGTTGGCATGATGACTTCCGATTACTATGTCATCTGAAGTTCCAAAATGAAATTCAGTATTTTTGGAGCATACCCCATTCTACCACAAGCACCGGCACTGATCAACAAACCATTCATTTTTGCTAAATAAATGTAGGGCAAACCTCATTTCCTTCAGCGCCCTTGCTCTGAGAACAAAGAACCTGGCGAATATAATCTCTGGTAAGGTCCCTCGGTAGGAGTTCAAAGTAATTTCTGACAGATGCAGATCTAGGCATTCGACGTGATTGTTATATTGTATCACAGTATCCACCATTGGGCCTAATCTTATTTGCAAAAGAAGAAAACGTGTTACTGCCTACATGCAGTTTTGAGCATTACTACGGCCTAGCTATTTGGTTTGTAGGATTTGTAAAATGCACTAATATGCCATCTTCGATCTGACATGATTAACATGGGCATTTGATTACACTCTATAAAAACGTAGCCTTCTTCACAATAGGATGGAGTGGATGAAAAGTTCCCTAAGAAAAATAGTACATATGAATCCAAAGGAGAAATGCTTATTGATTGTAACCATATGGATCAAGCAACCAATATGGGGGGACATGTATGTACTGAAATCGTCCAAAAGAACCTTCAGAAATCATAGTACATTGTCATTGTAAACATGGAAAACGGTGTCACAAATTGAACTCCCTTATGGTTAACATTTAACAGGAAAGGAACATCACCTTGATATATAGATTCTCCAGGCACGGAGAGCATCTCAGGAAACTGACAACTTGCTCCAGGTCGGGCCTGATAGATTCTAGTGCCAAGACCTTCATTGTGCGCAGTTTAGGGGTCAAGCTTGCCGGAATCATTTTTTGAATGACAGACGAACAAACATCTTCAAAATTAGAAATAATGTTAATTTGTAGAAGGAGAGGTAGAAGGCGGTTGTTATACCTGAACGGGTGTGGATCAAATAACAAGTTCGGAGCATTTGTCAGACGAGTATCCCACCACTGTAAATTTTGACGCAGAAATGACATTGATTCTTGTTGGACCTTCTTGATCAACTACAAGTAATCTCTCAAGTGCAGGTGTGTCCTGAATGACCATACCGTGGTACACATCTTGTGATGTCTTCCTGCCGCACCAGCAACACATATAAATAGTCCGGAGAGTCGTGGAGGTGATGTGGGAGGTACTCAACCAATTGACCGCCTGAAGACGAAGGTACTCGAGTGCAGTACTGCCACGGAGCAGGCGCTCCATGTCACTCTTTGAGAGGCAGACGGCGATGAGCTCGAGTTGCTTCAGTCGTAGTAGAATAAGAGCGGGGGATCAGAACCAGTCATCAAGCTTGGCTCGGTCCTTGCCGTTGGAACGGAACTTGTCCATTCTAAAGCCTTTGAGGATCCTGGAGAACGCATCCAATCTTTTGTGATAGCCATGGCAGAGCTCGTGGGTGTCGATGAGGTCGAGAGGGATGGAATTCTATAAGGGGCGCCACCACCGGGGAAGGAGGGTTGTCCGCGCCTTATATTCCCATGGGAGGAGGGAGATGATGACTCTCAACATATCATCAGGGAGGCTGCTGATTAAGTCTAGGCCTGCTGGAGTCACTTGCGGTTCTAGCTCGCCCCACCTCTGCTTGTTGGTAGCCCCGTTCTCCACATCCGAAGTCTCCTTGTCAGCGGCACTTTCTGATAGAAAAGGGAGTACAGGGAATATTTAGTTAAAATAGGGCAATAGAAAAGTGTATTGGTAACTAGAAGTTATTAGGTAGGAATATAGTAAGAAAAGGGAATAACAATTGGTTTCTTAAATATTACACAATTCATTTGACATTGCAGGGTAAGTCAACACATGCAGATAGTTGAAAAGAAAACTTACTTCGAACAAAGTCTGGACGGATGATTTTGTCGGGGAAGTTGGCATATAACTCATGACCAGGCCCTTTTATGTGCAGTGCAATTTTAGTTCCAGCTTTCTGTACGTAAAACTTTGCAATTTCATTCCAAAATCCAGTGTCAAAATAGGAGTCACCACGTTCATCAAGTCTTACAGTAGCAACGATTGTAAATCCATGGTTTGTGTATAGTATGACATTTGTGGAGCCTTGATCTATGTAAAGGGAAAAATTGTGCACTACATAATTTCTTGCATAGTGAGGGATGTTCTGTAGAAAATGGTAGGATTGTTAAAGAAAATATGGTAACATGCAAATATGGGCCCAAATTGAAAGAACTGTGCAGTAGTTGAAATCGAAGGACAAAAATCTATAATTAAATAGATAGGGTAAACATGATGTCATGGAAAAATGAGAGTAATCGAAAGAACAATACATAATTAATTTGCCTAATATAGAAAGCAGAGGGAAAAATCCCCTTTGACGTATATGGTGCATGTGGCACCTTTTATCCAAATCTAGAAATATTTAGAATATGTGAAGGAAAGTAGGCCATGCCAACCGATTTAGGGTGAGATTGAACATACCGCGTGCGTGCTCAAGTTATCTGTTACAGAGAGATGGAATCTCTGGCGGCAGTTGCAAAGTCCTGAAGTGTCTGCGCACTGTACATTCTATGAATGAAAGAAAACCCTCAAATCAGCTCGAATAAAAATGAATTCACGGCGATTTCCACCAGGTGATTATAGGAGGCAGATAAACTGGGATAAGAGAAGAGATAATATCTTGTTAAAGTAGTTACCTTGTCATCCATGAGAAAGAACCCTTAGTACGGCAGATTCCCCAACCGAGCGGAGCTGGGTCGACCGCGAGAAGCATCGAGAAAGTCGATGGCCATAGGCGGCGGCAAGCGGAAGTGGCGAAATGCGATAGGCATCGAGCTAAGTGTTTACCGCTGCAATAGGCAGTGCCATGGCATAGACGCGGAGGAGCTTGAGCAGGTGTGAATGGGAACGTACCAGAGGGGCCGAGGGGGTGGCGGGCGGGGTGAGGGTTTTTGTGACTTGGGGATGGTGAGGGTTTTATTTTTCCATTTTTTGAATTGGGAGGTGAGGGCATTCTGTCCCACAAAGAATTTTAGGGGCGACGGTTTGCTAGAGCGAACCATGTGTGATTGACGCAGCTGGCAAAATGAAAGTCATTGCACATGGTTCCAATTTTGGGAACCATGTGTGATTGACGTACTACCTCTATCCTGGTTTGTTGGTCCCTATTGTAATTTTTACCAAAACTTGGAGAAATAGTTAACATACTTAGACATAGATAACAAGCGTACACGTAGATAAGCATAGTTCAACCATAAGTAGTACATAGTTCAACAGTATTAAGCATACTCAAGTGTAATATATAGTTCCATCCATCCCACATCTCATCTCACAGGCTGGCATGATCCTGAAGCTTCTCCAGGTACTCGATGTACATGCTGTGCGCCACCCTACTAGAATATTTCTGCTTGAAGGAGCCAACGACCCGTCCTCTTGCATGCGCCAGAACACTTAGATACGCGTCATGAAGCTTCTGGTTGCAAAATGGGCATCCATAGCCGCCGTTCCAGGTCCTAATATGCTTGTTATGCATTCCTTCGAACGGTACACTCCCTCACTAGCTTATCGGCGACAAGCCTATATATTCATGGGCTCGTGTGGGCATCCATGATCACCTAACCAACAACAAGATAGGTTACCATGGCGGATTCTTCATTTGGTTCATGTTATCCTATTATAGGTCATGGTGAGATTCAGACCTAATTAAGTTTGAGCGTATATACTATGCACACATACATGCATGAATCCCCGTCGTTGGCTTGAAGTGTGGTGTAACATACATATGCATCGTCAACCTAACCCTCACACAGTCTGGGGATTTCTAGTTTGAAATCACGGTGCCACATCTAAGTTATTCCATTGTTACTCAAAAACACACCTCTCCATACATATGTTCGGGCCACACGTATGCAGTGGTTGTCTTCGGGGACTAGCAACTTGCGTGATTATTGGCGAGCTGGCCCATCTCCGGGGTCGCATGGACGGCCATCACTTTGACCAACAACAAGAGAGAGGTTGTACTACCAAGGTGGATCTTTCTTTGTCTGTTTTATGATCCATCTTGGTGAGATATATGCCTCTCTGGCCCGCCGACTGAAAGTGTGTGTGTGTGGGCGGGGGGGTGGGGTTGCTACTTCGCACTTTGCTAGGTGAACCTCGGTTGGGGGAGGGCATTTATTCATAGCTTAGGATTCCCTTCGTGGCGACACGAGGGGGGTGGGGGCTGCTAGCTACTTCGCACTTCGCTAGGTGAACCTCGGTCCGGGGAGGGGGCATGCATTCATAGCTTAGGATTCCCTTCGTGCCGACACGAGGGGGGCTGCTAGCTACTTCGCACTTTGCTAGGTGAACATCGGTCGGGGGGGCATGCATTCATAGCTTAGGATTCCCTTTGTGCCGACACAAGGGAGGGTCGCTGCTAGCTACTCCGCACTTTGTTAGGGTGAACCTCGGTTGTGGGGGCATGCATTCATAGCTTAGGATTCCCATCGTGCCGACACGAGGGAGGGGGGCTGCTAGCTACTTCGCACTTTGCTAGGTGAACCTCGGTTGGGGGGCATGCATTCATAGCTTAGGAATCCCTTCGTGCTGACACGTGGGACGGGGGGGGGGAGGGGGGGGGGCTCCTAGCTACTTCGCACTTTGCTATGTGAACCTTGGTTGGGCGGGGCATGCATTCATAGCTTAGGATTCCCTTCATGCCGACACGAGGGAGGGGGCTGCTAGCTACTTCGCACTTTGCTAGGGTGAACCTCGGTTGGGGGGCATGCATTCATAGCTTAGGATTCCCTTCGTGCCGACACGAGGGAGGGGGGGCTGCTAGCTACTTCATACTTTCCTAGGTGAATGAACCTCGGTTTGGGGGATGCATTCATAGCTAAGGATTCCCTTCGTGCCGACAAGAGGGAGGAGGGGGGCTGCTAGCTACTTCGCACTTTGCTAGGTGAACCTCGGTTGGGGGGGAGGGGGCATGCATTCATAGCTTAGGATTCCCTTCGTGCCGACACGAGGGTGGGGGGGGAGCAATAGAGTGTGCTTTACGAGGGAGGTTCCACATCGAAGATGCATTTGGTATTTGAAAATCAAACCACCCTTTTCATACATAAATTTGGTCCTCATGCATGTGGCACCTTTTGTCCAAATGTAGCAATATTTAGAATATGTTAAGAAATGTAGGCCATGCGAACCGATTTAGGGTGAGATTGAACATATCGCGCACGTGCTCAAGTTATCTGGTACGGAGAGATGGAATCTCTGGCGGCGGTCGCAAAGTCCTGAAGTGTCCGCGCACTATACATTCTATGAATGAAAGAAAACCCTCAAATCAGCTCAAACAAAAATGAATTCACAACTATTTCCACCGGGTGATTAAATGAGGCAGATGAACCGGGATAAGAGATGAGATAATATCTCATTAAACTAGTTACCTTGACGTCCATGAGAAAAAACCCTTAGTACGGTAGATTCCCCAACCGAGCAAAACTGGGTTGATCACGAGCAGCATCGAGAAAGTCGATGGTCATAAGCGGCGGCAAGCGGAAGTGGTGAAATGCAGTGGGCTTTGCCGGCATCCTGGCGGCGGCGATAGGCGGCGAGCTAAGTGTTTACCGCTGCGATAGGCGGTGCCATGGCATAGATGCGGAGGAGCTTGTGTAAGTGTGAATGGGGAACGTACTGGAGGGGCCGAGGGGGTGGCGGGTGGTGTCGGTGTCAAAACCGGCGGATCTCGGGTAGGGGGTCCCGAACTGTGCGTCTAGGTCGGATGGTAACAGGAGGCAGGGGACATGATGTTTTACCCAGGTTCGGGCCCTCTTGATGGAGGTAAAACCCTACGTCCTGCTTGATTAATATTGATGATATGGGTAGTACAAGAGTAGATCTACCACGAGATCAAGGAGGCTAAACCCTAGAAGCTAGCCCATGGTATGATTGTTGTTCGTCCTACGGACTAAAACTCTCCGGTTTATATAGACACCGGAGAGGGCTAGGGTTACACAGAGTCGGTTACAATGGTAGGAGATCTACATATCCGTATCGCCAAGCTTGCCTTCCACGCCAAGGAAAGTCCCTTCCGGACACGGGACGAAGTCTTCAATCTTGTATCTTCATAGTCCAGGAGTCCGGCCGAAGGTATAGTCCGGCTATCTGGACACCCCCTAATCCAGGACTCCCTCAATAGCCCCTGAACCAGGCTGTCGGATTTCGGGTTCCAGTAGAATCTTGAGGTTCGAACACTGGGGTGGCGCGGAGATTTCGCCTTCTACCTACCTGCACCCCTCCGCCTTGCTAAGATCTAAGCTATGGAAAGAACAGCACAAGAGACACAGGGTTTATACTGGTTCGGGCCACCGTTGTGGTGTAAAACCCTACTCCAGTGTGTGGTGTGGTGGATTGCCTCTTGGGCTGATGATGATGAGCAATACAAGGAAGAACAGCCTCGCGAGGGTCTGTTCTTGGCTGGGGCGACGAACTGCTAGGAGGTGTTCAGTCACCCTTCTCTCTCTCTCTCTTCTCTATTGCGATCCGATTTTTCCCCTACCCTGTGGGTGGCTAGTCCTATTTATAGGCAAAGGCCCTGGGCCTCTTTCCAAATATTGAGCGGGAAGGGCGCCAACAATTGGCCACTTTGAAGGGGAACATCTGGTACACTTATCCTGACTAAAGTTGGTCCTCGCCTGCCAAAGGCTCTGGTGGTGACGCTGGCTTGGGCTCCACAATAACTTCCTCCCTCCGTTGGACCGGTCTTGGTCTCGTTGCACCGAAACGGGTGCCTTTGCTTGATGCTCTCGCATGCGCTTGCTCCCTTTGCACCAAAGAGGAAAGAAGGACACTTCGCGGGCTGGCGCCCGCCTGGCACCCTTGGTCGTCATGGCTTGCGTCACGGGCACCTCTTGAGGTACCCCGCCTTGATCTCTTCGCCTCCTCGCGAGCCAGCCTGATGAGGCCGTGCCTGAGGAACCTCTGTGTCGTCCGCCCTGCCAGGCTTGGCCCCTCGCGAGGGTCTTGGGTTTGTGTTGATGAAGATGGGCTGCGCTGGGCCCCCTTTTGAGCCATGCCGCAGGCCGCAGGCAGGCAAGTCTGGGGACCCCCGTTCCCAGAACGCCGACAGTAGCCCTCGGGCCCAAGGCGCGCCCGGACTTGGCCGTGCAGGGAGGCGAAAGGGCAAGAGTGAAGCGCCGCGGGCCCTAACAGCCTGCAGCCCTGGGCGTCGCATGGCGGTTGATTGGACGTGAGCGCCTCAGCAACCGCGCGAGTTGATAAAGGAGCGGCATCTGCCTAGGCTTTGCTTTTTTCTTTCTCCGGTTGCTGCTCAGATCCCCTTTCTTGCGCCTCTCCTTCCTTCCTCCAAAATTTCTAGATCTACTCCGACCGCGTGACCTAGGAAGCCATGGCGCCTCGTCAGTCCCCGGTCGGAGCTTGGTACTCGTCTGCCCTGGACTCGCCGAACGTGTCGGAGGCGAGCCTCGCCCGGTTGCGCCGGATGGCGGCGGCGCAGGGCATCGACGGGGGGAAGGTGTTCAAGGCCGGCTCCGCCACCCCTGAGGGCCAAGGGATCACCTTCTATCCGTTCTTTGTAAGCGCCATTGTTGCTAGCCTGGTGCCTCCCTTCTCCGAGTTCTTCTTCTCTGTCCTCCGCCATTATAAGATACAGGCGTTGCATCTCCACCCCAACTCCGTCCTTCTCCTGGCAATCTTCGCCTATTACTGCGAGGCTCACGTAGGGTGCAGCCCTCAGTGGCCTTGCTGCGCCACTATTTCTACCTCCGGACCTCTCGCGGTCCTGCTTCCGTGTGCGCGAGCTTCATCGCGTACGGTGGCGCCATTGCCATTTCGAACCTCGGGAAAAGGATTGAGGGCTTCAGGAGCAAGTGGGTCTTGGCAGATGCTGGGCGCATCCACCCTCGGCTGATCTTACCCACGGAGCAACCCAAGAGCTCCAGCGATTGGGGTCGAGCGGAGCTCGCGGACCCCCGCACGAAGCTGGCGTTGGAGAAGATGGGCGCGGATCTGAGGCCGGCCAACATGGCAGCGGCGAAGCTGACCGACGCGTCGCTGCTGAGGGAATTCCTGGAGCACCAGCTGGCTCCGCTTCGGCAGTACTCACTTCCGATGTGGAGGCTCCATCCGAGCCCCGTGGCCTTGGCCGGCGAAGATCTGGCTACGGTCCTCCAATCTCTGGTCGGGGGCGATGTGGCGAGGTTGGAGGGTGCTCCTATGCCCTTGTTCCTCCGCGACGACTGGGAGTAGGTAGTGGAGTCCATGCCCATCTTCAATGGGGACGGGCCCGTGCCCATGGAAACTCCCGGGGAATCGGTGGACGTGTCCTCTGACGACTCCAGCGAAGAGGAGGAAGGAGGGGAGCGGGAAAAAGGGGCTGACGCCGAGGCGACTGATGGAGAGTCGAGGGCTCCCCTCCCCCGGCGCAAGTCCCGCGTTCTCCGCCTCTCTCGGAGCGATGATGACGCGGATGATGACGAGCAGGACGCGGGAGCTTGCCCCCGATCCCGAAGAAGAACAGGACCGGGCTGATCTCCCGCGGGTCTGTCCCGGCCCCGAAGCGGACCGCAGACGCGCCATCCGCTTCCAAGCTTCGCGAGGTTGACCCTTCCAGTCGGCTTTCGGGCTTCAAATTTGGCCGGAGGCAGCTTGAGCTCACTGGCGATGACCCATAAGTGCTTGATTCTTGTCTTTATTTCTTGTTCTGCTTCTGAGGCTTGACGTCTGCATCTCTTGGATAAGCTGGCGCCCGTAGCAAAGAAGCCGAAGGGAGCTCTTGAGGTTCCATCCGTGGCAGCGCCTCTGCCCGCGAAGGAAGGTGACCGCGACGCACGGGCTTCTCCTGCCCGGTTGTCCTCGCGAGGCCTGGCTGAGCCGGCTGGGGCGAGCTCAGCTCCCATGGCCCAAGTGACTCCCGAGGTGCCTTTGCCTGCTGCCGCCACTTCAGCCATTGGGGCGCAGCAAGTTCCGCCTCAGGATGCTGTGGTCGCGTTGCCGCCTTCTCCTCCTACTCCACCGACTACTGTCTCTCCGACTCCTCCTGCCGTCTTGGATCGTGCTGCTGCTGAGCTGGACCGGCTGCGGCAGGATCTTCTTGGCGCCGACCCTCGCTTGGTGGCCGGGCGCTTGGAGCTGGCTTCAGGATGGATTCGCTCTGACGCTTCGATTCGGGCGGCATTGGTCCAGGCCTCGACGGCTTGCGATGAGGAGAGGCAGGCCGTCCTTGAGGCGAAGGCTGCTCGTGACGCAGCCCTGGGGGAGGTGGTCGATGTCCGTGGTCGCTGCAAGGCGCTGGAGGACGAGCTGCAAGGCCTGCGGGACCAGCTCGCGAAAGAGGCCCGACTTCGCCAAGAGCAGGAAGAAGGCATGAAGGCTCGTGAGGCGGCCGTCAAGGAGAGGGAGGTCAAGCTCAGGAGGCGCCGTGACCGCCTAGGCGCGCTGGAGCAGGAGTTGGGGGCGAGGAAGGTCGAGCTGGACGACAAGGCCCAGGTTCTTGCCGAGGACCACGTGGCCTTCGCGGAGATGGAGGCGAAGGCTCGCTCCTCGCTGAGGTCACTTTACGACAGCGGCCTGGAGAGCCCGCTGGCTGGCGCCGAGGATGGCCCCACCAAGCTGCTTCCCTTCCTGGTTTGCGCTCTTGAACATGTCGCCCTTGGCCTTGGCCCCACGGCCGAGGCCGAGGCGCGTGTCCTGTCTTCTGCAGCGCTGACGTGGGTCCTCACCCACATCTACCTTCGCGATCCCGGCATCGACCTCGACAGCCTGCTGGAGCCAGTAAGCGGCAAGCGTGCCGCTGCCGCTGCCGAGGCTGTGAAGGGTCGCGCGGAGGCTCTGCTGGGGAAGTTCCGGGCCTTCAGCACCAAGCTGAAGCAAGGCACTGCCGACCCTGCTGCTCCGTGAGGCGAACCCACTCCGCGCTGCTCCATCGCCGACAAGTGACTCCGTTGTGGCTCCTGTCCTGCCTTTAATTCCTGCACATGTATCATGCCTCGGGGAGGCGTTTAAACTTGCGTTTGGCATTGAGATAACAGTGTGGACTATAATATTTGCTTTTGAATTCCTTGAAATTTACGCTTTTCCTTCCTACTTGCTTATGTTCTACGCCGGCAGAGCCCGGCCCCGCGCATTCCTCAGCCGCCGTTAGCCCCGACCGGAAACCAGGACAGGACCAAGGAGTGAGGGGCTACGTGACAAGTTAGGCTCCTGAGTCGCGATGCTCAGGAGTCCCCCTTGGCGCACGAACAGCAAGTAGGGAGGTGTGATGTGGGTGGATCTACCGTTCTACATCTGCAGAGCCCGGCCGCGCGCATACCTCAACCGCCGTTAGCCTTTCGGAACTAAGGAGTGAGTGGCTACGTGACCAGTTAGGCTCCTGAGTCGTGATGCTCAGGAGTCCCCCTTGACGCTCAAACGGCCTTCGTACCTTGGCTCCGCTCGGGGAGAGACGCGCGACGAACCAGGCCCGGGGGGGCCTGGCTGGGTGGCGTGCGTCTGGGCGTGACCTACGCGCAGCCCCCGTGCCCAGCCCCCTCACGCGGCACTCCCGAGGGGAGGCGTTACGATGAGGCTAGACACTGAGCTCTGGGCTCCCTGAGGTTTATGCATCCCGGGGGCCGCCCTCAGTTGTTTATCACCAGCGCGGAGCATAGCGCTTCCGTATGTGTACGGGCATAGCCGCTCCTCGGTAGTGTCGTCAGCCAGCGCGGATCATGGTGCTTCCACTGGTACGTGGGAGGGGGCTCCCCTCCGGGAGGAGCCCCCGGGGCGTGTACAGCCCCGCCCTGACACGTGGCTGGCATGGTAGGGCCTGGCGAGGTGTATCTGGGCACCCGTGAGCCAGCGCGGGACTCACGGGGCCATACCTCTATGCGGGTTGCGCCTGGCACTGGGCCTTATCTTGTGATGTGTCCCTGCAAATTTGGTTAGATGCCGGCACTCTACGTCCTCGGGTCCCGGCCCTCGAGCTGGTCTCAGCCGTCGCTGGTATGCCAGGTCGTGATGCCGTGGACAAGGCCAGAGGGTGAGGGCTGGAGAGCCAGTAAGAGCCCTGAGTTGCGATGCTCAGGTACCCCCCCTTTAACGTGCAAGTGGTCGGCATGGAGAAGAAGAGGTGCCATGGACAGGCATCAAATAATCAAGCATGGTGGGTCGAACGCATAGCCAGAAATAAACACAAAAGGGATACATGCCGCTGGGTCTGGCCCGAGCGACTTGGGGGATGATGCAGCTCGAGGGGCGCCCCCAACAAGGTAAGCTAACAACATGAAATAAAAGGGATACATGCCGCAGGGACGGACCCACGCGGCCTGGGAATAATGCAGCCCTAGGGGGCGCTCCCAGCTGGAAATGAGACTTGAAAGATGTCACCTGATGATGTTGAGGATGAAGGAGTGTTGGTGTAGCAGACTCGGTGGGCTGTGGAAGCCGATCCTCATGAGCCCCCAGGCCCAAGGGCCTCGGGAGGCTCTGGAGGCACTGATGGCTCCTCGCGGACCATCTCCATCTCCGCCATGGCTGCGGAACGCCTGGCCTCTTGAGCCTCCATGATACCCCTCGTGAGGCGCTGGTACGTGGCAGCCGCATTCGGCAAGCCGTAAGGCATGCGAATGTAGCCGTGGGGTGGACCTTCGCAATGCCCCACTCGCGAGGGCCAGAGGCGCTTCAGAGAGGCGACTCGATTGAGCCCTGGTATGTCGATGCAGACGCTCAGCCCACCATCCTCGCCTGGATGGGGAGCCACAGCTGGTAGGCGGCGGCCTCCTTTCATGACTCTTGACTCCTGTAGCTCCTGAATGGCCTTGCTGACGAACTCGTGAGGGTCTGGCTCTCCTTGCCTTACTCCTTCTTAAGGGAAACCTACTTCGAAACACGCCTCCATGTGGTGCCCAAGCGCCTCCCTCTTGACCTTAGCCAGGTCGGTGGCCCTCCAGGGGAGAGCTCCCGAGCCCTGCCTGAGGAGGGCGCCGGGCGCGCTTTCCTATGCGATGGAAGGAGGTTCCCCCTGGGCAGGCGCGGTCCCTGAGGGGCCTGCCTCCTGAGGGGCCGGGCCGGACGATGTCTTCTTCTTCTTGGGGGCGGTCTCGGGAAGCCTCCTGCTTCCGCGATCCGGGTCTTCCAGTGATGCGGCCTGAAAGGCTTGTTCCACGGAACACACCGCGTCCTTCTCTTCACAGGGCACCGTGATGACTCCGGCACTTCCTGGCATCTTGAGGACGTTGTAGCCGTGGTGAGTTACGGCCATGAACTTGGCCAGCGCTGGGTACCCAAGGATGGCGTTGTACGGCAGGCGAATGTGGGCGACGTCGAAGTCGATGAGCTCGGTGCGATAGTTGTCGCGTGCCCCGAAGGTGACAGGGAGGCGGACCTGCCCAATTGGGACCATGGAGCCGTGGGTGACTCCGGAGAAAGGCTTGGTTGGCTGAAGCTGGTTGTAGGGCACTTGGAGATTGTTGAATGTTTCCACGGACAGGACGTTGAGCCCTGCCCCGCCATCGATGAGGGTCCTGGTGACCACCACATTGCTGATGATTGGGGAACAAAGCATCGGGAGGACTCCGGCTGTGGCCGCACACTTGAGCTGATCTGCTGAGCTGAACATGATGGCGCACGCCGACCACCTGAGAGGGCGCATGGCTTCGAGCTTGGGGAGGACTGCATTCACTTCGCAGGCGAACTGCTTGAAGATGCGTTGAGAGGCTGGGGCTTGAGCCCCGCCCAGGATGCAGGCGATCGCGCGCGGCTCCTGGAAGCCCCCAGCCCCCTCGTCCTGATGGCGGTCCTCGTTTCTCCTTGGCTGCGGCGGCAGCGGAGGGAGGCCTGCGTTGCCTTGCGGGCGATCCTCGCATGGCTGATCCCTCCAGTCTCCCTCGCGAGGCGAGTCTTGCCAGCGATCCTCGCGAGGTTGATCGCACCACCCTTGGCGCGGGCAGCGGTCTTCCTAGTGTCCTGCGTTCCTTCCTCCTCCTCGACCGTAGCCCCGCTCACCGCGGTTGGGGCAACGGCCGATCCTTCCTTCTCACACGGCTCAGAGCTCTTAACATTCGTTGGTGTTGTGGGTGTGGAGGTCGTGGTACACACAGTACCGACTGCCCTTGGAAGATTCGGGCTGATCTCTGCCCCGCTTGGTGTCTGGTTCTGCCGCAAGCACGGCAGCCCCCTTGCGCTTCACATCCTTGGCCTTGGGCTTCTTCTCTTCTGGGTCTGCGGCAGGCAGCTCGAGGAGGGAGAGACGCCCTTCTTCAGCCCTGGCGCACTTGGTTGCCAAGTTGAACAACTCCAAGGAAGTGCACAGGTCTTCATGCATCGCCAGCTCCTCCTTCATCTTGACATCGCGCATGCCGTCGGAGAAGGCTGAGATGATGGCCTCCTCGGTCACCTTGGGAATCTTGAGGCGTGCGTTGTTGAAGCGTTGGATGTACTTCTGCAGGGTCTCTCCGGGTTGTTGCTTGATGCGGCGCATGTCGCTCACGGCGGGTGGCCGGTCGCGAGTACCTTGGAAGTTGGCGATGAAGCGGGTGCGCATCTCGTCCCAGGAGGAGATCGTGCCTGGAGCCAGGTTCAGGAGCCAGGTGCGGGCCCCGTCCTTGAGCGCCATGGGAAACCAGTTCGCCATGACCTTCTCGTCTTCGTTGGCAGCTTCGATGCCCAGCTCATAGAGCTGGAGGAACTCCGCAGGGTCGGCCGTGCCGTCGTAACGAGGAGGCAGGTCTGGCTTGAACTTGCTGGGCCACGTGACGCTGCGTAGCTCGGTGGTGAGGGCGCGGCAGCCTGCTGTGGCCACGGGAGGCCTTGGGTGACGGAGAGCTTGGTCTTGCATGTACCCACGTGCTGCAGCTTGGAGCAGCGCAGGGTCTTGACGTGCGGGAGCAGGAGCATGGTCGCGGCGTTCTGGAGCAGGGAGCGCCCGGGCAGCTTCTTGCGGGCGAGGGACTTCTTGGCAGCTCTGCTCTTGCCGCGCTGGCACCTGACGGAGCGGGTTCCGCCCAGGGGCCACGTGCCTTGGAGCCATGGCGCCTTCTTGAGGAGGAGGCGGCTGGGGCACCCCCGGAGCTTCGTCACCCGCGCGGGGCGGGGTGCGGTGCAGCAGAATGGACGGAGCAGGAGAGCCCCCTGCGGCGCGGACGAGCTCGGCGACGCGGTCGAGCCATTCTTCGTAGACGTCGTCGACGGGACGGTAGCGCAGGAGCTCGTTTGCCGCGATGAGCGCGGCTCGAGCCTCCATGGGTGCACGGAGTGCGCGGGACAAAGAACCAGCCGGGGTGAGCGAGGGAGTAGCAGTGCGGCCGTCTTGCCGCATGGACGGATGCTGAGACGATGCTTGCTGCTCGTCCCCCCCCCCCCCCGGCCGGTGGCGGCGTTGACGGAAGGTGACTGTGACGCCCCCGATTCAATCGTACACTAGTCATACACGCAAACGTGTACGATCAAGATCAGGGACTCCCGGGAAGATATCACAACACAACTCTACAAATAAAATAAGTCATACAAGCATCATATTACAAGCCAGGGGCCTCGAAGGCTCGAATACAAGAGCTCGATCATAGACGAGTCAGCGGAAGCAACAATATCTGAGTACAGACATAAGTTAAACAAGTTTTCCTTAAGAAGGCTAGCACGAACGGGGATACAGATCGAAAGAGGCGCAGGCCTCCTGCCTGGGATCCTCCTAACTACTCCTGGTCGTCGTCAGCGGGCATCACGTAGTAGTAGGCACCTCCGGTGTAGTAGGAGTCATCGTCGACGGTGGCGTCTACTACACCGGAGGTGCCTACTACTACGTGATGGCCGCTGACGATGACCAGGAGTAGTTAGGAGGATCCCAGGCAGGAGGCCTGTGCCTCTTTCGATCTGTATCCCAGTTTGTGCTAGCCTTCTTAAGGCAAACTTGTTTAACTTATGTCTGTACTCAGATATTGTTGCTTCCGCTGACTCGTCTATGATCGAGCTCTTGTATTCGAGCCTTCGAGGCCCCTGGCTTGTAATATGATGCTTGTATGACTTATTTTATTTGTAGAGTTGTGTTGTGATATCTTCCCGTGAGTCCCTGATCTTGATCGTACACGTTTGCGTGTATGATTAGTGTATGATTGAATCGGGGGCGTCACAAGTTGGTATCAGAGCCGACTGCCTGTAGGAATCCCCTTTCCAACTCCTTGGCCGAAGTTGAGTCTAGTCGATGAAAACTGTTTTTCTAACATGGCTGTGTGCCTTACGGGCCCATGTCGCCATCGGGTGGTACTAGGATCTTTTACTCCTCGACCTTTACTATGGGACTGTGAACTCTCTTCTACTCGGGTTAAACGAATTTACTAACTCTGACACTAGGATCCCGTTACGACATTCACCCCAAAGTTGGATAAGCCCTAGTTATTCTTTAGAATTGTATTTGAACATTATCCACATTGTCATTTGACTCCTGTGAAAACATCTGTGTTTTCAGATGGAACCCACGAGGCAGGTCGTGCGCCACACGACGGCCATTGGTGCCTCAGGATCACCTGCTGTGTTGGCTGAGATGATGACCTATCTGGGTTATCGCTGGCACCCTGAGTACACCGTCTATGAGGAGTATCAGGACTTCAACCAGAAGCAGTACCATGCCATCGTCCACCTCTACTCTCGAGAGTATGACTCCACTACCGTGCTGCACACTGCTCATGGTGTTGGAGTGACTATCGATATGGCGGTCCACGATGCTGCTTATGCTGCTCTGACACGTCTCCTTGGCGAGTATCAGGAGTTGGACACCTCCCCCTTCAGGCACATTGCTATCGCATCCGATGTTGGTGCGGAGGGATACTACACTGCTGCCTACTCCACTGTCACCCGAGAGCCATTCTACCATCAGAACCTGGTTCTGCATGCTAATGGGCTAGATAGAGCTAACCAAGCTCTTCGCCACGAGTTGTACACCACCCGTCAGCACCTGTATCGTGCTCTGACGCTGTTGCACCCCTCTGTTCGCTCTGGTGATCTATCGCGTTCTGTGATCTACCCTGCCCGGACCGTGATGCCCCAGGGCGTCGGCTGGCCAGATGTGGGAGGCTACTCTCCTGCATTGGGCCCTCTCCTGCCACCTGCGCATCGGGTTCCGCACCAGAGTATCCGCGGACCCCAGGCTACTCGCGTGGAGGTCTTCCCTTCGCGTCACTACCAGCTGTCGGGCTACACCTACCTCCGTAGTACCGCATGGGACTGACGTAGACTTGCTTATTAGTGTCAGATGCATTCGCCGCGAGCCTGTGTGCCGCCTATGATGTCTTAGCCTATGTACCGAACTCTGTGTAACGAACTCTATGCCGATCTCTTTTGTAAGATATGCCGACTACTATGTAGTATCTATCGTGCTACGTTCATTGTGCATGTTTCATCATGAATGATTCTTGTTTTTTTTGCAATTCCTCAATGCTGAACTACCCCTGTTAAATATTAGCAGGATGGTTAGACCAGGTGGTCGTGGTCGTGGTGGCAACGCCCCACCACCGCCTGAGTACATGGCTGGTATGATCCAACAGCTTGAGATGAATCGCCAGTTCATGGAGAATATGATGGCTCAGTTTCCTCGCCCCAATATGAACCAGCAGCCAACCCCAGTGACTCTGCAGGATTTCATGCGCCTGAACCCAACTGTGTACCGCAGCTCAACTCAGCCTCTGGATGCTGATGACTGGCTCCGTGACATCACCTATGAGATGGAGTCTGCTGATGTAGCCCCTGCCAGCTATGTCACCTTTGCTTCCTTCTTCCTGAAGGGACCCGCGGCTCAATGGTGGGACAGCCACAGGCGTACTCTGCCAGCTGGAACAATCATCACCTGGTCAAACTTCCAAGCTGCCTTCCGTGCTCGCTTCATTCCTCAGGGAGTTATGGACCGGAAGAAGCGTGAGTTCCGCAACCTCACCCAAGGCAACAGAACTGTGGAAGCTTATCAGCGGGAGTTTCTGGACTTGTCCCTCTATGTTGAAGAGGACATTGCAACTGATGCACGCAGACAGGAGAAGTTCCGGGATGGCCTTCAAGCTGACATCAAGCTCGCACTTCTAGTGCATGACTTTGCTGATTTCGCCACTCTGGTGAACAAAGCCATCAATGTCGAAACTGGTCTGCAGGAATACCAGAGCTCTCACAAGCGCAGCCGTGACACGGGCTCATCTTCGGGCCCGTCCTTACAGAAGCGCAAGATATGGATTCCCAACAGCATGTACCAGCCGAATGGACCTGCCCCAAGGCAGTCCTATGCTGCACCTCGTCCGCCTACGGCTCCAACTAGGCAGCCAAGGCTTCCAGCTCCACCACCCCAAGCTCCTGTTCCTACTCCCGAGAATGGTTTGTGCTTCAGGTGTGGACAACCAGGGCACCGTGCTAGGGAATGCAACCAGAAACAGAATCAACTGGCCCTTCCAGCAATTGGCCGTGGAAGCAACCAGCCTCGCAACAACAGTGCCAAGTCTTATGGTCGTGTTCATGCCAATCACGTTGACCTGAGCGAAGCTCAAGACCAGCCTGCTACTGTGATGGGTACCCTCCTCGTAAATTCATTACCATCATCCGTTTTATTTGATACAGGTGCATCGCATTCATTCATGTCAGAAGGTTTTGCATGCTTGCACGACATTAAATGTGAGAACATGGATGCTTCACTATTAGTACACACCCCTGCGGGCCAATGTTGAACCTCCATGATTTGCAACGACGTCCCTGTAGAAATCGAAGGACTGGAATTCCTTGTCTCTCCCATCGTACTGAAGTCCTATAGCATTGATCTCATTCTGGGAATGGATTGGTTGAAAGCGCATACTGCTTCTATAGTTTGCGCCACTAAGGTCGTCCATCTGCTACACCCTTCTGACGAAATAATAGCTTACCAAGCTCATCTAGTTCAGAACGCCGAGGCACGACTTTATGCCTTGAATGCGTTGAACGCTGCACCACTCGAGGGCATTGAAAACATTCCCGTCGTTCATGAATTCCAAGATGTCTTCCCAGAAGAACTTCCAGGGATTCCCCCTGCTAGAGCTGTCGAATTCATCATCGACTTGAAACCCGGCACTACCCCTATAGCTAAACGACCCTACAAGATGCCGCCGCATGAACTCATTGAGCTTAAGGAGGAAATCGACAAATCTCTTACCAAAGGTTTCATTCTCCCAAGTTGCTCTCCTTGGGGAGCACCTTCTCTCTTTGTTAGGAAGAAGGATGGGACAAACCGATTGGTCCAAGACTACCGTCCTATAAACCAAGCTACCATCCAGAATAAATACCCTCTTCCTCGGATCAATGATCTTTACGATCAACTGGCTGGTTCATCAGTGTTCTCCAAACTTGACTTAAGATTGGGTTACCAGGAGATCCGTGTTCGTGAGGAGGACATCCCAAAAACCGCCTTCGTGACTCGGTATGGATCATATGAGTACACCGTCATGTCATTCGGCTTAACGAATGCTGCCGCCACCTTCTCTCGTCTGATGAATTATATATTCATGGATTACCTCGACAAGTTCGTCGTGGTTTATCTGGACGATATCCTTGTATTTTCCAAGAACGAGGAAGAACATGCTGGACATCTGCGTCTTGTGCTAGAGAAGCTTCGAGAACATCAACTGTATGCTAAGTATTCCAAGTGTGAATTCTGGCTCCCCGAAGTAACCTATCTTGGGCATGTCATCTCCAAGGATGGTATTGCCGTCAACCCTGAACAGGTTCAGGCTATTCTCGATTGGACTCCTCCGAAGAACGTCAAGCAAGTCCGAAGTTTCCTCGGTCTCGCCAGCTACTGCCGTCGATTCGTCGAGAACTTCTCCAAGATTGCCAGGCCCCTGACTAATCTGTTGCATAAGGGTGTCAAGTTTGACTGGACAGACAAGTGTCAGGAAAGTTTCCAGGTGCTCAAAGACAAGTTGACTTCTGCCGCCGTACTTGCTCCACCTGATACTAAGAAGGACTTCGTCATTTACCGCGACGCTTCCCGTCAAGGATTAGGCTGTGTCCTAATGCAAGAGCGCAGAGTGATTGCTTATGCCTCTCGTCAACTGCGCCCTCACGAAGAAAACTACCCGGTTCACGACCTCGAGTTTGCTGCTGTCATTCATGCACTGAAGCAGTGGCGACATTACCTTCTCGGTAATCGTTGCGAGATCTTCACCGACCATCAAAGTCTGAAGTATCTGTTTACTCAGCCAGATTTGAACCTACGTCAGCAAAGATGGATGGAGACTGTTGCAGACTTTGACGTGGGTATATCCTATACCCCCGGCAAGGCTAATGTAATGGCTGATGCCTTGAGCCGCAAGTCTTACTGCAACCACCTCCAGGTCCACAAAGTTCAGCCCTCGCTTACCAAAGAATTTAGAAGGCTGAACCTCCATATTGTTCCCCCGGGATCACTCGCTCCCCCTCCCGAAGGTTTCCCCAAACAGAACCTCCATGTTGTTTCCAAGGGTTCTCTCAATACCCTGGTTGCGAAACCAGATCTTGTGGACACCATCAAATGGATACAGAAATGTGACGATGAAGTCCTCAAGATTAAGCGCGACCTCAAAAGGGGAAAGCCCTCATTCTTCACGATCGCCGACGATGGCGCCTTGTATTTCAAAGGACGCCTAGTGGTACCATGTTCGAAGAAAAACCTGGATAAGACTAAGAGGGTTATGCAAGAAGCTCATGATACGCCTCTGTCCATCCATCCTGGTAGTACAAAGATGTACCAGGATATTCGTCAAAGATTCTGGTGGTCTAATATGAAGCAGGACATTGCTCGTTATGTTGCTGAGTGTGACGTTTGTCGCCGAATCAAAGCAAAGCATCAAAGGCCTGCTGGAACTCTGCAACCTATCTCTATTCCTGAATGGAAATGGGACCATGTTGAAATGGACTTCGTCACTGGATTTCCCAAATCGCAGAAAGGTAATGATGCTATTCTTGTCGTCATTAACCGACTTTCCAAAGTTGCCCATTTTCTGGCGGTCAAAGAGACAATCACTGCTAGTCAGCTTGCTACTCTCTACATGGCCAGAATTGTTTCACTTCACGGTATCCCACTGGTTATCAGCTCAGACTGTGGCGGCTTATTAACTTCAAGGTTTTGGGCGAGTTTCCAAGAAGCTATGGGAACTCATCTGTCGTTCAGTACTGCGTTTCATCCGCAGTCACAAGGGCAAGTTGAACGTGTCAACCAAGTTCTTGAAGACATGCTTCGAGCTTGTGTAATCTCATTCAGCAAGAAATGGGAGGAATCTCTTCCATATGCCGAGTTCTCTTATAATAATAGCTATCAAGCTAGTCTGAAGATGTCCCCCTTCGAAGTGCTTTATGGACGAAAGTGTCGAACCCCTCTGAACTGGTCAGAAACTGGGGAACGCCCACTCTTCGGTCCGGATATTATCCAACAGGCCGAAGAACAAGTTTGCATTATTCACGAGAATCTCAAGACTGCTCAGTCACGTCAGAAAAGTCAGTATGACCGTCATCACCAAGACATGGTCTATCAACCTGGCGAAAAGGCTTATCTTCGAGTTACACCAATGAAGGGTGCTCACCGCTTCGGGATCAAAGGCAAGCTAGCTCCTCGCTATATCGGTCCCTTCACTATTCTCAAAAGGCGTGGAAAGGTGGCATATCAACTGGAGCTCCCGCCGAACCTTTCTCAGGTTCACGATGTGTTCCATGTGTCACAACTCCGCCGTTGCTTCAAGGATCCAATCCGAGCGGTGGATCATGAAGTGCTCGAATATGCAACAGGACCTCTCTTATAAAGAGCATCCGGTCCGCATTCTTGACCAAGCTGAACGCCGCACACGTCAGAAGGCGATCAAATTCCTCAAAGTCCAGTGGTCGAATCACTCTGAAGACGAAGCCACTTGGGAACGTGAGGACCGCCTGCGTGACGAATACCCCGCACTGTTTCCTTCTATCTCCTAAAATCTCGGGACGAGATTTCTTGTAGTGGAGGAGTTTTGTAACGCCCGGGTAAATAAGCTACAGTGAACCTCTGCTAATGATGCCACGTCACCTCGATTACTGTTCCTAGTCTCGTGCCAGTTCGAAACTGATTCAAATTCAAATTCAAAATCAACCAGGGGATAAAAACTTTTCAAAATTTAAAACAAAAATGTTTGGGGTGTGCAAATAAATGCCTAGGAATTTATGGTGTGGGATCCATGCGTTTATAAAAGACCTAAATACTTAAAATGAATTAAAACAGAAAAGAAAATAAATAAAGAAAAGAAAATACAAAAAAACAGAAAACAAACAAAAAAAAGGACCCCCCCCCCACTGGGCCAGACGGCCCAGCCGGCCAGGCCACCCACCAGCCCAACTGGGCAAAGGCCCAACTGGCCGGCCCACCCCACTCCCTTAACCCCCTCACGCCGGAACCCTAACCCATCCCGTCGCCCCACTTCCCCCCCACTCCCCACGTCTCCCTCTCGTTCCCCCCCTCTCTCGTGGATTTGGATCGGGGGCAACCGACGCCCCGATCCCGTCGCCCCCGACCCCGGCACGCCGAACCCGCCGCCTCGTCCCTGCGCCCCGTCTACGCCGTCGTCTCGCCTCCTCACGTCGTCCTCGTCCCGAGCCGAGGCCGCCATTCCGGCGCCGCGCCCTCGACCCCGTCGCCCCGCCGCACTCGTCGCCGGCGACCCGAACGCCGCCCCCTTCCTCGTCCTCCTCCTCGAGCTCGAGACCGCTGCCCCGTTCCCTACACCTTCCGTGAGCACCCCCCCTCTCTCCCCGTCCCCGTTGCCCGTTCCGGCCACCGCGCCGCCAAGCCCCGCCCCTGTGCGCTGCCGGCGTCGACTGCGCACGCAAGGCCGCACCCGCCTGTTCGACCCGCTCCTCACGCCCGGCTGTGCCCTATGCATGTGCACACTCGCCGCTGCCCCGTGCTGAAGCTCCGCGTGCGCCGTGCTCGCCCACCGGTCGCCCACGCCGTCCGCGGCTTGCGCGTGTCCGCCCCCTTGCTTGCGATGCTCCCCTCGCCCTGATCGTTGTTGCGTCCGCCGCCGCTCGCCGTCCCGCCATTTGCCCGCGCCGCGCCTTCGTTCCCTGCCCCAGCGCCACCCCGACGTGGCCTCGCCGCTGCCGCTGTCGTCCCAGGCGGCCGGGCTTGCCGTGCCCGTGGCCGGCGCCCCCTGCCCATCTGGGCATTTGCCAATCGGGCTGGGTGCCTGCGCCCGTAACCCGCGCGCCCGAATCGCTGTGGCCCTTTGGGCCACTGACATGTGGGGCCCGGCCCCAGAACGTTAAAAAAAAGAGAGAGCAAGAAAAAAGGAATTAAAAAAATTAATTAATAATTAATTAATTATTTAATTAGTGAATAAATTAACTTAATTAATCTTGTTTAGTTAACCTAATTAAGTATTGTGAGTTAATTAAACTGTGATTAGATTAGTTAGATCCTAATTAGAGTAAACAGTGTATGACATGCGGGACCCACACGTCAGATTGACCCAGTCAACACCCTGTTGACTGCTGACGTCATGCTGACGTCATGATGATGTCAGCAGACACTATTCTGGATAATGTTGATTAAATTAATTAAATAAATCCTAAAATTGATTTAAATCTTTTAAAATTAATATAAAATAAACCGTAGCTCGGATCGGAAAACTTTGTACATGAAAGTTGCTCAGAACGGCGAGACGATTCCGGATACGCAACCCGTTCGTCTGCCACACCTCCCTAACCTATCGAACTCGCAACTTTCCCCCTCTTTTTCATCTGTCCGAAAACGCGAAACACCGGGGATACTTTCCCGGATGTTTCCCCCCTTCACAAGTATCACCTCATACCGCGATAGGGCACCCCTAGCACCGATACTTGTCATGTCATACATCGCTATGCATCTGTTTGCTTAAATATTTATTGTTTCTTCCCCCTCTTCTCTCGCTAGACACCGAGACCGACGCCGCTGCTACCCAGTACGACTACGGTGTTGACGACCCCTCTCTCTTGCCAGAGCAACCAGGCAAGCCCCCCCCCCCTTGATCACCAGATATCACCTACTCTCCTCTATACTGCTTGCATTAGAGTAGTGTAGCATGTTACTGCTTTCCGTTATTCCTATCCTGATGCATAGCCTGTCCTTGCTACTACTGTTGTTACCATTACCTGCTATCCTACTGCTTAGTATAGGATGCTAGTTTATCATCAGTGGCTCTACATCCTTGTCCGTCTGCCATGCTATACTATCAGGCCGTGATCACTCGGGAGTTGATCACGGTTATATACTATATACTTTGTACATGATACATGTGGTGATTAAAGACGGGTCGGCTCGTAGGAGCACCCGCGAGTGGGTCTTTGAGGTGGAGCGACAGGGCAGGTTCCGACCACCTAGGAGAGAGGTGGGCCTGGCCCTGGTCGGCGTTCGCGGATACTTAACACGCTTAACGAGATCTGGGTATTTGATCTGAGTCTGGCCATTTGGTCTATACGCACTAACCATCTACGCGGGAGTAGTTATGGGTATCCCGGCATTATGGTATCAGCCGAAGCCTTCTTGACATCAGCGACGGAGCGGCGCGCGCTGGATTGGACTGGAACGCCACTAGGCTAGGTCTGCTTCCGGCCGCCCACGCAACGTGCAGGTGTGCTAAGGGCGATGGGCCCAGACCCCTAGGCGCTTAGGTTTAGACCGGCGTGCTGACCTCTCTGTTGGTCTAGGTGGGGCTGTGACGTGTTGATCTTCCGAGGCCGGGCATGACCCAGGAAAGTGTGTCCGGCCAAATGGGATCGAGCGTGTTGGGGTATGTGGTGCACCCCTGCAGGGAAGTTAATCTATTCGAATAGCCATGATCTTCGGTAACAGGACGATTTGGAGTTGTACCTTGACCTTATGACAACTAGAACCGGATACTTAATAAAACACACCCTTCCAAGTGCCAGATGCAACCGGTGATCGCTCTCTCACAGGGCGACGAGGGGAGGATCATCGGTTAGGGTTATGCTATGCGATGCTACTTGGAGGTCTTCAGTCTGCTCTCTTCTACATGCTGCAAGACGGAGGCTGCCAGAAGCGTAGTCTTCGAAAGGACTAGCTATCCCCCTCTTATTCCGGCTTTCTGCAGTCCAGTCCACATATAATAGCCTTATTCCAGTTGATACCAATGCATACGCATGTAGTGTAGCTCCCTGCTTGCGAGTACTTTGGATGAGTACTCACAGTTGCTTCCTCCCTCTTTTCCCCCTATCCCTTCTACCTGGTTGTCGCAACCAGATGCTGGAGTCCAGGAGCCAGACGCCACCGTCGACGATGACTCCTACTACACCGGAGGTGCCTACTACTACGTGATGCCCGCTGACGACGACCAGGAGTAGTTAGGAGGATCCCAGGAAGGAGGCCTGCGCCTCTTTCGATCTGTATCCCAGTTTGTGCTAGCCTTCTTAAGGCAAAGTTGTTTAACTTATGTCTGTACTCAGATATTGTTGCTTCCGCTGACTCGTCTATGATCGAGCTCTTGTATTCGAGCCTTCGAGGCCCCTGCTTGTAATATGATGCTTGTATGACTTATTTTATTTGTAGAGTTGTGTTGTGATATCTTCCCGTGAGTCCCTGATCTTGATCGTACACGTTTGCGTGTATGATTAGTGTACGATTGAATCGGGGGCGTCACAGTGACGGGGAACGGCGAGGACGCCCGTCGACAGGAGCCGTCTGGGCGACGCGGGAGGCGAGAGCGGCCCGGCGCTCGGCGCGGGCCCGACGAGCATCAGACATGGACGCGATGGTCGGAGGAGAATGGGGTGGTGGAAGACAAATTCCGGCGCACCCCTACCTGGCGCGCCAAATGTCAGATTTCGGGTTCCGGTAGACCCTTGAGGTTCGAACATTGGGGTGCGCGCGGAGATTTCGCCTTCTACCTACCTGCACCCCTCCGCCTCGCTAAGATCTAAGCTATGGAAAGAACAGCACAAGAGACACAGGGTTTATACTGGTTCGGGCCACCGTTGTGGTGTAAAACGCTACTCCAGTGTGTGGTGTGGTGGATTGCCTCTTGGGCTGATGATGATGAGCAATACAAGGAAGAACAGCCTCGCGAGGGTCTGTTCTTGGCTGGGGTGACGAACTGCTAGGAGGAGTTCAGTCACCCTTCTCTCTCTTTCTTCTCGATTACGATCCGATTTTTCCCCTACCCTGTGGGTGGCTAGTCCTATTTATAGGCAAAGGCCCTGGGCCTCTTCCCAAATATTGAGCGGGAAGGGCGCCAACAATTGGCCACTTTGAAGGGGAACATCTGGTACACTTATCCTGACTAAAGTTGGTCCTCGCCTGCCAAAGGCTCTGGTGGTAACGCTGGCTTGGGCTCCACAATGACTTCCTCCCTGCCGTTGGACCGGTCTTGGTCTCGTTGCACCGAAACGGGTGCCTTTGCTTGATGCTCTCGCCTGCGCTTGCTCCCTTTGCACCAAAGAGGAAAGAAGGACACTGCGCGGGCTGGCGCCCGCCTGGCACCCTTGGTCGTCATGGCTTGCGTCACGGGCACCTCGTGAGGTACCCCGCCTTGATCTTTCCGCCTCCTCGCGAGCCAGCCTGATGAGGCCGTGCCTGAGGAAGCTCCGTGTCGTCCACCCCGCGAGGCTTGGCCCCTCGCGAGGGTCTTGGGTCTGTGTTGATGAAGATGGGCCGCGCTGGGCCCCCTTTTGAGCCACGCCGCAGGCCGCAGGTAGGCAAGTCTGGGGACCCCCGTTCCCAGAACGCCGACACAGGCTTCAATGACAACGAGTCCGGCGCGTAGATTGTCTTCGGCATTGCAAGGCGGGTTCCTCCTCCAAGTATTTCATAGAAGATTTTGAACACAAAGGTAGTGTCCGGCTCTGCAAAATAAGTTTCCACATATTGCCATAGAGAGAATAATATTTATACAAATCTAATCTGCTGACGTATTCCGTAGTGTGACATCACACCACGGCCATGTCTTTATTCGAATCGTTTTACTGTCCCACCTCAGCGTGTTTAGCGAGGCGGTTTCCTTGGCACGTCTTGTTAAAGCAGAGATCGTGTCCCCTTATTCCGGGATTCTCATCAATACGGGTGTGGGTAACCCAACCGCGCCATTGACTACGGTGCTTGGGAGATAAGCGAGTTTTACCAGGCTGGTCGGGGCGCATAGTCGTCTGCCCATATAAGGGGATAAGGATCCGCCTTTTCATCCACGCCTTCTTCCTCCTTTGCCTATCCATTTCCGCGCACTCGAGCTCCAGCGTCCAAGTCCGCACACCCCACCTCAACCTTCTCCAGCCATGTTCGGAGCGGGAGGCAAGTGGATGGTCTCCTCCATCACGGAGGGACACATCAAAAGACTGAGGAAGGCCGGATACTTGTCTAACGACATTGCGCACCGGCTTCCCGAAGAGGGACAGCTCATCCCCACCCCTAGGCCCCATGAGAGGGTGGTGTTCCTCCCCCATTTCCTCCGCGGACTGGGATTCCCTCTCCACCCATTTGTCCGGGGGCTCATGTTCTACTATGGCCTGGACTTCCACGATCTGGCCCCGAACTTTGTCCTCAACATCTCAGCGTTTATCGTCGTGTGCGAGGCTTTCTTCTGCATCCGCCCCCATTTCGGCTTATGGCTCAAGACTTTCAATGTCAAGCCAAAGGTGGTGCGCGGCACCCAGGCGGAGTGCGGAGGCGCCATGGTGGGCAAGATGCCCAACGTCCTATGGCCTGAGGGCTCCTTCGTGGAGTCCCTAAAGGGGTGGCAATCGGGGTGGTTTTACATCACCGAGCCGCGCGACCCTGAATGGGTCGCAGCCCCCGAGTTCTGATCCGGACCCCCTACGCGGCTCACCTCCTGGAAAGAGATAGGCCTGTCGTGGGGTAAAGAAGGAGAGCTGACCGGACTCCAAACATGCGTCCAAACCCTGGTGGACAAGAAGCTCAAACTTGTCAACGTAGTCCAGGTTATGCTCATCCCCCGAATCCTCCCGTGTCAACAACGGGCTTTCTGCTTGTTTGAGTTCGACCCAGCGCAGCACCGAACTCTGAGCAGGCTCTTCGACACGACATATGAAGATGCCTGGAAGGTGCTTTTCAAGGGCATTGAGGCCCCCGCATCCGCTACCGAGGATCGCGGATTCAGCACGCAGCGTCACGCTCCTGCGGTAAGCTATTTTTACCTTTTACAGGGTATTAGTTTTTCATAGTTTGACTCTATGCGGGATCTTAAGCTCCCTTACCTTTGACAGGATTGGAAGGAGACGTCCGGACAGATCAACGGTCCGGCTCCTTTGCCCGGAGGCCCAGCGGACGCTCGCTTGGCGAAGCTGCTGGTTCCGGCACCCTATGTGGTGCCAGAGAAGAAGGCCAAGAAGAAGGCCACGGGGACTCGGAAGAGTGCCCGGTGCCTGGGGGTGTCGGATTCATCATCCGACGACTCCAAGACGCACTCCTCCCGTGAAGACGAGGAGGAGGAAGAAGAGACCTCTCCCCCTAAAGCGGGGGAGAGAAGAAAAGGAAGGCCGCCCCAACTGGGGAGGCCGAAGGGTCCAAGAAGGGTAAAACCCTTTCTCCGGACGGCTCCACCAATGCCGACGACGGCGAAGAGGAGTGGCCGCACAGGGACAAGCCCCTGGCGAGATCGTAACTGTCTGGATACCAGAGTAATTCATAGTATTCCTCCATTGCACAGCTTTTCCTTATGTCGAATATGTTTATGCAGTCCACCCAAAGATCGGCTCGACGTGTCGTCGAGCGGTTCCCTGGATTCGTCGGATCTGAATTCGCTTTCGACGGCTACCTCCCCCCACCCTACGGACGACGCCGAGGTGCTGTCCCAACAGGTTCCAGGCCAGGAGGAGGTGGTCCTGGAGGCGCCGCAAGGCGACCTCCCGGACTCCAGGCGCAAAGGGGATAAAACCCCCAAGGGCTCCAAGTCCGGCCTTGAGCCGGACACCGCGCCAGAACCTTCAATGGCTCCAGACTCCAGTGGGCAGCCTCCTTCCAAGAGGAGCGAGCCTACCAAGCCGGTGACCTCCGTCCAACCGGAGGCACCGGACAATTTGCTGGAGACGCTTAACGGCGCCTCCATCGACGAGGAGCACCGCACTATTATGAGTGCGGTGATCCAGAAGGTTCAGTCCGCCAAGAGTGGACTGACTGAAGCCTGTGCCAGCCTTCTAACAGGCTTTGAGGTAAGTAAAGAATATGTAAAAATATTACCGCATAGACAGTAGCCCCTGATGCTCTGTTCGGCGTTCGGAAAGAAAAGCCGAATAGAGGATCTAATAACGTTCGCAGGAGTCTAACATAATCAAGTCAATATGCGTATGCAGGCTTCGCTGCTGGCTTCCGCCGCACTGACTACGGAGGTGGATACGCTGAAGCAAAACCTTCCGCGGTCCGAGAACGAGCTCGGCCATGCCAAGAGGCAACTCGAGGGGAAGGAAGGTAAGTAATACTTTGCGCAAGTATATAGAGAAGATGTGGTTGCAAAAAAAGACAGGATCAACGTGCTATTATAGGGGCCATGACCGAGGTGGCAACCCTTAAGCAAGCACTGTCCGAGGCCGAAAACGGAGCAGCCACGAAGCGCACGGAGAGAGGGAAGCAGGAGGCGCGGGTGGAGGAGGTGCAGAAAGAGCTCCAGGCTCTCGTGAAAAAACACGAGAGTTTGGATCTTAACTGAAAGGCGCAAGCGTCCAAGCTTGCGACAGCCCTTAAAAGCGCGAAGTCTGCCAAGGCCGAAGCCCAGAAAACCCTCAAAGAAATTGAAGCGATGAAGAAGATAGCGGCGGGTAAGGCATTCATTATGCAAAGCAAGCACGTGAAAGTGAATTACTTGTTACTTACCCGAGTCCGGAGCTCTCCAAGAGCATTCGCAGATTTGCCCCGCAGATCGTCGGATGCCGCCGCCTACTACCGAGCCGAAGAGGGGAGCTCGACGGAGAAGGTGTTCTGGTCTCAGTATGCTGAGGCCGGACACCTGGTGCCTTTGAGCGACCAGCTGAAGCAAATGGTCGAGCTCCGCAAGGTTGCCGAACAGGCCATAAAGGGCCTCATAGTTCGGCTGTGGCCTCGAGAGGCTCTGCCTGGGAGCTACTTCAGGCTGGTGAGGCGGCTAGTGGATGCTTGTCCACGGCTTGAAGTGATCAAGCGCTCCGTCTGCATCGAAGGTGCCCGTAGGGCGCTTGCCCGTGGGGCGCTTGCCCGTGCTAAAGTGCACTGGGGCAAGATGGATGCGGGGAAGCTGGTGAAGGACGGGTCGCCGCCGGGCAAGGAGCATCGCGTCCCGGAAGCGTATTATGAGGGCTTCCTGAGGGGTGACCGCCTTATAGGGGATGAATGCTCCAAAGATGTAATTTTTGAGTAAACTCGCATTTGTGATCCTGTACGCTGAAAACTTGTTCATATGCGCTAAGCAACGCTTTTGAATTTAAAATATTACCTTCTATGCGGCCGTTTGTCAAATTTGAGAGATGGCGAGTCGTCGGCTTCTGCCCCCATGCCACGAGTGCTGGGGTGTTCGGGATAAACATGAGCGCTCTTTTTCCCATTCTTGGGTCCTTCGAGGGAGGCGCTCAACACAACGAACAAGGCAATCAGACTATAATGCTTGAACACTCTCCCTTAGCCATAGAATTCTATAATTTCAAATTTCGGCGAAGCCCCTAGTGTTTGGAAGACCGAGTTTAGGGCGCTATCCATGCCTAGGCCGGACAAAGCCGACTCCTCGCTTTAAGCGGCATAAGTCTTTAGGGACTCGAAAACCTCTCGAACAGCGACCAGCTCTCGCCTTATCATGACGGTCAGTTTTAGCTTTATCTACTGAGGTGCTTAGCCCAGCTCAACTGGGGCACAATCGCAGTAGTTCTCCTAGTGCTACCTTAGCCGATATAACGGAATGTAAGGCACCAAAACATAGGAGCCGGGCAAACCCAACATTTGACCCAAGACATGATTCGGAGCCGATGCATATAATGCTATAAGTTCGGGGTGCCGCACTTGTGAAAGTGTTCGGACTTCTCACGCCGTATTGTGGGGTACTTGAGCCCCTGGCGTATTGGCCGTACCAAAGTGTACGGGTGCAACATGTCATTAATGAACATATATTCGTAAAAAAGGTAATGCAATAATAGACGGAAGCTATGCATTGTTTATTTTAAAAAAGCTGCGATCAAAGCAGAACGATACAAATAGTGCAATAAGCAAAAGATGGGACTATTTAACATGTCCTTTCCAGGGGCGAGCTGTGGAATGGTATGTAAAACAGGTATACTGCTCGTTATAGAGACCACCTTAGAGCTCCATAGTGCGGCGTAGCTTTCTGCTTCCCTAGCTATATCGTTTGTGCGGTGATTTTACTGCCGGACATGCCTTCCGAAGAATGGAGTCCTGAAAATAATAGAAAATTAAGAAATCGGTAGCCCCTAGTGCGGTTTAAGCCGTGTTTCGGGCGTGCCGCGATGGTGCCCCTCCCCTGTGCCCATGGTATTTCCAGAGCGTAGTTGTGTACGCGCAACACTGGTTTCGCAAGTTCGCGAGGGCGGGGTTGGGGGCGCATTGCTACGCTTGCTCGGAACGTGCCAGGCGGTGTTGTTGTAGGTTACTCCGGGCGCGCTTGACGGTGTCCAGACGTTTAGTGGCCGGACTGGAGAATTGCCTTGAGAGGCTTCTTTGTACTTCCGCTGCGATAGCTGCTGTATGCTCCTTCGTTCGGAGAGAGCGTTCGGTGTTTCCATTGACCGTGATTACTCCTCGAGGGCCTGGCATCTTGAGCTTGAGGTATGCATAGTGCGGCACCGCATTGAACTTGGCAAATGCGGTTCGCCCGAGCAGTGCGTGATAGCCACTGCGGAACGGGACTATGTCGAAGATTAACTCCTCGCTTCAGAAATTATCCAGAGATCCGAAGACCACTTCAAGCGTAACTGAGCCTGTACAGTTGGCTTCTACACCTGGTATGACGCCTTTAAAGGTCGTTCTGGTGGGTTTAATCCTCGAGGGATCGATGCCCATTTTCCGCACTGCATCCTGATAAAGCAGGTTCAGGCTGTTGCCGCCGTCCATAAGGACTCTAGTGAGGTGAAATCCGTCAATAATTGGGTCTAGAACCAATGCGGCGAATCCGCCATGACGGATGCTAGTGGGGTGGTCCCTTCGATCAAAAGTGATTGGGCAGGAAGACCATGGGTTGAATTTTGGGGCGACTGGCTCCATCGCGTATACGTCCCTTAGCGCACGCTTCCGCTCCCTCTTGGGGATGTGGGTTGCGTATATCATGTTCACCGTCCGCACTTGTGGGGGAAAACCTTTCTGTCCACTATTGTTCGGCGGCCGGGGATCCTCCTCGTCATCGCTATGCAGCCCCTTGTCTCTGCTTTCGGCATTTAACTTGCCTGCCTACTTGAACACCCAACAATCCCTATTGGTGTGATTGGTTGGTTTTTCGAGGGTGCCATGTATCTGGCATGAGCGGTCAAGTATTCGGTCCAAACTGGACGGGCCCGGAGTATTTCTTTTGAATGGCTTTTTCCGCTGACCGGGTTTAGAGCCTCTGAATTCGGCATTAACTGTCGTATCCTCAGCATTGTCGCCGTTAATGCGGCGTTTGTGCTTGTTGCGACGCGACCTGCCACTACTGTCCTTGGTATCCGAATTACCAGGGCTCTTGGTCATGTTATTGCGGCGAGCTAGCCAGCTGTCTTCTCCCGCACAAAAGCGGGTCATAAGTGTCGTGAGGGCTGCCATAGATTTCGGCTTTTCCTGTCCTAGGTGTTGTGCAAGCCACTCGTCACAGATGTTATGCTTGAAGGCTGCTAGGGCCTCTGCGTCCGGACAGTCGACAATTTGATTTTTCTTGGTTAGGAACCATGTCCAGAATCATCTGGCCGACTCCTCTGGCTTCTGAATTATGTGGCTTAGGTTATCGGCGTCTGGTGGTCGCACATAAGTGCTCTGGAAATTGTCGAGGAATACGGCTTCCAGGTCCTCCCAGCAACCAATTGATTCTGCTGGCAAGGTGTTAAGCCAATGTCGGGCTGGTCCTTTAAGCTTGAGTGGGAGGTATTTGATGGCGTGTAGGTCATCACCGCGGGCCATGTGGATATGAAGGAGATAGTCCTCGATCCATACCGCAGGATCTGTTGTGCCATCGTATGATTCGATGTTCACGGGTTTGAAACCCTCGGGGATTTGATGATCCATTACTTCATCTGTGAAGCATAGTGGGTGTGTGGCGCCTCTGTATTGGGCTACATCACAACGCAGCTCAAACGAGCTTTGTCTATTGTGTTCGGCCCGGCCGGATTTACTGTATCCGGCGTGACGAGTACCGTCTCGTGCCATGGGGCGCCCACGTGATCCGTAGATCGGTCTTCTTTGCCTTGCCTTGTCCTCCAATATATCTTGCAAGTCTGGCGCATTTTCCCATGCCTTGGTGGTTTTTGAGCGGCGCCGGGGTGCGGCTTGAGTGGAGGGCTGAGAGGCCTCTTTGTCGCGGCCACGGGGTGGCCGGTCAGCCGCATCATGCGTTGGTGATGTAGGTTTAAGTGCTTCCTCCTCTAATCGGGGTAGCAACCTGCGCTTTGGGTAGCTCTTGGAGGGGCGTTCGAGTTCATACTCTTTGGCCGCAAGGACTTCAGTCCATCTGTCGGCTAGCAAATCTTGATCAGCTCTAAGTTGTTGCTGTTTTTTCTTGAGGCTGCTCGCCGTGGCCATAAGCCTGCGTTTGAAACGCTCTTGTTCGACGGGATCCTCTGGCACGACAAATTCGTTGTCGTCGAGGCTTGCCTCATCTTCGGAGGGAGGCATATAATTATCGTCCTTGACCTCTCTGTCTACCGCTCTCTCATGAGGGCTGGCTTCTCTATCCTCCTGTGCTGAATCTTGTTGGAGGTGGTTGTCTTCGGCACTGTCCGGGGTGTTATTATTCCCCGTGCCGGAATCACCGTTTTTGTTTTGGCGGGATTTAGAGCAGCGCCGCTGACGCCGGCGCTTAGTCTGCTTCATGGAGGGGTCATCCTCCGCTGTTCCATCGCCATTGCCGTCTTTTGGGGTGTCCACCATGTATATATCATACGACGAGGTGGCTTTCCAGTTCCCTATAGGCGCTGGTTCTTGATCGTCTCCTGCATCGGCGTCCATACCGTTGATGTCTTCGGAGTCGAAGTCGAGCATGTCGGTTAAATCATCAACAGTGGCTATGAAGTGGGTGGTGGGTGGGCTTTGAATTTCTTCATCATCCGCATCCCGACCTTGCTGACCATAGTCCGGCCAGGGCTCTCCTGACAAAGAGAGAGACTTTAGTGAATTCAGAACATCGCCGAAGGGCGAGTGCTGAAAGATGTCCGCGGCGGTGAACTCCATGATCGGCGCCCAATCGGGTTCGATCGGTCGGGGCGCGGAGGGCTCGGAGTCTAGAGAGGAGTCCGGCTCCTTGGAGTCACGGGCTTCGCAGAGAATAGGGCTGGTGTTCGGCTCGATCGCCGTAGAGATTGCAGCCCCCGAGGCGGTGTCTAACCACCCATCCTCGGTTGGTGTGATCCGCTCTGAGCTAGGGGTCGGAGCGGACACAGGTGCGGCCTCCAGGGCACTGTTCGGCGGCAGAGCTAAATCATGCCCATCGTGACAATGCGGCGCGCTCGGCTGTGGCTCGAATCCTTCGAAGATCAAGTCTCCACGGATGTCGGCCGTGTAGTTCAAACTTCCAAATCTGACCTGGTGGCCAGGGGCGTAGCTTTCGATCTTCTCCAGATGACCAAGTGAATTGGCCCGCAGTGCAAAGCCGCCGAATATGAAGATCTGTCCGGGGAGAAAAGTCTCACCCGGGATCGCATCGCTGTTGATGATCTTAGAAGCCATCGGGCCTAAAAGTGACGACATAGAGGAACTCTCAATGAAAGCACCAATGTCGGTGTCAAAACCGGCGGATCTCATGTAGGGTGTCCCGAACTGTGCGTCTAGGTCGGATGGTAACAGGTGGCAGGGGACACAATGTTTTACCCAGGTTCGGGCCCCCTTGATGGAGGTAAAACCCTACGTCCTGCTTGATTAATATTGATGATATGGGTAGTACAAGAGTAGATCTACCACGAGATCAAGGAGGCTAAACCCTAGAAGCTAGCCTATGGTATGATTGTTGTTCGTCCTATAGACTAAAACTCTCCGGTTTATATAGACACCGGAGAGGGCTAGGGTTACACAGAGTCGGTTACAATGGTAGGAGATCTACATATCCGTATCGCCAAGCTTGCCTTCCACGCCAAGGAAAGTCCCTTCCGGACAAGGGACGAAGTCTTCAATCTTGTATCTTCATGGTCCAGGAGTCCGGCCGAAGGTATAGTCCGGCTATCCAGACACCCCCTAATCCAGGACTCCCTCAGGTGGGGTGAGTGTTTTTGTGACGTGCGGATGGTGAGGGTTTTCTTTTTTTGAATTTGCTGGTGAGGGTTTTCTGTCCCACAAAGAGTTTTGGGGGCGACAGTTTGCTAGAGCGAACCGTGTGTGATTGATGCAGCAGGCAAAATGAAAGTCATTGCACACGGTTCCAATTTTGGGAACCTTGTGTGATTGACATACTACCTCTGTCCTGGTTTATTGGTCCCCCGTTGTAATTTTTACCAAAATTTGGCGAAATATTTAACATACTTAGACATACAAAATAAGCGTACACATAGATAAGCATAGTTCAAACATAAGTAGTACGTAGTTCAACAGTATTAAGCATACTCAAGTGTACATATAGTTCCATCCATCCCACATCTCATCTCACATGCCAGCACGATCCTAAAGCTTCTCCAGGTACTCGGCGTACACGTCGTGCGCCACCCTGCGAGAATACTTCTGCTTGAAGGAGCCAACGACCTGTCCTCTTGCATCTGCCATTACACTTAGATATGCGTCATGAAGATTCTGGTTGCAACATGGGCATCCATGGCCGCCGTTCGAGGTCCTAATATGCCTGTTATGCATTCCCGCATAAAGCTCCCTCGGGATTTGCCTGTTGTACCTCCTCTGGACATCTTCATCCTCGCCGTCCACATCGTCAAACGTCACCTATACAAATAGTAAAACAAATTAGGTATCAAATCAATGATTACATGCAGTGAAGTAGGATTAGGAATTTATGGCTATTTATTTATACATATCGAGAGATTATTTTTTGATTTTTAAGCGCAGTCGTCTATGTACAGACCAATCTTGAAGAAAATAATGGCACAGACATATGTAGGTCATTGAAAATCAATTATCAAGCCCTGACTAGGAATTATTAGAACGGACACTAATCCTAGTCAGACTACTAGCAAAAATCATTTGCATAGATGACACAACTAATCACTTATCACCTGTACCATTCAAACAATCAATACACTACAAGGATCTAATGAAACTTACTCAGATTTCATGGATTGGGAGCACATAACCATAGGATTTCTATTCGAAAAAGGGGGAGGCAGCAGTAACCAGAGAAACCCTACGATCTATTTGACACATAAATGGGTATAGATGACTAACCAGCTATCCGTCGTCGTCGGAGTTGTCACCGAAGTGGTAGTCGAAGTCGTCGCCGGAGTGGTCGTCGGAGTCAGTGTGGAACTCTACCTCTAGTTGTGGAAGCTCGACACCATTGACGACATCAGGGTGCAGCGATAACTCGCCGGCGGTGACGGCAACCTCTGTCTCCATCACCACGCCGTGCTTCGGTGCTTTAGCAGCCCCGATGTCGCCACTGCCTCCGATGAGGTGCTTCGGCGGCATCCTCATACACTGACGGCTTTGAGGACTGAGAGCGGCGTCGAGGATGCAAGAGGAGAGAGAGGATTTTGTGTGCATAGGGAGGATGGGGGTGCGGCCGCTCGGGCGCAACATGAATATGGAGTAGTGGGAGTTGTGTGAGAGAGGCGGGCGGCGGTCAAACCGATGGCTCGCCTCCCGGTGAGTCTGTGCACTGGACTGCTGGCATGCCTACCAAAGTTTCACATAGCTACTCGCACGTCTCCCGATGACACTGCACAGTGAGCATGCCTCCATCAATTCACACACCTGCACACATGCCTCCCTGTCTACCTACGCGGCGGACGCGTCCCGTCAACTCACGCCTGCTCACATGCCACACGGGTTGCGCGGCGGCACGTATATTGTTTTACTATTTGGATGATTAATGCCGCCACTTTATAGCTTAACCGAAGCATGGCACGTATCCATTGTTGGTCTAACACTCATGGTTCTAATAAATAATCCATTTGGGATATTGGTTCCGAATTATTAATAATCTCCCGTCTGTAATTAGATTAAGATTACATCAAAACTGGTCTCAAATTTGACAAAAAAAGTACAACGCCACTTTGTATTGGTGTCCATATGACAACACGATAAGTTTCATGAACTTCAAATAAGTTTTGGATGTATGAGAATTTAAAAATCAAGATTCTCTATTCTTGAAATTTGTTGCACGGGGAGTAAACATGCACCCAGTGAGACACATGTGTTTTTGCAATCCATTTAGGTGCATTGTCACGTGTGCATGTAGCTCAAATTTGATTTTTGCACATTATACCTGTAGAAAATCAATCAATGTACTAAAACGTCTTAATGAACTTTGTGATTTTTTTCAAATTAAAATGTACCTCCTTTGGTAACATGTATGTTCACCGCGGGATAATTAATTTAACATGCATCGTAGTTGCGGTAGATCCGCGGTGTGTGTGTGGGTGTGTGCGTCTGTGGGTGGCGAGTGGCTCGCAGTACACTACGAGTTGTGAGCCACCGTGTGGGTTGGCTGTTTTCTTAGAAAGGTCGGTGCCACATCAGAGTCGTGAAATTGTTATTTAAAACATTACACAACCCTGTCATACATAAATGTTTTGGCCACATGCAGTCGATGGTTGTCCTACATGACACTCGATACTCGCATGTCACGCTTTCTGTGGGCCCGCGAGGTCGTCATCCATCACTTTGACGAATAGCCGTCAGTGAGGTTAATTTGACCAGGAAGGTAGAATCTTTTTTTTGTGTTATGGTGGTATATAGTATGCATCGAAGAGGTGGGAGGGTACTAGCATATATACTATACGTACGCGGCCGTGAACAAGTACACCTCACTCAGTGTCGGGACTTTTTGGTTTCCGAGGCACGTGCCACATCAAAATTGTGAAATTGGTTATTCAAACATCACACAACACCTTTTTGGGCCACATGCATATCATAGCTAGGACACTCATGTGTGACGCTTCCATATGTGGGCACGTGAGGCCATCGTCGATGCATGCATGCATCACTTTGACCTACATCGGGAGAGGTTAATTAATTTCACCATCGATGAGGATTCTTTTGGGTTAGATATATTACGGCAGGAGCATATAGTATGCGGCGAAGAGGGGGGAAGGGGACCATCATATGTAGTACACTTGATATGAACCTCACTCTGTGTGGGTGCATGGTTTACGGTTTTTGAGGCATGTGGCACATCAAAGTTTTGCATTTTGGGTATTCAACATATATATGTTTGGCCCACATGCAAAGTGGTGGTGGTTGTCCTCTCGCACCCACTTAAGAGGTTATGAGCGATATCGATGCTTTCCATTTGTGGGCCCGCTTGGTCCATCACTACTTTTTGCCTGACAACAAGAGAGGTCAATTTGACTTATGAGGGGATTATTATTTTCTCTGGGATGACATGCATGATACATCTTGAGCACATCCACATGCATGTGTACATATGAATCCCACCCATTGAGTCGAAGAGGGTAGTACAACGACACATCATGAACTGATCTCGCTCTGTGGGGGGAGCTAGTGTACGGTTTTTGACACACGCACCATATCAATGTTGCGTATTCAAACATGCATGCACGCATCACCTCCATACATAGTCAGGTAGTGGTTGCCTTCGAAAGGTACACTCCCTCGCGTCCTTATTGGCAACAAGCCTATATATTCGTGGGCCCGCGTGGGCATTCATGATCACCTGACCAACAACAGATAGGTTACCATGGCGGATTCTTCATTTGTTTCGTGTTATCGTAGTATAGGTCATGGTGAGATTCGGACCTAATTAAGTTTGAGCACATATACTATGCACGCATGCATGCATGAATCCCCGTCGTTGGCTTGAAGTGTGGTGTAACATACATATGCATCGTCAACCTAACCCTCACTCAGTTTGGGGATTTCTAGTTCGAAATCGCGGTGCCACATCAAAGTTATTCCATTGTTACTCAAAAACACACGTATCCATACATATGTTTGGGCCACATGCATGCAGTGGTTGTCTTCGGGGACTAGCTACTTGCGTGATTATTGGCGAGCTAGCCCATCTCTGTGGTCGCATGGACGGCCATCACTTTGACCAACAACAAGAGAGAGGTTGTACGACCAAGGTGGATTATTCTTGGTCTGTTTTACGATCCATCTTGGCGAGATATATGCCTCTCTGGCCCGCCGACTGGAAATGTGTGTGTGTGTGTGGGCGGGGGGGGGGGGGGGGGGGGTTGCTACTTCGCACTTTGCTAGGTGAACCTCGGTTGGGGGCATGCATTCACACTATAAGAAATATGTCAACTAGTGAACTTCTATCAGTGACCCTGGAAGAATTGGTCATAGGTCTATGACCATTTCAGACCAATTGGTCAAAAGCTGTTCGGGGGGCTCCAAACCCTAAACTATAACGACCATTTTGGTCAGAAAGGTCGTAATTTCCTTACATGAAATGGTCATAAAGCAGATAGCACTGGTCTGCTGCCTTATTTCTAGCTGATCATGACCAATATAGATGGTCATAACCTTGTAAATTGTGGTGGGTTGCTATGACTAGGCGCCACCTCATCAGTTTTGCCTATGTGTCATGTCCATGTGGCAGTTTTTGCTCTAGGTTGTGAAGCAACCTATATTTCTGTCATTCCCAAAATTCCCAAAAAAATCACATAAATTATTTGGGTCATATCTTCGTCAAATATGCAAATAAAAAACAGTCCTTGCCTAGTTCAAAAATATTCATTGCAAAAAAAACCTTCCTTGCCTAGTTCAAAAATATTCATTTTCCTATTCTGGTCAGAACAACAATTTGTGAAGGAAGTACCACTTTGGCATGTCCAAGTAGTATCCATTTTCTACAGTGCTTTCCAATGTTTAAATAACCATCCTCCACCAAATACCAGCTCAATCCATTCATTATTTTGAGCCCAGCTTCAAAATTCGTATTTATGTCCAGTGTGGTACTTTGCAAAGCAAGTACCACCTAGGCTCCTCCTTTTGAGCTGAAAATTGGTGAAGACGGTCTTCTTAGTAACTGATCATCCTCAGCCAAAGCTCACGCCCATTAGCGATGTGCATTTCCCGTACCGCTAATCAAACACTTGGCTGCTTATTCATGTTTGAGCATCAATCGGTCTCCTCGTGAGAATCTTATGTTGTAATTTTCTTCCTAGCACCTACCCGGAGAGCGCCCAACCCACTAGACATGCCTAGGCCGCCCAGAACACATGGCAACGCCACAGTCATGCGGACCACGCGGTGGGCATGCGAGTTTACGCGCTCTAGAGTTGGGGCCCTCGGCCATCGTCCAAACCTCGACGTATCGCCACCAAACCATGTATTTATGATTAAATAGGTACTTATGTAACTAGAAATGATTGTTGGAAAAAATAAATAGCAAACTATGAGGCAGCCACAGTTCAAATTTGACCCGCTTCCTGCTGAATCGGCGGTAATTTGTCTTTTTCACCAGAAGTGGATCAAAATTTTTGACACCCAACCATTTTGTCAATTGTGCATTGAATATGTCCTAGTATTTTAGAAATTTTATTTGGTCAAATTTTGCAACAAATATATGGTAGGTCCTTCATAGAAAAACTCATTTCGGGCAATCGGAAAATGGAAAATGAATTTTCTGTGCACAGAAAATGAAAACTCCCTTAGGCAACATTGTTTGGAATTCCAAGATTCACCCGTGTGCACAATATGAGATCATTTGAACAAACTATTCCATGAATGTGGCCATAAGATTGATCATTTGGCTTGAAAGCCATGAATCTTCACGCATGATAGCTCATTTTTGAGAACACTTTTTTAAAATAATTTCCATATTACAAGTTTATTATTTTTCCTGGAAACTTGGTCACATATAATGACACAATGCGAAGGTTTTCCAATTTTTTGATTTTTTTGAATTTTTTATGCCCGTTTCAAAATGCAGTCAAAACCGCGGGCTTGACCGTTCCTAGCTAGTGGTTGAATCTTGGAAAACTTTTGATGTTTCTCTGATTAAATAGATACTTATGTACCTAGAAATGATTTTGTGGAGAAAATAAAGAGGAAACTATGAGGCCGCTGCAGTTCACATTTGACCCGCTTCCTACTGAACCGGCGGTAATTTGTCTTTTTCACCTGAGGTGGATCAAAACTTTTGACACCCAACCATTTTGTCAATTGTGCATTAAATATGGCCTAGTATTTTAGAAAATTGATTTGGTCCAATTTTGCAACAAATATATGGTAGGTCCTTCACAAAAAAACTCATTTCGGGCACTCGAAAAATGGAAAATGAATTTTCTGTGCACAGAAAATGAAAACTCCCTTAGGAAACATTGTTTGGAATTTCAAGATTCACCCTTGTGCACAATATGAGATCATTTGAACAAACTATGCCATGAATGTGGCCATAAGATTGATCATTTGGCTTGAAAGCCATGAATCTTCACGCATGATAGCTCATTTCTGAGAACACTTTTTTTAAAATAATTTCCATATTACAAGTTTATTATTTTTCCTGGAAACTTGGTCACATATAATGACACAATATGGAGGTTTTCCAATTTTTTGAGTTTTTTTGAATTTTTTATGCCCGTTTCAAAATGCGGTCAAAACGGAGGGCTTGACCGTTCCTAGCTAGTGGTTGGGTCTTTAATTTTTTTGGTGTTTCTCTGATTAAATAGATACTTATGTACCTAGAAATGATTTTTGGAATAAATAAGGAGGAAACTATGAGGCAGTTGCAGTTCAAATTTGACCCGCTTCCTGCTGAATCGGCGGAAATTTGTCTATTTCACGAAAGGTGGATCAAATCTTTTGACACCCAACCATTTGGTTAATTGTGCATTAAATATGGCCTAGTATTTTATAAAATTGATTTGATCCAATTTTTTGACAATTATTTGCTAGGTTATTTAAAAAAACTCATTTTGTCACTTGAAAAATGGAAAATGAATTTGGCATGCTGCATCCTTAGCAATGAGCAATTTGCGGTGGAGGTGCTAGAAGTGGTAAAGTAATTTGCTGGAACCGGCAAGATGGGTTGCTGGAATTGTTGATTGAGGCTGCTTCATCCCCGGCGGTGAGAAGCCTCGGGAAGGTGCTAGAACCGGCGAATGCTACAACTAGAGCACGTTGGGGTGATGCCAACGTTGAGGCGACAGACTATGGTTGTGCGCGACGGCGCAACAGCGGGAGGGTCAACTATGTGTTCTATCTGATGGAGAACGAGCAAGGTGGGGAAGAAAGTATAACGTGGGGGTGAATCATATGGTTACACAGGAAAACATCGTAGGGTCGCGAGGCAACCGACCCAAATTTAGGCCGATTGACTGGCACCTAACAGCCGCCTTTTGGAAAATGGTATGGTCCAATATTGCAACACATATTTGTAGGCATTTAAAAAAATCAGAGATTTGGGTCCAAAATTTGGATTTTTGAGCGTGAGCCAGCCAGCCAATGAGAAGCAAGGAACCACCTCCACGCAGATCACCAAGTTGGACACGATCCAAGCCATCCATCACGCGCCCATCCAACGGTTGATGTTCTCCTGAAAAAACCAAAACCCTAACCCACCTACCCACCCACCCTTTCTCCAGATTCGATCCATTCCCACCCTCCACTCCCTCGTCTCCTCTTCGCCTTCGTCTCCCTCATCTCCCACCGCCGCCATCCCCACCCACCACCGCAGCCCCCACCCACCGCCGACCCCCTCCCCTCGCCTTCATCCCCCATATCCACTAGGCCAGGCACGGCCATGGCCTCCCCCTCCTCCTTCTCTTTTAGGGTTAGGATTTCCACCTAACCGTCCCCACGATCTGGATCCCCACGAACCAGCCGCCGGCGCCACCTCCACCCCCTCCCCCTGCCCTCCGAACATTGTCGCCGGCCAGATCGATCGGAGCCCCCTCCCCGCCGCTTCCTCCTCCTGACCCCATCCCTGTCCTCCACCTGCTCCGCATGCCCAAACCCGTCGTCTCCGATCCCGCCCCTCAGATCCACCCCACGCCCGCATCCGACCTACTCTAGCTTCCTCGCTCTGCCAGAGAGGAGGGGCGCCAGAGCAGCGGGCGTTGGCGGAGATGGAGAGCAAGCGTGTGCTGGTGGTGGGCAGGAGTGGCTACCTCGGCCAGCACCTCCTCGCCTCGCTCGCCGCCGGGTGCGGGGGCAACGGCGTCGACGTCGACATGGCCTTCACCCACCACCGCGGGGCCGCGCCGCGGGCGCTGCTCGACGCACTCCCCAGCGTCCGTGCCTTCCGCGCCGACCTCCACTCCGGCAACCTTCGGACAGGTACGCGCAACTCCCCTCCCCATTCCGCGAGCGCCCCATTCCGTCCTGGCCGTGTAGTGTTGTCGTGTGTTGGGCACTACGAGTGTCTGCTCAACACAATAGTTACGAGTGAAAACTAGTGATTCAGTACAAGTCCAGAAATGCACTACTAACATTAGAATGGCAGAGAGAAAGTAATTTGAAAAATTACATCATTTCCTCGAGACCTTGAACTACCAGGCGAGCTTTTGTTTTGGGTTCTCCCTGACGCTGGGACAGAAATTACTACCTCTTATAATTTGGGATAGAGGAAGTACTACTATTTATAGGAGAGAAGAAATCCACAAGAGGTGTGAAATTAACAGTGGGTGGAATAAACACGGTGAAAGGGAATAGCCATTGATTTCCGTGGTTCTTTGGAAATTACCGTTCATTCAGTTTCTGCACATAAACAGAGCATATATTTAGTTTTTTCTCATAAAGAGAGCAGATGTTCATTACTTGCACTTACACAGAGTTAATGCTATGGTCTTTCACACAAATGTAGCATGTACATTCACTTGTAGCACTTGAAAAAATCAATCTTCAGTTTTTGCACTTGAACACACCATGCATTCTATTTTTGCTCTGAATATAGTCTATTTTTTAGTTTCTTCACTTAAAACAAAGTAAAGTTCGGACTTTAGACACAAAGATGCCATGTATATTCACTTTACGCACTAAGTTTTCAGTTTCTACACTGAAATCAGCATATATATTTAGAATGAGAAGCTGCCAGGACCTATTGCCCCACAAGGATGAGTTTATGATTCAGTTGGTGTAGTCTTCACATTACCAACTCTAGCAAACTACCATCATGCGCATAATGCATTTGGTTGATCTACCCACATATCGTTTACCACTGATTTTTCTCTGACCCTTGAATACTTGCCGTACAGTTTAGAGCACTGTGCGAGAAGGCCAAGGAGATCTTGATGGAGGAGAGCAATGTTCAGGCATGCTATATTTATTTCTCTAAGACGTCATCCTTGCCATGTCTTCCATTTCCTCTCATATGTGGCTTGCGTGCTGTAGATCCGACCCCCCATCCTTCCTTCCTTGTGTCGGCGGAATCGCAATAGCAAGGGACGACCGACGTGCGTACTGGACCAGGAGGTGGAGAACCGACCAACCTCGACATGGCCTCTCTGCCATGCCATGGTGACCTCCTCTCTGCTCTTTCCTCTGTTTCATTGCCGTGGATGGTTGTTTCTCAGTCCAGCTGAGACATGTGTAACACACATCTCAACACATCTAGTAGCAGAGCAACAATGATAGAAAGAAAAAACACCTTTGTGATTGTTTCATTCTTTAATTTAGATCGAATTGTTCTGTTCATATTTGGGGTGGTTCTCGTATAGAGATGTATTTCTGTTGGATTTATGTCTACAGAAGCTGCATGTAGAATTCTGGCCTCTTACCTTTTTCACTGAAAGTAAAAGGGAAAAGGTTAATTTTATGTATTACCATGGCCATACTAGAAGGTTAATTTTTTTTTGAAACAGATTACAAGGGTAATTTGAGTTATTCGTCATCTCCAAAGCTAAATTGCTGTAGTTCTGCTGACCAGCCTGTGTGTTTCACTTCAAGTGTGAGGAGGAGCCTGTGGCTGACACTGCATCAGCACAGATGCTGCAACCCATCAACGGTGACTTCCTCGACCTCTGTTACGGCCGATGCAGCAATAACTCAGGAAACCATTCATGCCTCGCTGCCACTTCTACGTTTTCTTTCTCTGTTATAGTTACTTATGTGATTTATTCATGTAAAATCTCTACTTTATGCCAATAGCTGCCTGTACCATTGTTCTACTATCTGTGTGATGCTGAACAATATGTTGTTAATCTGTTGCTAAATTCTCACCAAATGCACATTTTATTTCCTTAGACCTATTGTTAAACAAAGGCTTAACTTGTAGCATTTTTTCTTAAAAATAAGCAAAGAATTCCTGCAGTTTTTCTGTTGGAAATGAGTTATTAGTTGTCACCTACCAATGTTGGAATGTAGAGTAAGGTCAGGTTGTTGTGCATGTAACTTTATTTATTATCAATATCGTCAGACATCAGATGAGCCATGGTCTTGTGCAAGCATTTCTCTTTTGAATGCAGCCATGGTCTTGCAAGCAATTGCGGCTGGTAGAACATGCTGCTATTATGCTGTACTGCTTGCAGCAGTTCTTCTTGATAGTGGCAGTAGTAACTCAAGTAAGGTCCAATAATAAGTTATTTAACATGTGTTCTTGTTCATTAATATCATAAAATTAGGAGTAAGGATTTAGCTTTTATTTTGCATTCACTCAACGATTGTGGCAGTGAAATCAAATGTCTCCTCTATTGTTTGAATCCACTCTGGTTAGATGACATCTTGTTAGCATGGCATGATGAAAGATTCAGGTTTTTTCTATTGATTTGTTTCATCATCATTATGCATGTGTACTTGGTGAATCAGGAACCCATTAGGAGCCAAATGCCTCTCTTAAATACGTTTATTAATATTCTATTTGTATTTTAGTTTGTGGCTTAAGGAACCGAGCAAGGGAAACCATTATACCTCGTTCTTTGTTTTGTATATAAACTTTAATTTTGTCGGATCATTTATGTCAAGTAATAGTTCTTCGTTCTGTGTTATGGTAATAGAAGATATGATTATAACAATTTCTTTTACTTAGGCGGACTAGGTACAAGAAAAACAATTGCTGCCACACAAGACGACCAAGGGCCGCTCTGCTCTGGTGCTATCCCTCGCTCTAGCTCCGTTCGTTGCTGCACAAGAAAAACAGAGACAAGCGAAAACAAATTATCTAAGGTCCTGTTATTACTACCTATATATGACATTGCTACTGGATTGCCTAGCGCCCCTGTTCATGATGGGTTAAACTTGTATTTGCTCCTGCTGCTGCACTTTGATGATCATGAGTGTGATGCATTTTGATGATCTCCTTGTACCAGATGAGTCTGTCGATGAAGCGACAGCGTCTCCTCTAGAGGGTGACGGCGGCGGCGCCTGTGTGCGGCTTCGACTACAACCTCCTCTCCGGTGAGTCCATCTCCTACCTCTAGCTCCATCTCTGAGCTACTGTAATACCATGCTCTGTTTCATGGCCGTGGCTTATTTAGTCTGCTTGCTGTGCCTTGTGTATTGGAGCCTAATTAGCTTCTGTTAGGGGATAATCTACTGGTTATATCAAAATTTTGCATGAAATTTTGTTCTGCTTATTCTGCTAAGGTTGCTTGGAATGGTTATACATATGTTACACAATTTTTGCTGCTGGCTAATGAACTTTAGAGATGGTAACATGGTGCCGCACTCTCAGGATCATCTTATGATACACAATCAATTTTTGGTTTGCTCAAATATTTAATTTTAGTGATAAGGAAAGATCCCACCCAGTTTGCTGGCTCACTCACTTGAGTTGGTTTAACAGTAGTGGCCTCCTGACTTGTAGTTGGGTAGGTAGCTGAGAAGACTCCAATGGAGCAAAAGTTTATATGCATGGATAATGAACTTGCACTAAATGGACACAAATAAAGGAGCTGAGTATTAAATTAACTTGTACTAAGTGGAAACAACATTCTGTATGGTGTACATAAGTATCGAGTTGATAGCTGATCTGTAGCAAATATAGCTGCGTGTAACTTCTTTACTTGGTTCCTCTTTTACAGGAGCTCCAGTCCTAATAAAGTTGGAAGTGCGAAGACGTGAAGAAAAGTGCGAAGATGTGAAGTGCGACTCAGCAAAGAGTTGTCTGTTCTATTTGAATGTAATATTGTAATAGCCGGTATACCTAGGTTGTAATAGTCTATAGAAATTGTAATACACTAATCTAGTGTTATTTGATGAATTTCACATGTTCTCTTGTTTGGAATATTTGATTATGAATGTTATTTGATAGTGTGTGAGATGGGAACCTAACAATGCAACCCACTTATGAAATAATACGAGTCTGTAACTTTCTGATGTGTGTGATCAATATACAAGATCAACATGACTAGTGGGACCAGCTCCGAAATATATTTTCCAAAAATAGGAAATCAATAGACTGTAAAAGGCTAAAGCCCAGAAATAAAAAGGCCAAAATATTGGGCTTGGCCCATGTAGCCCAATAGAATTCACAGGAAAAAACTAGAAAGGCTGAATTAATGGGCTCGGCCCATCTAAAGCACCGAAATGGACCAGGCTGATTCTAAGTAATGACCTTTTGAATTGGTCGTAATTGTCCCACGTCAGACTGCCACGTCGGATCCGACGTGGCCTGAGCAGACAACTAATGACCAAAACAAAACAATAGGCATATTTTGGTCGTAAACATCTACGAACTTCTCACAGAGAAGGTCGTTAATTTCAGTTTACGACCGCCAGCTTTTGACCTTCTGTTTTTGGTCACAAAAAGGTCACAAATTAAAAACAATGACCTTTCAGTGACCAATAGTCAAGGTCACAAGTTGACATATTTCTTGTAGTGTCATAGCTTAGGATTCCCTTCGTGCCGACACGAGGGAGGGGGCTGCTAGCTACTTCGCACTTTGCTAGGTGAACCTCGGTTGGGGGGGGGGGTATGCATTCATAGGTTAGGAATCCCTTCGTGCTGACACGAGGCAGGGGGGCTGCTTGCTACTTCGCACTTTGCTAGGGTGAACCTCGGTTGGGGGGGCATGCATTCATAGCTTAGGATTCCCTTCGTGTAGACACAAGGGAGGAGGGGGCTGCTAGCTACTTCAACTTTCCTAGGTGAATAAACCTTGGCTGGGGGGGATGCATTCATAGCTTAGGATTCCTTTCATGCCGACACGAGGGAGGAGGGGGGCTGCTAGCTACTTTGCACTTTGCTAGGTGAACCTCGATTGGGGGGAGGGGGCATGCAATACAACGCACTTTACGAGAGAGTTGCCACATCGAAGTTGCATTTGGTATTTGAAAATCAATCCATGCTTTTGATACATAAATTTGGTCCACATGCATGTGGCACATTTTATCCAAATGTAGCAATATTTAGAATATGTTAAGTAATGTAGGCCATGCGAACTGATTTAGGGTGAGATTGAACATACCGCGCACGTGCTCAAGTTATCCAAAATTTGGTGAAATATTTAACATAGTTTGACATAGATATTAAGCGTACACGTAGATAAGCATAGTTCAACCATAAGTAGTACATAGTTCAACAGTATTAAGCATACTCAAGCGTACATATAGTCCCATCCGTGCCACATCTCATCTCACAGGACGACACGATCCTGAAGCTTCTCCAAGTACTTGGCGTACACGTCGTGCGCCACCCTGCGAGAATACTTCTGCTTGAAGGAGCCAACAACCTGTCCTCTTGCATGTGCCAGAACACTTAGATACGCATCATGAAGCTTCTGGTTGCAAAATGGGCATCCATAGCCGCCATTCCAGGTCCTAATATGTCTGTTATGCATTCCCGGATAAAGCTCCCTCAGGATTTGTCTATTGTACCTCCTCCGGACATCTTCATCCTCGCCGTCCACATCGTCAGACAGCACCTATACAAATAGTAAAACAAATTTGGCATCAAATAATAGATTACATGCCGTGAAGTAGGATTAGGAATTTATGACTATTTATTTATACATATCAAGAGATTACGGTTCGATTTTTAAGCGCAGTCGTCTATGTACAGACCAATCTTGAAGAAAATAATGGCACAGACATATGTAGGTCATTGAAAATCAATTGTCAAGCCCTGGCTAGGAATTATTAGGACGAACACTAACCCTAGTGGGATTACTGGCAGAAATCATTTGCATAGATGAAACAACTAATCACTTATCACCTGTACCATTCCAACAATCAATACACTACACGGATCTAACGAAACTTACTCAGATTTCATGGATTGGGAGAACATAACCATAGGATTTCTATTCCAAAAAGGGGGAGGCATGAGTAACCAGAGAAACCCTACGATCTATTTGACACATAAATGGGTATAGATGATTAACCAGCTGTCCGTCATCGTCGGAGTCGTTGCTGGAGTGGTCGCCGGGGAGTCGTCGCCGGAGTGGTCGTCGGAGTCGGTGTGGAACTCCGCCTCCGGTTGTGGAAGTTCGACGCCGTCGACGACTGTCGGTGTCAAAACTGGCGGGTCTCGGGTAGGGTGTCCCGAACTGTGCGTCTAAGGCCGATGGTAACAGGAGGCGGGGGACACAATGTTTACCCAGGTTCGGGCCCTCTCGATGGAGGTAATACCCTACTTCCTACTTGATTGATCTTGATGATATGAGTATTACAAGAGTTGATCTGCCACGAGATCGTAAAGGCTAAACCCTAGAAGCTAGCCTATGATTATGATTGTTGTCGTCCTACGGACTAAACCCTCCGGTTTATATAAACACCAGAGGGGGCTAGGGTTACACAAAGTCGGTTACAAGGGAGGAGATCTACATATCCGAATTGCCAAGCTTGCCTTCCACGCAAAGGAGAGTCCCACCCGCACACGGGACGAAGTCTTCAATCTTGTATCTTTATAGTCCAACAGTCCGGCCACAGTATATAGTCCGGCTGTCCGTGGACCCCCTAATCCAGGACTCCCTCAGTAGCCCCTGAACCCGGCTTCAATGACGATGAGTCCGTCGCGCAGATTGTCTTCGGCATTGCAAGGCAGGTTCCTTCTCCGTATACTCCATAGAAGATTTTGAACACAAGGATCGTGTCCGGCTCTGCAAAATAAATTCCACATACCACCGTAGAGAGTATATTATTACACAAATCTAATCTGCTCACAACTTTTTTTTATAACGTGACGTCCTGCCGTGGCCCGGTCATTATGAACCGTTTTTCCCTGCCTGCCACTGCACGTGTTGCGAGGCGGTTTTATTGGCATGTCTTGTCGAAGCAGATATCGTGTTCCCCTTATCACGGGATTCCCATCAATACGGGTGTGGGTAACCCAATCGTGTTTGTTAGTATGACTCCTTGATTTTAGGCAAGTTGCAAACGGCCACGCGGAGGACGCTTGATATTCACCCTCTTTATAAAGGGGCCAATGCCTGTCCTTTTCTTCTCGCGCCCAATCCTTCCCCTCCCCCACCTCGAGTTCCAACACCCAAGGCTTAGGCTAAGCGCTTCGGACCTTCAACCATGTCCGGATCCAACCTTTAAGGTCGGTGGATGGCCTCCTCTGTCATAGAGAAGGACATCAAGAAGCCAAGGGAAGCCAGGTATCTGACCGCCGAAATCTCGCACAGGCTGCCTGATCAAGGGCAGGTCATCCCCACTCCCGAACCCAACGAGAGTGTCATATTTGTTTCCCACCTCCACCGAGGGCTAGGCTTTAGTCTGGATCCCTTTGTAAGAGTGCTTATGTTCTATTACGGGCTCGATTTCCACGATCTAGCTCTAGATTCCATCCTTCACATCTCATCGTTTATCGTCGTGTCTCCACATCACCCCACTCTTTGGCTTATGGCTCAAGACCTTCAGTGTGAAGCCGAAGACAATCGACGGGCGACACACAGAATGCGGAGGTGCCAAAATAAGCAAAGGCGCCGATGCCCCATGGCCTAAGGGCTCCTTCCCGGAGGTGTCCAACTTATGGCAGCGGGAGTGGTTTTACATCACAGCTCCCCGAAGTAAGAAGTGGACAGCTGCCCCTGCCTTCCACTCGGGCCCCCCGCCGCAACTGGCGTCATGGGTCAACACGGGGCTGGACTGGGGGCCAGTGAATGACGTGCTGACACTGCAAAGTCGCATCCGAGATCTCCTTAAGAGGGATGTCAGTCTTGTCAAGGTAATGCAAGTTATGCTAGTTTGTCGGGTCCTTCCATGCCAACGCCGATCTCTCCGTCTGTGGGAGTTCAACCCGGAAGGACTGTGAACTATTCAGCAATTCTTCGGCGTGACACTCGAAGAGATGTACGGATTGTTCTTCGGATCACGAATAAAGTGTCCGGACACCACCGAGGACGCGGGTCTCAACTGCAACCGTGCAGATACCCACGTAAGTAATTATGCGGTCGAACATGTTGTCTTTTTATTTGTCACAACATCATTCTGAAAAAATCGCTCTTGGCCAGGACTGGATAAGAAAGGCAAAGATGATTAGGTGTTCGGCCCCCCTTCCCGAAGGCTCACCGGATCCTGTGCTAGCCAGGATGCTTGAGCGCGCAACTTATCAAGTGCCATCCGGGGAAGATAAAGGGAGGAATAAAGAAGCCGAAAGCGGGCTTCACGCATTACTCATCCAAACCGGGGGAATTAGTGTCTCCGTGAAGGAGGATAATCGGGGAGAAGAATCCAGAATCCCCTCTCACCAAGGAAGGAAAAGGACCGCCTCTGAAGACTTGGAAACGAAGATTTCCAAACGAGGGAAGAAACCTTCGCCAGGGGGCCCTGTCCCGGAGGGCGTCTTTACCGCATAGTGCCCGCAAGGGGGCCAGCCCGCCACCGAGCTGTCAGTGAACAAGAGTAGTTTTGGTAAATATATCATGCTTTATCTCCAATGACAATAACCATGACCTACATCTTGCAGCCCGGCTCGTAGCCCTTCTCGACAGAGTTCGTCTTTAGGGTATCTTCTTCCGGAGATGATGGAGAGCAAAACGCCTCCCCCTGCCTCCCCGCCACCTGGGGCGGATGACCCTAAGGTGTCATCACGGAGGATTTCTCCTGATCCTCTAAGGGCAGAAGGCGACCCTTCGGCCACCCGAAGTCCGGAGTATTTGGCTCCTAAGGAGAGCAACAGAAAGAGTCTGGGTTTGTCCGGTGCACAAAAGCGGGTTGCATGTGGCTTTTATGAGCCTGCTAAGAGGCTTTGAGGTACGCAAAATAATATATAAATTTTTTGATGATACCGCACATGCTAGGTGTGCTCTATACAGATAGTAGCCCCTTAGACTCTGGTTGCTGTCCAGAGGCGGCAAACAGAGGATCATAGTCCCAGGTAATGATCGCGCTGCTTTCATGTGCATGCGGCTAACGGTCCGGTGGCTGGCCGGACTGCTGAGTTTGCCGGACTGAGGCGGGAACATGACACGGCAGATGCCGACATTGCGCTTGTGAACAAGCGGCTTGACGAGGCACAGTGTATGTATTTTCGGGTGGTCAACAAATATTAAGAGGAGCATGATGCTAGTATCTATAATATGCTGTGACTGCAGATGGAGCTGCAGCCATGGAGACCCTTCGGGCGGAACTTGCCCGTGCCAAGGAACAAGCAAGGAGAAGTGATACGGCCGCCCTAAATGTGGCCAAAGACTTAAGAGCCGAATAGGCTGCTCGTCGCCAGAGTGAGCATAAAATAGCCAAGATGGTTGTTGAGCTAAAAGATGCCGCCGGCTGATATGAGCTCCTTGAAAAGGAAAGCCAAGCGAAAGTGGCTGACCTGAAGAAAGCCATGGAAGCAGCCAAGGAAACCCGCTCTGAAATCAGAGCGGCGAATGAGGAGCTCCGTCAAGCCGGCGATATCACGGCTGGGAAGCCCTTTTTGTCACGGTCGAAGTTTGGAGATCCGAAATATGCCCCTCTGGATCAATTATGGAGTGCTGCAGATGCGTATTCGGACTTGGCAATGAGTGCTACTGATGCGACTGAGTTTTTCAAAGATTAGAAAGATCATGAAGTGGAGAGGTTGTTCTGGTCATAGTTCAGCACTCTAACGTGTCCGTTGCTGTTGAATGAACAAATGGCCGAGTGGGCCGAGCTCCATAGGTTGTCCGGACATGCCATGAGGTCTGTCGTCGATCATCTTTGGTCGTAGGGGCCAAGACCGAATAGTTATTTTGGTTTAGTGCAACGATTCCTTGGTGTTGTGCCGCATATCTACGCTGTAAAGAGGTCGGTGTGCTTAGAGGGTGCGCAGATGGCTCTTGCCCGTGTTAAGACATACTGGGCAGAGATGGAGACCACCACTATTGTGACCTGGGATCCGGCCGTAGGCCAGGTCTCAGCTGAGCACTATTTTGACGAAGTCCTGGAAGGCGATCGTGTAATAGAGACTCAGTGCTCGAAGAGTATCATGTTCGAGTGAAATGTATGCCAATTGTAAAAACAATGATATTAGGATTATAAAGGCTGTATTTATACTTTTGCCTGAAAGTATTATGATGCCTCCTGTGCGGCCGTTTATGTATGTATATAACCTGAAAGATTGTAGTCGTCGGCTTCACCTCCCACACATATAATGCGGGGGTGTTCGGAAAAGCGCGTGTTCACACTTGACCCAACGTCTTGGTCCATTAAGGAGGTGATAGCACGGCGAACAAGGAAATCAGACTATATAGCTTTAACACTTTCACTTAGCCATAGGAGTTTGATGGTGGGGCTACTATATAGCCCTTGGTACTTCTGCGCTCATTCGAACACGATGCGCCTACATACATGACCGAAAAACTGATCCTTCTCTAATGCGGAGGAATCGCGAAGATTCCACTGAGTCATCGAGTGGTTGACCAGTCTCGCGCTTTATCATGACAGTCAGTTTTCGGATTTCTCTATTGAGGTGCTCATCCAGATGAATTGATGACCCACAAGTATAGGGGATCTATCATAGTCCTTTCAATAAGTAAGAGTGTCGAACACAACGAGGAGCAGAAAGAAATGATAAACGATTTTCAGCAAGGTATTCTCTGCAAGTACTGAAGTAAGTGGTAATAGATAGTTTTGTAATGAGATAATTTGTAACGAGCAACAAGTAACAAAAGTAAATAAAGTGCAGAAAGGTGGCCCAATCCTTTTTGTAGCAAAGGACAAGCCTGGAAAAAATCTTATATAAGGAAAAGCGCTCCCGAGGACACATGGGAATATCGTCAAGCTAGTTTTCATCATGTTCATATGATTCGCGTTCGGTACTTTGATAATTTGATATGTGGGTGGACCGGTGCTTGGGTGCTGTTCTTACTTGAACAAGCATCCCACTTACGATTAACCTCTATTGCAAGGATCCGCAACTACAACAAAAGTATTAAGGTAAACCTAACCATAGCATGAAACATATGGATCTAAATCAGCCCCTTACGAAGCAACACATAAACTAGGGTTTAAGCTTCTGTCACTCTAGCAACCCATCATCTACTTATTACTTCCCAATGCCTTCCTCTAGGCCCAAATAATGGTGAAGTGTTATGTAGTCGACGTTCACATAACACCACTAGAGGCTAGACAACATACATCTCATCAAAATATCGAACGAATACCAAATTCACATGACTAATAATAGCAAGACTTCTCCCTTGTCCTCAGGAACAAATGTAACTACTCACAAAGCATAAACATGTTCATAATCATAGGGGTATTAATATGCATAAAGGATCTGAACATATGATCTTCCACCAATTAAATCAACTAGCATCAACTACAAGGAGTAATTAAGACTAATAGCAACCTACTAGCACCAATACCGGACTTGGAGACAAGAATTGGATACAAGAGATGAACTAGGGTTTTGAGATGAGATGGTGCTGATGAAGATGTTGATGGAGATTGCCCTCTCCCGATGAGAGGAGCGTTGGTGATGACGATGGCGATGATTTCCCCCTCCGGGAGGGAAGTTTCCCCGGTAGAACAGCTCTGCCGGAGATCTAGATTGGATCCGCCAAGGTTCCACCTCGTGGCGGCGGAGTTTCATCCCGAAAGGTTGCTTCCTATTTTTTTTCTCGATGAAAGACTTCATAGGAGAAGATGGTCATTGGAGAGCCACCAGGGGGCCCACGAGGCAGGGGGCGCTCCCTAGGGGGGTGCCCCCCACCCTCGTGAGAAGGGTGTGGGCCCCCTGGTCTTCATCTTTGGCGAGGATTTTTCATTATTTATTATGAGGTGTTCCGTGGAGTTTCAGGACTTTTGGAGTTGTGCAGAATAGGTCTCTAATATTTGCTTCTTTTCTAGTCCAGAATTCCAGCTGCCGGCATTCTCCCTTCTTATGTAAACCTTGTAAAATAAGAGAGAATAGCCTTAAGTATTGTGACATAATGTGAAATAACAGCCCATAATGCAATAAATATCGATATAAAAGCATGATGCAAAATGGACGTATCAACTCCCCCAAGCTTAGACCTTGCTTGTCCTCAAGTGAAAAGCCGAAATCGAAAAATATGTCCACATGTTTAGAGATGAAGGTGTGGATAAAAATAAAATACGGACATGAGGGCATCATGATCATTCTTATAACAGCAACTTATATAATTTTTGTCATATGATCTCTAATGCTAGAGTAATAATTCAATCACAATATCAGGTATGAATCGTAAACTTCATTGAAAACTAACAGACTACAATCTCGGTCATTGAAGCAATTGCAATTTATCATAACATAGGAAAGAGTCAATGTATAAGAGCTTTTCAGCAAGTCCACATACTCAACTATCACATAATCTTTCACAATTGCTGACACTCGCGCAATACTTATGGGTATGGAGTTTTAATCAGACACAGAGAAAGATAGGGGCTTATAGTCTTGCCTCCCAACATTTTACCTCAAGGGTAATGTCAACAGTAATAGTTAATGAAAACTCACATCCAATTAGCCATATATACCAGGATCTTTCAACATACTGTGCTTGCCAAAGGATAAAGTGTAAAAAAGGAAGGGTGAAAATCACCATGACTCTTGCATAAGGTAGAAGATAATGATAAAAGATAGGCCCTTCGCAGAGGGAAGCAGAGGTTGCCATGCACTTTTATGGTTGGATGCACAAAATCTTAATGCGAAAGAACGTCACTTTATATTGCCCCTTGTGATATGAACCTTTATTATGCAGTCCGTCGCTTTTATTACTTCCACATCACAAGATCGTATAAAGCTTATTTCTCCCATACCAATCAATCATACATATTCAGAGAGCAATTTTTATTGCTTTGCACCGATGACAACTTACTTGAAGGATCTTATTCAATCCATAGGTAGATATGGTGGACTCTCATGGCAAAACTGGTTTAAGGGTATTTTGAAGCACAAGTAGTATCTCTACTTGGTGCAATGAATTTGGCTAGCACGAGGGGGAAAGGCAAGCTCAACATGTTGGAATATCCAAGACAATATAATTTATCTTAGATGTAAGAAAACACCACACATTATGTTGTCTTCCTTGTCCAATGTCAACTCTTTAGCATGTCATATTTTAATGAGTGCTCACAATCATAAAAGATGTCCAAGATAGTATATCTATATGTGAAGACCTCTCTTTCTTTATTACTTCCTATTAATTGCAACGATGACCAAAACTATGCTTGTCAACTCTCAACAACTTTTATTCATCATACTTTTTCTATGTGAGCTCATTACTCTCCATGAGATCCATATGATCTCTTTGTTTCTTTTTATTTCTTTCTCTTTTATTTTATTCACTTAGGATCATGGCAAAACAATCAAGCCATTGACTCAACACTAATCTTTATTATATAGCTCACGGACTCGATTACATAGAAGCATAATAAAGCAAAACTCACAACTAGATCATGCCACAAACTTTATTCTACTAGATCAAAATACTAATAATAAGATCGAACTAAGGAAAACGGTAAAGATAGGAGTTGTGATGCGATACCGGGGCACCTCCCCCAAGCTTGGCCGTTGCCAAGGGGAGTGCCCATACCCATGTTATTATATCTCCTTGGTTGGTGAAGAAGGTGGAGGTGTTGTTCATGATGGATTGTCGAACATCGAGCGTAGGAGGTCTTCTAACTTGCGGATAATGCCTTTGAGTGTGAGGATATGCTCCTTCAACAAAATATTTTCACGTGTGAGATACTTATTTTGTATACGAGCCAACTCAATCATCTTGAAAGCCTCGATTTCTGTAGGGGTAAGAAGATTATGATCCAGTTGAAGGGTGTCTTCTGTTGCTGGAACTTGGTCCTCCACGGCCTTCTTGATCCCTTCATCCTTATTGATCTCCATAGGTTCTTCTCTCTTCAGCTCTATCTTCATTAGCCAAGCATCATTGCCCTCATGGTTGGAGGAGGAGGGAGACGACATAGTGCGTGGTCTTGAAAACCCTAACAGAAAACAGCTCGAAACAAAGACATGAGATTTTTGCGTCATACGGGAGTCAAAACCCCCGGGAGATTATATAATGAATTTTTACCGACCAAAATACGTATTGTGCAAGAAAATGGAGTCCGGAAGGCACACGAGGTGCTCACGAGGTAGGGGGGCGTGCCCAGGGGGTAGGGCGCGCCCTCCACCCTCGTGAGGCCCTCGTGTCCTTCCCGAACTGCTACATAATTTTCTAGTTTTCTAAATATTCCAAAACGGAGAAATATTGCCTTAAAAATTGTTTTGGAGTCGGTGTACTTACCGTACCACATACCTATTCCTTTTCGGAGTCTGAAACGTTCTGGAAAGTGTCCCTTATGTATTCCTCCGGGGTTACGGTTTCAATAATATTGGTTTCAACATTTATGGGATTACCTGAGATATAATGTTGGATTCTTTGACCGTTTACCACCTTCGGAATTGTGCCTTCGAAGTTGTTGATTTTTATGGCACCAGAACGATAGACCTCCTCGATAACATAGGGGCCTTCCCATTTAGAGAGAAGTTTCCCTGCAAAAAACCTTAAACGAGATTTGTATAGGAATACATAATCACCTACATTAAACTCACGCTTTTGTATCCTTTTGTCATGCCATCTTTTAACCTTTTGTTTAAACAACTTGGCATTTTCATAAGCTTGGGTTCTCCATTCATCAAGTGAGCTAATATCAAATAACCTCTTTTCACCGGCAAGTTTGAAATCATAGTTGAGCTCTTTAATAGCCCAATATGCCTTATGTTCTAGTTCGAGAGGTAAGTGACATGCTTTTCCATATACCTTTTTATACGGAGACATACCCATAGGATTTTTATATGCAGTTCTATAGGCCCATAATGCATCATCAAGTTTCTTGGACCAATTCTTTCTAGACCTATTGACAGTCTTTTGCAAAATTAATTTGAGTTCTCTATTACTCAATTCTACTTGACCACTAGACTGTGGGTGATACGGAGATGCAATTCTATGATTGATGTCATATTTAACAAGCATTTTACGGAAAGCACCATGAATAAAATGTGAACCACCATCAGTCATTAAATATCTAGGGACTCCAAACCTCGGAAAAATAACTTCTTTAAGCATTTTAATAGAAGTGTTATGATCAACACTACTAGTTGGTATAGCTTCTACCCACTTAGTAACGTAATCAACAGCAACTAAAATATGTGTATATCCATTAGAGGCAGGAAAAGGTCCCATAAAATCAAAGCCCAAACATTAAACGGTTCAATAACAAGTGAATAATTCATAGGCATTTCTTGACGTCTACTAATATTACCAATTCTTTGACATTCATCACAAGATAGGACAAACTTACGGGCATCCTTGAAGAGAGTAGGCCAATAAAAATCGGATTGCAATACCTTATGTGCAGTTCTATCTCCCGCATGGTGTCCTCCATAAGTTTCGGAGTGGCACTTACGTAGGATCTGTTCCTGTTCATGCACAGGTACACAACGTCTAATAACACCATCTACTCCTTCTTGATAAAGATGTGGGTCATCCCAAAAGTAATGTCTCAAATGATAGAAGAACTTTTTCTTTTGTTGGTATGTGAAGCTAGGTGGTATAAATTTAGCAGCTATGTAATTAGCATAATCGGCATACTAAGGGGTACTACGAGAAGTACTTATGACATTTAATTGTTCATCAGGAAAACTATCATCAGTAGGTAGTGGGTCATCAAGAACATTCTCTAACCTAGATAAGTTGTCTACAACGGGGTTTTCAGCTCCTTTTCTATCAACAATATGCAAATAAAATTCTTGTAGCAAGAGAACCCATCTAATAAGTCTAGGTTTAGCTTCTTTCTTTTCCGTAAGATATTTAATAGAAGCATGATCAGTGTGGATAGTTACTTTAGAATCAACAATATAAGGTCTGAACTTATCACAAGCAAATATAACTGCTAAAAGTTCTTTTTCAGTAGTAGCATAATTGTTTTGAGCATTGTATAGAGTCTTACTAGCATAATGGATAACATTTAATTTCTTATCAACTCTTTGCCCTAGAACAGCACCTACAGCATAATCACTAGCATCACACATAATTTCAAACGGTAAATTCCAATTAGGTGGCTGAACAATAGGTGCGGAGACTAATGCTTTCTTAAGTATTTCAAATGCTTCTACAAAATCATCATCAAAGACAAATGATATATCTTTTTGTAATAAATTAGTCAGAGGCCGAGAAATTTTCGAGAAGTCCTTGATGAACCTCCTATAAAATCCGGCATGACCAAGGAAACTTCTTATACCTTTGATGTCCTTGGGACATGGCATCTTTTCAATAGCATCAACCTTGGCTTTATCAACTTCAATACCTCTTTAGAAACTTTATGCCCCAAGACAATACCTTAATTAACCATAAAATGGCACTTTACCCAATTCAAGACAAGATTAGTTTCTTCACATCTCTGCAAAACTCGATCAAGATTGCTCAAGCAATCATCAAAAGAACATCCATAGACGGAAAAGTCGTCCATGAAAACCTCACAAATCTTTTCACAAAAGTAAGAGAATATAGCCATCATGCATATTTGAAAGGTAGCAGGTGCATTACATAAACCAAAAGGCATACGTCTATAATAAAAAGTACCAAAAGGGCATGTAAAAGTAGTCTTTGGTTTATCTTTAGCCGACTCAGGTATTTGAGAGAAACCAGAATAACCATCTAGAAAGAAGTAATGTGTATGTTTGCATAATCTTCCTAGCATTTGATCGATAAAAGGTAAGGGGTAATGATATTTCTTTATAATTCTTAGGGACACAATGAACATGACTTACCCACTGACTATCAGCAACAGGATAAATTATATCTGCCTCCAGAAGCTTTAGTATTTATTTTCTTACCACTTCTTCCATTTTAGGATTCAGACGTCGTTGAGGATCACGAACTGGTTTGGCATCTGCTTCCGAATTTATTTTATGTTGACATAGAGTGGGACTAATGCCCTTAAGATCATCAAGAGTATATCCAATAGCAGCATGGTGCTTCTTCAGAGTTTTCAATGATCTTTCTTCTTCATGCTCTGAAAGGTTAGCACTAATAATACCAGGATATATCTTCTTTTCATCAAGATAAGCATATTTAAGATTATCAGGCAATGGTTCAAGCTCAAACACGGGATCACCCTTAGGTGGAGGAGGATCCCCTAGGATTTGAACAGGCAAATTGTGTTTTTGCATAGGTTCTTGTTTAAAGAATACTTCATCTATTTCCCCTCTTTCATTCATAAACATATCATTCTCATGGTCTAGCAAATATTGTTCTAAAGGATCATTAGGAGGTACGACAATAGAAGCAAGACCAATAATTTCATCCTTACTAGGCAATTCTTCTTCACGGTGTTGTTTACTAAATTTAGGGAAATTAAACTCATGAGTCATATCATCCAAGCCAAAAGTAACAACATTCTTTTCGCAGTCTATCCTAGCATTAACTATATTCAAGAAGGGTCTACCAAATATAATGGGACAAAAGCTATCTTGTGGGGAACTAAGAATAATAAAATCAGCAGGATATTTAGTTTTCCCGCACAAGACTTCAACATCTCTAACAATTCCCATTGCTGAAATAGTATCTCTATTAGCAAGTTTAATTGTGACATCAATATCTTCTAACTCAGCAGGTGCAATTTCATGCTTGATTTCTTTATACAAGTCATAAGGTATAACACTAGCACTAGCACCCATATCACATAAGCCATGATGGCAATGATCTCCTATTTTAACAGAAATAACAGGCACGCCTACCACAGGTCTATGTTTATCTTTAGCACAAGGTTTAGCAATTCTAGCAGTTTCACACAGAACTGAATAACATGCCCATCAATATTATCAGACAAGAGCTCTTTAACAATAGCAATATTAGGTTCAACTTTAACTTGCTCAGGAGGTGTATATGTTTTAATATTTCTTGTACGAACTACAGTTGAAGCTTTAGCATGATCCTTTATCCTAACAGGGAAAGGTGGTTTCTCAACATAAGACGTAGGAACAATAGGATCATTATAAGTGACAGTCTTTTCTTCAACTTTAGTAGGTGCAGCTACTTTTACTTCTATAGGAGGATGATATTTAAACCACTTCTCCTTAGGGAGATCAACATAAGTAGCAAATTATTCACAGAAAGAAGCTACTATCTCAGAATCAAGTCCATATTTAGTGCTAAACTTACGGAAAATATCGGTACCCATAAAAGATTTAACACAATCAAACTTAGGTGTCATACCTGACTCCTTACCATTGTCGAGGTCTCAATCTTCAGAGTTGTGTTTAATTCTAGGTGGTCTAGCCACTGTTCGCGTCGGCATCGCTGCTCCGACCGTCTCTGACCTCGCCATTAATTTCCTACAGCTCCTCCTCGACGTCGTCTTCCCACTGGACCTCCAGCCCCCTTCGTTTTCTTCTCTGGTGAGCCATGCCAACAACCGAAATAGTACACTCCTGTGCATCGTCGCCTTACTCCCCGGTGTCCTCTTCCTCTGTTCGTCCGTGAGCTTTGCTCGATTCCGTGAGCCTCTGGCGCTCGTCCGCTCCCTCCTCGTCGGCTTCCCCCTTTCCCGCGTGACTGCTGCGGCCGGCAGAGCCTCGGCCAGATGCGCTCGGCGGAGACCAGCTCGGGTGCCTTTGCCCCGGCTATAAATAGCTCGCCCTCAAGCCTATGGAGATCATCAGCAGCCTTTCCCCACCTCTCCATGCCTCCCCAAACCCCCCCCCCCTCTCGTCCCCGGAGTCGCTCCTCGACCACCACCGCAGCCGTGGTCGCCGCCTCGGGTCTCTCCTGATTCCGGCGATGCCGTGCTTCCCTCTCTGTTCCTCCACCACCACTTCATTCCCCATGCTCCAGAGAGCCGCCCCATAGCCTCGGCCTCCTCTCTCCCCCACCAGAACTCCGTGTCCACCCGAGCCCGAAGCCCCTCTCCGCCGCGTGCCCCGCTGTTTCTTCTCTCGTGTCCTCACCGGCAACAGAGCCCACCACAAGATGCGCCTTGTCCTCCTGAGCTCGTGGGTAGGCCGGCCATCACGAGAGGTGGCCGGACGCGCCGGCGATCGCCGTCGGGGTGATCCCCTCCTGCTTCCTCGCTCGACCCCGAGCGTGAGGAAGAAGAAGGCCGGGCGGACCCCGCCCCGCGTTGATCCCACCTCTGGGCCCCGCCTGTCGGCCTCTGCGCGCTGACCGGGCCAGCTCGCTGACCTGGCGTAAGTGGAGACGCCCCATGATAGTATGCTTTCGTTTCGCGAAAGCGTATTTCATCGCGGCTTCAGATAGAAAGGCGTTTTCGCTTTCTGAAAACGTATTTTCTGTCGCCTGCGATCAGTAATGCGCTTTCCCTTCTCTAAAGACGTATTTTCCTTAGTGCCCTTCCTGTTTTAACCGACAAGGGCCTGTCTATGAATATTTATTTTACAGATTAGTCCCTGTCATTCAAACGGCCGTATCTTTGCAACCACAACTCCGATTGAGGTGATTCCAACGCTCACATTCTCTGTTCGTCGAGCTCTTTCTGTTGATGTCATTTTCAGGATGTTTTCACATAGCGAAAATGACCATTTTGCCCTTGCCCATTAATAGCCCCCTCCGAGGGAGAACTGTTCCGGCAAATCTTTCCGCCATCGTTCTACACTTCTTCCCGGAGTATTTGTCGACCCCAGGCAAGCCAACCTCTTATCATGAGCCCCGAACTTACATGTTGACTTTGCTTGCACCTTGTGTGTGTTTAGTTGCAGTTGTTTCATATCATTTACGTCAGCAGCTATTCCATTATGCCTATCATGCATGGTTGTGTTTTCACGATATAGTTTTCCATGCTACTTAGAATGTTGTTATTGATAATGCCATGTCACTACTCCACTTTATTTGCATGTCATCATTATAAAATGTTATGAGGATTGTAATGCACCATTGATATGCTATTACTTGGTATTGTCATGTTTTTTATGCTATAGTTGTGCACTTGAGAACTTCAATATTTTGTTTATGCATTTGTATGCTGCATGCTCATTGTTCCATTCATGTTCGTGATGATGGAGAAGGAATTAAAATGGCTTAATAATAACAAACCTCCTCCGTCATCGATGGGAACAAGTCATAGTGCCATCAAATCGAACTTTTCAGTGCAGCCACATTTGCCTTTATGGGAATGCCTTAATGCAATCTATTGTCGTGCCTCTCGCCGGTGCCTCCAACTAGGGAAGGTTATGGGCATGCTTACCCTGATCAGGTAGGCGGACATAACCTTGTGTGCTCGTTGTTAAAATTTTTGGTACCGGTCCCCGTGAGGGACGTTTTGGCCACGACGGTTGTCGTTGTGTCTTTGGTAGACACGGGGCCACCCAAGACTAGCCCAGTTGGGAGTGGGTCGGAGTGGCCGGGAGAGTGTCATGGTAGTAGGTCGGTTTCATCGGAATGCCGTTTGTCCACCCGAATGGGATGATGAGGCCATGGGCTCCATGGTGTGGGTACAGTGTGCTACCTCTGGAGAGTGTATATAAAGTCTATCGATAGCAACACAGTTCGTACTAGGTTCCCCTATCAGGTCTTGCTCGAATGGAAGATAAACCTAAAATAATTAAGTTGGTAAATAAATATGTGACAACGAGAATATGGTGACTTGGACTATGAGATAGTCGTGAGAAGTCACGACGATGTTTTGATAAGATCACGAGATGAGGTCTCCGTGAGTGTTGAAGACCAAGTGTTGGTCGTGGTTGTGATCACCGGAAAGATCACCGTTTGGTTGCGAGGCAACCCGTTGGTAAGAGAGTCCGAGGGACTCAGTGCACAAGTTTGATTGCATTGCATGAGTAATTTGTTGCTATTTGCATTTAAAGAACCATGACAGAATAGAAGATGGTTGTATAAAGTTAACATGTTATGTCTGCATTGAATATGATCGGTACTTTATTTTCAGCATAGTTGCATGATATGCCATGTTTGGATTCATTATGCCATTAGATGATATGCTATGTTTTGCTATTTCCATGTTAGAAGCATGTCTTGATATGCCATGTGATTTCCATGTTAGTAGATGCGATGATGTTGTTCATGCTTAGTTGATATTTTTATCATGCCGCCTTCAGTAATTGATATGAGAAAAGTTGTTGCATGCGCTTGGTTCTTGCTTTGTCTTCTGCCTGTTTGGATGCTATATAATTGGTTGTCTTGCAAGTACATTCAATGTACCGACCTGGCATGTCATGCCAGTTTTGTAGGTCATACCCAGCGTGTTCGCTTGACCCATTGTACTAGGCCGTAACCTTGCCATTCCTGTAAATTGTGGAGCCCAGCCAGTGTTGTTGTGCTAGCAAACCAAGATTTCCGCCGCCATTTAAATGAGTTTCCGCTGCCATTTATATAGCCTTAGGGCTATGCCAGATATTTCTATTCATCAATGATGTACTCTTCTATACATGTATTTGATGAATATTCTTGTACCTAGAGTGTTGTATTATGGACCTGCCGTGCGTCAGGTGTTATCATGGGCTGACATGCGAAGGCCCCCTGCTCCATGCGGATCGGGGTGCCACAGCTCCCGAGGAGCAGAGATATCTATTCAAGGGGCACCTCACGAGGTTCACGTGACGTGAGCCATGACGACCAAGGTTAGGCAGGCGCCAGCGGGCGCAGGGTGCCAGTTTCCTCTTTGGTGCTAAAGAGGCAAGCGCAGGCGAGGAGTCCCGAGGCATCAGGCAAAGGTTTCCATATCTGTGCAACAAGACCAAGACCAGCAGGACGGCAAGACGGAGGTCACTACGGAGCCCACGGCGGCATCACCACTATAGCCTTTGGCAGGCAAAGATCACCTTTGGCAGGATAACTTGTACTAGTTGTCCCCCTTCGAAATTGGCTATTGTGGGATCCCTTCCCGCCTAACAATTTGGGAAGAGGACAAGGGCCTCTATAGATAGGGCTCGCCACCACCATAGTTCGGGATCGGCTCATCTTTGATTGGATCCACTCCACCAAGGCCACGTCACCACCTCATCAAGCTCAAGAACACCTCTCCTCAAGAGGCTGTTCATCTTTTGTACTAGTTCATCCTCAGTCTACGCAGCAGTCCCCCAGACCACACTGGAGTTGGGTATTACACCACAACGGTGGCCCAAACAAGTATAAACTCTCGTGTCTCTTGTTCCTTGGGTTCGGTGAGCTAGGCCTAGAGATCGTTGCGAGAGTGAGCGAGCGAGAGAGAGAGAGAGAGATAGAGATCTTCGTGCGCACCCCAGTGTTCGAACCTCAAGGGTTCGGCGGAACCCATGATCCGACAGATGCGCCGATAACTTGGACGTTCACACGGGCGCGGCCAGTCGTATGGTGTAGCGGCGCGTTCACAAAAAAGGGATCAAAAGCTCAACCTATGTATTTATCGTGTAAATAGATAATTTAGTGCCATTGGTTATTTACTTTAAACATATGTATTGACGTGTTAGTGTAGAGGCCCACAAAAGAAATGGATATTGTAGTCCCACAAAAGAAATGGATATTGTAGTCTGCTACTTAAAAGTGTTACCTCATATGATTGCATAGCCTCCATTTCATAAATTGCGTACACGTTGAATTCATATATGAATATTACATATATTACTTCATATAGAACCTTAAATCATCCAAGACTAATGAATTTGAGTGCAAGAGTAACAATGGTTCATGTAGATGATAGCTACATTGGTTGTTTGAAGAAACATTACTGTAACTTTGGCATGCATAATTGAAAAGGTTTATCTAGATAGAAAAAATGTCATATGTGAGTGTCCAATCTTTATAGCATTGAATCGATATTTTACCTTTGGCCATGATACAAAGTAGATATTGATTTATGTTCAAGCAATGCATGTCCACGATAGCTAGATAGTTATACATGAATGAATTGTGCAATCTCTCTCACACGCATACATATCTCATTTTCCCGTGGGCATCGGAATCACATACTCCCACTTCATGTATTTCTCTTGCTCCGCCAAGGTTAGAATTCGTCTTTCTACCCCGTCATACAAGTCTCTCACATAGAAACACACACGCTCTTACTGTTGAACACGCCCACATCTTTAATTCCACCCACCCACAGTCACTAATGTCTCAGAGTATAGTTATGTATCTCACACGTATGCCTAAGGTTAACTCGAGTTCCGGAACCATCTGAATACATACAATGGGATTCCAGCAGAGCACCTTTTGTTTTGAGATTTCGCTCTCTCTCTCTCACACACACACACATGCGCGCGCGTAGACATTGTTTCTTGCTTCATTTTTTCCTGCACTTGCATGCACACCATTTGTTTATCTCCATGATGCTTTAAGTATGCCTCGCACACATGCTATCTACCTATCCCTTAATATAGATATGTGTCACACAAACTCCTTCTCCCTACTAGCAAGATGCCCATGAATTGCACGGAACATCAAGATGTATTTGTATGAGTATATTATCTTGTGGGAGAATAGGATGAACGAGGGAATGCCTTACTTGCACATGTGGAGAGGGGTGTGGGTATATTTTTGCAAAATTGCCATAGTTTCCTTCCTATCCGTCGGATATAAATCGGATGGCCTATATTGCAGGATGGGAGGAACACCATCATCACCAACTTTGTTTTTTATAAGACTAGCAAGATGACCGTGCATTGCACACATCTTGCTAATCTATGTGTTCCTGCCATCCTGCAATATAGACCATCCGATATATATTTGACGGACAGGAAGGAAACTATGGCAATTTTCAAAAAGATACATACACCCCTCTCCACATTTGCAAATAAGGCCTTCCCTCGTTAATCCGTTTCTCTCACAAGATAAACTACTCATACAAATGCATCTTGATGTTCCTTGCAACGCATGATGATGTTTCCTTGGGGGTCTCTCCTGCGTGGCATGGCCGTAGTTGCAAGTTGATGCCCCTTGAGATGCCAACGTTCAGGGGCACTCGGATTTTGTCCAATGAGCAGGTAAGATGAGTTTGATCACGTAGTAAATGCATTCTAAAGACTACTTTCATGTCCATTTCCTAATTCTCCCCCTACCCACTGTTTCACAAGTTAGGCTTGGTGCGAGTGGATATTGGCTTGCATATTTATGGGAGGGTACCAACATGAATTCACACAACATTTAAAACAGTGACACCATTCCCGTAGAACCTTTGTCCAACATTGGGATCAGCCATGCAACGTGCCACTGCCTGAATTGGTAAGATGGAACCACTGTGAGATTGAAGAACATAGCTCGAACCTTGCACATCGTGGTCAAAGGTGGACCATGTTGTCTGCAGCCGATTTGTTGCCGTATGAGTACGAAGATGTTGTGCCCTTTTCTAACCGCATCTCGCGGTGACAAACTAGGGGACTTGTTTCGTATGGGAGACATCCTACGGTATACTCCCTCTATCCAAGTTTATTTGTTTTGAATTTTTTCGTTTTATAAGTTTCAAATTCAAATTTAGATCTCCCCATCAACTGTTGAGATTGCAATGTCCATTAAATCGTTGCGTGCATGTACAGTAAAGAAACAAATCTCGAGGTTGGCATGAGTTCGTGCGGCGGTACCACCACAAGGCCTGGCGCAGGAGTTACATTTCGCTCTCGGGGCCCTCAGGACTGAGCTTCAGCGCCTTACTACACCTCCCTTTGAGTCAATAACATGTGGACCCAATTGGTGGCTGGTCCATATGTAATACTCCTGAAGGTAGAGGGGCAGTGGGGCTGAGAGGGGTGAGCCACAGGTGGGGGGACATGTGGTGTCATGGGTTCGAGCGGCGTCGTGGGAATCGCTTGTGGCTATGGTAGAAACTTGATCCTCACCGCATTTCAGGTGGGCCACATGTCATGCACACAAAGGCAGAGGGGCGGTGCGACCGAGAGGGGTGAGGCGGACGTCGGGGGACGTGGTGCCGTGGGTTGGAGCGGCATCGTGGGAATCGCAAGTGGGAGTGGATGAAACGTGATGGTCGCCGGAGTTGAACTTCCATGGAGAAGGTGTCATGTCTACGGACACATGCATTGCATACTGAGCACTGGAAGGAGTAGTAGAGAAAGCTGGAAGGATAACTAGTTCCTTATAGTCAAGAGGACCCACGCTACTACTTGTTCCAAAAACATGCACACCATCGAAATAGTCCATCAATATCAATATACATAGAGAGGGAATAATATTTTTTCCAAGAGAGGAAATAGTTCATCCATCCATAATGCCCTACTGCTGGTGCAGCTTCTAGTTCTTCTTCTTCTTGTTGTTCTCATTTTCTGCGGAAGACGGCTTCACAACAAGCTTTCTGGACCTTGCAGCTATCTTGAAAATCACACGGGCAATGAGGGCAACATATCTTATCTACTTGTACGTCAAGGGATAATTCTCCCATCTAGACGGCCTTAATTCCAGTGTCTCATCACCCTTCTGAAGATTTGTTCCGAGCACAAAATTTGCTACGTCGAATAGGGATTGTGTCGGTTTACCACAATCTTCTATAGGAATTTTTATTTTGGTTTATATGTCAGCGATGCTTTTCAAATCAAGGTTGTAAGGCTCCAACTTATGTTTGTGCCCTGCGATGGCTGCCCCACAGAAGTATATGTCCTCCCGAGACATGAAATTGTGAAGCTCACCTAGTATGGAGGGTGCATGTATGATGTGGTACACACTGGTGCATGTCGATCCTAAACAAATGGTTTTTAACCCCTTTCCGCGACGACATTTGGATCCGTCGCCAAGTGAGTGTAGGAAATAGGGGGATCCTTCCCACACGACACAGAAACCATCGGGGATAGGGCCCCAATAGTACTCCTACTCGTTTCTGCTCGCATTGCCATCATAGTCGGTATTATTTGGTGCTACGTTTACGATGCGCGGCCCATCACAAACGGTTCACTATTATAGAATGTGTATGATGCGCGGCCCATCACAAACGGTTCACCGTTAAGAAGATTAGCTAATAGTCATATGCATGTCGGATAGGATTACGAAACGTCATACACGACAACTATCGCACATGCTATCCTGTGGTGCAACATTTATGATGCATACTTCATCAGAAATAGTTCATGGTTGCGAATCGTGTACGATAAGGCAACTAACACAAACGTTTAGTTTCCCGCACCATTTGTGATATTGTCTAACATCGCACACGGTTTGCAAACGGCAACTGTGTGCATGCTTGCACATGTTTCCACTCTGTGAACCGTCTCAGAATATGGTGTATATCACAAATGTTTGTGTTTTACCAACCGTGTGTGCCGTAACAACCCGAAGAGCGTAATTTCACCCTAATTTAATTGCTGCTTTTCAAAATTTTACCGGATTTGGATTTGAATTTGAATGTATGCTACAACTTTATTCATATCCATCGGGTTCAAACAACCAATGCATTATTCGATTCGTAGGTACATATGTTCAAGAATTACATAAGAACCAAATAAAGAATGATGAACCAAAGTTGTATACTTGTACTATTAAAGACGGTAAAGAAAGAGGCGAAATATATTCTGGTTGTTGAACAAGGTGAAGCAGAATGCCCACATTGTGCCCTCCTCCATGCAGAAGGCATGCACGACTCTAGTCCAACCCCTTGTGATGATCGACCGCCCATCCTTCACGGTCTTCATGAAAACATCTAGATAATCATCATGTTCTGGTAGAAATACTTTAACCTTGCATGCCCACCAATCATGTAGTTTGAGAGGTAATCTTGAGTAAACTACTTTGGCAACCAGTGCAAAGGAAAAAGATTCAGACATTGACACCCAACACAACTCAGTATGGGCAGTAAAAAGAAGGCTGCAAAGTTCTTACTTACCATCCTGCAGTTTGCTATTGTCTTGGATAAAGTGTAAACAAAAATTTTAATCGCCATCTTTGGACCCATTTTACTAACAATCTTTATCAGCTTCCTCACTTGATGTTGGTTCATCGATATCTCATTGCCCCATATGCAGAAAGGGTCGAAGCGCGGATCTTTACCAATGACATATGTACCTAAAAGCACCAAGTTAATATTAGAAGCTAAACAACAATTGCACAATGATGTAGCACAACACTATTTTATAATAGGTCTATATACATCTGTATGTGGTAGTCCATTTGAAATCTCTAAAAACACAAATATTTAGGAATGGAGGGAGTATCTTATAACATCCAATATACTCACATATTAGATGAATTAACATCTTATATTATGGGCCGGAAGGAGTTTAGTGCATTCTTACAAATTATCGGCTGATTAAATGCTGCTGTATCCAGGGGTTACAGTTAGTTTGAGCTAGTTCGGGCTCAAATATCCCTAGATTATATATAAACATGAGGGCTAGTTTGAGCTACTTGCATCTATAACCCAGCCAAAAAAACTATCCAACCCAAGAGGTGCTAATTGGAGCTAGTTCTCCAAGTGCATTTATTGTCAATCTAACCCTGCCATCCAAACAACTCTTTGGATGGAGTTTGTTCAGGGTTAGTAATGAGCTAGAAACTAACTCTAACCTCTAGCTAAGTTGAGTATCCAAACAGGGTTGTGTTGTAGTTGTTGATGCTGCTGCTCTTCTACGTATGTCTAGACATCATTAGAACATTAATGTAAGACTCTTCCTTGTTGCTATGTAGCCTAGGATTGCATATTTAGAGATTAAGTACAGTGCATGTTGCTATATTCAGTTAACCTAACGATAAATGGGTTGCGGATATATTCAGTTAATAGTCCGATTCACCAATTACTCCCTTATCAGCCGCCGGCCTATATGGGACCAGCTACTAATATCCTGAACGGTGAGCAGATATAAGCCATGGGATGAAACTAACCTCGATGGAAAACAGTAGTTGTTCCCAAAATTGTCCTGTGTAGGTACATCGAGAAGCATGTTAAGCACAACAGTTCATACTTGCACATATAGAAAATCATGTTGTGAATAACTGGAATAAACAAGGCATACTACGAACAACCAAAGATAGCATTTGAAACTGGACATATGCTAACTACAAACAACCGAACAATCAAAAAACTTTAAAAGATGTATATGCTAGCTATAACAAGCTTAACAACAAGCAAATATATGCATTCCTATTTGTATGTTTAAAACTGGATTGATGAAATGTATTGCACAGTACATAATTGCACATATAGAGCATCACATTGTGAATAACTGAAATAAACAAGGCATACCGCAAACAACCAGATATAGCAATTAAAACTGTACATATTCTCACTACACTACAAAAGGGACTCGACAAAACAAATCATGGGTTTCCCCCTGTGAAGAGGCACGGCAAAACAAATCATGGGTTTCCTCACTTGTCACAGATGGGCTTGTTCTCGTGGGAAGAGCACGGACCCTGGATGCGCTCCATGTTGTCCTAGATGGGCTCATTCCTCTTGGAAGAGCACAGGTATAAGGTGCCCTCCCTGATATCATAGACGGGCTGTCAAAATCGGCGTATCGTGGGTAGGGGGTCCCGAACTGTGCGTCTAGGATCGATGGTAACAGGAGATAGGGGACACAATATTTTACCAAGGTTCGGGCCCTCTCTATGGAGGTAATACCCTACGTCCTGCTTGATTGATCTTGATGAATATGAGTATTACAAGAGTTGATCTACCACGAGATCGTAATGACTAAACCCTGAAAAGTCTAGTCTAGCTATGATTATGAGGATTTGGCCTATCTACGGACCTAGCCCTCCGATTTATATAGACATGGGAGGGATCTAGGGTTACACAAGGTCGGTTACAAAGAAAGGAATCTTCATAGTTTGTCACCAAGCTTGCCTTCCACGCCAAGGAGAGTCCTATCTAGACACGGGTGGAGTCTTCGGTCTTCGTATCCTTACGGCCCATCAGTCCGGCCCATATCTAATAGATCGGACACCCGAGGACCCGTTAGTCAAGGACTCCCTCAGTAGTCCCTAAACCAGGCTTCAATGACGATGTGTCCGGTGCACAGATTGTCTTCGACTTTGCAAGGTGGGTTCTACTTTCCGAATACTCTAGGATAGTCTTCGGATGAAACGAAGGTGTCCAGATCTGCAACATAAGTACCACACACAACTGCAAGGAATATAGTATTTCACGAGTCCCATCTGCTGACAACTTTTTTCGAGATGACATCACATCCATTCGATCGCTATATCGTACCATTTTTGTCCGTCGTTCCATGTTTCGAGATGCGGTTTCCATTGGCACATCTTGTCGAAGTAGAGAGCGTGTCCCCTTATTGTGGGATTTTCATCAATACGGGCGTGGGTAACCCAACCGTGCCGTTTACACAACCCTTGGGAATAGGCGAGTTTTAGGGTGAGTGGGGAGGCGTTCGATATTCACTACCTTTATAACGGGATAAGGATTCCCCCTTCTTCTCCCACGCCTTCTCTCTTCCTCTGCCGTTCCACTCTTGAGCTCCAGAGCTCAAGTTCTCATCTTCTTCCTACTCAAACTAGCCCTCAACCATGTCCAGATCCGGAGGCCAAGGCAAGTGGATGGTCTCCTTCGTCAAGGAGAAGGACATTACTGAGCTTCGGGCGGCCGGTACTTGGCGAAGGAGATCGCCCACCGTGTTCCAGCCCAGGGGCAAGTCGTCCCCATGCCGAAGCCCAAAGAGAGGGTGGTATTCATCCCTCATTTCCTCCATGGGCTAGGGTTTCCACTCCACCCTTTCGTCCGCGGGCTGATGTACTATTACGGGATAGACTTCCATGATCTATCCCCGAACTCCTTCCTCAACATCTCGGCGTTCTTTGTCGTGTGTGAGGCCTTCCTCCGCATCCAACCCCACTTCGGGTTGTGGCTCAAGGTCTTCAACATGAAGCCGAAGGTGGCGGATGGCCAGCACGCGGAGTGCGGACGAGCCATGGTGAGTAAGCTGACCAATGTCTCCTGGCCGAAAGGCACCTTCATGGAGATTGTAAAGGAATGGCAGAAACAGTGGTTCTACGTCAAAGAACCCCTCGACGCCACCTGGGCCGTAGCTGCCGAATTCAACTCCGGCGCTCCCATGCGACTCACCTCCTGGGTCGAGAAGAGCCCGAACTGGTGTTCGCCAGATGAGCTGATAGCGCTACAGACGCGCGTTCAAAGCATGGTGGACAAGGATGTCAAACTTGTCGATATAATCCAGGTGATACTAGTTCGCTGGATTCTCCTGTGCCAAAGACGAAACCTCCCTCTATGGGAGTTTAATCTGAAGAAGCCCCATACCATGAAGAGGCTCTTCGAAACCACTCATGAAGATGCCTGGAAGTTGCTCTTCAAGGGCAACGCGACACAGCCGACCACTGATTCGGACCGCGGGCACGACATTAACCACCTCGCCAAAGAGGTATGTTATTTTACCGCATGCCCTACTTGCTTGTCGCAAGGATGATATCTAAGCATTTATTGTCGTTGCTTCTTCAGGACTAGATGGAGAGGGCGAAGCGGATCCAGTGTCCGGCTCCGCTGCCTAAAGAACCAGTAATCCCACGTTTAGCGAAGATGCTAGTGCCGGCGCCCTATATGGCGTCGGTGAAGAAGGCCACGGGGAAGGCCAAAGGTGTTCGGAGTGGCCCCCGCCGCAAGGGCGCTTCTGACGCGACGTCCGAAGACAAGACCCGCTCCTCCGTCGCCGAAGACGACGATGATGATGATGAGGAGGAGGAGAGCGATCTCCCCCTGATGGGGGAAGGAAGAAGAGGGTGGCCTCCACAATTCTGGAGGTGGAGGCGCCCAAGAAGGGGAAAGGCCCGCTCGTGGGCAGCTCCGCATGGGACGTTGACAGCAGTCCGGAGCGACGCCCCCACACTAAGCCTCGGGCTGCATCGTAAGCGCTAAGACTCATACATGCCCATAAATCTAACCTCTCCTCTTTGTTGTATTGACATGATTAATTATGCTATTGCAGTCCGGCCCACGAAAGCTCCTAGCGATCCTCATCAAGAGGCTCGTTGGACTCAAAGGAGATGGCCAACGAGACACCGCCGGCCGCTTACTCTCCTAAGGCCAAGGGAGATGACGAGGTCCTCTACCAAAGGACCATCCCAGGCCATGGGGAGGTTCAGGAGGCTGTCAAGGCGGCACCGGAGGGCGATACCTCGGCCGCCAGACACATGGGGGAGCAGTCCCCCATGGAGACCGACGATGGGGGATGTGCTCAATTCGACCCCCATATGAGCACGGATCCGGAGACCCATACGGCCCTGGAGTCCGACAAGCATCTTCCTTCAAGAGAAGGAGGCGTGCCCGTCCCGTCAGCGACCTCTATCCATCCAGAGGCGTCGGACAATTTATTGGAAGCGCTACGAGGCGCTTCCATTGTGGAAGAACACCGTATCCATATGGGTACGGTGATTGAGAAGGTTCAGTCCGTTAAAAGCGGACTGACCGAAGCCTGCAGCAGCCTGCTGAGAGGTTTTGAGGTAAGCGGCGTTTAACCAAGAAAATCTCCACATAGACAGTAGCCCCTAAGACACTCTCTAGTGTTCGGAAAGAAAAGCCGGACAGAGGATCAATTAAATTTCGCAGGAAACTAACCAAGTGTGTCTGATGTGAATAAGCAGGCGTCACTGTTGGCCGTGACTTCTCACACTGCGAGGAAGCAGCTGGAAGACCAGCAATTTATGCAATGGCTCTCTATATATTCGGAAAGAGTAAATGATGTATACTGACCGTAGTGTCATTATACGTTTAGGGGCGACGACCAAGGTCGTTGCCCTGAAAGAGGCCGTGGCCGAAGCCGAGGGGAAACCTGTCAAGGAGTAGGCTGCTCGCAAGAAGCTGAAGGTCCGGCTGAACGAGGTCCAGCAAGAGCTCCAGGACGCGGTGAAGAAGTACGAGACCCTGGAGGGCGATGTTTCGGCTCGAGAGACCGAAATCTCCAAGGCTCGTCAAAGCACGGAAGGGCCCGGGTTGAAGCCCAGGGTGCCCTCCAGGAGATCCAAGAGGCTAGGAAGATCACAGCGGGTAAGGCGTTTAGTATGCAAAGCAAGTATATGAAGAAGAAGTATTTCATACTAACCCGGATTCGGAGTTCTCCAGGAGCCTTTGCAGATCTGCCGCGCAGTTTGTCCAATGTCGCAGAGTTCTTCCGAGACGAAGAAGGGAGCTCCGCGGAGAAATTGTTCTGGTCGCAGTATCTTGCGCCAGAGCATCCCGTGCCCTTCACCGATCAGCTGAAACAGCTGGTGGTCCTGCATAGGGTGGCCGAACTAGCCATGATGGATTTGATAATCCGGCTGTGGCCAACCGAAGCTATGCCCGGCAGCTACTTCGGGCTTGTGAAGCAGCTGGTGAACGCATGTCCTCGGCTAGACGCCATAAAGCGATCAGCCTGTATTGAAGGTGCGGGCATGGAATTTGCCCGCTGCAAGATGTGGTGGGCGAAGATGGACGCCGTCGAGCGGACCAAGGGGCCGCCAGAGGGCAAGGAGCACCGCACACCTGAGCGCTATTTTGCAGATGTCCTAGAGGGGTCTCGCGTTGTAGCAACACAGTGTTCGCAGGATATTATCTTTGAATGAATGTATTCGAGTTCCTTCTTCCTTGTATGATAGAACAAAGTGGGTTTGTAATATAATTCTTGTTATGTTCTTAAATTTTACCTCCTGTACGGCCGTGTTGTATGAAATCAGAGGGTTAACCAGTCGTCGGCTTCTACCCCCATGTAGGTAGTACGGAGTTGTTCGGGATATAATCTAAACAATCTTGATCCAATTATATGGTCCTTGAAGGAGTTGTTTAGCGCAACGAACCAGGAAAACAGACTATGCGGCTTTAACGCCCTCACATAGCCATAGGAGTTTGACAATAAAAACATGGGCGCAGCCCCTAGTATCCGAACCAGAGTGCTATAAGCGTCTGATCAGGAAGTACCGATCCTTCGCGTAATGCGGAAGAAATCTCCAACGATTTGCATCCTCCGAACAGCTGACCATCTCTCGCCGCATCATGACAGTCAATTTTCGGCTTTCTCTAATGAGGTGCTCCTTTCGATATACCAAGGCACAATCACAGTAGTTCTCCCTTTACTACCTTAGCTGATATAGCGGAACGTAAGGTAGCAAGCATAGGAGCCGGGCAACCCAACTATTGACCAAAGAAATGATTCGGAGCCAATGCATATAGTGCTAAATTCGGGGTGGTGAACTATACTTATAAAAAGTGTTCGGACTTTTGTTGTCGTAGTGTGGGGTGCTGTAAAGCCCCTGGCGAAAATCAAACATACCAAAGTGTACGGGTGCTACCTGATAGGGTTACCCACAGGGGAGAAAGAAAAGGGAGAAAAAATAAAGAAAGAAAACAGAAAAGGTGCAAAGGTGAAAAGATGGGGCTTTAAAGCTCCAGCCGCGAACCGTTTTCATTGTAATGTGATTAATACATCGAGGCGCATTGATACAAGTAGTGCGATAAGCAACATGCTATTTAATATGCCAAAAACCAAGGGAGAGCTGCATGTGGGTCCTGAAAAACAGGTAGAGTGATTGTTTAACGAAACCACCTTGAAATTCCCCGTACGTCTGTGTTTCTCGCCGTCTTGGTGTGTTTTTCCTTCAAGAGGGCTGGTGATCAGGCCCTGCGGGATTGAAACTTGAAAAGGAAACGAATAAAAAGTGAAAGTATGTGTGTATCCGGTGTCAGTTGAGCCGCACTGTGGATCACAAACTAGCTATGCCTCCGTCGATGCCCATGAAATTTTGAGTGCATAGTTATGTACGTGTGGTGTGAATGCCACTAATTGACCAGGACTGAGACAGAGGCCGAATTGCTAGTCTAGCTCCTGACGAGCCGAGCTGTCCTGCTGCAGGGTAGTTCATACCCTCTTGATGGTTTCCGAGGGCTCTGCAGCCGAATTAAGGTTCTGCTTGAGAAGGCCGCTCTGTACTTCTGCTGCTAAGGCAGCTGTGTGCTCTTCTGTATGGAGGGAGCATTCCGTATTTCCATTGACTGTTATGACGCCACGTGGACCAGGCATCTTGAGCTTGAGATAAGCATAGTGTGGCACGGCGTTGAATCGGGCGAATGCGGTCCGTCCGAGCAGTGTGTGATAGCCGCTGCGAAAGGGGACTATGTCGAAGATTAACTCCTTTCTTCGAAAATTGTTCGGAGATCTGAAGACAACCTCGAGCGTGCTTGAGCCCATACAGCGGGCATCCACACCTAGTATGACTCCTTTGAAGGTAGTCTTTGTGGGTTTGATCCGTTATGGATGAATGCCCATTTTGCGCACTGTATTCTGATAGGGCAAGTTGAGGCTGCTGCCGCCGTCCATCAGGACTCGCGTCAGGTGGAACCCATCAATTATTGGGTCCAGGACCAGTGCGGCTCAACCGCCGTGACGGATACTGGTCGGATGATCCCGGCGATCAAAAGTGATTGGGCATGACGACCATGGATTAAATTTTGGGGCGACTGGCTCTATCTAGTAGACGTCCCTGAGTGCGCGCTTGCGCTCCCTCTTGGGGATGTGGGTAGCATATATCATGTTCACCATTTTACCTGAGGGGGAAACTTCTTCTGTCCCCCTGTGTTAGGCGGCCGAGGCTCCTCGTCGTCGTATTCGCTTCGCGATCCCTTATCCTTGTTTTTGGCATTTAACTTGACAGCCTGTTTAAAAACCTAGCAATCTCTGTTGGTATGATTGGGTGGTTTATCTGGGTGCCATGAATCTGGCACGGAAGATCGAGTATGCGGTCCAGGCTAGATGGGCCCGAATTGTTCCACTGAATCCGGATTTGACCGCCGTATCCACGGTGTTGTCATTGTTATTTCGACATTTGTACCTGTTGCGTCGAGACTTGACGTTGCTATTTTTAGCTTCAGGTGTGCCGGTGTCGCTTGCATTGTTTTTGCTAAGGGCCAGCCAACTATCCTCGCCCGTGCAAAAGCGGGTCGTGGGTGCCGTGAGGGCTGCCATGGACTTTGGCTTCTCTTGGCCGAGGTCGCGGGCGAGCCATTAGTCGCGGATGCTGTGTTTAAAGGCCGCTAGGGCTTTGGCATCTGGACAGTCGACTATCTGGTTCTTTTTAGTTAGGAACCTGGTCCAGAATTTCCTGGCGGACTCTCCGGGCTGTTGAACTATATGGCTTAAGTTATCTACGTCCGGAGGTCGAACGTATGCACCTTAGAAGTTATCATGGAAGGCTTCTTCCAAGTCCTCCCAACTGCCGATGGAGTTTTTGGGCAGGCTGTTCAACCAGTGTCATGCTGGTCCATTGAGCTTCAGGGGGAGGTATTTAATGGCTTGAAGGTCATTGCCATGGGCCATATGAATGTGGAGAATGAAGCCTTCGATCCATACTTCAGTGTCTGTGGTGCCATCATATGATCCTATATTCACGGGTTTGAACCCTTCTGGGAATTCATGTTCCATGACTTCATCGGTGAAGCAATCAGGGTGTGCGGCGCCTCTATATCGGGCCGTATCGCGAGTAGCTCTGATGGGGTCCGTCTGCGGCTTTCAGCCCGCGTATGACTAGGTTTGTCACATCCGAACAGGTGGTCGTCGTCCTGTGTGGGGGCATGTCCTCGCGATCCATAGATCGATCTAGTATGTCCTGCTTTATTGTTTAGGTCATGTCAAAGGTCATATGTATGACCGTGAGATGATTTACCTCTGCCTTTGCGACAAGGCGGGGTGGGCTGGTGTTCGGCTTGAGTTGCCAATTTGTCCCGGCCATGTGGTGGTCGGTCAGCCGCATTGCGTGATGGTGGTATGTGTTCTGGCGCCTTGTTGTCGAACTGAGGTAGTAATTTGTGCTTCAGGTAGCTTTTGGTCGGGCGCTTGAGGCCGTATTCTTCGGCTGCTAGGACATTAGTCCATTTATCATTGAGCAGACCTTGGTCAGCTTGAAGCTATTGTTGTTTCTTTTTCAGGCTCCTTGCAGTGGCTATTAGCTGGCGCTTGAAGCGCTCCTGCTCAAGAGGTTCCTCGGGCATGATGCAAATCCTCGGTGCCGAGGCTCGCCTCATCCTCGGAGAGCGGAAGATAATTACTGTCCTCAGAGTCCTCGTGCATGGCATGTTTACCATGGCTAACCTACCCATCTTCCCGTTCATCCTGTTCGGTAGCTGCGTCAACAGGGTCTTCATTGTCTTCGGCACCTTCCGGGGTGTTATATTCTCCTGTGCCGGTGTTGCTATCTTTACTGCGGTGTGACTTAGAGCGGCGCCGGTGACGCATGCGTTTCGATTGTATCTAAAGAGGTTTATCCACAACTGGATCTTCTTTCTCTTCACCGTTGTTCTCCTTTGGTGCATCCACCATGTATACATCATACGAGGAAGTGGCCGTCCAGCTTCCGGTGAATGGCGAGTCCTGGGCCTCTTCTTCTCTGGCATACTCGTCCATACCGGCGATGTTGTCGGAGCCATAATCGAGCATGTCAGTGAAGTCTTCGACAGTGGCTATGAAGTGGGTGGCGGGTGGGGAGCGAAATTCCCTATCATCAGCTTCTAGTTCGAACTGGATATAGTTCGGCTGCGAACCCCCCGCTAAGGATAGATTTTTTAATGAGTTTAGCACGTCGCCCAAAGGCAAGTGCTGGAAGATGTCTGCGGTGCTGAATTGGAAGATCGATAAACAATTAAGTTCAGCGTCCGCGGGCTCACACGGTTCGGAACTTATTGCCGGAGACGAGTCCGGAGTTTTGGTGACACGGATATCATGTGAGGTTAAGTCCATGTGCAGCTCCAACACCGGGGAATTTGTGGCCTCCGTGGTGGGGTTGAGCCTCCGGTCCTTGGATGGCGCAGTATGCTCCGGATCTAAGGTCAGAGTGGTTACAGGAGCTATCTCCTAGATGTGGTCCGATAACAGATTTAGGTCATGTCCATCGGGGTGACTAGGAGTGGTTGTCGTGGTCTCGAATCAGGCGAAGATCAAGTCTCCACGGATGTCCACAACGTAGTTCAAGCTCCCAAATCTGACCTGGTGGCCAGGGGCATAGCTATCGATCTGCTCCAGATGGCCAAGCGAGTTGGCCCGCAGTGCGAAGCCGCCGAACACGAAGATCTGTCCAGGGAGGAAGGTCTCACCTTGGACAGCATCGTTGTTGACAATTGAAGGGGCCATCAAACCTTTTGGGGACGGCGGAGTGGAACTCTCAATAAAAGCACAAATTTTGGTGTCCAAACCGACGGATCTCGGGTAGGGGGTCCCGAACTATGCGTCTAGGATTGATGGTAACAGGAGATAGGGGACACAATGTTTTACCCAGGTTTGGGCCCACTCTATGGAGGTAATACCCTACGTACTGCTTACTTGATCTTGATGAATATGAGTATTACAAGAGTTGATCTACCACGAGATCGTAATGACTAAACCCTAAAAGTCTAGTCTGGCTATGATTATGAGGATTCGACCTATCTACGGTCCTAGCCCTCTGGTTTATATATACACGGGAGGGAACTCGGGTTACACAAGGTCAGTTACAAAGAAAGGAATCTTCATAGTTTGTCGCCAAGCTTGCCTTCCACGCCAAGGAGAGTCCTACCCAGACACGGGTGGAGTCTTCGGTCTTCGTATCCTTATGGCCCATCAGTCCGACCCATATCTAATAGATCGGACACCCGAGGACCCCTTAGTCCAGGTGAGGGAGTCCGGGATTAGGGGGTCTCCGGACAGCCGGACTCTATCCTTCAGCCGGACTATTGGACTATGAAGATACTAAATTGAAGACTCCGTCTCGTGTCCGGATGGGACTCTACTTGGCGCGGAAAGCAAGCTAGGCAATACGGATATGGATATTTCCTCCTTTGTAACCGACCTTGTGTAACCCTAACCCTCTCTGGTGTCTATATAAACCGGAGGGTTTAGTCCGTAGGACAACAGACAATCATACCATAGGCTAGCTTCTAGGGTTTAGCCTCTCCGATCTCGTGGTAGATCAACTCTTGTAATAATCATATCATCAAGAATAAATCAAGAAGGACGTAGGGTTTTACCTCCATCAGGAGGGCCCGATCCTGTGTAAAACATCGTGTCCCCTGCCTCCTATTACCATCCGCCTAGACGCATAGTTCGGGACCCCCTACCCGAGATCCGCCGGTTTTGACACCGACATTGGTGCTTTCATTGAGAGTTCCTCTGTGTCGTCATCACCAGGCTTGATGGCTCCATCGATCATTGTTAGCGATGCAATCCAGGGTGAGACTTTTCTCCCCGGGCAGATTTTTGTACTCGGCGGCTTTGCACTACGGGCCAATTCGCTTGGCCATCTGGAGCAGATTGAAAGCTACGCCCATGGCCATCAGGTCAGGTTTGGAAGCTTAAACTACATGGCCGATATCCGCGAGACTTGATCTTCGACGGATTCGAGCCCCTGCCGAGTGCGCCGCACTGTCACGATGGGCATGATTTAGCTGTGCTGCTGAACAGTGCCCTGGAGGCCGCACCCGCATCCGCTCCGACCTTTAATTCGGAGTCAACTGCACCGACCAAGGGCGGGTGGCTAGACCGCGCTGCGGAGGCTGCAGCCTCAACGGCGATCGAGCTGAACACCAACCTTATCCTTCACGAGGCCCATGCCTCCACATTGTCGGACTCTCCTCCGAACTCTGAACCATCCGCGCCCCTGCCAATCGAATCCGATTGGGCACCGATCATGGAGTTCACTGCCGCGGATATCTTTCAGCACTTGCCCTTCGGCGACATACTGAATTCACTAAGGTTCTCTGTTTGTCAGGCGAGTCCTGGCCGGATTATGACCGGCAGGATTGGGATGCGGACGACGAAGAAATTCGACGCCAACCCACCACCCACTTCATAGCCACTGTCGATGATTTGACCGACATGCTCGACTTCGACTCCGAAGAAATCGACGGTATGGACGATGACGCAGGAGACGAACAGGAACCAGCGCCTATAGGGCACTGGAAAGCCACCTCGTCAGATGATATATATATATATATATATATATATATATATATATATATATATATATGGTGGACACACCCAAAGAGGGCAATGGCGACAAAACAGCGGAGGATGACCCCTCCAAGAAGCAACCCAAGCACTGACGTCAGCGGCGCCGCTCTAAGTCTCACAAAAACAAAAGTGGTGATACCGGCACAGGAGATAATAGCACTCCGGATAGTGCCGAAGACGGCAACAATCCCCTCTAGCAAGATTTAGGGCAGGAGGATGGAGAGGCCAGCCCTCCTGAGAGAGCGGCAGATGAAGAGGAGGAGGATGACAATTACATGCCGCCCTCCGAAGACGAGGCAAGCCTCGACGATGACGAATTCGTCGTGCCAGAGGATCCCGTCGAACAAGAGTGCTTCAAGCGCCGGCTTATAGCCACAGCAAATAGCCTTAAGAAGAAGCAGCAGATTCAAGCTGTTCAAGATCTGCTAGCTGACAGATGGACTGAAGTCCTGGCGGCCGAGGAATATAAACTCGAACACCCCTCCAAGAGTTACCCAAAATGCAGGTTGCTACCCCGACGGGAGGAAGAAGCGTATGACGCGGCTGACCGGCCACCTCGTAGCCACGACAGAGAGGCATTCCAGCCAAAAGCTCAGCCTGCACCCCGACTCCATTCAAATAAAAAGGCATGGGGAAATACGCCAGACCTGCGATACGTATTGGAGGACAAAGCAAAACATGCAAGTCGATCTACGGATCACGAGGGCGCGCCACTATGCGAGATGATAATCGTCACGCCGGATACAGTAAAAGTAAATCCGGCTGTGCCGAGCACAGCGGGCAAGACTCATTGGAGCTGTGTCGTGATATAGACCAGTACAGAGGCGCCGCACACCCCTTATGCTTCACAGACGAAGTAATGGATCATCAAATCCCAGAAGGTTTCAAACCCGTAAATATAGAATCATACGACGGTACAACAGATCCCGCAGTATGGATCAAGGACTATCTCCTTCATATCCACATGGCCCGTGGTGACGATGTACACGTCATCAAATACCTCCTACTCAAGCTTAAAGGACCCGCCCGACATTGGCTCAACAGCTTGCCAGCAGAATCCATAGGTTGTTGGGAGGACCTGGAAGCCGCATTCCTCGAAAACCAGATGCCGATGACTTGAGCCACATAATTCAACAGCCAGAGGAATCGGCCAGGCAATTCTGGACACTGTTCCTAACTAAGAAAAAACAAATCATCAACTGTCCGGATGTAGAGGCCCTAGCAGCTTTCAAGCATAACATCCGTGACGAGTGGCTTGCCCGGCACCTTGGACAGGAAAAGACGAAATCTATGGCAGCCCTCACAACACTCATGACCCGCTTTTGCGTGGGAGAAGACAGCTGGCTAGCTCGTAGCAGTAACATGTCAAAGAGCCCTGGTAATTCAGATACCAAGGATAGCAATGGCAGGTCATGTCGCAACAAGCACAAACGCCGCATTAACAGTGGCAATACCGAGCATACGATAGTTAATGCCGGATTCAGAGGCTCTAACCCCGGTCAACGGAAAAATCCATTCAAAAGAAGCACTCCGGGCCCATCCAGTTTGTACTGTATACCCGATCGCCCGTGTCAGATACATGGCACCCCTGACAAGCCAGCCAACCACACCAACATGGATTGTTGGGTGTTCAAGCAGTCTGGCAAGTTAAATGCCGAAAACAAAGACAAGGGGCTACATAGCGACGACGAGGAGGAGCCCCGACCACCAAACACCAGAGGACAGAAGGGGTTTCCCCCACAAGTGTGGACGGTGAACATGATATATGCAACCCACATCCCCAAGAGGGAGCGAAAGCGTGCGTTAAGGGACGTATACGCGTTGGAGCCAGTCGCCCCAAAGTTCAACCCATGGTCCTCCTGCCCGATCACTTTCGATTGCAGGGACCACCCCACTAGTATCCGCCATGGCGGATTTCCCGCATTGGTTCTAGACCCAATCATTGACGGATTTCACCTCACTCGAGTCCTTATGGACGGCGGTAGCAGCCTGAACCGACTTTATCAGGACACAATGTGCAAAATGGGCATAGACCCCTCAAGGATTAAACCCACAAAAATGACCTTTAAGGGCGTCATACCAGGTGTAGAGGCCCATTGCATAGGCTCAGTCACACTTGAAGTGGTCTTCAGATCCCCGGATAATTGAAGCGAGGAGTTAATCTTCGATATAGTCTCGTTCCGCAGTGGCTACCGCATTTGCAAAGTTCAATGCGGTGTCGCACTACGGATATCTCAAGCTCAAGATGCCAGGACCTCGGGGAGTCATTACAGTCAATGGAAACACCGAGCGCTCTCTCCGAACGGAGGAGCACACGGAGGCCCTCGCAGTAGAAGTCCAAAGCAGCCTCTCAAGGCAATTCTCCAGTCCAGCGATAAAACGTCTGGACACCGTCAAACGCGCCCGGAGTAACCTACAACAAGACCGCCTAGCACGTTCCGAGCGAGCGTAGCAATATGGCCCCAACCCCAGCCCTCGCGAAATGGCGAAATCCGTGCTACGCATACATAATTACGCTCTGAAAATACCATGGGCACAGGGGGAGGGGCACGACCATGGCACGCCCCAAAAACGCGGCTCAACCGCACTAGGGGCTGCCGATTTTACCATTTTTTCTTACTTTCAGGACTTTACTCTTCGGAAGACCTGTACGGCAGTACAATTGCCGCACACACGATACAACAACCATGGAGGCAGAAAGCTACGTCACACTGTGGAAATCCCAGGTGGTCTCTATAACGAGCAAAATACATGTCTTAAATACTATCCTGCAGCTCGCCCCTGGAAAAGACATGTCAAATAGTCCCATTTTCTGCTTATCACACTACTTGTATCATTTTGCTTCAATGCATCTTTTCGAATAAACAATGCATAGCTTTAGTCTGTTTTTGCATTTTTCTTTTATATATGTGTTCATTAATGACACCTTGCAACCATACACTTTGGTACTGCCAATGCACCAGGGGCTTAAGTACCCCACAATATGGTGTGAGAAGTCCGAACACTTTCACAAGTGCGGCACCCCAAACTTATAGCATTATATGCATCAGCTCTGAATCATGTCTTTGGTCAATAGTTGGGTTTGCCTGGCTCCCATGTTTTGGTACCTTACGTTCCGCTATATCGGCTAAGGTAGCACTGGGAGAACTACAGCGATTGTGCCCCGGTTCAGCTGGGCTAAGCACCTCAGTAAAGAAAGCTAAAACTGACTGTCATGATAAGGCGAGAGACTGGTCGCTGTTCGAGAGGTTTTCGAGTCCCTAAAACTTATGCCGTTTAGAGCGAGGAGTCGGCCCTATCCGGCTGAAGGCATGTATCGCGCCCCGAATTCGGCCTTCCGAATACTAGGGGCTTCGCCGAAATTTAAAATTATAGAATTCTATGGCTAAGTGAGAGTGATAACGCATTATAGTCCGATTGCCTTGTTCGTTGTGCTGAGCACCTCCCTCGAAGGACCCAACAATGGGAACAAGAGTGCTCAGGTTTATCCCGAACACCCCAGCACTCGTGGCATGGGGGAGGAAGCCAATGACTAGCCATCTCTCAGATTTGATAAACAGCCAAACAGAAGGTAATATTTTAAATTCAAACAAGCATTGCATAGCGCATATGAACAAGTTTTCATAACTACAGGACTACACGAGCAAGTTTACTTGAATATTATATCTTTCGTACACTCGTCCGCTATGAGACGAGCACCCTTCAGGACACCCTCATAGTACATCACGGGGTGGCGATGCTCCTTGCCCTCCAGCGGCCCTTCCTTAATCAGCTTCACGGCGTCTAGCTTGGCCCATTGCACCTTCACACGGGCGAAAGCCCGACGCGCACATTCGATGCAGACGGACCGCTTGATGACTTCCAGCCGTGGGCAGGCATCCACAAGCCGCCTCACCAGGCAGAAGTAGCTGCCGGGAAGGGCGTCGCCAGGACACATCCAGACTATAAAGCCCTTCATGGCCTGTTCGGCCGCCTTGTGCAACTCGAACAGTTGCTTCAGCTGGTCGCTCAGAGGCATCGGGTGTTCGGTCCCAGTATACTGAGACCAGAATAGCTTCTCCGTTGAGCTTCCCTCCTCGGCCTGGTAAAACTGTGTGGCATCCGACACGCTGCGGGGCAAATCTACGAATGCTCCTGGAGAGCTCCGGATTCGGGTAAGTAATAGGTAATTTACTTTCACATGCTTGCTTTGCATATAGAATGCCTTACCCGCCGCTATTTTCTTCATCATGTCAATCTCCTGGAGGGCCTTTTGGGCTTCGGCCTTGGCACTCTTTGCGCTCTCGTGGGCCGCGGCAAGCTCAGACTCTCGCGTCTTCAAGTCAAGCTCCAACGCCTCGTGCTTCGTCACGAGGGCGTGGAGCTCTTGCTGTACCTCGCCCACCCGAGCCTCATGCCTTTCTCGCTCGGTGCGCTCTATGGCCACTTTGTTTTCGGCCTCTGATAGCGCTTGCTTTAGGGTCGCCACCTCGGTCACGGCCCCTAGCAAATTTATGATGATCCTGTCATTTTGCAATCGCATTCTTTTTATACGTATCCATATACTAGGTACTACTTACCTTTGTTCTCCTCGAGTTGCCTCTTGGCAAGGCCGAGCTCGTCCTTGGACCCTTTAAGGTCCTCGTTTAGCGCGGCGACCTCCGCAGTCAGTGCGGCAGAGGCCAGCAGCGAAGCATGCATACGTATATTGACATACTTATATCACACTCCTGCGATATTGTTTGATCCTCTATTCGGCTTTTCTTTTTGAACACCGAACAGAGCATCAGGGGCAACTGTCTATGCGTTAATATTTTTCCTATATTTCAAAAACTTACCTCAAAGCCTGTTAGAAGGCTGGCACATGCTTCAGCCAATCCGCTCTTGGCGGATTGAACCTTCTGGATCACCACACTCATAATAGTGTGGTGCTCTTCGTCGATGGAAGCGCTGCGAAGCGCTCCCAGCAGATTGTCTGGTGCCTCTGGTTGGACAGAGGTCACCGGCACAGGCGTCTTGCCTCTTTTGGAAGGAGGCTGCCTAACTGAGTCCGGAACCATTGGAGGTTCCGGCGCGGTGTTCGGCTGATGGCCGAACTCAGAGCCCTTGGGAGCCTTGCTCCCTCTGCTCCTGGAGTCCGGAAGGTCACCTTGAGGCGCCTCCAGGACTGTCTCCCCTCGACCCGGTGCCTCTTGAGACAATACCTCGGCGTTGTCCGTAGGGCAAGGGGAGGTGGCGGTCAGAAGTGGATCGCTATCCATATCCGACGAGCCCAGGGAGCCGTTCGACGAGGATACGTCGATACGGGTTCGGGGTGGTCTGCACAATCATAATTCGGTGTTAGGAGAAGAAGTGCGATAAAGGAATGCTATGAGTTACTCTGGTATCCGAATACTTACGACTTCGCCAGGGGCTTGGCCCTGAGCAGCCACTCGTCTTCACCCTTGGAGGCGGTGGTGGAGTAGTCCGGAAGGAGAGTCCTTCCCTTCTTGGACCCTTCGGCCCCCCAGTAGGGGCGGCCTTCCTTTTCTTGTCTCCCCCTACTGGAGGAGAACATCTTCATCTTCCTCCTCGTCTTCGGGGGAGGAGTGCGTCGCGGAGTTATCGGACGATGAGTCCGATAACACCTGGCACCGGGAGCTCTTTCGGGTTCCTTTGGCCTTTTTGGTCTTCTTCGACACCTTGTAAGGAGTCAGAGTCAGCATCTCCGTCAGGAGAGCGTCGGCAGTGTCTTCGGGCAGAGGGGCCGGACAGTTAATCTGCCCCGACGTCTCCACCCAGTCCTATCAAAGGCATGGAGATCAGACCCCGCACATGGTTAAGCTAGGGGAAATAAATATCCTACCGGATGTATAGAACTCACCGAATGCGCTCGGCGCTTCGCGCTTAGCCCGCGGTCCTCGGTGAGAGAGGGAGGGACCTCGGCGCCCTTGAACAGCACCTCCCAGATGTCCTTGTGCGTCGTGTCGAAGAGCTCGCTCAGAGTCTGGTGCTGGGCCGGGTCGAACTCCCACAAGTTGAAGTCCCGTTGTTGGCACGGGAGGATCCGGCGGATGAGCATGACCTGGACTATGTTGACAAGCTTGAGCTTCTTGCTTGTCATGTTCAGGATACATTTCTGGAGTCCGTCCAGCTCCACCAATGAACCCCACGACAAGCCCTTCTCTTTCCAGGAAGTGAGCCGTGTAGGGAATCCGGATCGAAACTTGGGGGCAGCCAACCATTTGGTGTCGCGCGGCTCGGTGATGTAGAACCACGCCGATTGCCACCCCTTTATGGTCTCCACGAAGGAGCCTTCAAGCCATATAACGTTGGGCATCTTGCCCACCATGGCTCCGCCGGATTCTGCTTGTTGGCCGCCCACCAGCTTTGGCTTGATATTGAAGGTATTTAGCCATAGGCCGAAGTGGGGGCGGATGTAGAGGAAAGCCTCACAGACGACGATGAACGCCGAAATGTTGAGGATGAAGTTTGGGGCCAGATCATGGAAGGGGAAACCCGTAGATGAATGGATGAAGGGGAAACCCCAGTCCGCAAAGGAATTGGTGGAGGAAAACTACCCTCTCATGGGGTTCTGGGGTAGGGACGATCTGCCCCGCAGTGGGCAGCCGATGCGCGATATTCGCGGCTAAGTATCCGGCTCCGCGCAGCTTTTTGATGTGTTCCTCCGTAACGGATGAAGCCATCCACTTGCCTCCCGCTCCGGACATGTTTGGAGGAGGTTGAGGAGAAAGATGTGGACTTGGGCGTTGGGGCTCGAGTGCGCAAGAATGGATGGGCAAGGAGGAAGAAGGCGTGGGTAGAGAAAGGTTAAACCTTATCCCTTTATAAGGGCAGCCAAAACTATGCGCCCCCACTAGCCTACTAAAACTCGCTTACGCCCCAAGCACCGTAATCGATGGCGCGGTTGGGTTACCCACGCCCGTATTGATGAAAATCCCGTAATAAGGGCAACACGATCTCTGCTTTGACAAGACGTGTCAAGAAACTGCCTCGCGTTATGAGCGGGGCTAGTCAAAGGAAACGGTTCGAATAATCACCGGGCTATGGCATACTGTTATGTTGCCAAAACGTGTCGGCAGATTATATTTGTGGAAATATTATTATCTCTACGGTGGTATGTGGAAATTATTTTGCAGGGTCGGACACTATCCTTGTATTCAAATTCTTTCGTGATGTATTCGGAGGAGGAAGCCGCCTTGCAATGCCGAAGATAATACTGCGCGCCGGACTCATCGTCATTGAAGCCTGGTTCAGGAGCTACTGAGGGAGTCCGGGATTAGGGGGTCTCCGGACAGCCGGACTCTATCCTTCGGCCGGACTATTGGACTATGAAGATACTAAATTGAAGACTTCGTCTCGTGTCCGGATGGGACTCTACTTGGCGTGGAAGGCAAGCTAGGCAATACGGAGATGGATATTTCCTCCTTTGTAACCGACCTTGTGTAACCCTAACCCTCTCCGGTGTCTATATAAACCGGAGGGTTTCGTCCGTAGGACAACCGACAATCATACCATTGGCTAGCTTCTAGGGTTTAGCCTCTCCGATCTCGTGGTAGATCAACTCTTGTAATACTCATATCATCAAGAATAAATCAAGTAGGACGTAGGGTTTAACCTCCATCAAGAGGGCCCGAACCTGGGTAAAACATCGTGTCCCCTGCCTACTGTTACCATCCGCCTAGATGCACAGTTCGGGACCCCCTACCCGAGATCCGCCGGTTTTGACACCGACACCAGGACTCCCTCACGGGCGCTTTCCCCTTGGAAGAGCCGGAGAGGGTGCCCTCCTTGTGGTCTCCGACGATGAGGTCTGACTTGGAAGCTGTGGATCCCAAGCCAGCGTTGCAGAATGTGTCCTTCAGAAATGGCAAAAGGGGCTCGGGGCATTGTAGAATGGCAAATTGTTGACAACAAGTGAGAGGAGATCAGCGGCGGGGCCATGGATGAGATCGACGGAAGTTGAACCCGAGGGGTTGGGGGTTGGCCACTTAACGTGTGACATAACCCGCCTCAGGCAGTCGCTGTCTATGACCTCGATGTCGTAGCCGGCGGACGAGACATGCCCGCATACTCTAGCCCGCTGCTTGAGTGCCTGCCGCCAGTAATGGTCGTCAGCTTCCTCGGTGACGTCGGGCGAAGAGACTCCTATACACCTCTTTTGGGCCAGTCGCTCCTCGAGCTCCAAGGGAAGTGTAGTCGGGCTTAGGCTGCGACGCTCTGGAGTGGGGGATGGGGATGGGGATCTGTGGTAAAGGGGGCTTTTATCAGGCGTCATCTAAGAAACTCAGGGTGGCTGGGTATGGAGATCGGTGGGTAAGTTGCACGGGTAAACCGGCAGATGTTGACAGTGGAGGCCTTGCGGCGGCGGCAACAGCGGCAGTGGCGACGGGGACCTTGATAGGGTTTCGAGCAAGGGAGGGGGTGTGTGTGTGCACGCGCATGCCCGAGGAGGTTTTGGTGTGTGTGTGTGTGTCTGTGTGGAGTGGGGCGCTGGGTGTTTGAGGAAATGTCGCGGGTACTGAAAATTTTACTATGCGGGAGTCAAACTCGGGATTGAAATGACGGGCTATTGAAAATTTTGATTATAGTGCATCGCACACGGTTTGGACATAACAACCGTGTGTTATGAAACAGAAAAACCCTCGAGGCGGGCAGATATTTTCTAGGGATGCAGGCGGGATTGGGAACAATAAACATCGCACACGGTCCAGAGATAACAACCGTGTGTTATGAAATAGAAAACCGTCGAGGCGGGCAGATATTTTTGAGAGGGGGGGCCTCGTGGAGCCCAATGTACTGTGCGGATGTGTGCGTGACAGGTGCACCGGTGTGGCACATGGTTAGTTTGAGTGAACCGTGTCTGTAGCGTCATCCGACTTATCTAATGTTCATAAATTTGGCAAAAAAATGACGCGGGAGAGGGTCAGAACACGAACACACTTGCATGTGGACCAAATTTATGTCTCAAAAGGGTGGTTTGATTTTCAAATAACAAATGAAACTTCGATGTAGCACCTCTCTCACAAAGCACACTGTATTTCTTGCCCCCACCCCCCCTCGTGTCGGCACGAAGGGAATCCTAAACTATGAATGCATGCCCCCTCCCCCCCAACCGAGGTTCACCTAGCAAAGTGTGAAGTAGCTAGCAGCTTCCCTCCTCCCTCGTGTCGGCACGAAGGGAATCCTAAGCTATCTATGCATCCCCCACCCCAACCGAGGTTCATTAACCTAGCAAAGTGTGAAGTAGCTAGCAGCCCACCTCCTCCCTCGTGTCGACACGAAAGGAATCCTAAGCTATGAACGCATGCCCCCCAACCGAGATTCACCCTAGCAAAGTGCAAAGTAGCTAGCAGCCTCCTCCCTCGTGTCGGCACGAAGGGAATCCTAAGCTATGAATGCATGCCCCCCCAACCAAGGTTCACCTAGCAAAGTGCGAAGTAGCTAGCAGCCCCCCTCCCTCGTGTCGGTACAAAGGGATTCATAAGCTATGAATGCCTGACCCCCCCCAACCGAGGTTCACCTATGCGAAGTAGCTAGCAGCCCCCCTCCCTCGTGTCGGCATGAAGGGAATCCTAAGCTATGAATGCATGCCCCCCCAACAGAGGTTCACCCTAGCAAAGTGCGAAGTAGCTAGCAGCCAGGATTCCCTCGTGTCGGCATGAAAGGAATCCTAAGCTATGAATGCATGCCCCCCCCTACCGAGGTTCAGCTAGCAAAGTAAGAAGTAGCTAGTAGCCCCCCCTCGTGTCGGCATGAAGGGAATCCTAAGCTATGAATGCATGCCCCCTCCACCTGACCGAGCTTCACCTAGCAAAGTGTGAAGTAGCTAGTAGCCCCCCACCCCGCCCCTCGTGTCACCACGAAGGGAATCCTAAGCTATGAATGCATGCCCCCCTCCCCAACCGAGGTTCACCTAGCAAAGTGCTAAATAGCACCCCCCCCCCCACACACACCCTTTCAGTCGGCGGGCCAGAGAGGCATATATCTCACCAAGATGGATCGAAAAATGGACCAAGAATAATCCACCTTGGTCGTACAACCTCTCTCTTGTTGTTGGTTAAAGTGATAGCCGTCCATGCGACCCCGAAGATGGGCTAACTCGCCAATAATCATGCAAGTAGCTAGTCCCTGAAGACAACCACAACATCTGTGTGGCCCAAACATATGTATGGAGAGCTGTGTTTTTGAGTAACGATGGAATAACTTTGATGTGGCACCCTGATTTCGAACTGGAAATCCCCAGAGTGAGTGAGGGTTAGGTTGACAATGCATATGTATGTTCCACCACACTTCAAGCCAACGACGGGGATTCATGCATGCATGCGTGCATAGTATATGCGCTCAAACATAATTAGGTCTGAATCTCACCATGACCTATACTACGATAACACGAACCAAATGAAGAATCCTCCATGGTAACCTATCTTCTTGTTGGTCACGTGACCATGGATGCCCATGCGGGCCCACGAATATATAGGCTTGTCGCCGATATGCACGCAAGGGAGTGTACCGTTCAAAGGCAACCACTATATGCATATGTATGGAGGTGATGCGTGCATGCATGTTTGAATACACAACATTGATGTGGCGCGTGTCTAAAAAATCGTACACTAGTGAGATCGGTTCATGTTATGTCATTGTACTAGCCTCTTCGACTCGATGGGAGGGACTCATGCGTACACATGCATGTGCGTTTGCTCAAGATGTATCATGCATGTCATCCTAGAGCAAAAACAATAATCCCCTCCTAAGTCAAATTAACCTCTCTAGTTGTCTGGCAAAAAGTAGTGATAGACCAAGCGGGCCCACAAATGGAAGGCATTGATATCGCTGATAACCGCTTAAGTGGGTGCAAGAGGACAACCACCACCGCTTTGCATGTGGGCCAAACATATATATGTTGAATACCCAAAATGCACAACTTTGATGTGCCACATGCCTCAAAAAGCGTAAACCATGCACCCACACAGAGCGAGGTTCATATCAAGCGTACTACATATGCTGGTCCCCTTCCGCCCTCTTCACCGCATACTATATGCTCCTGCCGTAATATATCTAACCCAAAAGAATCCTCATCGCTGGTGAAATTAATTAACCTCTCCTGATGTAGGTCAAAGTGATGCATGCATGGATCAACGATGGCCTCGTGGGCCCACATATGGAAGCGTCACACGTGAGTGTCCTAGCTATGATATGCATGTGGCCCAAAAAGGTGTTGTTTGATGTTTGAATAACCAATTTCACAATTTTGATGTGGCACATGCCTCGGAAACCAAAAGGTCCCGACACTGAGTGAGGTGTACTTGTTAACGGACGCGTACGTATAGTATATATGCTAGTCCCCTCCCACGTCTTCGGCGCATACTATATACCACCATAACACAAACATAAAAGATTATACCTTGCTGGTCAAACTAACCTCACTGACGGCAGTTCGTCAAAGTGATGGACGACAACCTCGCGGGCCCATAGAAAGCGTCACACGCGAGTATCGAGTGTCGTGTAGGACAACCATTGACTGCATGTGGCCAAAACATTTATGTATGACAGGGTTGTGTAATGTTTTAAATAATGATTTCATGACTCTGATGTGGCCCCAGACTGCCTAACAAAACAGCCAACCCACACGGTGGCTCACAACTAGTAGTTTACTGCAAGCCACCCGCCACCCCCAGACGTGCACACCCACACACACACCGTGAATTTACCGCAACTACGATGCATGTTCAATTAATTATCCCGCGGTGAACATACATGTTACCAAAGGAGGGACATTTTAATTTGAAGACGATCATAGAGATCATTAATACGTTTTAGTACATTGATTGATTGATTTTCTATGGGTATAGTGTGCAAAAATCAAATTTGAGCTACATGCACATGTGAGAGTGCACCTAAATGGATTGCAAAAACACCTGTGTCTCACTGGGTGCATGTTTACTCCCCGTGCAACAAATTTCAAACATTGAGAATCTTGATTTTTAAATTCTAGTACATCCAAAACTTATTGGAAGTTCATGAAAATTATCGTGTTGTCATATGGACACCAATGCAAAGTGGCATTGTACCTTTTTTGTCAAATTTGAGACCAGTTTTGATGTAATATTTATCTAATTACAGACGGGAAATTATTAATAATTGGGAACAAATATGGCAAACGGATTTTTTTATTCGAACTGTGAGTGTTAGACCAACAATGGATACGTGCCATGCTTCGGTTAAGCTATAAAGCGGCAGCATTAATCGTCCAAACATAAAAACAATACACGTGCCGCCACACGAACCGTGTGGCGTGAGAGCAAGCATGAGTTGACGGGACGCGTCCGCCACACAGGTAGACGCGGAGGCATACGTGCAGGTGTGTGAATTAACGGAGGCGTGCTCACTGCGCAGTTTCATCGGGTGGCATGCGAGTAGTTGTGTGAAACTTTGGTAGGCATGCCAGCAGTCCGGTGCGCATGCTCACCGGGAGGCGAGCCATCGGTTTGACCGCCGCCCGCCTCTCTCCCACAGCTCCCACCACTCCATATTAATGGTGCGCCCGAGCGGCCGCACCCCCCTATCCTCGCTACACACACACAATCCTCAGTCTCCGCTTGCATCCTCGATGCCACTCTCAGTCCTCAAAGCCGTAAGTGTATGAGGATGCCGCCGAAGCGCCTCATCGGAGGGAGTGGTGATGCCGGGGCTGCTAAAGCACCACAGCACGGCGTCAAGATGGAGACAGAGGTTGCCGTCACTGCCGGCGAGTTATCACTACACCCTGACATCGTTGAGGGAGTCCTGGATTAGGGGTCCTCGGACAGCCGGACTATATACTGTGGCAAGACTGTTGGACTATAAAGATACAAGATTGAAGACTTCGTCCCGTGTCCAGGTGGGACTCTCCTTTGCGTGGAAGGCAAGCTTGGCAATTCGGATATGTAGATCTCCTCCCTTGCAACTGACTCTGTGTAACCCTAGCCCCCTCCGGTGTCTATATAAACCGGAGGGTTTAGTCCATAGGACGACAACAATCATAATCATAGGCTAGCTTCTAGGGTTTAGCCTTTACGATCTCGTGGTAGATCAACTCTTGTAATACTCTTCTCATCAAGATCAATCAAGCAGGAAGTAGGGTATTACCTCCATCGAGAGGGCCCGAACTTGGGTAAACATTGTGTCGCCACTTCCTGTTACCATCAGCCTTAGACGCATAGTTCGGGACCCCCTACCCGAGATCCGCCGGTTTTGACACCGACATTGGTGCTTTCATTGAGAGTTCCATTGTGCCGTCACGATAAGGGCTTGATGGCTCCTTCGATCATCGGCAACAATGCGATCCAGGGTGAGGTTTTTCTCCCTAGAAAGTGCTTCGTATTCGGCGGCTTCGTACTGCGGGCCAATTCGCTTGGCCATCTAGAGCAAATGGAGAGCTACGCCCCTGGTCATTAGGTCAGGTTTTGAAGCTTGAACTATACTGCTGACGTCCGCGGAGACTTAATCTTTGACGAATTCGAGCCCATGTCAGGTGTGCCGCACAGTCACGACGAGCATTACTTAGCTCTAGCATCGGACGGTGTTCGGGAGATCACACCAGTGGCTACTCCCGCCCTCAATCCGGAGCAGATCATGCCGTCTGAGGACGGGTAGATAGACCCCGCCATGGAGGCCACACACTCAGCAGCGATAGAGCCAAATATTGACTTCACCTCCTATGAGACCTGTGTTACCGGACCCTTGGATTCGTCCCCGGCCACTGGCTCCGAACCACTTGCGTCCGTGCCTATCGAATCTGACTAGGCACCGATCAGGGAGTTTACCTCCGTGGATATCTTTCCGCACTCTCCCTTGGGCAATGTGCTAAATTCAATGAGGTCTCTCTCCTTGTCAGGAGACCCTCGACCGAACTATGTCCGTCTCGAGTGGGAATCAGATGACGAAGGAATTCGTTCCCCACCCTCCACCCACTTAATAGCCACTGTCGACGACCTAACCGACATGCTTGATCTCGACTCCGAAGACATCGATGGTATGGACGACGATGCAGGAGAGAAACAGGAACCACCGCCCACAGGGCGCTGGACAACCACTTCATCACACGATATATACATGGTGGATCCACCCACAGAAAGCAACGACGAGGAACGGCAGGATGCAGCAAAGGATTGTTGTAACGCCCTGAGACCGATGCGCCAGGTGTCTTCCAGTTATTCGTTGTTGTTGCCATGTCATTCAATTGTGTGTTGCATCTTGCCATGTCATCATGTGCATTGCATCATCATGTTTTAAAAAAACTTGCATCTGTACGAGTTCCCCCGTTCTTTCCGTTGTCCGTTCTGAGCCCAGATACACTTGCACCCTCTCGCGGCACGTCCGGAATAGTATTTTATAAGTGGCCGGGAAATGTCCTCGGAATGGGATGAAAGTTGGCGTGTGGTCTTATTATAGTGTAGATAGACCGCCTGTCAAGTTTCATCGCATTCGGAGTTCGTCTGTTAGCCCAATCGTTAAACTATAGCGGCATTATAGCCGGACACACGTCAGACGTTTTCTGTCTCCGAAAACAGTCGCCGGGCCTCTCCTCTTCTATCTTCTCAGCCCTTTGCCTTCTGCACTACCTCTCACCGCCAGGCCCTACCTAACCTCTCTCGTCAGCCCGTGGACCTCCTCCCGCGCGCGTCCGAAATCTCTCCCGGACCCGACCTGGACAGTCATTACCGCTGTGTCCGGATCATCCCCAAACGTCTACAAAATATCACCATTTTATTATTTGGACTCCCTAGCCTATTCTTTCTGAACCGTCCGATTTCGATCGGAGGATCCAAACTCCCTTTTTTCCTTATATTTATAGACCACCACCTACCAAATCTAGCCTAACCCTAAAACCTAGGAGGCTTGTCCCTCCCCGCCGCCACTCCTCTCCCACATCGGAATCCCCTCCCGATCTAGTTCCACCCGAGACGAATCGCAGCAACCACCTTCCTTCCTCTTGTTCAGATCCAGCCAATCCATCCCCTCGTTGAGAGCCGCCACCCAAGCCCATCGATCCAACCCACCTCGCTCTCCTCGTTGACCAGGGAGATGAGATCCTCCTCTCCCGTTTCTCCCACGCGCCACCACGACCCCTCGAGCTCAATTACAAGATCAAGCCCGAACCTCGCCGTCCTCGCTTGACCGTCGTGTCGTCGGAGGCCACCGTTCCCCGCCACAGATGAGAACAACAGCGTCCCTTCCCTTCCTTCCTCAGGCTCCATCCTTCTCCTCTCAACATCTTTGCCTCCCTTTTCTCTCCAGGAGCTCGGCGCCAACGCCATGGACGCCACCACCAGGAGCTTCGCCCGTGCTGCTGCCATGGACTGGATCCGGTCCGGAGCTGCTCATCTGCCTCATATCTCGTCCTGGCTGCAAGTCCCTTACCGCGCCGCATCTGCTCTGCAACGAGCGGAGCTGCAGCCGCCGCGCGCCGTTGGTGGCATCGGCCCGAACCGCCCTCCTCTTTCCCGTTTCCCACTCCTCCGGCCACCTCCGCCCGTTCCCCCGTCCCCGGCGTCATCTGCAGCTATGCCATGCCGCTGGCTCTGCTTCACCTGAACGGGATTTCCTCTTTTTGCTTCGCCCCGCGCCAAGTCCCCTGTCGCCATGGATGTCCCGACGCAGGAGCTCGTCGTCGACCGCACTCGATGTCACCAGCCTCCGGATCCGTCGAGCCCCGGTCTCTCTGGCCTCTCCGTCGCAGGTCCTTCGTGTCCTCCGGTGCATCCAGCTGCCGCCTGCATTGAGTGGGACAACCTCGCGTTGACACCGTGCTCGATTTGGCAGCGAAGCCGCTCGCCCCTTTTACTGCGTCGCAGTCAATGTTTGAAGGGGAGGCGACCCAGGGCAGTGGGAAGGTGTGGGCTGGGCCGCGGTCGACGCACCTGGGCCGCCTCCCCCTCAACCGTTGACCGCGGCCCAGCCCACACCTTCCCACCGCCCTGGGCCAGGTCCAGCTGGGTGAGTCCAGCACCCATGCTCCCATCGGGCCAGTCAGATCCGGCCCGATGTGTATTTTTTCCGCTGTAGCGAATTTTTCCAATTATCCAGAAAACTGCCAGTTTACAGTTTAGTCCCTAGTCTTCATGCATATAATAACTCTTGAACTATGCATCATATGTAAAAACTTAATATATGAAAGTTGCTTAGGATTTTGTGTAGGATAATAATATCCAACTTTCTTGCATGTTCGAATTGATTAAAATGATGTTTGCTTATATTTGCCTATTGCCATGTTAAAATGATTAAATTCATAACTAAATAACCGTAGCTCGGTTTTTAATAAACTTTATATGTAAATGGGGTGGAAAAATGCCTAGATTAACATGGTGTACTTGTTTTGCATGTTTAATACCTCTAAAATTGTGTTTAGGACAGAACAGTACCAAACCTAAAAATATGCACATGAGGAGTTTCCGGACTTGTTGTTTTGTTGTTCCGGCCTCATTTAAACTTGCCTAGATTAGATAGTTTCATCATGCTTCCCCTCTTGCCATGTTTAACAACATTTAATATTGTTGGGTACATAAAAGAGATCAAACTGAATAACTTGAATATGGTGTTTCATCAATATGCAACGGAGTTGCATATTGTGCTCCACTTAATTTGTAGAATTGTTTGTGCATCTTTGCCATGCCATGCATATTTAAACCGGACATGCATCATACTTGGTTGTGCATCATGCCATGATTATGAGATGGTTGTTTACTATGTTGTTTGCTTCTTTCCGGTGTTGCTTCTTCGGGTTGGTTCCAATAACATCGCGTTTGTGAGGACCCGTTCGACTACGCCCGTTTGTCTTCTTCATGGACTCGTTCTTCTTCCTTGCGGGATCTCAGGCAAGATGACCATACCCTCGAAATCACTTCTATCTTTGCTTAATAGTTGCTCACTCTTTTGCTATGCCTCTGCTGCGATACCTACCACTTACTTATAATGCCTCCCATATTGTTAAGCCAAGCCTCTAACCCACCTTGTCCTAGCAAACCGTTGTTTGGCTATGTTACCGCTTTGCTCAGCCCATAGCGTTGTTAGTTGCAGGTGAAGATTGAAGTTTGTTCCTTGTTGGAACATGGAGATGTTGTTCCTTGTTGGAACATGTTTAATTGTTGGGATATCACAATATCTCTTATTTAATTAATGCATCTATATACTTGTTAAAGGGTGGAAGGCTCGACCTTATGCCTGGTGTTTTGTTCCACTCTTGCCCCCCTCGTCTCCGTCATATCGGTGTTATGTTCCCGGATTTTGTGTTCCTTACGCAGTTGGGCTATTATGGGAACCCCTTGATAGTTCGCCTTGAATAAAACTCTTCCAGCAATGCCCAACATTGGTTTTACCATTCGCCACCTAGCCTTTTCCTTTTCCCTTGGGAGTCGCGCTCCTAAGGGTCATCTTATTTAAACCCCCCCCGGGCCAGTGCTCCTCTGAGTGTTGGTCCACCTCGTCAGCCGCCGGTGGCCACCAGGGGCAACTCTGGGCTGGCCTACCGGAAGTTTAGACAATCTGAGTGTGCCCTGAGAATGAGATATGTGCAGCTCCTATCAGGATTTGTCGGCACATTCGGGCGGTGTTGCTGGATTTGTTTTATCTTTGTCAAAGTTGTCTTGTAGAACCAGGATACCGAGTCTGATCGAAATGTCTCGGGAGAAGTTTATCCTTCATTGACCGTGAGAGCTTGTGATGGGCTAAGTTGGGACTCCCCTGCTGGGATTGAACTTTCGAAAGCCGTGCCCGTGGTTATGGGCAGATGGGAATTTGTTAACGTCCGGTTGTAGAAAACCTGAAGTTGACCTTAATTAAAATACAGCAACCATGTGTGTAACCGTGATGGTCTCTTTCCGACGGAGTCCGGGAAGTGAACACGATGTTGGAGTAATGTTTGACGTAGGTTGTTCTAGGATCAATTCTTGATCATAGTTGTTCAACCGTGCTTTTTCCTTCTCTTCTCGCTCTCTTTTGCGAATAGGTTAGCCCCCATATATGCTAGTCGCTTGCTGCAGCTCCACCTCATACCTTTTCCCTACCTATAAGCTTAAATAGTCTTGATCGCGAGGGTGTGAGATTGCTGAGTCCCCGTGACTCACAGATACTTCCAAAACCAGCTTGCAGGTGCCGATGAGTCCGTGTAGATGACGCAACCAAGCTCAAGGAGGAGCTCGATGAAGATCTTGTCCTTTGTGTTGTTTCGTTCTAGTTGATCAGTAGTGAAGCCCAGTTGGGGTCAATCGGGGACCTTGTCGCATTTGGGGTTCTTCTTTTATTTTGGTTCCGTAGTCGGACCTTGATTGTATTTGCATGTTGTAATGCTTTATTCATGTAATTGTGTGAAGTGGCGATTGTAAGCCAACTATGTATCTCTTTCCCTTATGTATTACATGGGTTGTGTGAAGATTACCTCACTTGCGACATTGCTTTCAATGCGGTTATGCCTCTAAGTCGTGCTTCGACACGTGGGAGATATAGCCGCATCGAGGGCGTTAAAGTTGGTAATCAGAGCCTTCCTCGACCTTAGGAGCCCCCCTGCTTGATCGAATTAGCTAACGTTGTTGAGTCTAGAAAAATGTTTTGAGTCATTTAGGAATTATATATCGGAGAGTTAGGAATTCTTTTTACTCCCCAGTCCCTTCATCGCTCTGGTAAGGCATCCTGACATAGAGTTTTGACTCTTCTCTTCTCAAATTTCACTAAAAAAAATTAGGATCACACAGGTATCTTGGAATCGTTCCGATCGATTTGTGACGAGAACATTGTTCTTGGTGCCTCCTGTCATTTAGGGATTGTGGCAGTGTCCCGGGGAGTTGAGCTCCGAGGTGTTGTCGTCACAATTTTATCGTTGCAGTTCTGGAATACCTGAGTTTAGTTTCGCCGACATCGAAAATCTCTTTTATGCAGTTGTTGGTGAGATAACCTCGACGCCACCCAGTACTGGGGCGGGAGTTTGGGAGTATTGCCCTAACTCGTATAACAGATGCTTTTCAAACGTTGAGGTAGACGATTTCCGAAGGTTTCTTGGTTATGTGTTGAAGGATGGATACAACTGGATGTAGAATTTGTTAGTTTGGGTGAGATATTATGCTTCCCCTGTATCCCCAACACCTGATTGCATAACCGGAAAATTTCGGGAGTTTATAAGTGGGAATTCAAGTAGCTCTTAGGATATCTTTCCGACAGATGTATGATTTGAAATTGGGGTTCGACGTCTAGTGGTCCGCCTATTCACGGTTGGTTTTACAGTGGTCTCGTTGTATCTTAAGGAGTCCTTGGCTATGCCGACTCGGGGACGCTTCGTATGTCATGTGCACTACCTTGTACATGATGGTGTTGTACGATCGAGCCCGTGTAGGCCCCACTACGAAAACTTCGGACGAGATCTCTATCATATGTTTGTTCTGGCTTATTCTACAAGCCAATCCTTTGTTTTTGTTTTGAGTTGTGGTATTCGAGTTGCTTCGAAGTCAAATGTTGATTCCATACCTTCCCCAAATGGTGTTCTCATACTCCGATGTGAATACTAATCCTTCTTGACCATTGAGTTTGTCATGTCAACCCTTTTCAACCGGCGTGTTTTCTCTTCAAGTGGATCTGATCATTTCAACATCAGTAAGATCAATTATCACTTCTTCTCAACGGTGTTTGCTTCATCCGTCTCCAAGTTGCCTTGTTTTTCCCGCCCACCCACCCTTGTTTCTTCAAGGACTCAGATTTCTTAATCAACTATCATTTTATTCATGTGAAGTCTGTTCGTTCTTTTCAATCAATGTTCTACCCGGGGGTTCACATGAAGATGCTCTTCTAGTTCGTCATTCCTCACTCATTTTCCTTCTTCGGTGGATTCAATTCAAACTTCGGTATTGAGCATTGTTTTCGCTTTTGTCCAATGCTTTTCTTATGCCGTTGCACCTCATAATGATCCACCTCTCGCTATTCATTTGTTCCGGAGTGCTGAAGATATTTCAAAGATTTGTGTTTTCACTTTGCATCCGTTCTAGCTATTTCGAGGTCCTATCTTATTCAAGCCATTTAATTCAACCGGTGCAATCTCTCCTTCAAATCGTTCTGCGGTGTATCTTTTGAGTGGGCCCTAATCCACAGGTATTTTCCTAGGATCTTACCTGACTCTTCTATTTTCCCGGAGCTACCCTCAAATTTCTTTTCAAAGTTTGACGTAAGAATGATTTGTCATCAGTCAAATGTTTTTCTCCAAGATCTTTCAAATTATTTTCACTATTGGCTCAACCATTCAATTCGTCGTTCCGGGGTATCTCAACTATTCACGGTGGTGTTTCTCGTCGTCATTCTCAACATTTGAAGACCGAAGAAGAGTTTCTCTTTAATCATGCTCCATTCTCTTCAAGATTCATGGTGCTAGCTTGTTGCCATCCTCTCTTAATTATTTTCGATTGTGAGAATCCTTTTTCACCCGTCCGGAGTAATTCAGAGTATTTTCAATTTGATTCTCTGGAGCCCATCATCTCATAGTTATTCGTTCTTAGCCTTCAGCTATCATTCTCCAAATCTTACCGGTGCATCATTCAATATTCTCTAATCAGTTCGTGATCTCTTTGTTCTCAGGTATCTAAATCCTCTCAAGTATTTTCGTTCATTTCACAATTCTTACTGGTGATTCATCCCTTTACTTCATTTGTTGTTCAATTCTTATGGTGGTTCGTTCAAGATTTCTATTCCTTTATCATATCAATGTATTCGTTGTTTTCAATCCTACTGGTGTTTCATTGAAGACCTTCTCAAGTTGGCGCCATATCTATCTTAATCCTTTCTTCGAGAATAAGTAGTATGCCAAATCTGTTGTTTGTCATCAATTTAATTGGTGAAGGATAAACATAATGCAATTCTTATTCTTGTTTCATCCAAATGATTAATTCCCTATTCCGGAGGTTCATCAAAATTCTTGATCTCAATTGTTCATCTTATCTTTTTTCCCGGAGTTCCAACCTCTTTGAATTATATTATCACGGAGATTCATTTAAATCATTGCAAGGCTTCAACCTTATTTTTTTCATCCTCCATTTCGTTGGATCATTCGTTTTACCGGAGTTTTATCACGAAGGCTCGACATGGTGATTCATCCAGGATTTAATTCCTTCTCGAAGTGTTCATCGAGATTCTTTTCATAAGATCTCAAGTATTTCGTCATCTTGCTATCCGGAGGGCAATTCTTTCTTCCGTATTATTGGAGGTGGTGTTATGTCATTCCTGATAATTTTCCTTCGTGTTTCATGTTTCATAAGTTATCAAGTATGAGATATTTTAAATCCATCAACCTATTCGTTGGAATTATCTTGCGTTATATTTCACCTAAAGCCTTCCCTAAGGTTTGTTGCTATCTATGGTGCTTATAAAGGACCCAAGTTCTTCATTTATCCTCCCGGTGAAATAAGTTTCTCGTCTCCTCGTTCATATGAATCCAATTCTTTTCCCGTGAGTGGCAGGTGGTCACCTCATGATTTGAGATGTATTCCATAAGACCATATCAAGCTTATTCTTTTTGTTGTTGGTTTTCCAACAACTCCATTCTAACATTTGTTGTAACCGTGCTCTCTCAAGATCTTGTTTCCCTTTGTTCCGGAGGCATTGTGATGTTGCTCTCTCCAACCCATCTTCTTGCTTTGTCAGGATCATGTTCTTTTCGTCCTTATCCTTTTAACCGGAGTGTCGTGCCCGCTTTTTGAGTTCTTCCCATCCTGTCAAGTTTTGCCTCCCTTCTCAACCGGAGTGCCGCTTGAAATCATTCTTACCCTTTGTGCCATTCTTTCAATAGTTCCGGAGGCAGTGTATTGTTGTTTTCATCAAGTATCCCCTCATCTTGTCAAATTCATGTTCAATTCCTTCCATTTATAGTCGGAATGCTGTCCAAATTATATCATTCTTAATCCTTCTCTATATTGTTTTAACCGGAGTGGTTTCAATATATATCTTGCCCTTCAACCTCAAGGTTTTTCGCAATGTTCTTTGTCCCTCTTTTCTAACGGAGTGTTTTCGACTTGGTTCACCTTCGTTGTATTCTTTTCTTGAATTTGTTCAACCTCGCAAGGTTCTTTGGTTTCACTCATTTGTCAAAGAAGCAACTTAGTTTTACCTCTTCTCTTTCTCTTCCGTTTTCCCTCCGGTGCAATTCTAGATCTCGGGACGAGGTCCTCTCATAGTGGTGGAGTGTTGTAACGCCCCGAGACCGATGCGCCAGGTGTCTTCCAGTTATTCGTTGTTGTTGCCGTGTCATTCGATTACGTGTTGCATCTTGCCATGTCATCATGTGCATTGCATCATCATGTTTTAAAAAAACTTGCATCCATACGGGTTCCCCCGTTCTTTCCGTTGTCCGTTCTGAGCCCAGACACACTTGCACCCTCCCGCGGCACGTCCGGAATAGTATTTTATAAGTGGCTGGGAAATGTCCTCGGAATGGGATGAAAGTTGGCGTGTGGTCTTATTATAGTGTAGATAGACCGCCTGTCAAGTTTCATCACATTCGGAGTTCGTCTGTTAGCCCAATCGTTAAACTATAGCGGCATTATAGCCGGACACACGTCGGACATTTTCGATCTCCGAAAACAGTCGCCGGGCCTCTCCTCTTCTATCTTCTCAGCCCTTTGCCTTCTGCACTACCTCTCACCGCCAGGCCCAACCTAACCTCTCTCGTCAGCCCGCGGACCTCCTCCCGCGCGCGTCCGAAATCTGTCCCGGACCCGACCCGGACAGTCGTTACCGTTGTGTCCGGATCATCCCCAAACGTCTACAAAATATCACCGTTTTATTATTTGGACTCCCTAGCCTATTCTTTCTGAACCGCCGATTTCAATCGGAGGATCCAAACTCCCTTTTTTCCTTATATTTATAGACCACCACCTACCAAATCTAGCCTAACCCTAAAACCTAGGAGGCTTGTCCCTCCCCGCCGCCACTCCTCTCCCACATCGGGATCCCCTCCCGATCCAGTTCCACCCGAGACGAATCGCAGCAACCACCTTCCTTCCTCGTGTTCAGATCCAGCCAATCCATCCCCTCGTTGAGAGCCGCCACCCAAGCCCATCAATCCAACCCTCCTCGCTGTCCTCGTTGACCAGGGAGATGAGCTCCTCCTCTCCCGTTTCTCCCACGCGCCGCCATGACCCCTCGAGCTCAATTACAAGCTCAAGCCCGAACCTCGCCGTCCTCGCTTGGCCGTCGTGTCGTCGGAGGCCACCGTTCCCTGCCACAGATGAGAACAACGGCGTCCCTTCCCTTCCTTCCTCTGGCTCCTTCCTTCTCCTCTCAACATCTCTGCCTCCCTTTTCTCTCCAGGAGCTCGGTGCCAACGCCATGGACGCCACCACCAGGAGCTTCGCCCGCGCTGCTGCCATGGACTGGATCCGGTCCGGAGCTGCTCATCTGCCTCATATCTCGTCCTGGCTGCAAGTCCCTCACTGTGCCGCATCTGCTCTGCAACGAGCGGAGCTGCAGCCGCCGCGCGCCGTTGGCGGCATCAGCCCGAACCGGCGTCCTCTTCGCCGTTTCCCACTCCTCCGGCCACCTCCGCCCGTTTCCCCGTCCCCGGCGTCATCTGCAGCTATGCCATGCCGCTGGCTCTGCTTCACCTGAACTGGATTTCCTCTTTTTGCTTCGCCCCGCGCCAAGTCCCCTGCCGCCATGGATGTCCTGACGCAGGAGCTCGCCGTCGACCGCACTCGACGTCGCCAGCCTCCGGATCCGTCGAGCCCCCGTCTCTCTAGCCTCTCCGTCGCAGGATCCTTCGCGTCCTCCGGTGCATCCAGCTACCGCCTGCATCGAGCGGGACAACCTCGCATTGACCCCGTGCTCGATTTGGCAGCGAAGCCGCTTGCCCCTTTTATTGCGTCGACCGCACGCACCTGGGCCGGCTCCCCTTCAACTGTTGACCGTGGCCCAGCCCACACCTTCCCACCGCCCTGGGCTAGGTCCAGCTGGGTGAGTCCAGCACCCATGCTCCCATCGGGCCAGTCAGATCCGGCCCGATGTGTATTTTTTCCGCTGCAGCGAATTTTTCCAATTATCCAGAAAACTGCAAGTTTACAGTTTAGTCCCTAGTCTTCATGCATATAATAACTCTTGAACTATGCATCATATGTAAAAACTTAATATATGAAAGTTGCTTAGGATTTTGTGTAGGATAATAATATCCAACTTTCTTGCATGTTCGAATTGATTAAAATGATGTTTGCTTATATTTGCCTATTGCCATGTTAAAATGATTAAATTCATAACTAAATAACCGTAGCTCGGTTTTTAATAAACTTTATATGTAAATGGGGTGGAAAAATGCCTAGATTAACATGGTGTACTTGTTTTGCATGTTTAATACCTCTAAAATTGTGTTTAGGACAGAACAGTACCAAACCTAAAAATATGCACATGAGGAGTTTCCGGACTTGTTGTTTTGTTGTTCCGGCCTCATTTAAACTTGCCTAGATTAGATAGTTTCATCATGCTTCCCCTCTTGCCATGTTTAACAACATTTAATATTGTTGGGTACATAAAAGAGATCAAACTGAATAACTTGAATATGGTGTTTCATCAATATGCAACGGAGTTGCATATTGTGCTCCACTTAATTTGTAGAATTGTTTGTGCATCTTTGCCATGCCATGCATATTTAAACCGGACATGCATCATACTTGGTTGTGCATCATGCCATGATTATGAGATGGTTGTTTACTATGTTGTTTGCTTCTTTCCGGTGTTGCTTCTTCGGGTTGGTTCCAATAACATCGCGTTTGTGAGGACCCGTTCGACTACGCCCGTTTGTCTTCTTCATGGACTCGTTCTTCTTCCTTGCGGGATCTCAGGCAAGATGACCATACCCTCGAAATCACTTCTATCTTTGCTTGCTAGTTGCTCGCTCTTTTGCTACGCCTCTGCTGCGATACCTACCACTTGCTTATCATGCCTCCCATATTGTTAACCAAGCCTCTAACCCACCTTGTCCTAGCAAACCGTTGTTTGGCTATGTTACCGCTTTGCTCAACCCCTCTTATAGCATTGTTATTTGCAGGTGAAGATTGAAGTTTGTTCCTTGTTGGAACATGGAGATGTTGTTCCTTATTGGAACATGTTTACTTGTTGGGATATCATAACATCTCTTATTTAATTAATGCATCTATATACTTGGTAAAGGGTGGAAGGCTCATTCTTATGCCTTGTGTTTTGTTCCACTCTTGCCCCCCTAGTTTCCGTCATATCGGTGTTATGTTCCCGGATTTTGCGTTCCTTAAGCGGTTGGGCTATTATGGGAACCCCTTGATAGTTCGCCTTGAATAAAACTCTTCCAGCAATGCCCAACATTGGTTTTACCATTCACCACCTAGCATTTTCCTTTTCCCTTGGGAGTCGCGCTCCTAAGGGTCATCTTATTTAAACCCCCCACCGGGGCCAGTGCTCCTCTGAGTGTTGGTCCACCTCGTCAGCCATCGGTGGCCACCAGGGGCAACTCTGGGCTGGCCTACCGGAAGTTTAGACAATCTGAGTGTGCCCTGAGAACGAGATATGTGCAGCTCCTATCGGGATTTGTCGACACATTCGGGCGGTGTTGCTGGTTTTGTTTTATCTTTGTCGAAGTTGTCTTGTAGAACCGGGATACCGAGTCTGATCGGAATGTCTCGGGAGAAGGTTTATCCTTCATTGACCGTGAGAGCTTGTGATGGGCTAAGTTGGGACTCCCCTACAGGGATTGAACTTTCAAATGCCGTGCCCGCGGTTATGGGCAGATGGGAATTTGTTAACGTCCGGTTGTAGAAAACCTGAAGTTGACCTTAATTAAAATACATCAACCGCGTGTGTAACCGTGATGGTCTCTTTCCGACGGAGTCCGGGAAGTGAACACGCTGTTGGAGTAATGTTTGACGTAGGTTGTTCTAGGATCACTTCTTGATCATAGTTGTTCGACTGTGCTTTTGCCTTCTCTTCTCGATCTCCTTTGCGAATAGGTTAGCCACCATATATGCTAGTCGCTTGCTGCAGCTCCACCTCATACCTTTTCCCTACCTATAAGCTTAAATAGTCTTGATCGCGAGGGTGTGAGATTGCTGAGTCCCCGTGACTCACAGATACTTCCAAAACCAGCTTGCAGGTGCCGATGAGTCCATGCATATGACGCAACCAAGCTTAAGGAGGAGCTCGATGAAGATCTTGTCCTTTGTGTTGTTTCGTTCTAGTTGATCAGTAGTGGAGCCCAGTTGGGGTCGATCGGGGACCTTGTCGCATTTGGGGTTCTTCTTTTATTTTGGTTCCGTAGTCGGACCTTGATTGTATTTGGATGTTGTAATGCTTTATTCATGTAATTGTGTGAAGTGGCGATTGTAAGCCAACTATGTATCTCTTTCCCTTATGTATTACATGGGTTGTGTGAAGATTACCTCACTTGCGACATTGCTTTCAATGCGGTTATGCCTCTAAGTCGTGCTTCGACACGTGGGAGATATAGCCGCATCGAGGGCATTACAATAGTCCCCTCGAGAAGCAACCAAAGCAACGACGTAGGCGCCGCTCCAAATACTGCCTCAGCAAAAACAGCGATAATAGCGCAAGAAATAATAATACCCCGGTCGACTCCAAAGGAAGCGACGACCACATGGACCCAGCGAGGGAGCAGGATGAGCCAGCGGACGGCGAACATAGTATAGAGCCGCTGTCCGATCACGGCGACGTCGAGGGTAAAGGCCATCGACCTGTCTTCGGAGAGGAGAACAGTCCGGACGACGATGCACACACCATCCCAGAAAGGCACTTGGAACAAGAGAACCTCCATAGAAGGCCTATCACCACCGCGAGGAGCCTGAAGAAGTGGAAGCAAAGGCTTAAGGCCACGCAGAATATGCTCAACAACAGATGGAACAAAGTGCTTGGCACTGAAGAAAAGTACAGCGGTGGTTGCCACACAAAGAGCTATCCAAAGCGCAAGCTGCTGCCTAAATTCGACGACGACGCTTTAGAGCCCATTCAGCCGAAAAATAAAACTACTGATCAACCAGATTGAACACCCCGTGGTCGCAACAGAGCGGCTGACGACGCCGCACACAAGACAGCACATGACTTACGTGAAGACCCGCACAAAAAAGCCGGTATGACCAGGTCCATCTACGGGTCTAGGAAGCGCGCTCCGGCACAGGATCATGGCCGCCAAAACGACTATACAGACCGAATAACAGCTCGGAATCAAAACCAAATGCTGCAACCGTTCGAAGCATGCCATGACATATCAAAATACAGGGGTGTCGCGCACCCCCTATGCTTCACCGATGGGGTGCGGGACCACGAATTTCCAGAGGGATTCAAACGCGTGAACATAGAGGCATACGACGGAACGACAGACCCTGGGTTTGGATTGAGGACTTTATCCTTCACATCCACATGGCTCGCTGAGATGATCTCCACGCCATCAAATACCTGCCCCTCAAGTTGAAAGGACCAGCTCGGCACTGGCTAAAAAGCCTCCCCGAAAACTCAATTAGAAGCTGGGAGGAGCTTGAGGATGCTTTTAGGGTCAATTTTCAAGGGACCTATGTCCGACCTCTGGACGCAGACGATTTAAGTCACATAATTCAACAGCCCGGGGAGTCAGCCCGAAAGCTTTGGAACAGGTTGCTCACGAAGAAGAATCAAATCATCGACTGCACGGAAGCCGAAGTCCTAGCGGGTTTTAAGCACAGTGTCCAGGACGAATGGCTTGCTAGACACCTCGGCCAGGAAAAACCGACGACAATGACAGCCCTAACAAGCCTTATGACCAGCTTTTGCATGGGCGAAGACAGTTGGCTAGCCCGTAGCGGCACCAGCAACCCAGGCACATCTGAAGTCAGGGATGGCAACGGGAAACCGTGACGCAATAAAAGCAAGAGTTGAAACAATGAAGACAGCCCAGACAACATGGTGGTAAACACCGGATTCACGGGCTCTCGACCCGGTCAACAGAAAAAGCCATTTAAAGCCAGCAGAGATGGACCATCCAGCCTAAACAAGATTCTAGATAGATTATGTTAGATTCATGGCACCTCCGACAAACCGGCAAACCACACCAACAGAGAATGATGGGTCTTCAAGCAAGCCGGCAAGCTAAACGCCGAACACAAGGGGAGGGAGACACCTAGCGAAGACGAGGATGAGCCTCACCAGCCAAACACTGGGGGACAGAAAAAATTCCCACCAGAGGTCAAAACAGTGAACATGATTTACGCAACACACATACCGAAGAGGAGGCGCTAGCGCACACCCTGAGACGTATACGCCGTGGAGCCCGTCACCCCCAAGTTCAACCCTTGGTCGGCCTGCTCGATCACCCGACCAGTATCCGGCACGGAGGATCGGCTGCCTTGGTGCTAGATCCAATAATTAACGGATATCATCTCACCCGAGTCCTTATGGACGGCGGCAGTAGTCTTAATCTGATATATCATGACACCGTCCGCAAAATGGGGATAGACCCGACAAGAATCAGCCAAAGTAATACTACCTTTAAAGGAGTAATACTAGGCCTAGAGGCCTGCTGTACGGGCTCTCTAGTACTAAAGGTTGTATTCGGTTCTTCCGATAACTTCCAAGGGAAGAATTAACCTTCGACATCACTCCATTCCGAAGCGGCCATCACGCAGTACTCGGGAGAATGGCCTTCGCTTGTTTTAATGCAGTACCGCATTACGCCTATCTTAAGCTTAAGATGCCCGGTCCACGTGGCATCATCACAGTTAGCGGAAACACAGAGCGTTCCTCACGTAGGGAGGAATATGTGGCGGCTCTAGCAGCCAGGCACCGGACGGCCCCTCCAACCAGAAGAAATGATCGTTCATCAAGACCACGGACATGGTTAGACGAGTCCGGTGCACCACTACCAGTAATAGCTCAGATAAACTTGCGACTGGGTCGATGGATATACCCCCATAGGTGGTGCTAGGGGATCCCGCATGTAAAAAGGGCTTCAGTTCGGCCTGACCCTATTTAGATTGCATTTTAATGGTTCATTAAGAGTAACCATTTTTTCACACGAAGACTTTCACCTACGTTTTTCTCTTTTAAAGATGATCATCGTGCTACACCCTTCCATAATACGGCACAACGGAAACATAGGCGCAGACGCGCAGCAGGGCCCCGCTCAAAGGCTTCTTTTTAGATTAAGACCTTGTGTAAACCTTTTTTACTGTCTCTTGTTGCTTCACTCCCTCCGGATACTCAACACAACCGAAAGGGACGCTGACGTTATTGACATTTCGCCACATCAGACTAATGCGAGTACTTGGAAATTAAGGGCTCATAATCGAGGGCGTTTCTCAGCCCAGTATATGATGCAAAGTCTGAGCACCTTAGGGAGTGTTCGGCGTTGCGATTTTAGCCTTATATGCATCAGCTCCGAATCATGTCTTTGGTCAATAGTTGGGTTTGCCCGGCTCCCGTGATTTGCTACCTTACGTTCCGCCCTATCGGCTAAGGTGGCACCGGGAGAACTACTGCGATTGTGCCCTGGTTCATGATACGTCCATTTTGCATCATGCTTTTATATCGATATTTATTGCATTATGGGATGTTATTTCACATTATGTCACAATACTTATGGCTATTCTCTCTAATTTTACAAGGTTTACATAAGGAGGGAGAATGTCGATAGCTGGAATTCTGGACTAGAAAGGAGCAAATATTAGAGACCTATTCTGCACAACTCCAAAAGTCCTGAAACTCCACGGAACACCTTAAATAAATAATGAAAAATCCTCACCAAAGATGAAGAACAGGGGGCCCACACCCTTCTCACGAGGGTGGGGGCACCTACCCCTAGGGCATGCCCCCCTGTCTCGTGGGCCCCCTGGTGGCTCTCCGATGACCATCTTCTCCTATATGAAGTCTTTCGTCGAGAAAAAAATAGGAAGCAACCTTTCGGGACGAAACTCCGCCGCCACGAGGGGGAACCTTGGAGGATCCAATCTAGAGCTCCAGCAGAGCTGTTCTGCCGGGGAAACTTCCCTCCCGGAGGGGGAAATCATCGCCATCATCATGACCAACGCTCCTCTCATCGGGAGAGGGCAATCTCCATCAACATCTTCATCAGCACCATCTCATCTCAAAACCCTAGTTCATCTCTTGTATCCAATTCTTCTCTCCAAGTCCGGGATTGGTGCTAGTAGGTTGCTAGTAGTGTTAATTACTCCTTGTAGTTGATGCTAGTTGGTTTAATTGGTGGAATATCATATGTTCAGTTCCTTTATGCATATTAATACCCCTCTGATTATGAACATGTTTATGCTTTGTGAGCAGTTACGTTTGTTCCTGAGGACAAGGGAGAAGTCTTGCTATTAGTAGTCATGTGAATTTGGTGTCCGTTCGATATTTTGATGAGATGTATGTTGTCTAGCCTCTGGTGGTGTTATGTGCACGTCGACTACATAACATTTCACCATTATTTGGGCCTAGAGGAAGGCATTGGGAAGTAATAAGTAGATGATGGGTCGCTAGAGTGACAGAAGCTTAAACCCTAGTTTATGCGTTGCTTCGTAAGGGGCTGATTTGGATCCATATGTTTCATGCTATGGTTAGGTTTACCTTAATACATTTCTTGTAGTTGCGGATGCTTGCAATAGAGGTTAATCGTAAGTGGGATGCTTGTTCAAGTAAGAACAGCGCCCAAGCACCGGTCCACCCACATATCAAATTATCAAAGTACCGAACGCGAATCCTATCAACATGATGAAAACTAGCTTGACGATATTCCCATGTGTCCTCAGGAGCGCTTTTCCTTATATAAGAGTTTTTCCAGGCTTGTCCTTGCTACAAAAAGGATTGGTCCACCTTGCTACACTTTATTTACTTTTGTTACTTGTTACTTGTTGCTCGTTACAAATTATCTCATTACAAAACTATCTGTTACCACTTATTTCAGTACTTGCAGAGAATACCTTGCTGAAAACCGTTTATCATTTCCTTCTACTCCTCGTTGGGTTCGACCCTCTTACTTATCGAAAGGACTACGATAGATCCCCGATACTTGTGGGTCATCAAGACTCTTTTCTGGCGCCGTTGCCGGGGAGTGACGCGCCTTTGGTAGGTGGAATTTGGTAAGGAAAAATTTATATAGTGTGCTGAAATTTACTGTCACTTGTTACTATGGAAAGTAATCCTCTGAGGGGCTTGTTCGGGGTATCTTCACCCCGACAAGTAAAGCAAAGAGTTTCTCCTCAACCTACTGAACCTATTGAAAATGAAATTCCTTATGAGTATCCTTCGAGTATAATAGGAAAACTACTAGCTAATCCTTTTACAGGAGATGGAACAAAGTATCCTGATGAACACCTAATATATGTGGATGAAGTTTGTGGATTATTTAAGCTTGCAGGAATTTCCGATGATGTTGCTAAGAAAAAGGTCTTCCCTTTATCTTTGAAGGGAGACGCATTGACATGGTATAGGCTATGTGATGATATGGGATCATGCGACTATAGAAGATTGAAATTGGAATTTCATCAAAAGTATTACCCTATGCATCTTGTTCATCGTGATCGCAATTATATATATAATTTTTGGCCTCGTGAAGGAGAAAGCATCGCTCAAGATTGGGGGAGGCATAAATCAATGTTATATTCATGCCTCAATCATGAGCTTCCAAGAGAAACAATTCTTCAAAAAAATTATGCTCGGCTTTCTGATAACAATCGCACCATGCTTGATACTTCTTGTGCTGGATCTTTTATGATGAAGACTATTGAATTCAAATGGGATTTACCATTTTGGCTGGCTGCCCTCGTAGTCACCACTGACATGCCACACTCTGGAGTTTTTACTGAGGCCAGCTCGTGTCTACAGCGTAATCCTTCATAACATGAGTGTTACTACGGTAAAGAAACGGGCAGAGACAAATTGAGCTGAGTAAACCATGCTCCGCAAGTTTGCTATTGCAAACTTGGCAACATCCTAGAGATAAAACCAGAGAGGTTAAATGGTAAAATGGATGTCTGGTAGGCTTAGGGTAACAAGGACTATGGTCCTGGTAATTTATGAGGTAAAATGGACAACCATTTACCATAGTTGTTGTACAACTGCTAATTCTGACCCAGAAATTAAATCATGAAGGAGCACTCACTAGGAGTGATGAATTAAGCTAAAAGTTGGCAAAGCCTGATGATTTGGATATACCATGGTGCTGTAAAAAGTTCATACCAAATGGACTCACCAAACTGGTACTTCCTTCACAGCTATCATTTCTGTCCAAAAACTTCAGAAAAATCATCAGGACAAATGGCTAATAGAAATGAGCCAAAACTTTGTGGAGATGGATCATAACGTTAGGATAAGGTCTAGAAAAAGTTTCAGTCAAAATGGTGCAAGATAAAATATACTTGCTTCACAAACTGAAAGTTTTGACAGAAACCAAGAACTGCTCCTATGCTCACATAATTCATGGAAATGAACTACATTTAGGTGGAGGCTAATGATTTGAGATACTTGATAGGATGGAAAAGTTTCATCCTATTTGGAAACTCTATGAAGGTACTTTCTTCACAAAGTTGTGTTCCGGTCAAAAACTTTGAAAAATTGCACAGGGAGCTACGATGAATGGATTGAGCTCATATTTGGTATCCATGGATTATTTAACAATGTTAATCACACTGCCAAATTACAACTCAATTGGAATTAGGAATAAAGCACACCATTTGCAAAATTTCAGAGAAGGCAGAAACCTACATTGGATCATGTGCCCAATTTTTGATCTATGGATCATGATATAAGGATGGAACTAGTGATTATATAGCAAGGACAAGCTCCACAATTTATGTGGGAATTTTCTCTGCCATAAAAATAGTAGTTCCTTTGGAAAATGGCAGAAATGCAATATTGGCATTAAATAGGAAAAGACAATTTTACTTATTTAATTATGGCCAATATATTTGCCAGAGCTTGGATTAGGCATAAGCACTAACTCCACCAATTCTCATGAATTTAGGAGATGGCTAGTTATGCCTTTGGATTTTATTCCTTGGAAAGTCAAGAAAAGGGATAAATCACAGTCAGGAATATTGCATGGGACTTAGCAATATTTTTGCACATCCAAGGATCAAAAAGATAGGAGGATCTCTAGGAACAAAAGGGAGGATCAACAGATCAAAGAAAATGATGGCTCCTTTGTAACCACAAGGACATATACAAATTCCAAAAATTTGGAATTAGGGTTTGAGAGAGTTGGGATGATGCAGATGAGGGCTTGCCCACTGACAAATACATGAGCAACATTTTTGAAAGGTTGAAAACGACAAGAATTTTCAGAGTCACCTTAGCAAACTCAGGAGAATTTTTTTGAAACATGAGTGTCAGGAAGGAATAACATCACAAAAATTGATAACCCAATTTTGGGGCTATTACAGGAGCCAGGCTGGCGAGGCCGCCCCAGAGGAGGTCGTGGTGTCGTCCGCCTCGCGAGGCTTGGCCCCTCGCGAGGGTCTTGAGTGGTTGCTGGTGAAGATGGGCCGTATTAGGCTGCTGGATGAGCCATGCCCTGGGCCGCAGGCAGGCAAGTCTGGGTACCCTCATTCCTAGGACGCCGATAGTACCCCCGGGGCCCAAGGCGCGCTCGGACATGGCTTTGAGGCGAAGCCAAGCGGCATGTGCGGAGCACCGCGGGCTCCGATAGCCTACAGCCTCGATTGACGCGTGGAGATTAATAGGTTGGGGGTGTCTTCACTTCCCCACGCTGCCTCGGCAACAGCCCGACTTGACGAGACCCTACTGCATGCAGAAGAAAATCATCATTACCTTAGATCATGGAGGCTGGTGGTTGGCCTCCCTCTGGCTATAAATGAGGAAGGGGCGGAGCCCCCATTGCTCACCTCTTCCTCCGTCCCACTTCCTTCTTCTTCTTTCTCTTTGGTTTGCCGTCTTGCAGCGACACCCAGGGCACCGACGAAGAGATTCACGGCTGCGGAGAAGGGGATGGCGCGCCAGGAGGGGCCCGACTCTTCGCTGCCCAAGTGTGGCCGTGGCCGCCCCCGCAAGCACGCCGCAACTCCTGCCGTGGCCGCTCGGGGGCGCAGGCGGACTTTCTCGGGGTCTGGCGCCATTCCTGGCGGCCGCGGGCGGCATCCCCTAGTGTGGCGGGAGCCGCCCAAGATGTGGTAGTCCTGTCCACAAAGGGAGGCGCGCCATGGTCTCCTGCCCTCCCCGGCCGAGCTTCCACTCTACGGAGGTGCTGCCGGAGTTCGTCGTGTGGTCAGAGAACCCGGCCGGCACCTAGCTTCAGCTAACGTGCTCCTTTAACGTCGAGCTGCAAGCCTCGGGTCCCGGTGGCCTCTGGCTGCAGGCCAACGACTGTTGCTGCTAGGCTTCGTGGGTTGCGGTGGAGGTCTCCGCCGCGGGCAACATAGCCCTAGCCCATGGCTGGCAGACGTTTGTCCGCGCTTGCGGCCTGGGTAGGCGGTGCACCCTCCACTTCAAATATGAGGGGAAGATGGTCTCCGCGCCGGGTGCTGCTCTGAAGACGGCGAGGGCGACGAAGCACTCGACCTTGGCGATGGCCGCGACGAGGATGAGGGTGGCCTTGCCCCCGGTGACTGTCACGGCTCGTTCGGCGATGGTAGCTCCTCCGATGAAGAAAGCTCCATCAATGGTGGCTACGACCAGCCGCCACATCATCAGACTCGCTTCGAGGATGGTGGCGGGCCATCCCGTCGCCGTGCCCTGGTGAAGCGCGAGGAGGGCTCTGGCTAAGTCTGGGGGGGGGGGGGCGATCGTCGCGAGCATCCGCGCCGTAGGAGCCGCTTTTGCCCGTCTTTTCCTTTCCTCCTGTATTGCAAGAAGAAGTATGGGGCCCCACGGGGGCGTGTAATGAACTGCAATGCTTATGCTGCTTGGTGCCAAGTTTATCGCTCTTGTGTTGTGTTATAACATTCGTGCTCCGTGTAGACTTAGAAGGGTAAATTAGCTGGATGCGCCCAGGGTAGTCTCCTGTCTCGTGAGGGTACGCCCTCTAGCACTTAGTGAGCCCTCCTTGTTGCTGGCTCGGGGCTCTTTGTCCTCAGGAGGCGTCACAGAGCTGCAGAAATCACTAAGACGTCCGTTAGGTGCCTCGCCCTTCCTTGTGCGAGGCCTCATGATTGTGGCCCAACGCACCACGTCGTGGTACCCGTGAGGCACAGACTTAAGGGAGGGTGTGCTAGATGCCAGCTCAGTCGAGAGTGCCTTGCAATGGTCAGGGGAGCCGGAACTCTGGAGCGATAGGGTTTTGGCAAGGTGTGTTCGTGGCCAGGCGAGCGCACATGCCTGCCCAATGTAGCCCCCCCATGAGGCACGCGAGGGAGAGCATCGGGCAACTGCCGCCCTCCCTGGCACAAAACAAAGAACCAAGCGAGCAATTAGGGCTAAGAAAGGGTTCAACCGAGCAATCGAGAAACGCCAGAACTCCAAATTCCATAAAAGTGGGCAAACCAACTACATAAAGCAAATGAACAGCCGTGTCTGGCACCTAATCTAGTCTTCTCACCAGTGCGGAGCTAAGTGCTGCCAATAGGACGTGGGAGGGAGCCCCCAAGGCCCGAGGGCGGCACTACGGAGCCTCTGGGGCTTGTACAGCCCTACTCATTATTATGTGAGAGTGTCACGAGCGGAGACCTTCACAGTCACTGGGCCTTGCTTCATGGGTAGAACTTCCGGAGGCGCTCGATGTTCCAGGCATTCTGCATGGGGATCCCGTCCTGTGTCTCCAGGCGCGAGGCGCTAGGCTTGGAAACACGGGAAATCCTAAACGGGCCCTCCCACATGGGTGAGTGCTTGTGCAGCCCTTCCCTAGAGAGCACCTGCCTCAGGACAAGATCGCCGACCTCAAGCGTCCTGGAGCGGACGTTGCGACAGTGGTACCGTCGCAGCGACTGCTGGTACCTTGCCGCTCGAAGCAAGGCTTCACGGCGGCATTCCTCCCCCAGCACAAGGGCCATCCCCCGCATGGCGTCCTGCTACATCTCATCAAACGCCATGACCCGCATGGAGCGATGTCTTACCTTGTGTGGGAGAACCGCTTCTGCTCCATAGACAAGGAAGAATGGGTCTCACCTGTTGGCTTGGTGGTGGTGGTGCAGATGGACAACAACACGGACTAGAGCTCGTCGTGCCAGCCCCTACCGCAGGCCTCGAGCTTCTTCTTGAAGGTCCTGGTCTTGAGGCCGCTCAAGATCTCCGTGTTCGCGCGCTCGGCTTGGCCGTTGCTCCTGGGGTCTTAGCCGTTGCTCCTGGGGTATGCTGCCGAAGCGTAGCAAATCTGCGTTCCAAGGTTAGCACAATATGTCTTGAAGAGATTGCAAGTGAACTGCGAGCCGTTATCGGTGATGATGCGGTTAGGAACCTCAAACCGGATCACTAGGCTCTTGATGAACTTAACTGCCGACCCGGCTGGGATGGTGCAGACGGCTTCCACCTCCGCCCATTTGGTGAACTTGTCGATGGCGGCGTAGAGGTAGTGGTAGCCCCCCTAGCGCTTGAGGGAATGGGCCTAGGATATCCAACCCCTAGACCGCAAACGACCGTGAGAGTGGGATGGTCTGGATGCCCTAACCAGGCTGGTGGAATTGCTTGGAATGGAACTGGCAAGCCTCGCAGGATTTCACCAGCTCGGTTGCATCGCTGAGTGTCATGGGCCAGTAGAATCCGCTGCAGAATGCCTTGCCGACCAAGGTGCATGACGACGAGTGATGCCCACAGTCCCCGTCGTGTATGTCAGCTAGCAGCTCGCCCCATGCTTCCTGGAGATGCATCGCAAAGAAACATCGTTTGGTCGTTTCCTGTACGACTCACCATCCTGGATGCAATACGTCGTAGCTTGTCGGGCCACGCGCTCCGCTTCCTCTTCTTTCTCCTGCAGTGTCCCCCGCGGCAGGTACGCCTTCAATTCTTCAGTCCGGCACACCTCCTGAGTTTCAAGCGCAAGGAGCAGGTGTGCTCCTGAGATCGGGCCACATGCGGGAGCTCCTGAGGTTGGTGGTGGTGGGAGCTCTTCTCGAGATGGCGTAGGCTCCGCAGGTGGAGGGGCCGCTGAAGGCTTAAAGAGCCGCTCCTCGAAGACGCCAGGCTCCTGGGGATGTCGTCATGATGCCCGCTTGGCGAAATCGCCCGATTCCTTGTTTGTGCCACGGGGCACATGCTGCAGTTCTAGGCCCAGGAATTGCTTCTCCATTTTGCATACCTCCGCGAGGTATGCCTCCATGTGCTCGTCCTTTGGCTCATATACCTTGTTGGAGAAGTTGACGAGGAGCTGAGAGTCTCCCTTGATGGTGAGGCGCTTCACCCCCAAGGCCGCCGCATCCTTGAGGCCGGTAATCAAACCTTCGTACTCTGCGATGTTGTTGGAGACCTTCTCACCCTGCTGGAAGCGGAGTTGCACGGCGTAGTAGAGTTTGCCTTGAGTGGGCGAGATGAGCACGACTCCAGCCCCCGCGCCATGGCATGTGAAAGCGCTGCCGAAGTACATGACCCATCTGTCTGGCGCTTCACTTCCTGGTGAAAGGGATCGGTTCTCGCCTGCTCCGGGTTCCGGAGTGTTGGTCCATTCTGCCACAAAGTCGGCGAGTGCATCTCCCTTGATGACCCTGGTTGTGCTGAGCTCCAGCTGAAACGCTTGCAGCTCGATGTTCCACTCGAAGATTCTTCCTATTGCGTTGGGGCTCCGGAGCACCCTCTCAAGTGGGTAGGCCGAGATGACCTTAATTGGGTGTCCTTGGAAGTAATGGCGCAGCTTGCGTGAGGCCACCAGGAGCGCGAGCAAGAGCTTCTGCGACATGGGGTATCATGCCCTTGCGTCCCGTAGTACCGTGCTGACGAAGTAGACTGGGTGCTCGACGAGGGCGGGAGCGTTGGTGGAGCCTGCGGCCTCTAGAGGTTGCGGCGCCTCCCGAGGTACGGGGACCTCAGGAGCTTGGTTGCCCACTATGGCCTCTTGTAGAGTCCGATCGTCCATAGTCGTCGTCGTGGATTTACCAGCGTCGTCCAGATGACATTCCACCTCGGCCGAAGGTTCGGCATTACATGGGGTTTCTTTGGCCCGGTGCTCCTCCTGGACAGCCACCAACACCGCGCTGGCTGAATGGGGCGTGGCGGACAGGTAGAGCTCTAGGGGCTCGAGGGGTCTAAGCGCGACCATCACCGGAGGGCTGGTCAAATATCTCTTGAGGTCTTGAAATGCCAGGTCGGCCTCTGGGGTCCACTCAAATGGGCCCTTCTTCTTCTTCATCATCTTGAAGAACGGCAGGGCCCGTTCTCCCAGCTTGGAAATGAAGCGCCCCAATGAGGTCACGCAACCCGCGAGCTTCTATGTTTCCTTGAGAGTTTGGGGTGGGCTCATGTCTTCTATTGCCTTGACCTTCTCCAGATTTGCCGCGTCCCCCTGTGTGACATGAGGAAACCCAGCAGCTTGCCTGAAGGAGCACCGAACACGCACTTCTCTGGATTGAGCCGTAGGTCCACCTATCGCAGGCTGGCGAAAGTTTACTCCAGGTCTTGTATGAGGGTCCTCGCCTCCCGAGATTTCACCACAATGTCGTCGACATAGGCCTCAGCATTCCTCCGGAGCCGTTTGCCCAAGGCGATGTGCATCAGACGCTGGAAGGTTGCCCCAGCATTGCGCAGTCCGAACGGCTTGCAGGTGTAGCAATATACCCCGCATGTGGTTAGGAAGGTCGTCTTCTCCACGTCCTCCACCGCCATCTTGATCTGGTTATAACCCGAGAAGGCATCTAGAAAACACAGCAGGCCGCATTCGGCGGTGGAGTCGACGATCTGATTGATGCGCGGAAGTGGGAACGGGTCTTGAGGGCAGGCTATGTTGAGGTTGGTGATGACGACGCACATACATTCCTTCCCACCTTTGTTGGGCCCAACAACGGGGTTCGCCAGCCATTCTAGGTACCGGGCCTCGCGGATGACGCCCGCAGCTTGTAGCTTGTGGGTTTCCCGGATGATGAAAGACTGCTTGTCCGTGGACTACCGTCGTGCCTTCTGCTTCACAGGGTGCACATTGGGGCACACCCTTAAGTGATTCTCGATTACTCCCCTTGGGACTCCCACTAGCTTCTTGGGCTCCTAGGCGAATACCTCCTTGTTCGCACGCAAGAACCTGACTAGCGCCTCTTCTTTGTCGGGGTCGAGGTTGGCGCCTATGGTGAAAGTGGCTCTCGAGGCCCCGTCTTCCTCAACGAGCACTTGCTTGGTTTCATCCCGATCTTGAGGGAACATCTGCTTCTTTTTTGCTGGTGCGGCCTCCTTAGCCCTCGGGGCGGCCTCATTGGCTAGATGTGCCGCCACAGCGGCTCTGAAGGCAAGATTGAGAGCCGTTAGGGCTTCCTTGGTGTCTCCTGCCACAGTGTGCACGCCACGGCTCCCCGGCATCTTCATGAGGTTATAGGCTGGATGGGTTGCTGTCATGAACTGAGCCAGGGCAGGGTACTCGAGGATGGCGTTGTACGGGAGGCCGATGTGGGCGATGTCGAAGTCGATCAGCTCGGTGCGGTAGTTGTCGCGGCTACCAAAGGTGAGCGGGAGGCGTATTTGCCCTAGGGGGCTGGTGGAGCCGATGCCAACCCCAGAGAAAGGCTTGGTGGGGCAGAGCCTGCCGTATGGTACATGAAGCAAGCCGAAGGCTTCCACAAAGAGCACATTGAGGCCGGCTCCGCTGTCAATGAGGGTCTTGGTCACCGTCACATTGCCGATGGTGGGTGTGCACAACATCGCGAGTGCGCCCGAGACCATAGTGATAGCTGGGTGGTCCTCCGAGCTGAAGGTGAGGTCGGCCTGGGGCGCCGCCCATCCCGGGGGAGCCCCTGGCTGCAAGCTGGCAGCGCCCACCTAGCGGAAGAACTGCTTGACGTGGCGATCTGTGGTGGCGCCCGCAAACCACCGAGGAGGGCTGCAACGGCAAGAGGCGCCTGTGCCTCGAAGCGTGCAATGAAGAGGTGGCGCAGGTCCTCCCAAGAGGCCACCGAAGATCCTAGTAGGCTGAGCAGCCAGGCGCGTGGCACACTGGCCAGGGCCAGGAGGAACCAGTTGGCAATGACCTGGTCGTCGCCTCTGTCTTCGAGGATGTCCTCCTCATATGCCTACAGGAAAGCCGTCGGATCCGTCGCGCAGTCGTAGTGGGGCGGCATCTCCAACTTGAACTTGCGCGGCCACTGTTCCTGCCGCAAAGTGTGGGTGAAGGCATGGACACCCGTAGCGCATCTGCACGCGCCCGCTGGCCTAATTGGGTGGATGGCATTGGCCATCGAGCTAGACGAAGCAAGCGGAGAGGCGAAGCTTCAGCGTGCGCCTACCCGACACGCCAAATGTCGGATCGTGGGTTCTGGCAAACCCTTGAAGTTCGAACACTGGGGTGCGGACGAAGATCTCTCTCTCTCTCTATCTCTCGCTCAATCTTGCAATGATCTCTAGGCCTAGCTCGCTGAACACAAGGAACAAGAGACACGAGAGTTTATACTGGTTCGGGCCACCGTTGTGGTGTAATACCCTACTCCAGTGTGGTGTGGTGGACTACCTCGTAGATTGAGGATGAACTAGTACAAAGGATGAACAGCCTCCTGAAGAGAGGTGTTCTTGTGCTCGATGAGCTGGTGATGTGGCCTTGGTGGAGTGGATCCGATCCAAGATGAGTCGATCCCTCACTATGGTGGTGGCTAGCCCTATTTATAGAGGCCCTGGTCCTCTTCCAAAATGTTTAGGTAGGAAGGAATCCCACGACGGCCAATTTCGAAGGGGGACAACTAGTACAAATTATCCTGACAAAAGGTGGTCTTCGCCTAACAAAGCCTCTGGTGGTGACGCCAACGTGGGCTCCACGGTGACCTCCGTCCTACCATCCTGCTGGTCTTAGTCTTGTGGCACCAATATGGAAACCTTTGCCTGATGCCTCGTGACTCCTCGCCTGCGCTTGCCTCTTTAGCATCAAAGAGGAAACTGGCACCATACGCCCGCTGGTGCCCGCCTGGCCTTGGTCGTCATGGCTCACGTCACGTGAACCTCGTGAGGTGCCCCTTGCATAGATATCTCCGCTCCTCGGGAGACATGCTGGCGAGGCCGCCCCAGAGGAGGTCTTGGTGTCATCCGCCTCACGAGGCTTGGCCACTCGTGAGGGTCTAGAGTGGTTGCTGGTGAAGATGGGCCTTACCAGGCCACTGGATGAGCCATGCCCTGGGCTGCAGGCAGGCAAGTCTGGGTACCCCCGTTCCCAGGACGCCGACTGCCTCATCCCGAGTTATTGTCTTTTTTCTGGGGTGGACTTCACACCAGTTATTAACTGCTGACATGTGGCCTGTGTACATAGTCTTGCATGACCTTCCTGCTAGCACGGTCCAAAATTAGTTGAAACTAGATACAAACGATCCCGCGGGCAGCAAAATCTCCCGCCTCCTTCTAAAATTTCTGCCACCTACTAATTAGCATGTGAAATTTCCCTTTTGTCCTTGGTGCACGGAGAACAACAATTACAATACCACCCTCATCTACATAATAGGTCGGGGCTGCTTTGGTAACTTCCGGTTCCCCCCACCACACGGCACCCCCATTTCCTCTCCCCCTCTCGCAAAAATGACTAACTCCACAGCACCAGAGCATCTTACATCACACCATCCGTACTTCATCGGCCTTTCTACCCCTTCCCTCTCAAAACCCTAGACTACTCATCCACCGGCGTACCAGAGCCCATTCACTGTCAGCGGCTTCCACCTTGCCGGATCTGCTTCTGCGGCCGCATCTACCCCTCCCACCTCTCGTAGGAACAAGTAGACTGCTCATCCACCACTGTACCACAACCCATTCAGTTGTCCGTCTAGTCCATGGCGCCAGATCTGCTTCGCCGGTACTCTCATCAACCGCAGCGTATCTGCAGTGGCTCATTCGTACTCCCCACCGGAGACGGTTCGTCCACACCCCCCGGAGCCACCCCATCGATGCCCCCGTCGACGGCCTCTGATCCTCTTCGTCGACAACTTCCTCAACCCTATGAGAGCCGCTTCGCCGACACCATCGTCAACCTTATCGTAGTAGCTTCGCCTATACCATTCTCAACCCTACCGGGGCCGCATTACCAACTCACAAGTCCACGGCCTCAGTTCCGCTTCGTCGCACCCTCATCCAACCTACCGGAGTAGCTTCTGACGCCCGTCCAAGGCCACAGATCCGCATCATGGACACCATCCTTAACCCAACCACGGGAGCAGCTTCACCGACGCCCTCATCCAAGTCTACAGATCCGCTTCGCCCACACCGTAATTCACCCTACCGGAGCCACTCCACAAACACCCTACTCGGCGGTTCTAGATCTCCTTGCCGGACATCGACAACCAATGCAACGTCATCACCCTTGACGTTTCTAACCTGATTCCCACCATCTGGAAAGATGCCAAGCACACGCCACGGCCTAGGTACTTGTCACCTTTAAACCCATCCAGCATCACCTGCCCGATGTACTTCAAATATACTAACAGGTCACTATTACCTGTTATGCAGCTGGCAAAAACTACAAGGACGACATTTCTTCTGAATCTAACAACTTGGCCAACCAAAATCCTGGACTGAGGCATTGCTATGATCTTGTAAGTTCGTCTCTCTCTCTCTTGTATTGTTCTGTTCCTGCCAGCGTGCTTTGCTAGGATTTTCGACCAGTAATCCCTTTCTGCAGACAATTATTTCTACTACTGGCTGCTAAATTAGATATGTAGATGTCATACATGATACTACCTCGTACCTCCGTTCCTAAATATAAGTCTTTCTAGAGATTCCACTATAGGCTACATACGGAGCAAAATGAGTGAATCTACACTCGAAAATGCATCTAAATACATCTATATGTGGTCCATACTAGAATCTTTACCAAGACATATAGTTAGGAACAGAGGTAGTACATTACACAAAATCATAGGTGGCATGTAGGAATTCCAGTGCACTACATTAGGCTCCCTTATAGTGCCTGCTAGTCCAGCACACAGAGTCATGGCTAGTTTATGCTACACACACAATAGTTAATTGATGGTTTAAATATGCGCCAGGGATATGCAATGTATTATCAAGTAGAGATGTCTGAAATTAGCCATGTCAACTTGCAGATAGGGTTACACAATGAAAAAGTACAAGATTTATGTGGCAATTTCATGGAACATCGCAAAAAAAGGAGAGGCAACGGTGAGCCTATACAGTGTAATATGGTAAGTCACTCCTCCATTGCAATTATCGTGACATGTTATTTGTATGTCAGTTCTATTGGCCAAGTTTCTTAGGGACAATTATTATGAGTTAGCCTCAAAAAACGATTAGGCCCTATATAGGTGGATGGAGGGAGTATGTAAGATTTGCTCACACATCTATTCAATTTCTTGTTTGCATCAGCCAGCCATACCAGGACTGTTTGCTTTGATTACTTGTTGTTCTTGACCTAACACTCTAACAAAGCATGTCAGTGATTTAAACACTAAGGGCTCCTAGGTGACATAAAGGTTTGGTTGTACACTAAAGTAGGCTCTCCAAGAGTACCTGGAGATCTCGTTTGAAGGTATGCCTAGTTTTTACATAGTGCACACATAGTAAATGCTCATTCCATTGTGTGCAAGTGCAAGATATGTGGCGTGTTTCATTTTGTGGTGTTGTTTTGTTATAATCTCATCCTTTTGTGTTGTTCAATGACTGGAAAGTACGCATATCTATCTTCCAAGGTGACGAGTAACTAGTTTGTGTCACCTTGCAGAGGGGGTGCAATGAAGATAAGATTGAGGATTTCCAAGTACAAGATTTTAGGGATTTCCATGTACAATATGTTAGGAAGGATCCTTGCAAGAGAAGTAGGAGCAGCGCAAAGCCTGTTCAACCAGTTAAGGTAAGTCACTATATCCAGCTCAACAGTTCAATTCCTTGTTTGTTTCAAGAAAAGTTAATTTGCTCTCTTCAATTGCTTTATTTGTCCTCAGTTAATGAGATGCCCAAACAATGATGCCTGATGTTGGGTACTTGTATAACTATTAGTTGACATAATTAAAGGCCTTACATTTAATTACTCTGGCAAAGTGTGCCTAAAGCTTTGAAGTCTATTAACCAACTATTACTGCATGAGACTCGCAATCTAGTTTATACTAGGCTAATGATTACATAGTTTTTCTTGTTGTAATAGGTTTGTTAGAATCCCTTTGATGTTGATTATGCTCCCTAAGACTTTAATTGAGCTACAAAATGGCAACTGCTTGCTTACTTATAAGCAATGTGCTGTCTAAATTTGTAACTTGTCTGTGTTTTGGATTTGGCCCCAACATCATGCTCCTCTGGTGAGCTAAGAGAAATTTCTGTATGCAGGCTGCACAGTCTACCATTTTTATAATTTTTAAAATATCACCTGCTTATGCTTCATGACGTGTAGCATTATTGTTAGTCCTATTTTGCCATGTACAAAATAGTCTGTCTTGCTCGCTTCACTATTGTAACTATATTTTTGCCCTAGTCATGTGTACTTACAGAAACATTTCAGGATGAAGTAACATCAACACAAAGATCAGCGAGCAGTGCGGCATGGCCATCACCGAATGATTATGGATTGGAATTGGAATCTGCTGATGTTCTCAAGCATCAACAAGTGGCAAGACAACGTGTACTTGATTCTGAATGTACAATCAACAAGTTGAGACTGGACATGCATGTATTAGATGCACGAGTCAAAAAATGAAACAAGACACTAAGGTAACCATGAAGGAATTGGAGACTTTCTAGACTCAAATTTGTGCTATCTGAATCCGACCAATCCTATTTTCTGAAGAGATTATAGTCCAAATGGTATGTTCTGTTGATGCATGTCCATAATGTATGATCTTGATTTGTCCATTGTATGTAATTTTTTGTTTTTGTACGCTTTATTATCACTGGTGCCGAACTATAATGCCCCGTGGGTATATTCGCACTGGTACGCATCGGTCCTAAACAAACGGGTTTTAACCCCTTTCCGCGATGACATTTGGAACCATCGCCAAGTGAGTGTGGGCGATAGGGTGTCCTTCCCACACGACCCAAAAACCGTCAGGGATATGCCCTCCTAGCACATACGCTCGGCAAAATGAGGTCGTGTGCGACCAACGAGTGCTCAAATATGAAAATACATACAGTAGAGCTAAAAATACAATTATACGATGAAATTGTTTCCGGTCGCAAGTACATCCCACACAGTCAATCCCCGCTAAATGTTTTCATTCATATGTACATCCCACATAGTCGCTCCAAGGAAAACGTTTCCGTTCACTGGTATATCACACACAATTTTTCCCGTTAAGTCGTTTGCGTTATTGAATGTATCACACACGCTCCGTAGAAGAAACTGTGTGTCAAAGGTTGTCCATCACACATAGTTTTTATGTGGTAAACATTTGCGCAAGTTGTCCTAACACAAACAGTTTTCAAGAGAAAGTCGGGTGTGATTGTTCATTGATCCAACACGGTTTATTCCTAGAAACTATGTGTGTTGCCTGAGGTCATCGCCCATGGTATTTTTTCAACAACCGTTTGCAATAGCAAAACCCAATTAGTAGGCTAATTCACCATTAGCAGGCTAATTGCCCTATTATTAATAATCCATTTATTAATCTAATTGACATTCATATTAAGCACATAATATATTTCATTTCCATATTAAGGAAGCGGAATTTCATAATTGAAATACATCAGAGTACAACATGATATAGCTTCAGCACTCAGCTACCCCATTACGCAACTGCACCAACACTAAGTTTCACATGCAACATGTAGAACCTTTCAAAATTAGCATCATAGATGGTATATAGACAGATGCATCTCATCTGGAAAACTGCTGAAGCGGAAGGCGAATATTGAGCCTTCATTCATGTTGAAGGTCTTTGAAGCTTTATGCCAGTGCCCGTGGATGATTGACCGTCCGTCCTTCGTCCTCTTCAGGAACACTTCAATATTGAATAGTGGGTGTTGTATGAAAACCTTCCTCTCCTCCTGACCATAGAGGTGGATTGAGAGGTAATCATCAGTGAACTGCTTTGGAAAGGCCTAAAAACAAGGATGTGCATAAATATCTTCTCTATATTGGAAATGGGGCAAAGGAATAAAAAAGGCAAGGTATAATAGTTAGTACCATCTTGGAGTGAACTAATGTCTTCTTCATTGTGCAGACAAAGATCTTGTTGTTTTTTGTCGCTAATTTCTTTAGCCTAATAATCTTTCTGAGTATCTTGATTTGATTGATATCCCCATATGCAAAAGGGTCAAACATTGGGTCAAAACCTCTGACAGCAGGACCTACATGTGCAAGACCAAATTGTTAAAAACCAAAATATTAGAATGGTTCCTGCAATTGCACAATAATGTGCTATTAGACAACGGACCATGCACGTGCTAACCTCGATTGTAATCCTCAGTGCTTCCCATTGTTTCCCTACAACACATATAAGGTAGTTAGTCATCAGGTTAAGTATTTACTACAACCAAATTCAATTTATTCCTCACATGGTATACAATAACAGAATCCACCGACAACTATTAAACATCGCATTACAGAATTGAACCAAACAGTTAACTAAACACCACAACACAAATCAACCAAACGTTAACTGAGCACCATATTGCACAATGTATAACCAAACCAAGCATGCTTGACAACTAGGAAATATAGCAATTGTATTCATTTCTCATGTATTTTGTAAAGACAATACAAAATTGCAGCCCGAAGAATTGAACATCACATTTGTAGAATTGAACAAAACAGTTAACTGAAGACGACAACTAATTACCAATACAGTTAATAAGGGAGCACCACACTACACGACATATAGAACATATACTGAGCAACAGATTGCATGTTAAAATTAGATAGCACAATTCACAAGAATTTGTGAAGGAAATGCAGGAGCAGCACACGCAACGGGTAAACTGAGCATGCTTAACTTGCGTTGCTAGCAAAAAGCAAGGTGCTCCTCAAAGATCTGGGGGTCGGCACAAATGGCAGCCATCATGACCTCATCCGCGCGTGCGGCCGCGATTTTCTTCTCCGCTGCCAAATGCTCCTTGAGATCCTGGCTATACTGCGTGCACCATGGCTTAGGGCCACGCTTATTTGGTGGAGGGATCTGTGATTTGGGTGGAAGGTGTCGTGTTCGCGCCGGCGGTCGGGGCATGTGGGATGTGAAAGGAGGAGGAGGATGGGGGTCGGGTGTAGATTACCTGCCTAGATAGACGAGGCCGAGCAGCATGCAGGAGGGTCACCGACAAGGAGGCGGCGCTGCAAGCAAGGAGTGAAGGTTTCAACTTGGAAAGGAAGGCGGAAACAGGGGAAATGTGGCTTTTGGTAAAGGGGAGGGGGCGGGGAGGTAGATATTACCGCGGAAGCCGAAAATTTGGAATCGCTTCAGCGAAAAAACTAGCGTGCAAAGTGTCATCAGACACGGTCCCTTATTCAGAACTCTGTATGATATGAGAACATCACAAATGATTCAGATAGCTTAACCCTTGTGTGATGAGTTTAAACGTCAAAAAATTCGGTTTGAATTTCCCAGGTTACAGTGGTCATCCACGTCAATGCATAATTTGGGTACACAAAGGAGACTAACTTCTTAATCGAGCAAGTTCAGCAATTAAACAAAGCTAGCTGACCTAGACATTACTCTAACAAATTAAAGACGAACGCTCTTAATTAAATAAAACAAAGACTACTACTATGGCTGGTGCTCGTCGATCTCTGCCGCCACTTCCATGTCCAGCTCGCGCCTGACGGTCTCCTGGGAAGGGGCTCCATGGCATCCATCACACCATACTCGGCAAGCATCTCGCCACCCGTGTCCGCCATCTCTTTGGAAAAGGCCGCCATGAGCTGGGCGTGGGCGGATGCGATCCGGGCTTGGACGGGCTCCGTTGTCACAAGGAATGTGGTGGAGGAACGGACAGCTGCTTGAACGCTCTCGGCGATTGCCAGCTCTTCGGTCGTGGGTTGCCGACCATTTTCGGAGAAGCTTCATTAGATTTGTGTGGTGACTGCCAGGAGCTGGGCGTGGGCGGCCTCCATCAGGGCTAAGGTCGGTGTTGCAGAACGGACAGCTGCTGTCCCGCTCTCACCAGTTGTTATCCCTGAGCCAGATGTTGCTGCCGCCACCTGAGAAGCAACTGCGGCCGTTTGGGCTGCCATGGCCGCCCGGTCGCAGATTGTGGCCGCGCTCAAGAAACTTGTTAGCATGCGCATGGCAGCTGTGGCTGCGCTCTCACCGGAGTGGGCCACCTAAGATGCCCTCACGACGCGGGTCCACGGGCCCATCTTTCACAGACAATGATTGAACTGTGAAATGATATTTGGGGAGCGAGCTAGTATGCTTGAGACGCCGGCTGTGGATTGTAGCCGAAGCACCTTCTCGCGTAAGCCATAAGCGTACGATACACTGACGGTGCTCCAGGATATTTTGTGTTGCATCTCACACGGTTGGTGATAATAAACTGTGTGTGATCTACTTGTTTTTTCATCTTGATTTGAATTACATAATGGGGTCGCAGCGGCAATGGACGGTGTTTGAATTGGTAGACCCTTTATCTGGAGTGAACATGCAACTATATGTGTGTCGTATAAGAATTGGAATTATTCAGGGTTCGTTTGAACATTTTATACATTAAATCTGTTTTCTAGCCATTTCAGTTGCACAATTGAAAATTAAACTACATGCACATGCTCCGGTGCACCAACATGGGTTGTAAAATCATATATGTGTCCATGGGTTTATGCTTATCTCCCATGCAAGAAATGGGGATGAAATTCGAACACCACAGCACCGTGGCTCTCCGGCAAACGTCGACGTACTTGCTTTTGTAATTCTAGTAAATCCAAAATTCGTTTGAAATTCATGAAACTTGGCATGCTATCATGGAGCGGCATCAACATGCCCTGGTAAAAAATGTGTCCCATTTGGGGCAGGTTTGGGTATAAGCTTCTCATAAACCAGAGGTTCTCACACAACAAGTGTGATGGTTTCAGTAGGGAACATTTCACCTTTCTGGACGAAATGATATCCGTTGCCTCTTCTCAATTTCAAAATTTTTCCTAGTGTCAACATAGAACAACATGAGTGTTGTGTCAATTTTTGGGGTTTTGGGGGGTTCACTTGGACATTTTTACAAATTAACTGAGTTTTCTGTGCATTCTTGTGCATAATTCAAATTTGAACTATAGGCACATGCTCTAATGCATATAAATTAGTTGAAAATTCAAATATGTGTCCTTGGTTGCCTGCTTAGGTCCCATGCAAGAAATGGGAGTGAATGTCAAACGCACTGCCACCATCACTCGGCCGCAAACAATGAGATACCTGGTTTTTAAATTCTAGTAAATCCAAAACTCGTCTGAAATTCATGAAACTTGGCATCCTATCATGGAGCGGCATCAACATGTCGTGCTATAATTATTGTCCCATTTGGGGCTGGTTTGCATATATGCTTCTCACAAACCAGAGCTTCTCACAACAAACATGATGGTTTGGGTAGGGAACGTCCCACCTTTGGGGACAAAACGATGTCCATTGCCTCTTATTACTTCCAAAAAATTTCTTGTGTCAACATAGAACAACAGGAGTGTTGTGTCAATTTTTGTGATTTTTCGGGGTTCGTTTGGACATTTTTATGCATTAACTGAGTTTTTAATGCATTTATGTGCATAATTCAAATTTTAACTACAAGCACATGCTCCGGTCCATATAAATTGGATGAAAAATCAAATCTGTCTCCTTGGGTGCATACTTAGGTCCCATGCAAGAAATGGGAATGAATTTCAAACACCAGGGCACCTTTGATTGCTGGCAAAACATTGAGATGCCTGATTTTTAAATTCTAGTAAATCGAAAACTCGTCTGAAATTCATGAAACTTGGCATGCTATCATGGAGTGGCATCAAGATGCCGTCGTAAATTTTTTGTCCCTGTTGTGGCAGGTTTGGGTATATGCTCCTCACAAACCAGAGCTTCTCACAACAAGAATGATGGTTTGGGTAGGGAACGTCCCACCTTTGGGGACGAAATGATATCCATTGCCTCTTATTGCTTCCAAAATTTTCCCGTGTCAACATAGAACAACAGGAGTGTTGTGTCATTTTTTGTGATTTTTCAAGGTTTGTTTGGACATTTTTATGCATTAATTGAGTTTTCAATGCATTTATGTGCATAATTCAAATTTAAACTACATGCACATGCTCTAGTGCATATAAATTGGTTGAAAAAACAAATATATGTCCTTGGGTGCATGCTTAGGTTCCATGCAAGAAATGGGAATGAATTTTTAAAACCAGGGCACCGTTGATTGCCGGCAAAACATTGAGATGTCTGGTTATTAAATTCTAGTAAATCCAAAACTTGTCTGAAATTCATGAAACTTGGCATGCTACCATGGAGCGACATCAACATGTCATGGTAAAATTTTTGTCCCATTTCGGGCAGGTTTGGGTATATGCTTCTCACAAACCAGAGCTTCTCACAACAAGCATGATGGTTTGGGTAGGGAACATCCCACCTTTGGGGTCGAACGATATCCATTGCCTCTTATTGCTTCCAAATTTTTTCTTGTGTCAACATAGAACAACCGGAGTGTTGTGTCAATTTTTGTGATTTTTAAGGGTTCATTTGGACATTTTTGTGCATTAACTGAGTTTTCAATGCATTTATGTGCATAATTCAAATTTGAACTACATGCACATGCTCCAGTGCATATAAATTGGTTGAAAAATCAAATCTATGTCCTCAGGTGCATGCTTAGGTCCCATGCAAGAAATGAGAATGAATTTCAAGCACCAGGGCCCCATTGATTGCCGGCAAAACATTAAGATGCCTGGTTTTTAAATTGTAGTAAATCCAAAACTCATCTGAAATTCATGAAACATGCCATGCTTTCATGGAGCGGCATCAACATGCCATGGTAAAATTTTTGTCCCTTTTGGGGCAGGTTTGGGTATATGCTTCTCACAAACCAGAGCTTCTCCCAACAAACATGTTGGTTTCAGTAGGGAACGTCCCACCTTTGGGGACGAAACGATATCCATGGCCTCTTATTGTTTCCAAAAATTTTCTCATGTCAACATAGAACAACCGGAGTGTTGTGTCAATTTTTGTGATTTTTCGGGGTTCGTTTGGACATTTTTATGCATTAACTGAGTTTTCAATGCATTTATGTGCATAATTCAAATTTGAACTACATGCACATGCTCTAGTGCATATAAATTGGTTGAAGAATCAAATCTATGTCCTTGGGTGCATGCTTAGGTCCCATGCAAGAAATGGGAATGAATTTCAAACACCAGGGCACCGTTGATTGCCGGCAAAATATTGAGATGCCTGGTTTTTAAATTCTAGTAGATCCAAAGATCGTCTGAAATTCATGAAACTTGACATGCTATCATGGAATGGCACTCGACACGATGTGGTATTTTTCGTGTCCATTTTGAGAGAAGGCGCACTCAAATAATCACAGCCAACAAAGGCATTTTAAAAAAATAGCTGTCACTTTAATATCTCAAACATTTGTATAATACAAACCGTGTGCGTTCAATTGACCGTTCACATTACACCACGTGTCTTGGTTTTAATGGTTGTAGGAGGTGCCATGCGGACAGCTGCTTGACCTTGACTGAATGGGAGGCGTGCGAGCGCAGTCCGGTGCGTAGGCTGACCGAGAGGAGTGCAATCTATCCTCGAATGCGCAGGCTCACCAAGAAGCGTGCGAGCTATACGCTGCGCAGGCTCACTAGGAAGCGAGCCCTTTAACTTCCATGGCCGGCCACTTTCCTCTCCGTGTGCGCGCCCCCCTCAGCGGCATGGGACACCGCCGCTGAACGCTACCACTTAGTGCCACCAGCTGCCGTCCTCCCGCCCCCCCGCCCGTCGACCTTAGGACGACATGATGCAAAGTGAGAGCAGGATTTGTGCATCTCTTCAACGCAAATGGTTCTTTTGGATGACCCTTGTGCAACCTATTACAAACAATTTGGTGTGATTTGCATCTGTCAAATTAGGTATGTTACCATTTGTCAAACTGGAAAGATTGACATTTGCTGGTCTAGTAACATTGCCATTTGTCAACCTTGTAACACTGCGATTTATCAAAATATGAAGCTAAAAATCACTAGCAGTATCTAATTTTTGCAACTAAAATTCAGTAATTAAGCATAGATTTGATTCATAGATTAAGCATTCGTTCTTAATTTATACAAATAGTTCAACTCGACTGCTGAACCGACCAAACTTTTCCCCAATTTTTGCCAACCACGTACTGAAATAACTAGCTAGTTTTAAGCACATTGTACAGTTCCACCACATCTATAGTCAGATGAACTGAACAAAATAGCCCCTAAATACCAATACTACCGCGGAGGGGCTTTGTACTACTTCCGGCTGCCTCTCCTCTGCCGAGCGCACTTAGTAAGAGGCAGAGGAGGAGGAGCCTACCGACAAGTTGGGCAACCGGAATACGGTGCCTGCCACTGTTGCAGCTTCAGCAACGCTCACCTCGAACGCCCTCTACCGCTCCAGACGACCCCTCTCAAAGCGGTGGTTCTCCTCGTAGATCTCCTAATTCCTCGCCTCTGAGGCGGTGTGTGCCACGGCCACGGCGGCGGTAAGGCTCTTTGCATGCTCGACGAGGCGCTCCTCCTCCTGCAGGAACTCGGTGTAGCACGCAAGGTCGCTGACGCACGTGCAGGCATCCACCTCCGCCTCCCTCCTTTGGGCAGCGGTGGCGGAGTGGGTGATGACCCCAGCCATCGACGGTGGGCTGGCGGCCACAGTGGCCAACAACAGGGTGGCGGCCATGACCACCACCTCCTGCCTTCGGGGCAGGGTGGCAGAGCGGGTGATGGCCATAGTGGCCGGCATTGGGTTGGTGGACAGGATGGCCACCTCCCGCCTTTGGGCCATGGTGGAAGAGTGGCCGATGGCCCTAGCTTTCGATGATGGTGTGGCAGCAACGGCGGCTAGCAACAGATGCCGACGGGCACCGGCGGCGGAGCGTGTGGTGGGTGTTCCGCGCACACCCAAAAGGGACGATGGACCGGTGCCATTGGCGATTGTGGAAGAAGCAGCAGAGATAAGCTACAGGAAGGGAGCGGAAAATGCAATGCAGGACTCGCCGGCCGTGAGGGTTTTTATAGCAGACCAGTAAGCATTGGGATTTTGGGGGATTTCACCGAGTCAGGCAGGAAGCTTGCGCGGGAACCTACGAGGTTGCGCGGGAATGGGCTCACCGATGATTCGTTGGCGCTACCGTTTGGCCAAAAGAACGCCCTCGCGCGCTGTGCAAGCTTGCGCTGTAAGCCATCTACGGTAGCGGGGTCACAAGACGTGTGAGAGGATGACGAAAGGCCACGTACACATACGGTTAATAAAAAAACATTTGCGATTTAATTACCTACGATACCCCCGTCCTGGTTTATAAGTATGATTGATCTAATAAAATATGAATGCATGTCGCCAAATATTATATAGTTGGATTCGTATTTGAACATAGTTTCCAATTATATAATTTTTATAACATGCATTAACTTTTTGTTGGTTAAATTTGAGGGAAAAGTATGGCACAGAATATAAAGGGGACTATAGACTAGACGGAGGTGGTAGCACACGGCCGCTCTCTACGCAGCGACGCAACTGTCGGTTGGCTTGTAGGCGACCATTTGATGTGTGTTCAACTGCTCCCTGCGTGTGGTTCCTTGCGGTTCAGGCGGTCGCGGCGTGCTCTGCTCGCATCCTGCCACGCGCGCTATGCTCTCGCGTCCCTCCAGGTGCTCTTCCCTCTTCCCTCCACGCGCGCTGCCAGTGTTTGGGGCCGGCGCAGGATCACGCACTTTAGTGTACATGCTGTTTCGCCGGGCGCGGCATAATGATGCAGTTACCTAATGCAAAAACTACTATGCGGACATGCCAAGAATCCACGCCGCCAGGCCCCCTTTTATTCCTGTGGCCACTTACCTTCACCTCTTGTCTCACACAACACAATAAGCACACCCACGAGGACATATATAGAGAGGACATCCAGCGGTTCCAATGGCGCTCCCAGCGGCCGACGACGACAATGGCGAGTAGTTCACCACGCAACACGTCGTGGACACCCACGTGAGAGGAAAGGCTCTCTCGGTGGTGTACACAAATGATCCGATCTCGGTGGAGAGCTCCATCTAAACTATGGAGCAGTTCCTTGTGGAGAACAAGTACCAAGTGGTCGGCTTCGACCCCGAGTACACCATGGGTCGTGACGGGCACAATCAGAAGGTTGTTGTCGCCCAGTTTTGTGTGTGACACAACGTCCTCATCTACCACTACCACCTGGCCACAACGCCTTGCGAGCGTTTCTCCAGGTTTATCAACAGCTCCGACTACAGTTTTGGTGCGGTGGACACCACTAACGATCTAAAAGCGCTCAAGGATTCCTGCTTGAAATGCCCGAATCTTGTCAACATCCAAAGCCACTACAAGGTCTGGGGCAGCGTAAAAAACAAACTGAACTCCCTGGTTGACCTCGCCTTGGGCATCATCGACCCCTACTACATGATGATGAACAATGAGAGCAATAAGGACAGGAACGCCTGGCATAGTGTGTGGCATAAGAGACTGGATGAACAGCATGTCAAGTACGCGGCGATGGACGCGTACACAAGCTACGAGATGTACATGCAGATCATTGACATGAGGAACTGTCTTCTTCCTGACCCAGACGAGGGATCGGGCCATGTAGCAGTGGCGGGAGCTGATGTCTACTACACAACCTTCTTGTAGACGTTGTTGGGCCTCCATGTGCAGAGGTTTGTAGGACAGTAGCAAATTTCCCTCAAGTGGATGACCTAACGTTTATCAATCCGTGGGAGGCGTAGGATGAAGATGGTCTCTCTCGAACAACCCTGCAACCAAATAACAAAGAGTCTCTTGTGTCCCCAACACACCCAATACAATGGTAAATTGTATAGGTGCACTAGTTCGGCGAAGAGATGGTGATACAAGTGCAATATGGATGGTAGATATAGGTTTTTGTAATCTAAAAATATAAAAACAGCAAGGTAACTAATGATAAAAGTGAGCACAAATGGTATTGCAATGCATTGAAATAGGGCCTTGGGTTCATACTTTCACTAGTGCAAGTTCTCTCAACAATAATAACATAATTGGATCATATAACTATACCTCAACATGCAACAGAGAGTCACTCCGAAGTCACTAATAGCGGAGAACAAACAAAGAGATTATTGTAGGGTACGAAACCACCTCAAAGTAATCCTTTCTGATCGATCTATTCAAGAGTCCATCGTAAAATAACACGAAGCTATTATTTCCGTTCAATCTATCATAGAGTTCATACGAGAATAACACCTTAAGACACAAATCAACCAAAACCCTAATGTCACCTAGATACTCCAATGTCACCTCAAGTATTCGAGGGTATGATTATACGATATGCATCACACAAACTCAGATTCATATATTCAACCAACACAAAGAACTTAATAGAGTGCCCCAAAGTTTCTACCGGAGAGTCAATACAAAAACGTGTGCCAAACCCTATGCATAAGTTCACGAGGTCACGAAACTCGCAAGTTGATTAGCAAAACATACATCAAGAGGATCACATGATATCCCATTGTCACCACAGATAAGCACGTGCACTAAGGTATATATTACCAAAACTCTCTGATATATATATAATCCTAAGACTCAAATCATTTTGTTCTAGACTCAACAACGTCAGCGATTCGATCAAGCAGGGTGCTCCTAAGTCGGGGATGGCTCTGATTACCAACTTGTAACGCCAACGTTGCGGCTATATCTCCCACGTGTCGAGGCACGACTTAGAGGCATAACCGCATGGTGGTTTAGTCGCAAGAGGGGTAATCTTCACACAATCCCATGTACTGAATAAGAAAGGGATAAAGAGTTGGCTTACACTCGCCACATCACACAATACATAAATAATTCATACATCATCGAAATACACTCATAGATCGACTATGGTTAAATCCGAATAAAAGGAAGATAAACCACAAATGATAGATCCCCGATCGTCCCAACTGGGCTCCACTACTGATCATTAGGAAACGAAACATAGTAACGACCCAGATCCTCGTCGAACTCCCACTTGAGTTTAGTAGCAGCACCTGCACTGGTATCGTCGGCACCTGCAACTGTTTGGAAGTATCCGTGAGTCACGAGGACTCAACAATCTCACACCTGTGAGATCAAGACTATTTAAGCTTATGGGTAGGATTTGGTAATAAGGTGGACAGCATCAAGCACTAAGCAAGTATGGTGGCTAACATACGCAAATAAAAGTAAGATGAGAATCTACGCAACGGTCGTGAAGCTAGAAGTGATCAAGAAGTGATCCTGAAACTACTTATGTTCAAGCATAACACAAGACCGTTTTCACTTCCCAGACTGCGCCAAAAAGAGACCATCACGGCTACACACGCGGTTGATTCATTTTAATTTAGTCAAGTATCAAGTTCTCTACAACTGGACATTAACAAATTCCCATCTGCCACATAACCGCGGGCACGGCTCCCGAAAGATTATACCCTGCAGGGGTGTCCCAACTTAGCCCATCACAAGCTCTCACGGTCAATGAAGGATATTCCTTCGCCTGAAAAGACCCAATCAGTCTCGAAATCCAGGTTACAAGACATTTCGACAATGGTAAAACAAGACCAGCAAAGCCGCCCCATGTGCCGACAAATCCCGATAGGAGCCGCACGTATCTCATTCTCAGGGCACATCGGATGAGCACTCCATACAACTAAAATCAGCCCTCAAGTTTCCCTGAGGTTGCGCTACAAAGCACTGGCCCGGGGGGGTTAAAATAAAGATGACTCTTGAGTCTTCAGAACCCAAGGGAAAGGTATAGGTGGTAGGTACGCAAATGGTAAAACCAAGGTTGGGCCTTGCTGGAGGAGTTTTATTCGAAGCGAACTGTCAAGGGGGTCCCATAACCCCAACCGCGTAAGGAACGCAAAAAATCAAGGAACATAACAACGGTATGACGGAAACTAAGGTGGCAAGAATGGAAGAAAACACCAAGCATAATGCCGAGCCTTCCACCCTCTACCAAGTATATAGATGCATTAATTAAATAAAAGATAATGTGATATCCCAACATATCCATGTTCCAACATGGAACAAACTTTAACTTCACTTGCAACTAGCAAGGCTACAAGAGGGGCTGAGCAAAAGCGGTAACAATGCCAAACAACGGTTTGCTAGGAAGGTGGATTAGAGGCTTGACATGGCAATATGGGGGGCATGATAAACAAGTGGTTGGTAGCGTGACATAGCGATAGAGCGAACAACTAGCAAGTAAAGATAGAAGTGATTTCGAGGGTATGGTCATCTTGCCTGCAATGTTCTCAGAGTTGTCGAAAGCTTGATCCTCCTTAGCGTACTCAATAGGTTCTTGGTTCACGTACTCGTCTCCCGGCTCTACCCATGGCAAGAACACAAGAAATGGAACAAAAATCAATCATGGTGCAATGCACAAGCGACATGATGCAAAACATGGTATGATATGCAAGATATGAAATGCAATGCATATGTGTGCTCCAGAAGGAAAATAATGATCAAGGCATCAACTTGGCAAACCAAGTATGCCGCTGGAAAGATGAGGTGATTTTGGTCAAAATCGATATAAGGATCACCAGAAACGGATGCACGGTTTGCAAATGACAAGCAAAACAAGGATGACGCAAATCTGCGATTAACCACATGATAGCACTTAGAATGCAACAAGAAATTAAGCTACTGCACTCCAACATAGCAACAAAGCATATGGAAGGGATGTACAAGAGATGATTGACAAAACATGAACACTGAGCTACGGCTAAATCACAAGAGAACAGGTTCAAACAAGCATGGCAAAAGTTTATAAGATATCAGCTTCACAGACTTAGTGAAGCAATGTTTAGAGCAAGCAAACAACATGCTACAAGAACATATCATGGCAAAAAAAGGCATGGCATGCTTCTACTAAATGCATAGAACAAAATTCCCTTACTGAACATGAGCCAAAAAGGCACAGAAGATAAGATGGCACCCATGTAAACATAGCAACTTTTATAAACAGATTCAGACTTGGTGGAATAACATACATGGCAGAATCAGATCATGATAGCAACTTTGCAAGCTAGTGGCACTCATCAGAGTGCACCAAAATACATGGAATAAATTCTAGCATGGAGTAGACATGAACATGAAGCTATCCATGTGCGAAACCACCTCATAGCATACTTGAAATAAATCACACAAAAATGAGAAAACAACATCGAGATGTAAAATGACATGTTCACGAACTTGCTAAAAAGGAAAATCTAATGCCACCAATGGATTGGCGGGATTTTTTACCCCAAAAACATATATAATATGCGGGGGTTGCTGTAGAAAAATCATCACAAAAGCTATAAGTGAAAACCTATCTGAAATGGCTATTGACAGAATTGGCATTTTTCCTTAAAGGGAAATGTCCAGATATGGACTTGCCTGAAATGGAAAGAGAGGACTTTCCAGAAATGGAATTTCGCTGGGAAACAAAATGATAAGAGAAAAGGAGGGGGGTTCATGTCTACGGTAGGTGGGGCCTAGCTGGAAATGATACAACAAATAAAACAACAAATAAAAAAGGGGGATTTATGCGCCCAAGGGGATTGGAACCCGGGTCGCCTACGGGGAACTGGTTCAGCTCAACCAGCTAGGCTAGCTCTATGTAGTCGTTAGGAAGGGGCTTGAATCGTCTTGAGCTTTCCCAAGGACAGGCTTGGGTCTCCCTCTCCCGTGCAGCAGAGAAGACACAGGCGCTCCGGCGATCAACGACGCGACGGTGGTGCCTAGGGATAGCAGCGGGAGTGCGGGGTTTAACGGGGGAACGCGTGCGCGAGTGGGCGTTCAACAGGTGAGCTGGGCGCTCGAGCTCGAGTGTAGCTCTGCTCGGGACCGTGGCGTTCGCGGCGAGCGACGACACTGATGCGAGGCAAGGATGGGCGCATGCGGGAGCGGTCATGCGCACGGGGCGACACAAGGCGTCCGCGTGCAGCAGCGAGGCGTTGGTGGTGCGCGCGCAGGGTTTGCAAGCAATAGCAGCAGGTACACTCACAGTTACAGTCTCACCGGAGCATCGAGATCACGAAATAGGCATGGGAACCATGACGCCTATGGTGAGCTAGAGGGCGCAAGAAGAAACATGGACGGAGACGGGGTTACCTAGCTCACCTAGGACAAGAAGACGAGGCCGAGGACTCGACGGAGTGTTCGCACACGAACATGTCACCGTGTACCCTCGACGCCGGGGGTGATGCACCGCAGCTCGCGTCGAAGGAGATCTGACCAGCAGCGCGATACGCAGCATAGCAGGCAGATGCTTTTGTAGACCCGAAGCCCCGTTAGCCCGGGAGGGACCCCATCAGGGCTCGCGGCGGCTATGGGCTGCTCCAGGTCGATTCGCTCACCCCTAGAGCCTCGTGGATCCGCATCCCTCCAGCATGAAGAACTAGCAAAGAACGAGAAGAAAGATACAAAGGAGAGATAAAAAGTAGATGAACATGAAAAAGTAGTAGATGTGTTTGTTCGATTGGTGTTGTTCAATCGGCCGTCACCCCTTAGGTATATAAGAGGCGGCTGGACTTCCCGTGCAAGGAAAAGGCTTGGATTCACGTCCAAAACCCTAGTCAAATTCAGATTGTTTTTGTCCGAACTTTCCAAAACTGTTCGGTTTAAACTGGTTGCACCTTGCGGGTAATTTTTGAGGTGGTAAACGACCTCGGATAGAAACATGGCCAAAAGCAATCATCAACGTTTCGAAGAGATGAACAACTTTCATGTTCAATAATTTTAGATCTGAGATCCTCTTCAATGGCTAATTGCTCACGCATTGTATCAGACATCCATCGACATGTGTCTAATGTCCAGCGTAATATATTGATCCCTAGCTTGTCCGCACCATATTCATTGTAACTTTTGCATACGAACTTAGATTGAGATGATTTATATTTGAAATCGATCGCTTCGATGATACGAAGAAAATTCCTTTAGAGTGTTCCTTCATCCGAGGCCATCTTGAGGGTGTAATCAGCCGAATAGTGTTCTAGATACAAAATCTCAGTACTTTGAACACAACTTCGGCCTTAGAGATGAGACCGGATGGCTCTGACCCAAATATCAAAGTTTCTCCTTTTGACAATATAGAACTTCCTCACTTTGAGCACTTTTCCATTTAAGGCTTTCTTAATTATATTTTCGATCATGCAAAAATCTTGTGTCAACACATGCCCCCCTGTTTTTCGGCAAAACTTGTGTGCCAAAAAATAGCTTGCACGAAGTTTGTTCTAAGCGCGATGTCAACACTTCATCGGCCATTTTGTCGTTGCTTAGGATGATAGGTATATATCGGCCATTTAGATTAGCACAAAGTGAAGCTAATTGAACATATGATGATTTGGTAATACCCTTTCATGTTGTAAAAAATTATATTGCATGCATGGATTAAAATAAGCCCATTGAGGGTAACCCATCATACTTGATGAATAATTCCATGGCATATGCATCGACGACATAGTTGAATAATATGGATAATGTGTGGACCGAAGATGTTGAAACCTTTGGCTTGGTCCTTCATAGTTTTCACTCTTTTTCTTCTTCATATTTGCCGCACTTCGTGTAATGGATGCTTTCACATAATTCTTATTTTGAGTACTTCCTTTAGGAACCCATGCCATGTTCCTTTCTTCAAGTTCTTGTGCACTAAGTTTTTGTAATTTCTTCTTTTGCCAATATGATAAGCCGAGTGAGCGCCCCAGCTGTGATTTTGTTTGAACTAATGACAATTCTTGTTTTACCTTGTGCACTTTCAACTTCTTTTCTTCAGATCTGGCACTTTTGATTCTCGACAATTGATTGCTTCATCTCATTGCCTTTAGTAGCCAATGTTAACACTTTAATTGTCTATTTATCCTTTAAGATCAAATCTAAACTGGCACTCTTGCGACCATCTTTTTTAACTCGATATACTTGTTTGATCACCTCTTCCTTCTTTCTTCAGCTCTGCATCGATTCTTTCTTATTGAAACGGTCTTGAACATATGTCAGCTCACTAAACGTTGATCTTCTTGGAGCTGCATAACAATGGTGAGATGGTCTAAAATATGATGGATAATGTGCCATTGTATCATACCTGTCCCATGATGAATATCGATCTACGTGAGCATAGGGAGGCATCCACGACATTGGCATTGGCGGCCCAAAATAAGGATATGAACACGTTGCATTAAAATTCTCTTCTTGCCAATACCGATCCTTGGATTTGCGCCTAGGGGGTGATCCTTTGTGCTTACGTTGGCCTTTGTTTTCTTTGGTTGTGCTTGCACCGGTCTTTGGATTTTCTGGTTGCCCCCCAGTCCTTGGCATCTCCATTGTAGCTTCGATGGAATTCTCGCCCTCAAGATTATGTTCATTATGCTCTTTAACAACTTCTTTACTTGAAAGCTTGATCCCATCAACTTTTCAAACACATTGGGAGAGCATGATGGTTGCGTTACTTGAACGATAGGTTGTTCCTCTTTCGAATAGCTCCCCAACACCTTGTCATCATGTTTTCCTAGAATAGATTTGGCATACGTAATATTTGATTCGGTCTTTTCAATAGCCGAATTAACTTTGTTATCCGAATCACCATCTTTTTTGACAATTCTATCCACCCCCAATGCTTTCTCTTTTTGACATAATCTAGCTTGAATTGCAGCAGAATTAATAGGCTTTCCCTATTTTATTAATTCATGTAGAACAACATTGCATTCATCCCAAAAAGACATAAGATTTTTCTTAATGATCCAATCTGGATAGAATTGCCCCCCGACACTTTTATACTCTTTTGGTAACGATATGTCACCAAAATTCTGTAATTTTGCAGGGGAAACATTGTATGCTACGATACTAGGTGAAGACACATGTGATCCTATAGAATTTTCACTTATTCGGCTATTAGCGTGAAGGTGCGAAGCCGAATTATGAATACCCATAGTTGCATATGGTGCCAAACAATTAGTAGCATGAGGTGTAGCATATGATGATTGAGGGTAATTGGCCAAATAACTAGTAGTAGCATGGCCAATTCCCGTATCCACCGGCATGTTTTTATTAACATATTGCAAGCTAGTTGCTGATGAATAAAAAGGTGAAACACTTTGTTGCATACTATTAGAAGTTCCTATGTGAAGTGTTTCAACTTGATTAACAGAACTCATCATGTTGTTCATCGGCATATGGATTTGTGGGGCTGCCGATGCATGGGAGTTCGTATATATATGTTCCATGTTGCTAAAATTATATGAGGTAGAAGCATGGAGATTTTGTTGCATCAGCTCTTGCACATAATTAGAAGCATGATTGATAAAGCTAGGGCTAGCCGATACACTATGCTCATTAAAGGATCTAGCAACAACATATGCATTATTTGCATCTACATAAGTGAATTGGGTATTCATGTTACCTTTGTAGATTGCAAACCCTAGATGATGATCTCTTCGTAGCAAGAACGGGCCAGAGACCGTTCAAAGCTTCGTCCCCAGCGGAGTCGCCAAAAAGTGTGTTCGCACACAAACATGTCACCGTGTACCCTCGACGCCGGGGGTGATGCACCGCAGCTCGCGTCGAAGGAGATCTGACCGGCAGCGCGATACGCAGGACAGCCGGCAGATGCTTTTGTAGACCCGAAGCCCCGTTTGCCCGGGAGGGACCCCGTCAGGGCTCGCGGCGGCTATGGGCTGCTCCAGGTCGATTCACTCACTCTCGTGGTTCTAAGTCTGATAGTAATGTAGGGGGGTAGGTATGGAGAGGCAAGATCTTATCTATGGAGAAGTTGTAAGCACGCGAGGTTTACGAGTTCAGGCCCTTCTCGGAGGAAGTAATAGCCCTACGTCTCGGAGCTCGGAGGCGGTCGACTGGATTATGCATGTATGAATTACAGGGGTGCGAACTCTTTACACTGAGGAGGGGGGTGGCTTATATAGAGTTTGCCGGACCCCTCCGGCCCTCAGTTATGCAGGGTTGTAAATACATTAAGGTCGGGCGTTACTGGTAACGCCCCTAATAAAGTGCTATGATGACAATAAAGGCTACTTAATAACCAACCGTTAGCATGCGGAGTGCCTTTAGGTCTCCTGGCCGTCGAGTGGTTTGGTCTTGGTCAAATGATCGCTTCTTGGTCGAATGTCTTCGAGTCTGTCGAGTGGAACACCTCCAAGTCGATTGAAAGGTGATTTCTTCTAGAGATGTCCTTGGGTAGGGCAGTTTGGACAGGTCCATGACCCTACCCTAGGTACATAGCTTCGTCATTAGCCCCCGAATGGATCGAGGTTTGAGTGGGGAAGGAGTTGAGAATTTTCCCGACTCATTTTTCATGCCATGGGCATATCTGGTTTCGGATCAATGAACCTGAGTGATGACAGCAACTTCCTTTTCAGTCGCCTTGATCCATTCTTAGCTTTTTGTCGAGTGAGTTTCTTTACTTGAAAGGCTCCGAGTGACGGTGCGGAGGAGATCTTTGGTCTGACAAGTTGTTCTGCTGCCTGCAGATTTCGCGGGATCCTAATTTTTGGAAGCGCCCAGGATGGGGGAGGCCGCAGTAATCCGATGGGATAAAGCGGAGCCGCCTCGATCCCCGCCCACCTTTTTCGCCACGTATCGCGCGCGCTATTGTTACGGGATTTGGCAGGGCCGCCCGGGCCTACCAGTCAGCCACTCGGAAGCGGCCTCATATAAGGCGTCGGCCCGGGGTCTCTTCGAACAGTGCGTCCCCATTATCTCTTCTCCTCTTCACGCTCCCTTGCCGCGCTCGCTCTCGCCCCAGCGCCACCGCCCCGTACGCGTTTCGCCGGCGATGATGGGGAAGGAGAAGATGGCGGCTCTAAAGCGGGCGAAGAAGGTGACGGCAAGGTCGAAGGGAAGGCGACCAGTCGGGGCGGATCCTCCTCGCGAACCGGCCTGCCGAAGGGCTGGATCCAGGGCGACTGGATCCGCTCAACGATCGCCCAAGAAGACCTCGACGACCTAGCCGAAGGAGGGTGATCCCCTATGAATCAGCGCGGCTTCCGGGGAAGGAATCCGAGCCGCAACCTCGGGAGGGTGAGCGCGTTCTCCTTGCCACCCACGTCGACCGTGGATTTTCCTTGCCTCCTCACCCTTTATTTCGGGGATTTCTGAACTTCTTTGGGGCACAACTCCACCACTTCACTCCCAACACAATCGTTTATCTCGCCGCTTTTGTTTCTTTGTGTGAGAATTTCCTGGGTTGTCGGCCTCACTGGGGCCTTTTCAAGCACATTTTCACTTGTCGCTCCCAGACGGTGAAAAAGGCTAATCCGAGTGACGAGATGACTCAAGTGATTCAGATGTGTGGGGGTCTTGGTGTCTAGATGAGAGGGAAAAGCTCCTTTCCGGCCATGATTCTTCCCGACTTAGTTCGCGGATGGCAGTCGACCTGGTTTTACTGCAAAGACCAGTCGACGCCAGGGCAGTCGATTGGCCACCCTCCTTTCACCATGGACCGAGTGAGGAAACCCTCCCCTTTGAAGGTGCTCCCAGAGGAGAAGGCGCAGGTGAGGGTGCTGGTAGAGCGAGTGGTCCAGCTTATCCGCGACGGGGTCACCAGTATGGATCTTCCTTCAGCGGCACATCCAGCCTCTTCAAGCCCGAGACCATCCGATGTGGATGTATTCGGGTCTTGAAGACTCCACTCGGATTCGCTCGGAGGAGGTCGGTGAAGACACACTGGAGAAGTGGCTGTCGCGCATGACTGGGAACAAGGAAAACCCCAGGGGAGCCAGGAGAGTTCCTCCATTTGACCAGTCTCATGTACCAGAGAAGGTCCGATTCTGAGCTTTTGTTTGTAATCTGAATTCACTCGCGTAGTTGCCTATACTGAGTCGACTGACTTTGTTCTTCCTGCTTTCTTTCAGGCCATTATTGAAATGTATTCAATGCCCAACGGAGAACAAGAGCAGGACCCGGAAGGAGAGGCGAGCGGCGGCGACAGTGGCGAATGGGATTCTGACGGTGGAGGGGACGGAGAAAGCGACGATCCAAGCGAGGAGGAAGAAGTCGAGTCGCCTCCTCGCAGGGAGAGGCAGTCCAAACTTGACCAAGAACAACCGAGCGCCCGTGAAAAGGCGATTGCTCAAGCTGGTCAGTCTTCAAAGCGTCCTCGGACCTCTTCGCCAACTCCGACTGAAAAAGCGTCAAAGCATCCCAAAGTCGCAGAGTCGAAGCTTCGGAAGGCGTTGCCGAAGATTAAGATTGACATCCCCATCGCTTCCGCGTGAGTGTCTCCCTTCATATTTACTCGACGCCCTGTGCTGTTTGTTTTTCTTGTTTTAACCGGACGAACTTTGGAACTGTCAGCGCTGCTACTTCCGGGACCTCAGCTTACAGGGACGATGATGAGGTGATGGAGGATGCGGTCACTTCTAATCTGGGTATGATTTCTGCCATACTGTCTTTATTTTGGTTGATTCAACTCCAATGTGTACCATTGGGTGATGTGATTTTGTCGATTGAACTTTGAACAGCCCCTAACATTATTGACCTCCCTGATGATGATGATGAAGAGCCCGAGAGGCCTTTGACGAGGAAAAATAGGCAAGCTCCTGCGAGCGAGGTGCCACAATCGACACCGAGGGCGGAGCCAGTCGTTCAGGACGCTGGCGATGCCAATCGGGGTTCTGTTACCTTCGCCGTGCCATTGTCGAGTGCCTTGCCTTCCTCGTCGACTGCTCAGGCCCCTGTTGACCCGCCTTCAGTTTTTGCGACCCATCATGTCCCAGAGGACGAGGTGAATGCTGCTAGGGAAGCCATACGCCAGGCGGGCATTATGATGGAGAAGATGAAGACTGTGCGGGACGCCAGCCAAGCCGCCTACAATGCCAGCTCAGCTCTCCAGAGCAACGTTCAGGTTAGTTGGTCGCCGCTTGTTCTTTTAGGATATGCTATCTGAAGACTCTTTCTGAAAATCTTTGCATCTGTACACCCACTGGGTGCGTCGATTGAATTTTTGAACTAGTGGGGGCACGCTGAGTGCACCCACTGGGTGTAGTCCCCGAGACTACGATGGACTGCTGGCAGTCAATTGTAGTCTTTTTATTTTGTTGAGTGTAAACCGAACTGGTAGTTTGTCTCTTCCACTCGATCTGGTCGAGTGGGATCAGAACCGGTGGGGGCACGCAAGGTGCACCCACTAGGTGTAGTCCCCGAGACCGCGGTCGACTGCTGGCAGTCGACTGTGGTCTGAGTTCTACTTTCTCTCCCTTTTTTTAACTCCCTGCACTCGACTCCGGCGGGCCGGTCGAGTGGGATCAGAACCGGTGGGGGCACGCAAAGTGCACCCACTGGGTGTAGTCCCCGAGACTATGGTGGACTGCGGGCAGTCGATCATAGTCTTAGTACTTAATGTCTTTGTCGTTTTTCGCTGTAAAATAACTTCTCTCCTTTGATTTCAGAAATCTTGTGATCTTGGAGCTCGCTTTGCTGACTTGGAGAAACAGCAGAACCAACTGAACCATGACTTGGAGCTGGCCAAGACAGAGCTGCAAAAGGTCAAGGACGACGCCACTTGTAAGACGAGTTTGTCGACTGGTCTGTCTTAGGCTTGAGTACCCTTCCGCTCTTTCTGAATCAAGCATCGTTTCTTTGCAGAAAAACTGAGAAAAGCTCTCGCGAAGAAGGATCAGGATTTGGCTGCTGCTCGACAGGAAGCTGACGACAGAACCGCTCTGGCTGAACAGAAACTGGCTTCGGTCGGCCAGTTGGAAGAAGAGAATACCAAGCTGAAATCTGCTCTGAACGAAGCCAACAAGGAGTGCTCGCGCTGGAAGAAGGAGAACCTCAACCTGGGCGAGAAGATGGAAGGCATCGCTCGCAGGAGGGACAATCTGGAGAGCTATCTGAGGAGCCTTGCCAAGAAGTTGTTCATCAAGCTTGAAGGTGCACATTTTGTTCCGACTGATTTTTTTTCTTGTGTCGACTCAGCATACGAAAATTGAATTATCCTTCGATCGTGAATGCAGAGTTTTGTCAGAACTTCGAGGAGGAGACTGGGCGGATCGAACCAGGTTTGGATCCAATCAATTCTCCCGTGAAAGATGAAACTGCCATGAATCTGCTCCAACTGGAATCCCACATCGACGGTGCCGTGGACTACTTGGCTCGACTGAAGGTCGCCATATCGCGGATCGACCCGGCACTTTGGCCAGAGGCCACGCTCCAAAATGATCTTGAGTCCCTGATGACTCGACTTAACAAAATCCCTGACCGAGTGCAGGAGTGGAAGAAGTCTTCTACGCGGTGTGGCGCTGATGTGGCTCTGTCTTTGGTTCGCGTCCATTGCAAGGAGGTGCGATAAGATAAGCTGGCAACAATCAAGGTCGCCAACACCCAGAAACATGACTTCCGATCTTTTATGGAGACTTTCATCGCTGCAGCCACTCGGATCGCCGACGGCGTCGACTTAGACGAGTTCGTCGAGCCTGCTAGTCCTCCTCCCGCGGAGTGAACAAACTTTTATGCCTCACCTTAAATTTGCCTCGGAATGCCGAGTGGTTTTTGTAACCATTAAATTCTTTCGGGCTGAATGCCCGAGCACTTCGATCTGTGGTCCGGAACCTTTAGGATTTACCTGAACTTGGTTTATCATTGAATATCTTCATGAATCCCCTGCCGAGTGAACTCATTCTTCATTCGAGACAACTTTTGTATTTGTAGCGCAGCTCCGAAGGAGAAGGTGGCAGTAGTCCTGCACCTCGTCGTCCTTGCGGAGTGGGATGGAGCGCACGTTGTATTTGAGGTGAAGCTCTCCAGGGGAAGGCGGCAGTCGACCCGCACCTCGTCACTGCAGAGCGGGATGGAGCGCACATTGTATTTGTGGCGAAGCTCCCCCGGAGAAGGTGGCAGTCGACCTGCACCTCATCGTCCTTGAGGATTGAGATGTGTTTCGTACTTAGGCGAGTACTGGACTGCAGCTAAGCTGCCGAGTGGGAGGTTTGCTCTCCACTCGGTAGGATTTTTTCAAACTTAGGCGAGTGCCAGACTGCAGCTAAGTCTCCGAGTGAGAAAACTTAGGCGAGTACTAGACTGCAGCTAAGCCCCCGAGTGGGAGGATTGCTCTCCACTCGGTAGGATTTTTTCAAACTCAGGCGAGTGCCGGACTACAGCTAAGTCTTCGAGTGAGAAAACTTAGGCGAGTACTGGACTGCAGCTAAGCCCCCGAGTGGGAGGATTGCTCTCCACTCGGTTGGATTTTTTCAAACTTAGGCGAGTGCCGGACTGCAGCTAAGTCTCCGAGTGAGAAAACTTAGGCGAGTGCTGGACTGCAGCTAAGCCCCCGAGTGGGAGGATTGCTCTCCACTCGGTAGGATTTTTTCAAACTTAGGTGAGTGCCGGACTGCAGCTAAGTCTCCGAGTGAGAAAACATAGGCGAGTACTGGACTGCAACTAAGCCCCCGAGTGGGAGGATTGCTCTCCACTCGGTACGATTTTTTCAAACTTAGGCGAGTGCCGGACTGCAGCTAAGTCTCCGAGTGAGAAAACTTAGGCGAGTACTGGACTGCAGCTAAGCCCCCGAGTGGGAGGATTGCTCTCCACTCGGTAGGATTTTTTCAAACTTAGGGGAGTGCCGGACTGCAGCTAAGTCTCCGAGTGAGAAAACTTAGGCGAGTACTGGACTGCAGCTAAGCCCCCGACTGGGAGGATTGCTCTCCACTCGGTACGATTTTTTCAAACTTAGGCGAGTGCCGGACTGCAGCTAAGTCTCCGAGTGAGAGAACTTAGGCGAGTAGTGGACTGCAGCTAAGCCACCGAGTGGGAGGATTGCTCTCCACTCGGTAGGATTTTTTTTAAACTTAGGCGAGTGCCGGACTACAGCTAAGTCTCCGAGTGAGAAAACATAGGCGAGTACTGGACTGCAGCTAAGCCCCCGAGTGGGAGGATTGCTCTCCACTCGGTAGGATTTTTTCAAACTTAGGCGAGTGCCGGACTGCAGCTAAGTCTCCGAGTGAGAGAACTTAGGCCAGTACTAGACTGCAGCTAAGCCCCCGAGTGGGAGGATTGCTCTCCACTCGGTAGGATTTTTAAATACTTAGGCGAGTGCCGGACTGCAACTAAGTCTCCGAGCGAGAGAACTTAGGCGAGTACTGGACTGCAGCTAAGCCCCCGAGTGGGAGGATTGCTCTCCACTCGGTAGGATTTTTAAATACTTAGGCAAAACGGGTTCGCAGCTAAGCCCCCGAGTGGGAGGCTGGCTCACCACTCGGTAGGAAATTATTTTTACAAACTTAGGCGAAGCGGATTCGCGGCTAAGCCACCCACTGGGGGATTTCTTACGCAAACAAAAACAATAACAATCACCGGGAAAATTATAACGCACTTGTCTTTGATAAATAAACTACAGGAGTTTTTTCTTATTACATCTCATCCGAGTGAGAATTCAGTATTAAAGGGGCAGAGTAGCTCCGCATTCCAGGCTCGTGGCTCATCAATCTGGCGATCGACATTGTAGAGGTGGTACGCTCCATTGTGGAGGACTCTGGTGACTATGAAGGGGCCTTCCCAAGTAGGAGCGAGTTTGTGTGGTTTTTGCTGATCCACGCGGAGGACTAAGTCTCCTTCTTGGAAGGCTCGACTCTTCACATTTCTGGCATGGAATCGAGGCAAGTCTTGTTGATAGATGGTCGATCGGACCATGGCCATTTCTCTTTCTTCTTCCAGGAGGTCGACTGCGTCCTGCCGGGCTTGTTCTGCTTCATCTTCAGAGTAGAGCTCGACTCGAGGGGCGTTGTGAAGCATGTCACTCGGCAAGACTGCTTCGGCTCCATAGACCAGAAAGAATGGGGTTCTTCCGGTCGATCGGTTCGGGGTCGTCCTCAATCCCCAAAGAACTGATGGAAGCTCGTTGACCCACGCACCTGCAGCGTGCTTGAGATCGCGCATCAATCAAGGTTTCAGTCCTTTGAGAATTAGGCCGTTTGCTCTTTCCGCTTGTCCATTCGACTGAGGGTGAGCGACCGAAGCATAGTCGACTCGTGTGCCCTGAGAGGCGCAAAAGGCCCTGAATTTGTCGAAATCGAAGTTTGACCCATTGTCAGTGATGATGCTGTGCAGAACTCCATATCTGAATATTAGCTCTCTGATGAAACTGATAGTAGTGCAAGCATCAAGATTCTTGATAGGCTTGGCTTCAATCCATTTGGTGAACTTGTCGACTGCTACTAGCACATGAGTGAAGCCGCTCCTGCCCGTTTTCAGTGGTCCAACCATGTCCAGCCCCCAAACAGCGAAGGGCCAGACGAGTGGAATGGTTTTCAGAGCCGACGTGGGCTTGTGCGACATATTGGAGTAATACTGACATCCTTCACATTTGTCGACTATCTCTTTTGCCATTTCATTGGCCCTTGGCTAGTAGAATCCCGCTCGGTATGCTTTAGCCACAATGGTCCGAGAGGATGCATGATGACCACAGGTCCCAGAGTGGATATCATCAAGGATCATCTAACCTTCTTCTGGTGTTATACACTTCTGACTGACTCCAGTCGCACTCTCTCTATACAACTGTCCCTTTATGACTGTAAAGGCCTTGGATCGACGGACGATCTGTCGAGCCTCTTCTTCGTCCTCTAGGAGTTCTTTCCTTAGGATGTACATGATGTACGGTACTGTCCAGTCGGGAGTGATGACCAAGACTTCCATGATCAGGTCGACCACAGCTAGAACTTCAACTTCAGTCAGATCCGTGGCACTTTTTGGCTGCGGGGCCTCTTCAGTGAAGGGATCCTCCTGAACTGATGGTGTGTGGATGTGTTCCAAAAACACATTGCTGGGAATGGCTTCTCTTTTGGAACCTATTTTTGCCAAATCATCAGCTGCTTGATTTTTCAGTCGGGGTATGTGATGAAGCTCTAACCCCTCGAATTTCTTCTCCAGCTTTCTCACTGCATTGCAATAACCAATCATGGCTGGACTTCTGACGTCCCATTCCTTCATCACCTGATTAACCACCAAATCTGAGTCGCCGTAGACCATGAGCCGACGGACGCCGAGTGAAATGGCCATGCGCAACCCATATAAAAGTGCTTCATATTCCGCCTCGTTATTGGAGGAATCAAAGTGGATTTGAAGAACATATCTGAGCTTATCTCCTCGGGGGGAGACCAACACCACCCCGGCACCGGAACCATTCAGCATTTTGGAACCGTCGAAGAACATGGTCCAATGCTCCGAGTGAACCTGAGTCGGTAGCTGTTGTTCAATCCACTCAGCAATGAAATCTGCTATTGCCTGGGACTTGATAGCCTTCTTTGCCTCAAACTTGATATCTATAGGAAGGAGTTCAATCGCCCATTTTGCTACTCGACCAGTTGCATCTCTGTTATGCAGGATCTCTGACAATGGAGCGTCACTGACAACTTTAATGGAATGATCAGAGAAGTAGTGAGCAACTTTCTTTGCGGTCATATAAATCCCATATACAAGCTTCTGATAATGAGGATATCTTTGCTTCGACGGGGTCAAAACTTCAGAAATATAATATAGTGGGTGCTGAACTTTGAAGGCTTTTCCTTCTTCTTCCCGCTCGACTGTAAGTACCGTACTGACGACTTGTCCCATGGCTGTGATGTAAAGCAGCAAAGGCTCCTTGCTGATTGGGGCAGCAAGCACCGGCTAGGTGGAGAGCAGAGCTTTGAGCCCTGCAAATGCTGCATCAGCTTCGGGAGTCCACTCGAACTTGTCGGACTTCTTCATCAATCGGTAAAGAGGCAATGCCTTTTCACCGAGACGAGATATGAATTGACTTAAAGCTGCCAAGCAACTAGTAAGCTTCTCGACGTCGTGCACTCGCACAGGACTTTTCATTCGGAGTATAGTATCGAATTTTTCTGGATTGGCGTCGATTCCCCATTCGGAAACGAGAAAACCGAGTAATTTTCCGCCAGGAACTCTGAATGTGCACTTCGATGGATTAAGCTTGATATCATACCTCCTGAGGTTGGCAAAGGTTTCAGCAAGGTCAGCCAGCAGGTCGGAACCCTTCCGTGACTTGACCACAATGTCATCCATGTATGCTTCCACATTCCGACTGATTTGAGTGAGCAAACACTTCTGAATCATCCTCATGAATGTGGCTCCGGCATTCTTGAGGCCGAACGGCATGGTAACATAATAGAAGCACCCGAATGGAGTGATGAAAGCTGTTTTGATCTCGTCAGGTCCATACAGATGGATCTGATGGTACCCAGAATAGGCGTCCAAAAAATACAGTCGCTCACATCCCGCAGTCGAGTCGACTATCTGATCGATGCGGGGGAGAGGAAAATGATCTTTCGGGCAGGCCCGGTTGATATGTTTAAAGTCAATGCACATGTGAAGTGACTTGTCCTTCTTGGGGACCATGACAACGTTGGCGAGCCACTCGGAGTGGTAGATTTCTCAGATGAACTCCGCTGCTAAGAGCCGAGCCACCTCCTCGCCAATAGCCTTTCTCTTCTAGACGGCGGACCGTCGGGGATGTTCCTTGACAGGTTTTACTTTTGAGTCGACTCTTAGGCGGTGCTCAGCCAGCTCCCTGGGAACACCAGACATGTCAGAAGGCTTCCATGCGAACATGTCCCAGTTCTCACGGAGGAACTGGATGAGCGCTTCTTCCTATTTGGAGTCGAGTGTTGTTGAGATATGAGTTGGAGCAGCGCTGGGATTGGTCGGGTGGATGTGAGCTGTCTTCGTTTCGCCAGACGACTGAAAAGCTGATTCTATAGCGGGCTTCTTGGCTCGCAACAAATCACTCGGGTCTGCAGTCTTCTGGTATTCCTGCAGCTCCACCACTGCCATCTGAGCATCAGCGATCTTTGAACCTTTCTGAAAACATTCTTCCGCTTTCTTCCGATTGCCCATAATAGTGATCACACCTTTGGGGCCAGGCATCTTCAATTTGAGATACACATAACATGGTCGGGCCATGAAGCGTACATAAGCCAGCCTGCCCAAAATAGCGTGATAGGCACTCTGGAAGTCTACAACTTCAAACATCAACTTTTCTTTGCGGTAATTCTTGGATTCACCGAAAACCACATCAAGAGAAATTTGGCCGAGTGATTCAGCCTTCTTCCCAGGAATGACTCCATGGAAACTCATGTTGCTGGTATAGAGTCTGGACATCGGAATGCCCATCCCTTTCAACGTCTCAGCATATAATATGTTCAAACCACTGCCACCATCCATCAAGACTTTGGTCAGTCGAGTGCCTTCAACAACTGGGTCGACCACCAAAGCTTGCCTCCCAGGGGTGGCAATATGCGTTGGGTGATCGGACCGGTCGAATGTTATGGCAGTCTGAGACCACTTCAGATAACTGGGTGTCGCCGAAGCAACCATATTCACCTCTCGGTTGATAACTTTCAGTCAAGTTTTGCTTTCAACATCAGCAAAAATCATCAGGGTGGAATTGACCTGGGGGTATCCATCGTCACTATCTTCCTTGTCCTCAACCTTGTCCGACTCCTTTTCCTTATCCTTGGGCTGCTTGCCCTGGAACTGCTGGATCAAGAGTCAACACTGTCGAGTGGTATGTTTCGGGTAACTTCATCTTTCTTGGTGTGGGACGAGACATGGTAAATCCAACACATCATTTCTGTCCTGGTCTTTAACTTTCTTGGGGTTCCAAGGTCCTTTGGGTTTCCATTTAAACTTTCCTTGGGTTACGGCCAAGGCTTCCCCAGGAGCAGCTGGCTCGGCTTTCCGCTTCTGTTTCCGATTGGAATTTCCTCCGGTTTCTTGAGCGACTGACTTGAGCTTGCCACTCTTGAGTCGATCCTCATCTTCACCATTAGCGTACTTGGTGGCAATCTCCATCGTCCGATTCAGAGACATATCTCCGGTCCGACCGAATTTCAGATTCAGTTCTCTGTACTTGACGCCTTCTTTGAAGGCACAGACTACTTGGTGGTCAGGCACGTTCTCTACCATGTGATGTAACGTGATCCATCTCTGGATCTAATCCCTCAAAGTTTCATTCGGCTTCCGCACGCAAGACCGCAGTTCCGTCAGCCCTGCTGGTTGCTTGCATGTTCCTTCAAATGTGGTGACAAACACTCGGGCGAGATCTTCCCAAGTGTAAATGCTGCTGGGTGCTAACTTGTTTAGCCACGCTCTGGCCGAGCCCTCCAACATGAGAGGCAGGTGCTTCATGGCCACTTCATCATTGCCGCCGCCAATCTGGACGGCCACTCGGTAGTCTTCAAGCCAAGTATCGGGCTTGGACTCACCAGTGAACATGCTGACTCCAGTCGCCAACCTGAAGTTGGGAGGAATCACAGCGGCCCTGATGGCTCTACTAAAGCACTCTGGCCCCGAAACATGTGCTCTGCTGCTGGTAGGTGCGTCTCTGTTGTGACCTTCTTGATGAGCTCTGTTCCTGTTGACCAAAACTTGAACGAGAATGGATCTCGCATCAAAGCCTGGCTCCCTGGAGTGGACTGGAATCCTTTGCCCAACACTACAAGGGCGCCTGTCATCCCGCTGTCGAGGCGCATACGACCCATTCCTCGGGGGAGGGGTGGGCACTCGACGTCGATCATCACGATCGAATCGGTGATCATATTGCTCACGGTTCCCGTACTGATTATGCCGGTCCCCACGTCCCTCACGCCTCGGGGGTGATCTTGGGCTACGAGCCGACTGGACCGTGTCTGTAGCAACGGATCTGCTGTGAATCCTGTTCCGCGGCTGAGAAACAGCGGAATTCTGGTCTCCTGCTGCCTGGAGTAACGCTCTGATCTGCAGCAAGCCTCTGCCAGCCTCCGACTGGGAAGGCTGAATTGACTCTGCTATATGGGCTGCACTTGCTAAATTCTGAATCGGAGTTTGATATACCTGCGGGGGCGGGAAAGCTGACGTCGACTGGATTCGGGAACCCGTTGTCGCGCACGCTCGTCGAGTGCTCGCTGGAGGTTCTCCAGTCGAGTGCGCTCAGCCAAGTTTGCCAGGCGCGCGTCCTCCAAGGCACGAGCCTCGGGGGTTTCTCCGACGATAGGAGTGTGCAGCGCATCCATGTTCCGGCGACGAAGTTCTTCTCTCTGCAGCGACGTGAGAGGCTCGGGGAGATATTCCTCATGGGGACGCGACGGGTCGCCTCTACCCGCGCCTCCGTCGGTGCGGGGAAAACCGGGAGGACTGGGCGGTCCATCGACCATCAGAACCTCCAACGCCGGATCACTGCTGTCACACTCGGATGCGGTCTCTGAAGAGCTAGTCGACAGATCGAATAGGCCGTAGAGGGATTCATCGGGCTCGATCGCCGCGACTTGCGGGGTGGCCGACTGGCGTGCCACCGCGTGTCTCACCCACCGCTGAATTCTCGACCGACCGGAGTGCTTGCGCCAGCGGGAAACAGGGAGGGAGTACAGCACATGAGCCGACCAATAGTGGGTCGACGGTTGCCGCAAAAGGACACCGCAGATGCACGCGCGAAACTGCGTCGCCCCGCGGATAGGGAGCGCGTCCACGTCGAGTGGAGCCTCCTGAAGCCAAGCGGAGTCGTCGGCGATGAACATGAGCGCGGCGAGACAGATCTCGCGGCCCTCCACCAAAACTCCGCCAGAAACCATGATGATTCGGATCGGAAAAGATCGCAACTCCTCTAACAAATCGCTAAAACAACTGCCCCACGGTGGGCGCCAACTATCGTGGTTCTAATTCTGACAGTAATGTAGGGGGGTAGGTATGGAGAGGCAAGATCTTAGCTATGGAGAAGTTGTAAGCACGTGAGGTTTACGAGTTCAGGCCCTTCTCGGAGGAAGTAATAGCCCTATGTCTCGGAGCCTGGAGGCGGTCGACTGGATTATGCGTGTATGAATTACAGGGGTGTGAACCCTTTACACTAAGGAGGGGGTGGCTTATATAGAGTTCGCCGGACCCCTCCGGCCCTCAGTTATGCAGGGTTTTAAATACATTAAGGTCGGGCGTTACTGGCAACGCCCCTAATAAAATGCTGTGATGACCATAAAGGCTACTTAGTAACCGGCCGTTAGCATGCGGAGTGCCTTTAGGTCTCCTGGCCGTCGAGTGGTTTGGTCTTGGTCGAATGATCGCTTATTGGTCGAGTGTCTTCGAGTCTGTCAAGTGGAACACCTCCAAGTCGATTGAAAGGTGATTTCTTCTAGAGATGTCCTCGGGTAGGGCAGTTTGGACAGGTCCATGACCCTACCCTAGGTACATAGCTTCGTCACTCGCCCCTAGAGCCTCGTGGATCCGCAGCCCTCCAGCATGAAGAACTAGCGAAGAACGAGAAGAAAGATACAAAGGAGAGATAAAAAGTAGATGAACACGAAAAAGTAGTAGATGTGTTTGTTCGATTGGTGTTGTTCAATCGGCCGTCACCCCTTAGGTATATAAGAGGCGGCTGGACTTCCCGTGCATGGAAAAGGCATGGATTTACTTCCAAAACCCTAGTCAAATTCAGATTGGTTTTGTCCGAACTTTCCAAAACTGTTCGGTTTAAACTGGCTGCACCTTGCGGGTAATTTTTTAGGTGGTAAACGACCTCAGATGGAAACAAGGCCAAAAGAAATCTTCAACGTTTCAACGAGATGAACAACTTTCATGTTGAACACTTTTAGATCTGAGATCGTCTTCAATGGCCAATTGCTCACGCATTGTATCAGACATCCATCGACAGGTGTCTGATGTTCAGCGTAATATATTGATCCCTAGCTAGTCCGCACCATATTGACTGTAACTTTTGCATACGAACTCGGATTGAGATGATTTATATATGAAAATCGATCGGCTCGATGATACGAAGACAATTCCTTTAGGGTGCTCCTTCATCCGAGCCCATCATGAGGGTGTAATCAGCCGAATAGTGTTCTAGATACAAAATCTCAGTATTTCGAACACAACGTCGGCATTAGAGATGAGACCGGATGGCTCTGACGCAAATATCAAAGTTTCTCCTTTTGACGATACGGAACATCCTCACTTTCAGAACTTTTCCATTTATGGCCTTCTTAATTATATTTTCGATCATGCCAAAATATGGTGTCAACAGGGAGACGACACGATAGTACTCTGAACCTTGGCACGATCTCTGACCGAGAATAAGAAGGAAGCAGAGGAGGAAGCCAGGCACGGACTTGACGTCTCCCACGGTGACATAGCGGACGCATAGGACGACATGGACGATGAGGAAGCAGGAGGACTCGCTGAGGCGCCCGGAGGCGACCGGTGGGGCGGCGACGGTGGCGACGTGCTCCGGTTGCAATCGGGAGTGAACGAGGAGGGAGAAAGAGGAAAGGGGAATCACCCCTTGGTGGCGGTGGAGAAGGGGAAACACTAGAGGGGCGCAGCTGCTCAATTTATAGGCGGGGCACGACGCGAGCCTGGCCACGGGGTCACGTGGGCGCCATGGCCTCTGCTTTTACCGTGAGACAGAGAGGGGCAAGGAGGTCGAGGAACAGTAAGCTGGGAGGCTGCAGGTGGGGCTTGCGCGACCACCAGCGTGGATAACCACACCGAAGGGCGAGCGAAGGAGGTAGCGCGCTACGGGAAAGCTGGGACGGCTAGGGGTTGGGCCCAACTGGCTAGCACGAGGCCCGGGTGGGTTTCGGATGCTGCTGGGCTGGACTGTTGCTGCCCTCACACTCTCTTCCTTTTCATATTTTCCTCCAAACAGAAAACAAGGAAAAGGCCAGAGTGATTGGGATTGGCTATGGGTGATATAAATATATACCCAAGATCCTAAATTTAATAAAAATTATTTGGGTACTTCTAAAGGAAGTAAAATAATTCAAGTTTGACTTAAATTCAAACTCAAACCATTTTAAACCCTAACCCAAACAACTTAGATAAGGCTGAGATTTGACAGAGATGATTAGGACATAATGATTGAACTATGAGGAAGCCTTTGACATTATTGGGGTAGGGAAAATGGCACCTACCAAAAAAAGAAAGATAAGGAGGGAGAGGTGATGCAAGGAGGTGGTCATGCAAAATAAAATGCATGCAACACACAATGCACATGATGTGGATGGATATGCAAAATGACTCAAGCACACACAACACTTGCCAAGATCATGATGCAAATATAGATGACCAGTGCAAAATAAAAGAAAAGGCATAGCAATGCAAGAAATAAATAACTCAAAGGCAAGCAAAAGAAAGCCAACCATGATAGACCCAAGGAATAGGATGGAGACAAACATTGATACATTGCCAAAATAAGGAGGTTTACATCTGGGGTGTTACAATGGGCTCCGGGATATCAACCAATTTTTCAGGTCCGCCATCCGATTCTGGGTTCAGAGGACGGGGCGTGTTGTTCCGTGGACGGGTATCCGGCTCTTCATGCTCGGAAACCCGAATGTATTTCATCCTCAATATAGAGGAAGAGTTGTTGATTTTCTCCTCTAGTACCGCTACCTGATGGGTGATCAGTGGAGATTTGATTTCTCTCTGATCGGGTTTAAGCCCAATCCGATCGTAGTCTGTGGCGACCCCCAAGGCAGCGATGCGATCTAGAAGCTCATTTAAAGACGAAAACTATGTCAGATCCATCCGTTTGGAGTATTCGGGGTCAACACAAAGGGATTTTCGATGACCTGAGAAGTCATCGTCGGCTTAACGGCCGGACGGGCGGTCATGGTAAAGCCGCCCAGACGGAGGGTTTGGCCTGCGGCCAGGGCTCCTCCGGAGGTGATACTGTCCTTGATAACGAGGCGATCCATCAATCTTGTCTTTGACGTTACAGAGGAACTCTCAATGAAAGCACTAATGTCGATGTCAAAACAGGCGGATCTCGGGTAGGGGGTCCTGAACTGTGTGTCTAAGGTCGATGGTAACAGGAGACAAGGAACACGAAGTTTTACCCAGGTTCGGGCCCTCTTGATGGAGGTAATACCCTACGTCCTGCTTGATTGATATTGATGAGTACGGGGTTTACAAGAGTTGATCTACCGCGAGATCGTAATGACTAAAACCCTAGAAGTCTAGCATGTATGACTATGATTGCCACTACAGACTAAACCCTCTCGTTTATATAGACATGAAGGGGCCTAGGGTTGTACAAAGTCGGTTACAGAGAAAGGAATCTTCATATCCGAACGCTAGGCTTGCCATCCATGCCAAGGAGAATCCCATCCGAACACGGGAGAGAGTCTTCTCTCCTGTATCTTCATAGCCCATGAGTCCGGCCCACGTCACATAGGCCGGACGCCCGAGGACCCCTTAATCCAGGACTCCCTCACCCGGCACCTGCCATAAGAGCCTCGCATCTTCGAGGAGCGGATCTTCAAGCCATCAGCAACCCCCTCCACCATGGAACCGGCAACGCCTCAGGAGGAGCTCCCCCAGCACCACCCTCGGGTGCACCTACTTGCGGCCCGACCTCAGGGGCCCATCTGCTCCTCGTGCTCGAGCCTCAGGAGGGGTGCTGGACCGAGGAGTGATACGTCTCCAACGTATCTATAATTTTTGATTGATCCATGCTATATTATCTACTGTTTTGGACATTATTGGGCTTTATTATCCACTTCTATATTATTTTTGGGACTAACCTATTAACCGGAGGCCCAGCCTAGAATTGTTGTTTTTTGCCTATTTTAGGGTTTCGAAGAAAAGGAATATCAAACGGACTCCAAACGGAATGAAACATTCGGGAACATGATTTTCTCAACAAACAAGACCCAGGACACTTGGACCCTACGTCAAGAAACAAAAGAGGAGGCCACGAGGTAGGGGGCGCGCCTACCCCCCCCAAGCGCGCCCTCCACTCTCGTGGGCCCCCTGTTGCTCCACCGACGTACTCCTTCCTCCTATATATACCTACGTACCCCCAAACGATCAGATACGGAGCCAAAACCCTAATTCCACCGCCGCAAGTTTCTGTATCCACGAGATCCCATCTTGGGGCCTGTTCCGGAGCTCCGCTGGAGGGGGTATCCATCACGGAGGGCTTCTACATCATCACCATAGCCCATCCGATGAAGTGTTTGTAGTTTACCTCAGACCTACGGGTCCATAGTTATTAGCTAGATGGCTTCTTCTCTCTTTTTGGATCTCAATACAATGTTCTCCCCCTCTCTTGTGGAGATCTATTCGATGTAATTTTCTTTTTGCAGTGTGTTTGTTGAGACCAATGAATTGTGGGTTTATGATCAAGTCTTTCTATGAACAATATTTGAATCTTCTCTGAATTCTTTTATGTATGATTGGTTATCTTTGCAAGTCTCTTCGAATTATCAGTTTGGTTTGGCCTACTAGATTGATCTTTCTTGCAATAGGAGAATTGCTTAGCTTTGGGTTCAATCTTGCGGTGTCCTTTCCCAGTGACAGTAGGGGCAGCAAGGCACGCATTATATTGTTGCCATCAAGGATAACAAGATGGGGTTTTCATCATTTTTTATGAGTTTATCCCTCTACATCATGTCATCTTGCTTAAGGCGTTAGTCTGTTTTCATTAACTTAATACTCTAGATGCATGCTGGATAGCGGTCGATGAGTGGAGTAATAGTAGTAGATGCAGGCAGGAGTCGGTCTACTTGTCTCGGACGTGATTCCTATATACATGATCATACCTAGATATTCTCATAACTTTGCTCAATTCTGTCAATTGCTCAACAGTAATTCGTTCACCCACCGTAGAATACCTATGCTCTTGAGAGAAGCCACTAGTGAAACCTATGGCCCCCGGGTCTATCTTCATCATATTCATCTTCCAATACTTAGTTATTTCCTTTGCTTTCAACTTTGCTTTTATTTTACTTTGCATCTTTATCATAAAAATACCAAAAATATTATCTTATCATATCTATTAGATCTCACTCTCGTAAGTGTCCGTGTAGGGATTGACAACCCCTTATCGCGTTGGTTGCGAGGATTTATTTGTTTTGTGCAGGTACGAGGGACTCGCGTGTAGCCTCCTACTGGATTGATACATTGGTTCTCAGAAACTGAGGGAAATACTTACGCTACTTTGCTGCATCATCCCTTCCTCTTCGGGAAAAACCAACGCAGTGCTCAAGAGGTAGCAAGAAGGATTTCTGGCGCCGTTGCCGGGGAGGTTCGCGCAAGTCCAGATTTGACTCCCGACAATGAGCCATTGCTTGCGCCCTTGCCGGGGAGTCTATGCAAAAGTCAATATACCAAGTACCCATCACAATCCTTATCTCCCGCATTACATTATTTGCCATTTGCCTCTCGTTTTCCTCTCCACCACTTCACCCTTGCCGTTTTATTCGCCCTCTCTCTCTCTATCATCCCTCTCCTTCTCCATTTGCCTCTTTTTGCCCGCTTGCTTTTTGTTTGCTTGTGTGTTAGTTTGCTTGCTTGTCACGATGGCTCAATATAACACTAAATTGTGTGAATTTACCAATACCAACAACAATTATTTTATTAGCACTCCGATTGCTCCTCTTACCGATGCTGAATCTTGTGAAATTAATACTGCTTTGCTGAATCTTGTCATGAAAGATCTGTTTTCCGGCCTTCCTAGTGAAGATGTCGCTACCCATCTAAATAGCTTCGTTGATTTGTGTGATATGCAAAAGAAGAAAGATGTGGATAACGATATTGTTAAATTGAAGCTATTTCCTTTTTTGCTTAGAGATCATGCTAAAGTTTGGTTTTCGTCTTTGCCTAAAAATAGTATTGATTCATGGAATAGGTGCAAAGATGCTTTTATCTCTAAGTATTTTCCTCCGCTAAGATCATCACCCTTAGAAACGATATTATGAATTTTAAGCAACTTGATCATGAACATGTTGCACAAGCTTGGGAGAGGATGAAATTAATGATACGTAATTGCCTACTCATGGTTTGAATTTGCGGATGATTATACAAAAATTTTATGCCGGATTGAATTTTGCTTCTAGAAGTCTTTTAGATTCGGCCGCAGGAGGCACTTTTATGGAAATCACTTTAGGAGAAGCTACTAAACTCCTAGATAATATTATGGTTAATTATTCTCAATGGCATACTGAAAGATCTACTAATAAAAAGGTGCATGCGATAGAAGAAATTAATGTTTTGAGTGGAAAGATGGATGAACTTATGAAATTATTTGCTAGTAAAAGTGTTTCTTCTGATCCTAATGATATTCCCTTGTCTACTTTTATTGAGAATAATAACGAATCTATGGATGTGAATTTTGTTGGTAGGAACAATTTTGGTAACAACGCGTATAGAGGAAATTTTAATCCTAGGCCTTATTCTAGTAATCCCCCTAATAATTATGGTAATTCCTACAACAATTCTTATGGAAATTATAATAAGATGCCCTCTGATTTTGAATCTACTATTAAAGAATTTATTACTTAGCAAAAGAATTTCAATACTTTGATTGAAGAAAAATTGCTTAAGATTGATGAGTTGGCTAGGAACATTGATAGAATTTCTCTTGATGCTGATTCTTTGAAACTTAGATCTATTCCACCTAAGCATGATATCAATGAGTGTCTAAAAGCCATGAGAATTTCCATTGATGAGTGCAAATAAAGAACCACTAGGATGCATGCTAAGAAAGATGCCTTTATAAGAGCGTGTTCTTCTAGTTCTTATGAAAATAAAGATGAAGATCTAAAAGTTATTGATTTGTCCCCTATTAAATATTTGTTTTGGAATATGAATCTTAATAATGATGGGACTAAATATGATCCACCTTTACCTAGAAGGCGTTCCAATAATTCGGAGTTTTTAGATCTTGATGCTAAAATTGATAAAAGTGGGATTTAATAGGGGACTTGGGGAAAGTCTTGATATCTTGCTGTAAAAAACAGAAACATTAACGCTCACGAGATCTGATGCCATTTTTATTTGGAAAGTTCTATTTAGTTAATTATTTTTGCAGATGATTAACAGATAAATTCCTCACGTCCAGACATTTATTTTAGAATTTTTGAGGTTCCAGATCTTGCGCTAGCTTCAGATTACTACAGACTGTTCTGTTTTTTACAGATTCTGTTTTTCGTGTGTTGTTTGCTTATTTTGATGAATCTATGGCTAGTAAAATAGTTTATAAACCATAGATAAGTTGGAATAAAGTAGGTTTAACACTAATATAAATAAATAATGATTTCATTACAGTACCTTGAAGTGGTCTTTTGTTTTCTTTCGCTAACGGAGCTCACGAGATTTTCTACTTTGAGTTTTGTGTTGTGAAGTTTTCAAGTTTTGGGTAAAGATTTGATGGATTATGGAACAAGGAGTGGCAAGAGCCTAAGCTTGGGGATGCCCATGGCACCCCCAAGATAATCTAAGGACACCTAAAAGCCAAAGCTTGGGGATGCCCAGGAAGGCATCCCCTCTTTTCGTCTACTTCTATCGGTAACTTTACTTGGAGCTATATTTTTATTCACCACATGATATGTGTTTTGCTTGGAGCGTCTTGTATGATTTGAGTCTTTGCTTTTTAGTATACCACAATCATCCTTCCTGTACACACCTTTTGAGAGATCCATACATGATTTGGAATTTGTTAGAATACTCTATGTGCTTCGCTTATATCTATTGAGTTATATAGTTTTGCTCTAGTACTTCACTTATATCTTTTAGAGCACGGTGGTGGATTTGTTTTATAGAAATATTGATCTCTCATGCTTCACTTAGATTATTTTGCGAGACTTAAATAGCATGGTAATTTGCTTAAATAATCCTAATATGCTAGGTATTCAAGATTAGTAAAAAATTTCCTATGAGTGTTTTGAATACTAAGAGAAGTTTGATGCTTGATGATTGTTTTGAGATATGGAGGTTATAATATCAAAGTCATGCTAGTTGAGTAGTTGTGAATTTGAGAAGTGCTTGTGTTGAAGTTTGCATGTCCCGTAGCATGCACGTATGGTAAACGTTATGTAACAAATTTGAAACATGAGGTGTTTTTTTATTGTCTTCCTTATGACTGGCGGTCGGGGATGAGCGATGGTCTTTTTCTTGGGACCCCGACCCATAAGTCGTGATCACCGAATGCACGTGTACAGTGATCCCAGAGATCAATGCTCACTGAACACACAGAAGCTGAATAACAAGAGTCTGACATCCATACATACCGTCTTACATAAATTATGACCATTATGGTCAAGTCTTGAGTATAACTTCGCAACGGAAATCTTCATCGATAACTTGGACCCATGCCATCTGCCTTAACCCTACAGGCATTCTGACTGGGAAGCGTCCTAGCTCGCATGTTCGTCACCGAAGTATTCTTGTTCATATCATGTTCTTTCATGCCTGGCCAATAAAATAACCAGTGGCAAGCCAATGAGTACTTTGAATGTACTCGCAAGCAACCCATATTTTGGCTCAAGATACAACAATGCATGACATAGGTAAATTTTTGCAGAAAGCTAATTTTATTGTGTTATGACATGTTCAATAACTGGTAAACCATGCATCATATGGATTCAAGTAACCATAGGGGTTGGTTACAGATATCAACATAAAGGGAGTGGGCTCCAACCCAACTCATCCATGTCAAGTCCTTTGACTTGACCCAAGTAGTACTTCCCACACACACTGGTTCGTAAACAAGTGGACGTAGCCCAAGAGCGGTTACCCAACTGTCCTTGACCGTGGACACGGCTATTCGAATAGTTTTACACTCTATAGAGGTTGCACACTTTACCCACAAGATCCGGGGAACTTCCGTGTCATCCACGACCCGCGGTACCTCAAGTACCCAGGGTAAGCACCCAATCACTATCTTTCCCTAGAGACACTAACATGGAGTCCACTCATTGGGAGTAACCCCCGTGCCCAACAATTCACAACTTAAATTTGTGGAGCCTCGCTCCCGTATTCATCACATACCACTGGCACGGGGTACCAACGGTGTGTCCGGTGCCCCATAAAAATGTTCTTGGCCGCCCTACCTGGCATGACCCCATCCTGAGAGAGAGCACCAACTCTCCCCCATCACTAGTAATGTGGGCTCCAAGCTAGTATCGGCCTAGGTAATCAATAATGCCCTTTCCCATATAAGGGTAGAGTGGTTGCGCATGTAAGGTTGGAATAACAGTCGCAACTTAAACCAATTCATTTTTGAAAGCAACACACACACTTGCCTCGGTACACCACTTCGTCATCAAGCGGTTAACCATCTCATTATCTCCCTCGGGCATAAGTGGCACCCGGCGGGGTTTTCGAAAAGTCCTTTGAAAATACTTTGTCTCCATCACCATGTATATTCCCGTCCCTTTTTGCGTAGCAACTACATTAGCATCCTATCTACTCCCACCGGCATAACCCTCATAAGGAGGTAGGGTCATGCACAATGCAAGTATCAACGAGGAAGTAATAGAGGCAACCCATCAAAGTGGCTACCACCTCATCATGATTCCGTTGCAACAACAATATGGTGCTATATGACATGCATAAAAAGGGTTTCATAGACATGGTCAAAGGGCTGCTTGCCTGGTTCATCAGAGTCTTCAAGTCTTCTGGTCCTTCCCCAAGTACTCTCTCTACTTCGTCAACCAACATTGAAACAATCATAATAAGCAACACAACAAGGCAGGAAATAAAAGTGCTCTAAAAATATTGATTTTACTTTTCTAGGACATCTCTGGTTATATGAAAATTAACCAGAGTGGTTTCATAGGAATTTGGGTAGTGGATATTTCTAAACATTTTGATATGACGGAATCAAGGGGTTTATGGATTTGCAAGAAGTGTACAGAAACATATTTTTGAAAAATGAGCAAAGGCACCCATTTAACAAACCATGATTTTAGAAGCATCTAGGAGTTGGTTTCACTGGATTTGGAGTTCAAATGAATTCCCTATGAATTGGCAAAGTTGAAAAATATGAAGAAATGGCTCATTATATTGTGTGACACATAAAGTATTAAGAAAAATGTGCATAAACTTAGTTATGAACTTAGAAGCATCTGGAAATTTGAATCATGGCATTTGGATCAAATTTGATCTCTCTGTGATTTTCTAAAGTTTATCACAGAAATGGAAAAATGGGATTTCATAAACATTTGTGAAGAAAATGTTTTTGGAAAAATGTGCAAATAGCTCCATGTGATAGATCATGAATTTAGGAACTACTAGAAAATTGAATCATCAAATTTGGATATCATTTGAATTATTTGTGGATTTTACAAGTTTACAGAAAAAAAAAAGAAAAGGGAAAGGGTTTTACCCTTATCCTGCGCACAGGGCGGGAGATAGCAGTGGGCCGGCCCAGCGGCTCAGCTGCGCGGGTGGCAGGGGCGATGTCGAAGGCGCCCAGAAGGAGTACGCCTTCGCTGCGGGGACGCGGGAGAGAGCGAACCCGCCTCCACTTGCCAGCATGGCCCGGTGGCTGCGCCACTGACGAGCGGGGCCCACCTGCAGGGCCTTCGTCTTCGTCTTCCTCCCGCACGCTCGCCTGGCCGAGGGAGCAGAGAGCCCCGACGACGACTGCCGGCGCTACGGGGCACCTCCGACGACGCTCTGGTTATGGATGGGCTCAGGAGGTTGTGCCGCATCCACCTAGGTGCTTTGCGCACGCTGACGAGGGCCGTAGCGGTGACGGCTTGGACGGCTGCGGAGGATGCCGTCGGCCATCTTTGGCCACGAGCGCGCAGCGTTCCCGGGGATGAAGGAGGAGGGGGCCGACCGCCTTGCGTGTCCCAGATGCCGAGGCAGCCTCGGGGTACACAAGGGGAAGGCCCTAGGTGGTTAGAAGCCTCGGGTAGGACGCGGCTATAGTTCCCTGGTGCACTGTAGCGCGCTCCAGAGCACGCATATGGCTGGCATTGGCATCTTTTTGGCGCCCAGGGCATGGCCACTAGTGTCTAGGGGGTCAGGGGAGGAGTAAGCAAAGGGTTGTTGGCCTTGGATGCCCTGGTGACCCAATGGGAGAGAGGTGGGGTTGAGAGAGAGAGGGAAATGGGCTGCCCAGAGAGAGAAAGTGGGGTTTTAGCCCTCCAATAATTGAGCTGTGGATTTGCCATTGTCACTGGAGGTGGAAGGGGACTAGGAGGGGCTGTGGTAAAACTTTGAGCCCATGGAGATTAGTGGAAGGGGTAAAAATGGTGTTTTTGGAAAAATGGCACAAGGTGTTTGTTGTTGGTTTGGGCAAGAAAATGAACTCCAATTGCTATCATACTTAACAGGATGGAATGACACTTAGAAATAGGGTGTGCCACCAAATTTGAGCTCACTTGGGCAAAGTTGCCAGTGCAACTTTTGTAAACCCTAGAAATCAGTAGAAATGGCTTTACCAAGATTTAGTCATACAAATATGTTCTCCTTGATGCACCACTTAGTGTAGTGTCATCATTTGAGGTTCTGAACATGTCCACAAAAGTTGAGATCAAAAGGAGAAAGTTGCCAATGTAAAGTTGTTCAAATTTGGTTCTGGACAGGAAGGGTTTTGGGGCACTTTGATCAAGTTAACTTGTTCTCCAACTTGTGCCACTTGGTCTAGATGATTTATTAGACCATTATAGCATGTGGACCAAGTTATAGAGCATTTGGACAAGTTTGATAATGTAAAGTTCTTCAAACTTGAAAAAGGACAGAAGTGGTTTTGAGAGGGTTTCATGGGGTTATTATATTCTCCATGACATGAGACTTGGCAGGATATCAAACATGTCATATGTGACATGCTAGAATTTTCTTGGAATTTTTGGAGAATATTTCCTTTGTAAATATTTCAAAAGCTTGAAATATCCAGAAAGGGTTTTTGAGGGATTTGACCAAGATTTTGAACATGACCATGTGTTGAAACTCTTATATATGGACAATATATGTCCATTGAGTTTCCCTAGGTTTTTCCCAAATATTTTTAAAGCATTAAAATAATTTTAACCTATTAAAGACCATTTCTGTATTTAAGAAAAAGCCTTTAAATAGAATAGTAAAATAACTTTTAAAATTATATTTTTGTGGTTTCTGGGTATCCTATATCTAATAGGAGTCAAACATATTTTTGGAAAGGTTTTTACTGCCCTGAATTAAGTACTTGCAGTACAAACCTCAATTTAGGGGTTTTTGGAAAACTAATTTTTGAAAATACTATTTGGCCAAATTATTTTTGTAAGAAATTATTTTTATGTCCTATACACATGGCATGATCATTGGTTCAAGAGTTTGGAGCAAGGATATGAAGTATAGGAGTTGGAGGATTTATTTGATTTTTAGAGCACTTGCAAACAACAGTCAAACATTCAATCAAAGCAAAGACAAAATACTCAAAAGTTTTTGTCAAACCATATTTTATCATTATTGTTAGCTTAAGTGTAGTGGCATGAAAATCAGGGTGTGACAGACCTACCCCCCTTACAAGAATCTCGTCCCCGAGATTCCCAGACTAGACGCGGAAAGGAATACGAGACTTAAATCTGGGGTAGTCCTCATGTCCTCGTACTGTTTCTACTTCCGTGTGGTGCTTCATTGGTCCTTGAAATAATTGATGACATGGCTTCGTGTACGACGTCCTGTGTGATCCAGGTTGCAATTGGGGTCTCTCACGTAGGTCATATTGGGCTGGAGGACGATGGCTCGTGGTCGATGTCCTTGTAGAGACCGGGCTAGTTTGGAAGTTGGAAACGTTTCTGGAGTTGTGTCATGTGGAAACATTACGCAAAGTGGGTAACTCAGGTGGTAACTTCATCTGGTAATTGTCTTCTCTTCATCTTGTGGCGATCTCGGAGGGGGTTGTTAAATCTTGGTGTGAGCTTCCTTTGGACATGGAATGGTTGGTTCCTTTGAGAGAAGTGGCTTGCAAATATGCCTGGTCTTCGATGCGAAGGTTTACTTCTTGACGATGGTGGTTGGTGTAGTTCTTCCTCCTTGACTAGCTCAGTGATTCTTCTTCCGTCTTCGGGTAGACAAGTATGTTACGAAAATAAAGATGACAACCAACTTGTCCAAGTACTCCATGAAGACTTCGTTCATGAGGTACATAAAGTAGGATGGGGGTATTGGTGGTGGTAATGGTTGAGTATGGTCCAAGGTGTTCTCGATCTAGAGTCAAGACCCACGGTCCTGGTCCGACCATGTTGTAGCTTGGTAGGGCTTAAGGGTTTCAAGGATCCTAGGGTGCGAGTGAACATTTATCCTTGAGCACAATTCCTGTGATGCCAATTGTTCTGTCTAGTTCTCCAAACAGACCACCTTATACCACTGAAAGCATCATTTCGCATAGGTCAACTCCAATCATCACTCATGCTATTCATATCCTCATGACTCCCAAGAGGAGGTCTAACAAAATCATATATGTCTACGATCCCCAAACTCATATGTATGTCTACCCCTAAAAATCCATGGGTAGAACATATAAGCTACTAAGCTGGAATAAAACAGGACAATCCGAGTGCTCATCCTATTCTTCCAAGGTCCATGTTAGTGCATCTCTATCCTAAGGAAACAAGTCGTATGCCACTCCAAAATCTTGTTTCCTTTCCTATGAATCAACTCCAACAACCCGTTAACTTCCATTAATCACTACATAACCCATTAATTCTACAAATCCAATGCCTATGCTGGTGTTCCACATGATCTCCTAAAGTCCCTATAATCCCCAAATACTTGAAAGGGCTACCTTACTATAGTCAGTCCACCAATTCCCGTTATTGTGATCTAGTAATACTCCAAGGTCATGCTCATAAAGATCCCTAAATAAACTCCGACAATTAGTCCAATCTCCTAGTTTATCGTCCACCGAGAAACATGGTATCATGATCGAGATCATCAGTTTAAATCCAATTTACTCCGAACCATGTAGACATACTCAGCATCTATATTCAACTAGAATCACCTACTTAAATCCAAATCTCTTGTCCAACGAGAATTCCTACATGTTCCCCCAAGTCATTTACGTTATATCAACTGTCTCCTATCAGTATCCCATGGCTAAGTTAAATCCAAATACTTCCAAGAATTCCAGCTTGCGAACACAATTATCCTACTAAATCCAATTTACTCAGGGGTAATGAAAGCTATGCTAATGTATACTCATGATCCCACCAAGTTCATCTACCAACATCAAAGCCTCATAATCCACCAAATAGTCTCATATAATTCCTCAAGTCATTGATATAAACTCATCAAGTCATTTGTCCTCCATTCCTATATCCTCAAACTGGTCTCCCCTATGACATCGTCAGTTCTGGTGCTATATTAGGATGATAATGTGCTCGTTCACTATGTCCACTAGTTCCATAATGAACCCAGTGTTGTGCAAGGTTTACACAGGCTTAACTAGTTCTCTTTCAATTTTATGGGTTAAGCACATAGTTAAGGACTCGAGCTGGGGTATCTCGTGAAGTCTCGAAGGGTCTAGGAATGGGTTTCTAGTCTGGGGGGTTAAACATAACTCTACGGGGTTTCACTTGGTCGAGGAGGCTGTAGAAAAGTTCTTCAATGCTAGTTGGTCACCGATGTTGAACCCTTGGTGCATCTTGTATTGCTTGTCTTCAGTTGAGGAGAGAGATGAGAGGGGAAAGTAGCGTACAGGAGGGGATGCCTAAAAGGGGTTCTATAGTGCAAGTGCGAAAAAAACAAGTGCCGAAAGGGCCAAACACAACAACAAAATAAGGCAGGTGATATAGTCGTGTTCTTGTTGCCTAGGGAAAAAGTGCGACTTATATCAAAATACAAACAAATAAAAACAAGCAACACACAATCATGGTACTATTCGAACCATCATACGGACTCGACTGCGCATCGGGGGGTACACGACTCGTCCTACCCTAGGGGTTCTCAGACTCAGTAGTCGTGCCTTGAGCCTCGTGCATTATTCTGAGGTTTCCTCAGGTGTTGCTACGTCTCTTGTAGTTGTTAGATGAAATGATCCAGGTTGAGCCTGAAGATTCTTCAACAACTTGTCGCCTGTTGAAGTGATGGGGTGAAGGTGGCTCCTCGTAGCAGGTATTGACTCGGTCTTCTGTTGTCTTCTTAATCATGACGACCCATTTTGCCTTCTAAGGCGTCGATGGTACCAGGTAGGTAATCCCTTATGCAATGATATTAACAAGGCATAGTAGAGGTCTAACATGTCGGTTACGTTGATGAAAACATCGACACCAAGAGCAGGGAACGAAGAGAACCGTTTTCCTGCTCACTATAGTGAGGCGGACCAAATGGCGAGGTTCTCATCCACCGGTGGTTGTCGATACAACAACGGTAAGGACATGGTTGCTCTATTAGCGATGTACATCATGATCTTGCATTTCCTATGCCCTGATCATCATAGGCTAAGGTCGCATCATCTTGGAGCAATGTCAAGGGTGTCACCATCTTCTGGGCCTTCATGTCCTTATTCCTCAAGGATGTATCTTCTGTTGGTATCATCTTGTTGTGGTGTCGCCAATCTTGTGTTCGGAAGAGGTGGGTGAGTGTTCGACAAGGAATCTTCCTTCTAGGTTACCCATGAGGGTTACAGGGAATCCTGTGGTCAGGGGCTTAAAGGTACTAGCGACCATAAGTTTTGAAGGGGAAGAGATCAATAAGGAAAATATACCTTAGTTTTTCAGAAAAACTTAGAGGGGAAGAGAAGCATAGATAGTTTTGAAAACTAGTAATAGTTTTCGAAATAGTTTTACCCTAACTAACGACCATGCTAACTAAGGCTTCCTACAGTCAGGATGGCTCTGATACCAGCTCTGTTGGGACCCCGACCCATAAGTTGTGATCACGGAATGCACGTGTACGGTGATCCTAGAGATCAATGCTCATTGAACACACAGAAGCTGAATAACAAGAGTCTTACATCCATACATACCGTCTTACATAAATTATGACCATTATGGTCAAGTCTTGAGTATAACTTCACAGCGGAAATCTTCGTCTCTAACTTGGACCCATGCCATCTGCCTTAACCCTACAGGCATTCTGACTGGGAAGCGTCCTAGCTCGCATGTTCGTCACCGAAGTATTCTTCTTCATATCATGTTCTTTCATGCCTGGCCAATAAAATAACCAGTGGCAAGCCAATGAGTACTTTGAATGTACTCGCAAGCAACCCATATTTTGGCTCAAGATACAACAATGCATGACATAGGTAAATTTTTGTAGGAAGCTAATTTTATTTTGTTATGACATGTTCAATAACTGGTAAACCATGCATCATATGGATTCAAGTAACCATAGGGGCTAGTTACAGATATCAACATAAAGGGAGTGGGCTCCAACCCAACTCATCCATGTCAAGTCCTTTGACTTGACCCAAGTAGTTCTTCCCACACACACTGGTTTGTAAACAAGTGGACGTAGCCCAAGAGCGGTTACCCAACTGTCCTTGACCATGGACACGGCAATTCGAATAGTTTTACACTCTGCAGAGGTTGCACACTTTACCCACAAGATCCGGGGAACTTCCGTGTCATCCATGACCCGCGGTACCTCAAGTACCCGGGGTAAGCACCCGATCACTATCTTTCCCTAGACGAACCTAACATGGAGTCCAGTCGATTGGTAGTAACCCCTGTGCCCAACATCTCACAACTTAAATTTGTGGAGCCTCGCTCCCATATTCATCACATACCACTGGCACGGGGTACCAACGGTGTGTCCGGTGCCCCATAAAAATGATCTTGGCCGTCCTACCTGGCACGACCCCGTCTCGAGAGAGAGCACCAACTCTCCCCCGTCACTAGTAATGTGGGCTACAAGCTAGTATCGGCCTAGGTAATCAATAATGCCATTTCCCATATAAGGGTAGAGTGGTTGCGCATGTAAGGTTGGAATAACGGTCGCAACTTAAACCAATCCATTTTTGAAAGCAACACACACACTTGCCTCGGTACACCACTTCGTCATCAAGCAGTTACCCATCTCATTATCACCCTCGGGCATAAGTGGCACCCGGCGGGGTTTTCGAAAAGTCCTTTGAAAATACTTTGTCTCCATCACCATGCATATTCCCCTTCCTTTTTGCGTAGCAACTACTTTAGCATCCTATCTACTCCCACCGGCATAACCCTCATAAGGATGTAGGGTCATGCACAATGCAAGTATCAATGAGGAAGTAACAGAGGCAACCCATCAAAGTGGCTACCACCTCATCATGATTCCGTTGCAACAACAATATGGTGCTATATGACATGCATAAAAAGGGTTTCATAGACATGGTCAAAGGGCTGCTTGCCTGGTTCATCAGAGTCTTCAAGTCTTATGGTCCTTCTCCAAGTACTCTATCTACTTCGTCAACTAACGTTGAAACAATCATAACAAGCAACACAACAAGGCAGGAAATAAAAGTGCTCTAAAAATATTGATTTGACTTTTCTAGGACATCTCTGGTTATATGAAAATTAACCAGAGTGGTTTCATTGGAATTTGGGCAGTGGATATTTCTAAACATTTTGATATGATGGAATCAAGGGGTTTATGGATTTGCAAGAAGTGTACAGAAACATATTTTTGAAAAATGAGCAAAGGCAGCCATTTAACATACCATGATTTTAGAAGCATCTAGGAGTTGGTTTCACTGGATTTGGAGTTCAAATGAATTCCCTATGAATTGGCAAAGTTGACAAATATGAAGAAATGGCTCATTATATTGTGTGTCACATAAAGTATTAATAAAAATGTGCATAAACTTGGTTATGAACTTAGAAGCATCTGGAAATTTGAATCATGGCATTTGGATCAAATTTGATCTCTCTGTGATTTTCTAAAGTTCATCACAGAAATGGAAAAATGGGATTTCATAAACATTTGTGAAGAAAATGTTTCTGGAAAAATGTGCAAATAGCTCCATGTGATAGATCATGAATTTAGGAACTACTAGAAAATTGAATCATCAAAATTGGATATCATTTGAATTATTTGTGGATTTTACAAGTTTACAGAAAAAAAGAAAAGAAAAGAAAAGGGAAAGGGTTTTACCCTTATCCTGCGCACATGGCGGGAGATAGCAGTGAGTCGGCCCAGCGGCTCAGCTGCGCGGGTGGCAAGGGCGATGTCGAAGGCGCCCAGAAGGAGTACGCCTTCACTGCGGGGACGAGGGAGAGAGCGAACCCGCCTCCACTTGCCAGCATGGCCCGGTGGCTGGGCCACTGACGAGCGGGGCCCACCTGCAGGGCCTTCGTCTTCGTCTTCCTCCCGCACGCTCGCCTGGCCGAGGGAGCAGAGAGCCCCGACGACGACTGCTGGCGCTACGGGGCACCTCCGGCGACGCTCTGGTTATGGATGGGCTCAGGAGGTTGTGCCGCATCCACCTAGGTGCTTTGCGCACGCCGACGAGGGCCGTAGCGGCGACGGCTTGGACGGCTGCGGAGGATGCCGTCGGCCATCTTTGGCCACGAGCGCGCAGCGTTCCCGGGGATGAACGACGGCAATGGAGGGCCTCGAGGTGGTGGCATGAGGGTATTGGAGTGGTTAGGGAGAGAAGGGAGGCTCGGGATACCCCGAATTTAAGCGGGGGTCTGGGGAGGCAATGGCGGCAGAGGAGGAGGAAGAAGGAACGGGAGGGGGAGTGGGTTGGTCCTGGAGGTGTAAGGGAGAGAGGAGGGTCCAGGAGAGTCGAGATAGAGCTCGGGGGTGGCTCCATATGGCGAGGACACGGATCACCATGGACGACGACCACGGCCGCGGCCTAGGCAACGCCAGGGCCGAACGGGCGCTTTGGGGTGTGTCTGAGGTGCTTGCGGGCATGGTCCATGGCTCTCTTAGGGTAGAGGAGAAGGAGAGCGAGCTCGAGAAGGTCCCGCACGAGTTCGGTGACTGGCGGACGCGAGCGGCGCTCGGGCATGGGTGTCAGAGGTCGCCGGAGAGAGAAGGAGGAGGGGGCCGACCGCCTTGCGTGTCCTGGACGTCGAGGCGGCCACGGCGTACACAAGGGGAAGGCCCTAGGTGGTCAGAAGCCTCGGGTAGGACGCGGCTAAAGTGCCCTGGTGCACTGTAGCGCGCTCCAGATCATGCATATGGCTGGCATTGGCATCTTTTTGGCACCCAGGGCGTGGCCACTAGTGTCTAGGGGGTCAGGGGAGGAGTAAGCAAAGGGGTGGTGGCCTTGGATGCCCTGGTGACCCAATGGGAGAGAGGTGGGGTTGAGAGAGAGAGGGAAATGGGCTGCCCAGAGAGAGAAAGTGGGGTTTTACCCCTCCAATAATTGAGCTGTGGATTTTCCATTGTCACTGGAGGTGGAAGGGGACTAGGAGGGGCTGTGGTAAAACTTTGAGCCCATGGAGATTAGTGGAAGAGGTAAAAATGGTGTTTTTGGAAAAATGGCAGAAGGTGTTTGTTGTTGGTTTGGGCAAGAAAATGAACTCCAATTGCTATCATACTTAACAGGATGGAATGACACTTAGAAATAGGGTGTGCCACCAAATTTGAGCTCATTTGGGCAAAGTTGCCAGTGCAACTTTTGTAAACCCTAGAAATCAGTAGAAATCGCTTTACCAAGATTTAGTCATACAAATCTGTTCTTCTTGATGCACCACTTAGTGTAGTGTCATCATTTGAGGTTCTGAACATGTCCATAAAAGTTGAGATCAAAAGGAGAAAGTTGCCAATGTAAAGTTGTTCAAACTTGGTTCTGGACAGGAAGGGTTTTGGGGCACTTTGATCAAGTTAACTTGTTCTCCAACTTGTGCCACTTGGTCTAGATGATTTATTAGACCATTATAGCATGTGGCCAAGTTATAGAGCATTTGGACAAGTTTGATAATCTAAAGTTCTTCAAACTTGAAAAAGGACAGAAGTGGTTTTGAGAGGGTTTCATGGGGTTATTATATTCTCCATGACATGAGACTTGGCAGGATAATCAAACATGTCATATGTGACATGCTAGAATTTTCTTGGAATTTTTGGAGAATATTTCCTTTGTAAATATTTCAAAAGCTTGAAATATCCAAAAAGGGTTTCTGAGGGATTTGACCAATATTTTGAACATGACCATGTGTTAAAACTCTTATATATGGACAATATATGTCCACTGAGTTTCCCTAGGTTTTTCCCAAATATTTTTAAAGAATTAAAATAATTTTAACCTATTAAAGACCATTTCTGTACTTAAGAAAAAGCCTTTAAATAGAATAGTAAAATAACTTTTAAAATTATATTTTTGTGGTTTCTGGGTATCCTATATCTAATAGGAGTCAAACATATTTTTGGAAAGATTTTTACTACCCTGAATTATGTACTTGCAGTACAAACCTCAATTCAGGGGTTTTTGGAAAACTAATTTTTGAAAATACTATTTGGCCAAATTATTTTTGTAAGAAATTATTTTTATGTCCTATACACATGGCATGATCATTGGTTCAAGAGTTTGGAGCAAGGAGATGAAGTATAGGAGTTGGAGGATTTATTTGATTTTTAAATCACTTACAAACAACAGTCAAACATTCAATCAAAGCAAAGACAAAACACTCAAAAGTTTTTGTCAAACCATATTTTATCATTATTGTGAGCTTAAGTGTAGTGGCATGAAAATCAGGGTGTGACACTTTTCCTACCAATCTATCCCCCTAGGAGCATGCGCGTAGTGCCCAGGTTTTTGATGACTTGTAGATTTTTGCAATAAGTATGTGAGTTCTTTATGAATAATGTTGAGTCGATGGATTATACGCACTCTCACCCTTCCATCATTGCTAGCCTCTTCTGTACCATGCATTGCCCTTTCTCACATTGAGAGTTGGTGCAAACTTCACCGGTGCGTCCAAACCCCGTGATATGATACACTCTTTCACACATAAACCTCCTTATATCTTCCTCAAAACAGCCACCGTACCTACCTATTATGGCATTTCCATAGCCATTCCGAGATATATTGCCATGCAACTTTCCACCATTCCGTTTATCATGACACATTCATCATTGTCATATTGCTTAGCATGATCATGTAGTTGACATAGTATTTGTGGCAAAGCCACCGTTCATAATTATTTCATACATGTCACTCTTGGTTCATTGCATATCCCGGTACACCGCCAGAGGCATTCATATAGAGTCATCTTTTGTTCTAGCATCGAGTTGTAATCACTGAGTTGTAAATAAATAGAAGTGTGATGATCATCATTTTCTAGAGCATTGTCCCAAGTGAGGAAATAAAAAAAAAGAGAAAGGCCATAAAAAAGAGAAAGGCCCAAAGAAAAAAATCAGAGAAAAAGAGAAAAGGGACAATGTTACTATCCTTTACCACACTTGTGCTTCAAAGTAGCACCATGATCTTCATGATAGAGAGTCTCCTGTTTTCTCACTTTCATATACTAGTGGGAAATTTTCATTATAAAACTTGGCTTGCATATTCCAACAATGGGCGTCCTGAAGTGCCCTAGGTCTTTGTGAGCAAGCAAGTTGGATGCACACCCACTTAGTTTCTTTTGTTGAGCTTTCATACATTTATAGCTCTAGTGCATCCGTTGCGTGGCAATTCCTACTCCTTGCATTAACATCAATCAGTGGGCATCTCCATAGCCCATTGATTAGCCTCGTTGATGTGAGACTTTCTCCTTTTTTGTCTTCTCGACATAACCCCCATCATCATATTCTATTCCACCCATAGTGCTATGTCCATGGCTCGTGCTCATATATTGCGTGAAAGTTTATAGGTTTGAGATTGCTAAGGTATGAAACAATTGCTTGGCTTGTCATTGGGGTTGTGCATGATGAGAGCATTCTGGTGTGACGAAAATGGAGCATGACTAAACTATATGATTTTGTAGGGATGAACTTTCTTTGGGCATGTTATTTTGAGAAGACATAATTGCTTAGTTAGTATGCTTGAAGTATTATTATTATTATGTCAATATGAACTTTTGTCTTGAATCTTTTAGATCTGAATATTCATACCACAATTAGGAAGAATTACATTAAAATTATGCCAAGTAGCACTCCGCATCAAAAATTCTGTTTTTATCATTTACCTACTTGAGGACGAGCTGGAATTATGCTTGGGGATGCTTGATACGTCTCCAACGTATCTATAATTTTTGATTGCTCCATGCTATATTATCTACTGTTTTGGACATTATTGGGATTTATTATCCACTTTTATATTACTTTTGGGACTAAACTATTAACCGGAGGCCCAGCCCAGAATTCCCGTTTTTTTGCCTATTTTAGGGTTTCGAAGAAAAGGAATATAAAATGGAGTCCAAACAGAATGAAACATTTGGGAACGTGATTTTCTCAATGAAAAAGACCCAGGAGACTTGGACCCTACGTCAAGAAACAAAAGAGGAGGCCACGAGGTACGGGCGCGCCTACCCCCCCCCCAGGCGCGCCCTCCACCCTCGTGGGACCCCTCTTGCTCCACCGACCTACTCCTTCCTCCTATATATACCTACGTACCCCAAATGATCAGATACGGCGCCAAAACCCTAATTCCACCGCCGCAAGTTTCTGTATCCATGAGATCCCATCTTGGGGCCTGTTCCGGAGCTCCACTGGAGGGGGTATCCATCACGGAGGGCTTCTACATCATCACCATAGCCCCTCTGATGAAGTGTGAGTAGTTTACCTCAGACCTACGGGACCATAGTTATTAGCTAGATGGCTTCTTCTCTCTTTTTGGATCTCAATACAATGTTCTCCCCCTCTCTTGTGGAGATCTATTCGATGTAATCTTCTTTTTGCGGTGTGTTTGTTGAGACCGATGAATTGTGGGTTTATGATCAAGTCTATCTATGAACAATATTCGAATCTTCTCTGAATTCTTTTATGTATGATTGGTTATCTTTGCAAGTCTCTTTGAATTATCAGTTTGGTTTGGCCTACTAGATTGATCTTTCTTGCAATGGGAGAAGTGCTTAGCTTTGGGTTCAGTCTTGCGGTGTCCTTTCCCAGTGACAGTAGGGGAAGCAAGGCACGTATTGTATTGTTGCCATCGAGGATAACAAGATGGGGTTTTCATCATACTGCATGAGTTTATCCCTCTACATCATGTCATCTTGCTTAAGGCGTTACTCTGTTTTCATTAACTTAATACTCTAGATGCATGCTGGATTGCGGTCGATGAGTGGAGTAATAGTAGTACATGCAGGCAGGAGTCGGTCAACTTGTCTCGGACGTGATGCCTATATACATGATCATACCTAGATATTCTCATAACTATGCTCAATTCTGTCAATTGATCAACAGTAATTCGTTCACCCACCGTAGAATACCTATGATCTTGACAGAAGCCACTAGTGAAACCTATGTCCCGCGGGTGTATCTTCATCATATTAATCTTCCAATACTTAGTTATTTCCTTTGCCTTCTACTTTTCTTTTATTTTACTTTGCATCTTTATCATAAAAATACCAAAAATATTAAGTTATCATATCTATCAAATCTCACTCTTGTAAGTGGCCGTGTAGGGATTGACAACCCCTTATCGCGTTGGTTGCGAGGATTTATTTGTTTTGTGTAGGTACGAGGGACTCGCGCGTAGCCTCCTACTGGATTGATACATTAGTTCTCAAAAACTAAGGGAAATACTTACGCTACTTTGCTGCATCATCCCTTCCTCTTCGGGGAAAACCAACGCAATGCTGAAGAGGTAGCAAGGTGTTCAAGGCGTACCTGCTCTAGGGGACCCTGCCGGAGAAGGAGGAAGAAGCAGAGTGTGTGACTCGCTAGGCCACAACCTACTGCATCCGTGATGGTGAGCTTTACCAAAAACGGCCGAACGATGTCTCTCTGCGGTGCATCTCCAGGGAGTAGGGACACGAGCTTCTGGCCGACATACCTGGCAGGGATTGCGGGCATCACTCTTCGTCGAGCACCCTCATAGGCAAGGCGTTCTGTAGTGGGTTCTACTGGCCCACGACACTCAGTGATGCCACCAGGCTAGTGAGATCCTATGAAGCCTTCTAGTTCCATGCCAAGTAGATCCACCAACCCGCTCAAGGTCTCCACACCATCCCGCTCTCCTGGCCGTTCGCGGTCTAGGGGCTAGACATCTTGGGCCCGTACCCTCAAGCGTCGGGGGGCTACCGCTACCTCTACGTCGCCATCGAGAAGTTCACCAAGTGGGCAGAGGTGGAAGACATCTGCACCATCCAAGCCGGCTCAGCAGTCAAGTTCATCAAGGGCCTCGTGAGCCGGTTTGGGGGTCCCTAATCGCATCATCACCGACAACGGCTCGCGGTTCACTAGCAACCTTTTCAAAACATAGTGTGATAATATTGGAACACAGATATGCTATGCCATAGGAGCAACAGCCAGGCCGAGGACAACAACATGGAGGTCCTGAGAGGCCTCAAGGCAAGAACCTTCAAGAAAAAGCTCGAGGCCTGTGGCAGGGACTGGCTTGATGAGTTCCAGTTTGTGTTGTGGTCCATCCGCAGTACCGTGACCAAGCCGACGGGCGAAACTCCATTCTTCCTTGTCTACAGAGCTGAAGCGGTTCTCCCTCACGAGGTCAGGCATTGCTCCGCGCGGGTCTTGGTGTTTTACAAGGCACGCCGTGATGCCTCGCGGGGGATGGACCTCGTGCTGGGGGAGTAACCCTACCACCAATCCTCGCTCCGAGCAGCGAGGTACCAGCAGGCGCTGCGGCGGTACCACTGCTGCAGTGTCCGCTCCAGGACGCTCGAGGTGGGTGATCTCGTCCTAAGGTTGGTGATCTCTAGGGAGGGGCTGCATAAGCTCTCAACCATGTGGGAGGGCCCGTTTAGGATCTCTCGCGTCTCCAGGCCTGGCATATCGCCATCCAGAATGCCTGGAATATGCAGCACCTCTAGAAGTTCTATGCATGAAGCAAGGCCCCGTGCCTGTGAAGGTCTCCGCTCGTGACACTCTCACGCCATAATGAGTGGGGATGTACATGCCCCGGAGTCTACTGAGTGCTGCCGTGGGCCTCACGGGGGCTCCCTGCCACGTCCTAGTGGCAGCACTTAGCTCCACGTTGGTTAGAAGACTATACTAGGTGCCGGACGCGGCTAATCTTTTGTTTGCTTTCTGTAGTTGGTTGCAATTTTTTAATGGAATTCTGAGTTACCGCGTTTTTCCCTTCGCCTGAGTTGGATTTTTCTCCTCTTGCTTCGCTCGCCTCTCAGTCTTGACCTTGGAAGAACGACAGTTTCCCGTCGCTCCTCCGCGCTCATCCTGCACGCGGGGGCTAGGCTGGTGTGCACGTTTGGGTTCACCCGTACGCAAGCACACCTCGGCGAAACCCCGTTCCCCCGGTGCTTCGGCTTTCTTAATCCTTGTGAGACACCCTCGAATGAGCTCGTGGACATGAGCACCCTCTCAACTGCGTGCCCTCGAGCAACGCGACGCAGTGCATTAGCCACAACCAACCCACGTCTGGGGGCTCACGCGGGGAAGAACAAGGTGCCCTGTCAAGTTTTGTAACAACTCTGTAGCTCTACAATGTCTCCCGAGGTCGGCGGCTCTTGAGTCGTCAGGAAGTAGGCTTCGCCCGGTGCTGTTGGAAGGGCGCGCCCTTGCGAGGTGGGAAATTACGTCAAACACTCGAAGCTAAGTTACCCTAACCGCACCTACTCGGGACATGGATATCATGGCATAACATCAAAATAATAAACATAGGATAGTGGCATAAGTGCCATGGTTCATTACACACCCCAGCAGGGTACTCTACTTTTTTGAAATGTAGGGGAAAGGAATGGTTAAACAAAAGCAGGACACATGCCAGCAGCAACTCCCGAGGACAGGCTCCAGCAACGCTCGGAGCTCAGTCCGAGCCATCCTCCCGCTTCACCGGAGCACGGCGGAGAGATGACATGTCGCCTTCCCCGATTCTAGCCCGTCGGCGGGGTAGCTGGTCATAGCCACCGCTGCTGGTGGTCTCATCGGAGGACGAGCCTATAACTCCCCGGATGTAACTTTTCATAATTGTAACTCCAACTCTTGCCATTTCCGGCTATGCAATATGTTATTACCTTCGTGGTTCGGTTTTGTCCTCGTTTTTGCATTTTGTTCTTGTCATGCATTTCATCTAATGTGATCATGTGCATCTCTTTTGCATTCGTGTTCATCTCATGCATCACGTTATTTTCCCCGTTGTCCGTTTTGGAATTCGACACTCACACATGCACCCGTTGCACCTCTCAAATCTCGTTTTGTGAGCGGGAGAAAACCTTCTTGGAATGGGCCAAGATTTGTCGAGTGGCCTCGGTACATCACCGGTAGGCCGCCTGTCAAATTTCGTTCCATTTGGAGGTCGTTGATTCCCCAACGGTGAACCGGGTAACCGTAAAAACTCCCTTTCATTGCAGCCCAACAACCATCCACCTCCGCCACCACCTCTGCCTCCGGAGGCTTGGAAAGCTATCATGGCACCCACCAACGTCAATACCCAAATGCTTTTGCAACTCTTGCAAGAGTACAACCAAGGGAAAGGAAACCAAGGGAATCAAGGTCAATGGTAATTCAACAATCAACCTCAGTTTGCTACCCTCAACCAGTTCCTTGCAAATCAGCCAAAGTCTTTTAGCAACTGTGCCGAGGCCATGGACGCCGATGATTGGCTCGTGGACATCAACAAGCATTTTGAATGAAGCAATGTCAGGCCTGAGGACTATGTCAAGTTCGCTTCTTTTCAGCTCAAGGACCAAGCTGCTGATGGGTATCCACAATACAAAGATTCCAGAGGAGTTCGAGTGATTACTTGGGATAACCTATGCCGGGATTTTACAACTCATCACATTCCAACAAGTGTTGTTGAGAGGAAGCGTGAGGAATTCCGCAATCTCAAGCAAGGAAGCATGTCCGTGTACCAATAGAACATCCATTTTCAGAAACTTTCTCACTTCGTAAGGCAAGACGTTTCTGATGAAAAGAGCATGATTGTAACACCCCGGATGTAACTTGCTATATTTGTAACTCCGACTCTTGCCATTTCCAGCTTTAAGTTATGAGATTTCCCTTCGTGGTTGGGTTTCGTATTTGTTTTGCTTTTGTTCATGTCATGCATTTCATATCAAGTCATCATGTGCATCGCATTTGCATACATGTTCGTCTCATGCATCTGAGCATTTCCCCCGTTGTCCGTTTTGCAATCCGACACTCCCACTTGCACCGGCGCACCCCTCTTGTCTCTTTTCATGAGCAGGTTTTAAACGTTCTCGGAATGAACCGAGATTTGCCAGGTGGCCTTGGTACATCACCGGTAGACCGCCTGTCAAATTTCGTCTCATTTGGAGTCCGTTTGATACTCCAACGGTTAACCGGGTAACCGCGAAGGCCCCTTGTGTGTTGCAGCCCAACACCCCTCCAAAACGGCCAATAACCCATCTAAACCATCTCCATGTCCTCCGTCGTCGGATCACGATCGTGTGGGCGAAAACTACACTTCATTTGGACACTCCTACCTCCCTCTATCTATAAATATGTGCCCCTCCCCGAAATTCACGGTATAACCCTAGTCTTTTTCCTCCTCGCGCCGCCGGACATGTCCATCCGCATCGGACATGTCCGCCAGACACGTCGCTCTGACCAATGAGGTCGTGCCACGTCACCTCCGCCGCCTCCCTCCTCCACTCACACCGCGCCACTCGTCCCCGCGCCCACTTCCCCACCGCGCGGCCCGCGGAGCCCATCTGGGGCCCGCCCGGCCCGAACCACCAGCGTCGCCGCCGGAGACTCACCGCCGCCCTGCTCCTTCGCCGGCAGCCATCTCCGGGCGCGCGCCGCTTTGTGCCTCCGTAGTTCCCCGTCACCGTGGCCCGGTCGCCTCTCCTCCGCCATGGACGTCGCCCCCCTGGAGCTTCATACGCCGTCGCCGTCGGACCTCCACCGCAGGATCCGCCCGGCGCCACCGGATCAGCGAATCCCTGGCACACCACCTGCCTCTGCCATCTTCAAGGTCATCGCCCCGCCAAGCTCCGCGCCTGATCCGGCTCCCGCCGCTCGCCGGAATCGCTCCTCGCTGTCGCCGGCTTCGCACCGCATGCGCCCCCGCATCATCGCCGGCGTTGTCGACCTCCGCTCCGTTCCGGTCCGCCTCCAACCTCACCGGACCAGCAAGACCAGTGAACCAGTCGGTTCACTTGTGAACCTGCTCGGTTCACTTGTGAACCTGCTCGGTTCACCCGGCCCCGCAGACCGCCATGAACCGCTCCAAACCGCCCGGTTTACGCCCGACAACTCCAAGCCGGCCCATGGGCCCGAAGTGAGCGCTCCCATCCAATCCCCCGCCTGGGCGTGTTTTATCTATCCATCGCCCGTGTGTTTTTTTCCGCTAAGTGTCAGAATCTGCATATTTTTATGCCCTCTTCATCGTGTCACTTCTTGATCACCATAGCTTCGTTTCATGCATATGATATATAAAATTGTTCATTGTGAGATGATCTTCATTTAATTTCATTGTGGCATGCTTGTTTGAGTTCATCTTGATGTCCTAATCATTGATGCAAGAGTTCTACAAAATGTTTACTTCTGTTACTTATCATTTCATGATGATTTGTCGTTTTTGTTGCATTTGATGTGTGCTTCATATGGGCATGAGCTCTACATGTGTTTTGAACTATGTCATGCCATCTTTACAGAGGTGCTTGCCATGTATTTTTTTATCAATGTGGTGACTAGAACAAGCATTCAAACTAGGCTTCCTGATATTGATATTTCCAGTGACTTAGGATTTTGCTAAGTCCTTGTGCTGCTGTTATTTTGATGCCATGTAAACTTGATGCTACAGTGAGATACAGGCTTAATTGAGTTACTTCAGTAAAGGTGTTTTGAACATATGATTATGATCTATCCATTCATGCCCCTGTTTGAAATTATGGAGTGCCCTAGCATGTCTTGTTCTTGCACTACTTTTCATATAAAATGTTCCTGGCAGAATTTTAACATGTTAACCAATTTTGCCATGGTTGTTACTAGTGATCCATGCATGCTATGAACTTGCTCTTGCCGCGGTTAGCTTCATGAACATGTTATCCTGTTGTTTATATGCTTAGTTTGTCATGCAATGTTTTGTTATTAGTGATTTGAGCTCCCAAAGATGCCTTCATAATTCTTCTTATGCCATGCTCTGTTTTCTGCTAAGTCTGAAACTGTTATTAAAACTTCCTATGTTTACATGGGTGCCAACATATCTTCTGTGCCTTTTTGGCTCATGATCACTAAGGGCCTTTTGTTCTATGCTTTTAGTAGAACCATGCCCTGCATTTATTTGGTATGTTATGTTCCTGTCGCATGTTGTTTGCTTGCTCTAAACATGGCTTCCTGATGTTATTTCTGGCATGTTACTATTTTCACTAAGTCTGTGAAGCTGATATCTTTTTCACTTTTGCCATGCTTGTTTGAACCTGCTCTTGTGTGATTTAGCCGTAGCTCAGTGTTCATGTTTTGCTAAGTATCTTGAGTACATCACTGCCATATGCTTTATTGCTATGTTGGGGTGTAGTAGCATAGTTTTTGTTGCATTCTATATGGCATCATGCTGTTAATCGCAGAATTGTGCCATTCTTGTTTGCTGGTTTGAAGGAGGTGGATTTGGGATGCTTATCAAGGATTACGTTGCCCTATCCACCATAGAGCGTAGTGCAGTTAACTCTTCGGCCGCGAGGGCTTCATATAGTGCCTCGAGGGCTAGGGATGCTGTTTTGTTTTCAACATGGAGGACTATGTCCAGATCACTAGCAAGAGTGATAATACCGTTAGGCCCGAACATCTTGAGCTCCATATACCTGTAATAAGGTATAGCTTAAAAGCGTGTGAATGCATCTCGCCCCAACTGGGCATGATATCCACTGTTGAAAGGGGCCACTTGGAAGGTTATCTCTTCGGACCGATAGTTCTCTGGCGTGCCGAATACTACATCGAGTGTAATTTTCCCTGCGCATCGTGCCTCCCGGATAGTATGACGGAAACTAAGGCGGCAAGAGTAGAACAAAACACCAGGAAAAAGGCGGAGCCTTCCTCCCTCTACCAAGTATATAGATGCATTAAGGAAATAAGAGATAATGTGATATCCCAACATATCCATGTTCCAACATGGAACAAACTTCAACTTCACCTACAACTAGCAATGCTATAAGAGGGGTGAGAAAAGGCGGTAACATAGCCAAACAATGGTGTGCTAGGAAGGTGGGTTGGAGGCTTGACATGGAAATATGGGAGGCATGATAAACAAGTGGTAGTTAGCGTGACATAGCGATAGAGCGAAAAACTAGCAAGCAAGATAGAAGTGATTTCGAGGGTATGGTCATCTTGCCTGCAATGTTCTCAGAGTTGTCAAGAGATTGATCCTTGTTAGCGTACTCAACAGGTTCCTCGTTCACATACCTATCTCTCGGGTTTACCCAAGGCAATAATACAAGCAATGGAAAATAATCAATCACGGTGCACTGCACAAGTGACATGATGCAAAACATGTCATGATATGCAAGATATGATATGCAATGCATATGCGTGCTCCGAAAGGGTAATAATGATCAAGGCATCAACTTGGCAGACCAAGTATGCCACTGGAAAGATGAGGTGATTTCAGTCGAAATCGATATAAGGATCACCGGAAATGGATGCACGGTTTGCAAATGACAAGCAAAACAAGGATGACACAAATCTGCGATTAAGAGCATGATAGCACTTGGAATGCAACAAGAAACGAAGCTACTGCACTTGAACATAGCAAAAAACCATATGGAAGTGATGTACAAGATGCTTGACAAAACATGAACACTGAGATACGGCTAAATCACATTAGAACAGGTTCAAACAAGCATGGCAAAAGTGAAAAATACTAACATGGCATAAACAACATCAGGAAGCAATGTTTAGAGCAAGCAAATGACATGCTACAGGAATATACCATGGCAAACAAAGGCGTGGCATGCTTCTACTAAATGCATAGAGCAAAACTCCCTTACTGAACATGAGCCAAAAAGGCACAGAAGATACTATGGCACCCATTTAAACATAGCATGTTTTATAAACAGATTCAGACTTAGTGGATTTACATACATGGCAGAATCAGATCATGATAGCAACTTTGCAAGCTAGTGGCACTCATCATAGTGCATGAAAAGACATCGAATAAATTCTAGCATGGAGTAGACATGAAAGTGAAGCTATCCATATGCAAAACCACCTCATAGCATACTTGAAATAAATCACACAAAAATGACAAAACAACATCATGATCGAAAATGACATCTTCATGAACTTGCTCAAAAGTAAAATCTAATGCCACCACTTGTTTCGTGGGATTTTTCTACCCCAAAATTATCACAAAAGCTATAAGTGAAAACCTGCCTAAAATGGCTATTGACAGAATTGGCATTTTTCCTTAAAGGGAAATGTCCAGATATGGACTTGCCTGAAATGGAAAGAGAGGACTTTCCAGAAATGGAATTTTGCTGTGAAAGGGGAAACCCTAGAGGGGCAAGGCTGCTCACTTTCTAGGCTGGGCACGATGCGAGCCTGGCCACGGGGTCATGTGGGCTACATGGCCTCTGCTTTTGCCGTGAGACAGAGAGGGGCAAGGAGGACAAACAACAGTAAGCTGGCAGGCTACAGGTGGGGCCGGCGCGACCACTAGCGTGGATCACCACACCGAAGGGCGAGCGAAGGAGGTAGCGCACTGTGGGAAGACTGGGCCGGCCTGGGGTTGGGCCCAACTGGCTAGCAAGAGGCCTAAGTGGGTTTCGGATGCTGCTGGGCTGGACTATTGCTGCCCTCACACTCTCTTTCTTTTCATATTTTCCTCCAAACAGTAAACAAGGAAAAGGCACAGTGAGTGGGCTAGGCTATGGAAGATATAAAAATATAACCAAGCTCCTAAAGATGTGCACTATTTAATAGAATTTATTTGGGGATTTTTAAAGGAAGTAAAATAATTCATGTTTGACTTAAATTCAAACTTGAACCATTTTAAACCCTAACCAAAACAACTTAGATAAGGCTGAGATTTGACAGAGATGTTTAGGACATGATGGCTAAATTATGAGGAAGTCTTGGACATTATTGGGGTAGGGAAAATGGCACTTATCAAAAAAAAGAAAGAGAAGGAGGGAGAGGTGATGCAAAGATGTGGTCATGCAAAATAAAATGCATGCAACACACAATGCACATGATGCGGATGGATATGCAAAAAGACCCAAGCACACACAACACTTGGCAAGATCATGATACAAACATAGATGACAAGTGCAAAATAAAAGAAAAGGCATAGCAATGCAAGAAATAAATAACACAAAGGCAAGCAAAAGAAAGCCAACCATGATAGACCCAAGGAATAGGATGGAGACCAGCATTGATACATTGCCGAAATAAGGAGGTTTACATCTAGGGTGTTACAACTATCCTCCACTACAAGAGTATCTCGTCCCAAGATCTAGGGTTGAATGAACTCCGGATATTCGGAACGGAGGTGATACTCGCGCTCCCAAGTGGCTTCTCGGTCGGAATGGTGTGACCACTTCACTTTCAATTTGATCGACTTGTTGCAAGTCTTGTGCTCGGTTTCTTCAAGAATAGCAACGGGGTGCTCATGATAAGACAAATCTTCTTGGAGGTCAATCTCTTTGAAGTTGATAGTGCGCTCAGGAGTCTTGAAGCACTTGCGAAGCTGTGACATGTGAAACACATCGTGCACATTTGCGAAGTTGGACGGAAGCTCAAGTTGATAGGCGAGGTCGCGTCTTTTGCCAATGATCTTGAAAGGACCCACATATCTAGGGGCAAGCTTCCTTTCGATACCGAAGCGACGAGTGCGTTTCATTGGAGAGATGCGAAGGTAGACTTGGTCTCCGATCTTGAAAGCCAAGTCACGGTGCTTGCTACCATAGTAACTCTTCTGGCGCGATTGCGCGACTTTGAGATTTTCATGGATGACTTTACACATTTCTTCAGCTTCTGTGATTAAGTTGTTGCCAAGAAGTTGGCGGTCACCAGTCTTTGACCAATTGAGAGGAGTACGACACTTTCTGCCATAGAGAATTTTGAATGGGGCCTTGCCCGAACTCGATTGGAAGCTGTTATTGTAGGAGAACTTGGCATAAGGAAGACAATCTTCCCACTTCACACCGAAAGAGATGACACAAGCCCTAAGCATATCTTTGAGAATTTCGTTTACTCGCTCGACTTGGCCACTTGTTTGAGGATGGAAAGCTGTGCTGAAGAGAATGTTGGTGCCCATGGCCTTCCGGAAGGAGTCCAAGAACTTAGAAGTGAAAATGATTCCGCGGTCTGAAGAGATCAATTGCGGAATACCATGCAAGGAGACAATCTTGGAGGTGTATAGCTCTGCCAACTGAGCTGCTGTGATAGATTCTTTGATTGGAAGAAAATGAGCCTCTTTTGTAAGCTTGTCAATGACAACGAAAATAGCATCATTCCCACGCTTGGACTTTGGAAATCCAGTAACGAAGTCCATTTCGATGTGATCAAACTTCCATTCTAGAATAGAAGGAGGTTGGAGGAGACCAGATGGTCGTTGGTGTTCTGCTTTCACCCTTCGACAGACATCACATTCGTTGATGAATTGAGCAATCTCTCGCATCATTCGAGACCACCAAAACTACCGCTTGAGGACATGGTGCATCTTCGTACTTCCAGGATGAATGGATAGAAGAGAATTTTTTGCCTCGTTCATTATTACCTTCCTTAGATCATCTTTAGGAACCACAATCCGGTCCTCGAAGAATAAAGTGTCTTTGTCATCAATGCGATAGCACTTGTATTTGGATAGGCCCTTGTCAATACCACGTTTCACCTTCTTCACCATGGTATCAAGGATTTGTGCCTCACGAATTTCATCTTCCAAAGTAGGAGAGACTTGAAGGTTGGCAAGAAAGCCTTGAGGAACAACTTGGAGGTTCAGTTTGCGGAAAGCTTCACAAAGATCTGGTTGGAAGGGCTTGGGAATTAAGCGGTTGTAGTAAGCCTTCCTGCTCAAAGAATCTGCAATGACATTGGCCTTGCCTGGAATATACTCAATACTCGGATTGTAATCTTGAATAATTTCTTCCCATCGAGTTTGCCTGAGGTTGAGGCTGGGTTGTGTGAAGATGTACTTGAGGCTCTTGTGATCTGTGAAAATGTCCACTTGCCTTCCCAACAAGAGTAGTCTCCACGTTATTAATGTATGGACAACTGCCGCCAACTCAAGATCGTGAGTGGGGTTGTTCCTTTCGTTGGGCTTCAACTGACGAGAGGTATAAGCTACAACTTTCTTCTCTTGCATTAACATCGCGCCTAGACCTTGCAAGGAGGCATCACAAAAAACTTCGAATGGCTTTGATTCATCAGGAGGAGTCAAGACAGGAGATGTGACATATTTCTCTTTGAGGGTGTTGAAAGCAACGTCACACTCAGGTGTCCAGACATACTTGACATGCTTCTGCAGGAGGTTGGAAAGAGGCTTTGCAATCTTAGAGAAAGTCTCAACGAATCTTCGACAATAGCTTGCAAGCGCAAGAAAACTTTGGAGCTGCTTGACATTCTGAGGAGGTTCCCAGTTCACAATTGCAGACACCTTCTCGAGATTAACAGTGATGCCCTTGGCGGAGATGATATGACCAAGGTAAAGAACCTCATCAATCCAAAACTCACACTTGGAAAACTTCGCATAGAATTGATGCTCTCTGAGCTTGTCAAGCACCAATCTCAAATGCTTGGCACGATCCTCCTTATTCTTGGAGAAGACCAAGATATCATCGAGATACACCAGAACGAAATCATTTGTGTAGGGGTTGAAGATGAAGTTCATCATGCGAGAGAACGTTGGAGGAGAATTGACAAGGCCGAATGACATGACAGTATATTCATAAGAACCATAGCTTGTTCTGAATGCTGTCTTGGGGATATCTTCTTCATGAATGCGAATCTGATGATAACCCATAAGGAGGTCAAGCTTGGAGAATACTTTAGCACCTTTAAGTTGCTCGAATAGCTCATTGATGTTGGGAAGTGGATACTTGTTCTTTATTGTCTTCTTGTTCAATGGACGGTAGTCGACACAGAGTCTGTCCATGCCATCCTTCTTCTGGACAAAAAGAACACAACAACCCCATGGAGATGAACTCGGTCTAAGCATCCCCAGACGCTCTTGTTCATCGAGTTGTTTCTTCAATTCCTTCAGCTCCTCAGGTCCAAGCTTGTAAGTATGCATGCAAACGGGTTCCGTACCAGTCTCAACATCGATAACGAATTCAACTGGTCGGTGAGGAGGCATTCCCAGAAGCTTTTCTGGAAAGACGTCTTGGTATTCACAAACGACTGGAATCTGAGAGATGGCATTCAACTCGCCCTTCTCACTGGGAGAAAACAGTCGAATAGTTTCGTCATGAGCGGCATAGATGATCACATCCTCAGAAGAGTGTGTCAATTGAATTTCCCTAGAAGCATAATCAAGCTGAGCCTTGTGCTTAGAAAGCCAGTCCATCCCGAGAATTAGATCAATATCCAAGTCGCCAAGAACAATTGGAGAAGACAGAAACTTATAGTTGCCCAACTTGATGGAAACCTCCGGGACGCAATTATTAGATGTCATTTGCTTACCTGGGGACACAACTGATAATGTTGTAGGCAATTCTTGATAACCCCACTCATGCTTTGATGCAAAAGGTCTTGAAACGAAACAAAACGATGCACCAGTATCAAATAAATTTTTTGCAAGGAATATCATTAACTGGAAGATTACCCATGATCACTTCTGAAGAATCCTCTGCCTGAGCTGCGTTCATCATGTTCACCCTTGCAGACTTGGAATTATGCTTGACCACTGCATTGCTGGAAGATCTCACAGGAGGAGGAGTGTAACACCCACAATGCAGCTATATCTCCCACGTGTAGGCGCACGACTTAGAGGCATAGCCACATGGTAGGCATGTCGCAAGAGGGGTAATCTTTACACATCCCATGTACTGAATAAGAAAGGGATAAAGAGTCGGCTTACAATCGCCACTTCACACAATACATAAATAGTCATACATCATCCAGAGTACAAACAAGGTCCGACGACAGAACCAAAATAAAAGAAGACAACCCCAAAAGCTAGATCCCCTACCGTCCCAATTGGGCTCCTCTACTGATCATATGGAAAATAAACATAGTAATGGCTTGAATCCTCGTCGAACTCCCACTTGAGTTCGGTAGCGTCCCCTGCACTGGCATCATCGGCACCTCCATCTGTTTGGAAGTGAGTCACGGGGACTCAGCAAACTCACACCCTCACGATCCAGACTATTTAAGCTTAAGGTTGGAAAGGGTAGTGAGGTGGAGCTGTAGCAAAGCACTAAGCATATATGGTGGCTAACTTACGCAGAAGAGAGCGAGAAGAGAAGAAAAGCACGGTCGATAAGCTAAAAGTGATCAAGAAGTGATCCTGAAGCTACTTACGTTCAAGCATAACACAAGACCGTGTTCTCTTCCCGGACTCCGCCGAAAAGAGACCATCATGGCAACACACGCGGTTGGTTCATTTTAATTAAGTTAAGTGTCAAGTTATCTAGAACCGGATATTAACAAATTCCCATCTACCCATAACCGCGGGCACGGCTTTCGAAAGTTCAAAACCCCGCAGGGGTGTCCCAACTTAGCCCATCACAAGCTATCACAGTCAACGAAGGATATTCCTTTTCGCGGGAAGACCTGATCAGTCTCAGAATCCCAGTTACAAGACATTTCGACAATGGTAAAACAAGACCAGCAAAGCCGCCCGATGTGCCAACAAATCCCGATAGGAGTCGCACGTATCTTATTCTCAGGGCACACTAGATGAGACATCCTACGAGTATAACCAACCCTCGAGTTGCCCCGAGGTGGCCCCGTAGTCTACTCGGTTCGGACCAACACTCAGAGGAGCACTGGCCCAGGGGGGGTTAAAATAAGATGACCCTCGGGAGCACGACTCCCAAGGGAAAATTATTGGTGGTGGTGAGGTAAATGGTAAAACCAAGGTTGGGCCTTGCTGGAGGAGTTTTATTCAAAGCGAACTGTCAAAGGATTCCCATAACACCCAACCGCGTTAGGAACGCAAAATCAAGGAACATAACACCGGTATGATGGAAACTAGGGCAGCAAGAGTGGAACAAAGAACCAGGCATAAGGCCGAGCCTTCCACCCTTTACCAAGTATATAGATGCATTAAAGTAAATAAGAGATAATAATGATATCCCAACAATATCGATCTTCCAACATGGAACAAACTTCATCTCCACCTGCAACTAGCAATGATATAAGAGGGGCAGAGCAAAAGCGGCAACATAGCCAAGCTAGGAGAGGTGGGTTAGAGGCTTGACATGGCAATATGGGCGGCATGATATAGCAAGTGGTAGGTAGTGCAGCATAACAAAAGAGCAAACAACTAGCAAGCAAAGATAGAAGTTATTTCGAGGGTATGGTCATCTTGCCTGCAAAGTTCTTAGAGTTGACAAAAGCTTGATCCTCGTAAGCGTACTCAACAGGTTCCTCGATCACGTACTCGTCTCCCGGCTCTACCCAAAGCAAGAACACAAGCAAACAGACCAACAATCAATCATGGTGCAATGCAAAAACAACATGATGCAAAACATCGCATGATATGCGAGATGTGATATGCAAAGCATATGCGTGCTCCGGAAGGGAAAGATTGATCAAGGCATCAACTTGGCAAACCAAGTGTGCCTCTGGAAAGATGAGACAATTTCGGTCAAAATTGATATAAAGATTGCCTGAATCGGATGCACGGTTTGCAAATGGCAAGCAAAATAAGAATGGCACAATTCTGTGATTAACAGCATGCTGCCACCTAAAATGCAACAAGAAACTAAGCTACTGGCCTCCAACATACCAACAAAGCATATGGCAGTGATGTACTCAAGATTCTTGACAAAACATGAACATTGAGCTCTTGCTAAATCACACAAGAGCAAGTTCAAACAAGCATGGCAAAAGTGCAAAAGATATCAACTTCACAGACTTGGTGAAAATACTAACATGCCAGAAATAACATCAGGAAGCCATGTTTAGAACAAGCAAACAACATGCTACAGGAACATAACATAGCAAATAAAGGCACGACATGATTCTACTAAAAGCATAAAACAAAATTCCCTTACTGATCATGAGCCAAAAAGGCACAGAAGATATGATGGCACCCATGTAAACATAGCAAGTTTTATTAACAGTTTCAGACTTAGCAGAAAACAGAGCATGGCATAAATAGAATTATGTAGGCATCTTTGTGAGCTCAAATAACTCACCATAAGGCATTGCAAGACAAGATAAGCATAGAAATATCACGAAGGCTACTTTGCATGCTTGGGCTAGTCACCACATAGATCACAAAAATACATGGCAAGCACTCCTGTAAAGATGGAATGGCATAGTTCAAAACACATGTAGGGCTCATGCCCATATGAAGCACACATCAAATGTGACAAAAATGACAAATCCTCATAATCTGATAAGTAGCAGCAGTAAACATTTTATAGCACTCTTGCATCAATAATTTGGGCATCAAGATGAACTCAAACAAGCATGCCAAAATGGAATGAAATGAAGAGCATGTCCCAATGAACATTTTGATATATCATGCGCATGAAACGGAGTACGGTCATGGAGTTATGGCATGATGAACAGGGCATAAAAAGTTAGAGGGAAAAGACTTTGTGGCTTTTACCCTCGTCGAAAATGGGATGGAGGGAAGCGGGACGGGCGGATCTGGAACGCGGGCGCCCGTTTGGATCGCGTCCTGGTGGATCTCATCCACCCGGACCGGATCTGTCTCCGGCGACATGGCGGCGGCCGGTGATGAAGCTCCAGCGATAGGGCGGCGCGGCGCAACGCGGCGGCGACCGGCGGAGGAGGGCGGTGACGCGCGGGCGACAAGGTGGTGGAGCCCTGTTTGGGGCCGCGGTCGGTGGGGACGAACGACGACCGGGTGGCGCGATAGACAGCGGCCGCAGCGGCGGCGGGGAGCGGCAGGGGGAAAGCGGCGGCGGAGCGCTCCAGCGGGAGATCGCGGGCCAAGTGGGCGGCGCACTCAGGGCAAGGGCCCCGATGGCCTCGGGAGGGCCTGCCCCGGGCCCGGGCGGGCCGCGACGGTGAAGTGGGCGCGTAAGGGACAGGTGGCGGCCCCTGAGTGGGCGCGGGAGGCGGCGGAGGTGACATGGTGAGCCCTGATTGGCTGAAACACCTAGGGGCGGCGGTGGACGCGTCCGATGGCGGACGGACATGTCCGGTGGCGTGGAGAAGGAGTGTATCTAGGGTTTCGTCCGCGAAAATTCGAGGAGGATCACATATATATAGGTAGGAGGAGGTAGGAGTGTCCAAAAGGGGTGTAGTTTTCGCCCACATGATCGTGATCCGACGACGGAGGACATGGGAGTGGTTTGGATGGGTTATTGGGACGTTTTGGAGGGGTGTTGGGCTGCAACACACAAGAGGCCTTTGTGGTTACCCGGTTAACCGTTGGAGTATCAAATGGACTCCAAATGTAATGAAATTTGACAGGCGGTCTACCGGTGGTGTACCAAGGCCACATGGCAAATCTCGATCCACTCCGAGGATGTTTAACACCCGCTCACAAAAAGAGACAAAAGGGGTACGCCGGTGCACGTAGGAGTGTCGGATTGCAAAATAGACAACGGGGAAAATGCTCGGATACATGAGACGAACACGTATGCAAATGAGATGCACATGATGACATGATATGAAATGCATGACATGAACAAAATGCAAAACGAAGACAAAACCCAACCATGAAGGGAATCTCATAACTTAACGCCGAAAAAGGCAAGAGTTGGAGTTACAAATATGGCAAGTTACATCCGGGGTGTTATAACACTCCACCACTACGAAAGGATCTCGTCCCGAGATCTAGGACTGAAAGAACTCCAGATATTCAGAACGGGGGTGATCCTCGCGCTTCCAGGTGGCTTCTCGGTCGGAATGGTGTGACCACTTCACTTTCAGGAATTTGATAGACTTGTTGCGAGTCTAGCGCTCGGTTTCTTAAAGAATAGCAACGGGATGCTCATGATAAGACAGGATATGAAATGCATGAACAAACAATCAATCACACCATTTTATAGCACTCTTGCATCAATGATTTGGGCATCAAGATGAACTCAAACAAGCATGCCACAATGGAATGAAATGAAGAGCATGTCCCAATGAACACTTTGATATATCATGCGCATGAAACGGAGCTATGGTCATGGAGTTATGGCATGATGAACAAGGGCATAAAAAGTTAGAGGGAAAAGACTTAGTGGAATTTACCCTCGTCGAAAATGGGACGGAGGGAAGCGGGACGGGCGGATCCGGGACGCGGGCGCCCGTTTGGATCGCGTCCTAGTGGATCTCATCCACCCGGACCGGATCTGGCTCCGGCGACATGGCGGTGGCTGGCGACGAAGCTCCGGCGAGCGGGCGGCACGGCGCAATGCGGCGGCGACCAGTGGAGGAGGGCGGCGACGCGCGGGCGACGAGGTGGCGGAGCCCTCCGCGGGGCCGCGGTCGGTGGGGACGGACGGTGACCGAGTGGCGCGGTAGGCGGTGGCCGGAGCGGTGGCGGGGAGCGGCGCAGGGGAAGCGGCGGCGGAGCGATCCAACGGGTGGGGGTGCCCATGCGGGAGCTCGTGGGCCAAGCGGGCGACGCGCTCGGGGCGACTCGGGCCCCGATGGGCTCAGGAGGGCCTGCCCCGGGCCCGGGCGGGCCTAGGTGGTGAAGTGGGCACGGCGGGGACAGGTGGCGGCCCCTGAGTGGGACGGGAGGCAGCGGAGGTGATGTGGCGAGCCTTGATTGGCCGAAACACGTGGCGGCGGCGGTGGGCGCGTCCGACGGCGGACGGACATGTCTGATGGCGTGGAGGAGTGGATCTAGGGTTTCGTCCGCGAAAGTTCGAGGAGGATCACATATATATAGGTAGGAGGAGGTAGGAGTGTCCAAAAGGGGTGTAGTTTTCGCCCACACGATCGTGATCCGACGACGGAGGACATGGGAGTTGTTTGGATGGGTTATTGGGCTGTGTTGGAGGGGTGTTGGGCTGCAACACACAAGAGGCCTTTGCGGTTACCCGGTTAACCGTTGGAGTATCAAACGGACTCCAAATGGAACGAAATTTGACAGGCGGTCTACCGGTGGTGTACCAAGGCCACATGGAAAATCTTAGTCCATTCCGAGGACGTTTAACCCCCGCTCATGAAAAGAGACAAAAGGGGTACGCCGGTGCACGTAGGAGTGTCGGATTGCAAAACGGACAACGGGGAAAATGCTCGGATGCATGAGACGAACACGTATGCAAATGAGATGCACATGATGACATGATATGAAATTCATGACATGAACAAAATGCAAAACGAAGACAAAACCCAACCATGAAGGGAATCTCATAACTTAACGCAGAAAAAGGCAAGAGTTGGAGTTACAAATATGGCAAGTTACACCCGGGGTGTTACAAGGAGGCGGAAGGCGCCTTTCGTTGAAGCACTTGTTTCCATAGTGCCCTTTTGCTGACACTTGTTGCAAGTCACCTCTGAGAGTGGACGATCATAAGGAGGACTTGACCTTGGAACTTGAGACTGAGAATTGTTTTGATGGCCTGGGTTGGGTGGGTGGGAAGATCCATGGCCACCTTCGCTATTCTGCTGGTAGGGATGGCGAAACGGAGGAGGAGGAAGCCAAAACTTCTAATGCTTAGCTACCACTTGTGAGTAAGAAGAAGACTGAACTGCATCCCTGACTCTCTTCTTAGAAGCCTCACACTTTAGCTGAGTAGCTTCTTGCTTGAGTGCCATGTTATAGAATTGATCGAACTCAGTCGGCTCAAGAAGCACGAGAGCTAACTGTAGATCTTCTCTGAGGCCACCTCTAAATTGATAGATCATACTCTTTTCATCAGGAATGTCTTGTTTAGCGAAGCGAGCAAGTTTCTGAAACTGGATATTGTATTGATACACAGACATGCTGCCTTGCTTGAGATTGCGGAACTCCTCACGCTTGCTCTCAGAAACATTTGTTGGAATATGATGAGCTTTGAAGTCTCGGCGGAAATCATCCCAGGTAATCACACGATCTCCTCTGGAATATCTGTATTGTTGATACCAATCAGCAGCTTGGTCCTTAAGTTGACACGAAGAAAACTTGACAAAGTCCTCAGGTCTGACATTGCTACATTCAAAATGCTTGCAGATGTCCACGAGTCAGTCGTCGACGTCTGTGGCCTCAACACAATTGCTGGAAGACTTTGGCTGATTTGCGAGGAACTGGTTGAGGGTAGTAAACCGAGGCTAATTGTTGAAATTCCCTTGGCCTTGATTTCCTTGGTTGCCTTGACCTCGGTTGCGCTCTTGCTAGAGTTGCAAAAGCATCTGAGTGTTGGCATTGGTGGCTGCCATGACAGCTTGCCATGCCTCCGAAGTTGGAGGTGGTGGCGGAGGGTTCTCCTGACTCCCATCATTGCGGTCCGGATTCAGACGCGTTGGAGGAGCCATCCTGAAGAGGGTGACATCCGTTAGAATATTGATAGACAGATATACAAGCTAAATCAACAGATAGAAATTGCAACATATAGTCTTCACAATAAACAATCGAACAAGGATGAATGAATGAATTCCAAATTAAATCATCACACGTCCATTAATGTGAGAAGCCACTTAGATAAAGGCAGATGAATGAAACAATAAGGTACAGCTAGAACAAATAAGTGGTAAGGATTACCTAATCACAAACCAAATATCTACGGGAAGAAGTACTAGAGCTACTTGAATTCCCACCTATAAACTCCTGAAACTTTCTAGTTATGCAATCAGGTGTTGGGGATACAGGGGAAACATAATATCTCACCCAAACTAACAATCCCTACATCGAGCTGTATCCATCATTCAACACATAACCAAGAAACCTTCGAAAATCATGTGCCTAAACCTTCAAAAAGCATCCGTTATATGATTTATGGCAATACTCCCGAACTCCCGCCCCAGTACTGGGTGGAGTCGAGGTTATCTCACCAACAACTGCATAAAAGAGATTTTCGATGTCGGCGAACTCAAGTACTCCAGAACTACAACGATAAAATTGTGACGACAACACCTCAGAGCTCAACTCCCCGGGACACTGCCACAACCCCCTAAATGTCTGGAGGCACCAAGAACAATGGTATCGTCACAATACTATCGGAACGATTCCAAGATACCCGCGTGATTCTAAATTTTTTTCATGAAATTTGAGGAGAGGAAAGTCAAAACTTCTATGTCAGGAGACATCACCAGAGCGACGAAGGGAATGAGTAGTAAAAAGAATCCTACTCTCTGATATATATAATCCTAAGACTCAAAACATTTTGTTATAGACTCAACAACGTCAGCAATTCGATCAAGCAGGGGGCTCCTAAGCTGGGGATGGCTCTGATTACCAACTTGTAAATCCCATGTTGCGGCTATATCTCCCACATGTCGAGGCACGACTTAGAGGCATAACCAAAAGTGGTTTAGTCGCAAGAGGGGTAATCTTCACACAATCCCATGTACTGAATAAGAAAGGGATAAAGAGTTGGCTTACACTCGCCACGTCACACAATACATAAATAATTCATACATCATCGAAATACACTCATAGATCGACTACGGTCAAATCCAAATAAAAGGAAGATAAACCCCAAATGCTAGATCCCCGATCATCCCAACTGGGCTCCACTACTAATCATTGGGAAACGAAACATAGTAACGAACCAGATCCTTGTCAAACTCCCACTTGAGTTCAGTAGCATCACCTGCACTAGTATCGTCGGCACCTGCAACTATTTGGAAGTATCCGTGAGTCACGAGGACTCAGCAATCTCACACCCGCGAGATCAAGACTATTTCAGCTTATGGGTAGGATGTGGTAATGAGGTGGACTGCAGGAAGTATGGTGGCTAACATATGCAAATAAGAGTAAGATGAGAAGCTACGCAACGGTCGTGAAGCTAGAAGTGATCCTGAAACTACTTACGTTCAAGCATAACACAAGACCGTGTTCACTTCCCCGACTCCGCCGAAAAGAGATAATCATGGCTACACACGCGGTTGATTCATTTTAATTTAGTCAAGTGTCAAGTTCTCTACAACCGGATATTAACAAATTCCCATCTGCCACATAACCGCGGGCACGGCTCCCGAAAGATTATACCCTGCAGGGGTGTCCCAACTTAGCCCATCACACGCTCTCACGGTCAATGAAGGATATTCCTTCTCCCGGAAAGACGCAATCAGTCTCGGAATCCCGGTTACAAGACATTTCGACAATGGTAAAACAAGACCAGCAAAGACACCCCATGTGCTGACAAATCCCGATAGGAGTCGCACGTATCTCGTTCTCAGGGCACATCGGATGAGCACTCCGTACAACTAAAATCAGCCCTCAAGTTTCCCCGAGGTGGCGCTACAAAGGACTCTAGTTCGGACCAACACTTAGAGGAGCACTGGCCGGGGGGGGGGGGGTTAAAAATAAAGATGACTCTTGAGTCTGCAGAACCCAAGGGAAAGGTATAGGTGGTAGGTAGGCAAATGGTAAAACCAAGTTTGGGCCTTGCTGGAGGAGTTTTATTCGAAGCGAACTGTCAAGGGGGTCCCACAACCCCAACCGCGTAAGGAATGCAAAAAGCAAGGAACAAAACAACGGTATGACGGAAACTAAGGCGACAAGAATGGAACAAAACACCAGACATAATGCTGAGCCTTCCACCCTCTACCAAGTATATAGATGAATTAATTAAATAAGAGATAATGTGATATCCCAACATATCCATGTTCCAACATGGAACAAACTTCAACTTCACCTGCAACTAGCAAGGCTATAAGAGGGGCTGAGCAAAAGCATTAACATAGCAAAACAACGGCTTGCTAGGAAGGTGGGTTAGACGCTTGACATGGCAATATGGGAGGCATGATGAACAAGTGGTAGCTAGCGTGACATAGCGATAGAGCGAACAACTAGCAAGTAAAGATAGAAGTGATTTCGAGGGTATGGTCATCTTGTATGCAATGTTCTCAGAGTTGTCGAAAGCTTGATCCTCGTTAGCATACTCAACAGGTTCTTCATTCACGGACTCGTCTCCCGGCTCTACCTAAGGCAAGAACACAAGCGATGGAACAACAATCAATCATGGTGCAATGCACAAGCGACATGATGTAAAACATGGCATGATATGCAAGATATGATATGCAATGCATATGCGTCCTTCAGAAGGGAAAGAATGATCAATGCATCAACTTGGCAAACCAAGTATGCCGCTGGAAAGATGAGGTGATTTCGGTCAAAATCGATATAAGGATCACCGGAAACGGATGCATGGTTTGCAAATGACAAGCAAAACAAGGATGACGCAAATCTGCGATTAACAACATGATAGCACTTAGAATGCAACAAGAAACTAAGCTACTGCACTCCAAGATAGAAACAAAGCATATGGCAGCGATGTACAAGAGATGATTGACAAAACATGAACACCGAGCTACGGCTAAATCACATGAGAACAGGTTCAAACAAGCATGGCAAAAGTGCAAAAGATATCGGCTTCACAGACTTAGTGAAGCAATGTTTAGAGCAAGCAAACAATATGCTACAAGAACATATCATGGCAAAAAAGGCATGGCATGCTTCTACTAAGTACATAGAACAAAATTCCCTTACTGAACATGAGCCAAAACGGCACATAAGATAAGATGGCACCCATGTAAACATAGCAACTTTTATAAACAGATTCAGACTTAGTGGAATAACATACATGGCAGAATCAGATCATGATAGCAACTTTGCAAGCTAGTGGCACTCATCACAGTGCACCAAAAGACATGGAATAAATGCTAGCATGGAGTAGACATGAAAATGAAGATATCCATGTGCGAAACCACCTCATAGCATACTTGAAATAAATCACACAAAAATAAGAAAACAACATCATGATGTAAAATGACATGTTCATGAACTTGCTCAAAAGTAAAATCTAATGCCACCAATGGATTGGTGGGTTTTTTATACCCCAAAAACATATATAATATGTGGGGGTTTCTGTAGAGAAATCATCACAAAAGCTATAAGTGAAAACCTACCTAAAATGGCTATTGACAGAATTGGCATTTTTCCTTCAAGGGAAATGTCCAGATATGGACTTGCCTGAAATGGAAAGAGAGAGCTTTCCAAAAATGTCTTTTCGCTGGGAAAGAAAATGATAATAAAAAAGGAGGTGGGGGGGTTCGTGTCTATGGCAGGTGGGGCCCAGCTGGAAATGATACAACAAATAAAACAACAAACAACACAACAAACAAAAAAGGGGGGTTTATGAGCCCAAGGGGACTCAAACACGGGTCGCCTGGGTGGAACTGGTTCGGCTCGACTAGCTTGGCTAGCTCGGTGTACTGGTTATGGAGGGGCTTGAATCGTCCTAAGCTATCTTAAGGACAGGCTTGGGTCTCCCTCTCCCGTGCAGCAGAGAAGACATGGGCGCTCCGACGATGAACGACGCGACAGTGGTGCCTAGGGATAGCAGCGCACGTGTGGGGTTTGACAGGGGAACGTGTGCGCGAGCGGGCGTTCAACAGGTGAGCGGGGCGCTCGAGCTCGAGTGTAACTCTGCTCAGGGCCGTGGCATTCGCGGCGAGCGACGGCAGCGATGCGAGGCAAGGACGGGCGCGTGCGGGAGCGGGCATGCACACGGGGAGACGCAAGGCGTCCGCGTGCAGCGGCGAGGCGCTGCGGGGTGCGTGCGCAGGGTTTGCAAGCTATAGCAGAAGGTACACTCACAGTTACAGTCTCACTGGAGCATCGAGATCACGGAATAGGCATGGGAAAGATGACGCCTACGGTGAGCTAGCGGGCGCGAGAGGAAAAATTGACGGAGACGGGGTTACCTAGCTCACCTAGGACAAGAAGACGAGGCCGGGGACTCGACAGAGACTACGTGATACTACTCTGAACCTTGGCGCGATCTCTGACCGAGAATAAGAAGGAAGCAGAGGAGGAAGCCAGGCGCGGACTTGACGTCTCCCTCGGCGACATAGCAGATGCATATGACGATGGGGAAGATGAGGAAGCAGGAGGACTCGCTGAGGCAGCCGGAGGCCACCGGCGGGGCGGCAACGGTGGCGACGTGCTCTGGTTGCGGCCGGGAGCGAACGAGGAGGGAGAAAGAGGAATGGGGAATCACCCCTTGGTGGCGGCGTAGAACGGGAAACACTAGGGGGCGCGGCTGCTCGCTTTATAGGCGGGGCACGACGCGAGCCTGGCCACGGGGTCACGTGGGCACCATGGCCTCTGCTTTTACCGTGAGACAGAGAGGGGCAAGGAGGACGAGGAACAGTAAGCTGGGAGGCTGCAGGTGGGGCTGGTGCGACCGCCAGGGTGGATCACCACACCGAAGGGCGAGCGAAGGAAGTAGTGCGCTACGGGAAAGCTGGGCCGGCCTAGGGTTGGGCCCAACTAGCTAGCAAGAGGCCAAGGTGGGTTTCGGATGCTGCTTGGCTGGACCGTTGCTGCCCTCACACTCTCTTCCTTTTCATATTTTCCTCCAAATAGAAAACAAGGAAAAGGCCAGAGTGATTGAGATTGGCTATGGGAGATATAAAAATATACCCAAGCTCCTAAATATGTGCACTATTTAATAAAAATTTGTTTGGGTTATTTTTAAAGAAAGTAAAATAATTCAAGTTTGACTTAAATTGAAACATGAACCATTTTAAACCCTAACCAAAACAACTTAGATAAGGCTGAGATTTGACAGAGATGTTTAGGACATGATGACTGAATTATGAGGAAGTCTTGGATATTATTGGGGTAGGGAAAATGGCACCTGCCAAAAAAAGAAAGAGAAGGAGGGAGAGGTGATGCAAGGAGGTGGTCATGCAAAATAAAATGCATGCAACACACAATGCACATGATGCGGATGGATATGCAAAATGATCCAAGCACACACAACACTTGGCAAGATCATGATGCAAACATAGATGACAAGTGCAAAATAAAAGAAAAGGCATAGCAATGCAAGAAATAAATAGCACAAAGGCAAGCAAAAGAAAGCCAACTATGATAGACCCAAGGAATAGGATGGAGACCAACATTGATACATTGCCAAAATAAGGAGTTTTACATTTGGGGTGTTACATCGGGCTCCAGGATATCAACCGATTTTTGAGGTCCGCCATCCGATTCTGGGCTCAGAGGACGGGGCGTGTTGTTGTGCGGACGGGTATCCGGCTCTTCGTGCTCAGAAACCCGAATGTAGTTCGTCCTCAATATAGAGGAAGAGTTGTTGATTTTCTCCTCTACTACCGCTATCTAATGGGTGATCGATGGAGATTTGATTTCTCTCTGATCGGGTTCAAGCCCAATCCGATCGTAGTCTGTGGCGACCCCCAAGGCCGCTATGGGATCTAGATGCTCGTTTAAAGACAACAACTCTGTCGGATCCATCCGTTTGGAGTATTCGGGGTCAACACAAAGGGATTTTCGATGACCCGAGAAGTCATCGTCGGCTTAACGGCCGGACGGGCGGTCATGGTAAAGCCGCCCAGACAGAGGGTTTGGCCTGTGGCCAGGCTCCTCTGGAGGTGATACTGTCCTTGATAACGAGGAGGTCCATCAATCCTGTCTTTGACGTCACAAAGGAACTCTCAATGAAATTACCAATGTCAGTGTCAAAACCGGCGGATCTCGGGTATGGCGTCCCAAACTGTGTGTCTAAGGTCGATGGTAACAGGGCACAAGGAACACGAAGTTTTACCCTGGTTCAGGCCCTCTTGATGGAGGTAATACCCTACGTACTACTTGATTGATATTGATGAGAATGGGGGTTACAAGAGTTGATCTACCGCAAGATCGTAATGGCTAAAACCCTAGAAGTCTAGCATGTGTGACTATGATTGCCGCTACGGACTAAACCCTCCGGTTTATATAGACAGGAAGGGGCCTAGGGTTGTACAAAGTCGGTTACAGAGAAAGGAATCTTCATATCCGAAAGCCAGGCTTGCCATCCATGCCAAGGAGAGTCCTATCCGAACACGGGATAGAGTCTTTTGTCTTGTATCTTCATAGCCCATAAGTCCGGCCCACGTCACAGATGCCGGACACCCGAGGACCCCTTAATCCAGGACTCCCTCACCCGACACCTGCCATAAGAGCCTCGCATCTTCGAGGAGCGGATCTCCAAGCCATCGGCAACCCCCTCCACCACGGAATGGGCAACGCCTCAGGAGGAGCTCCCCCCAATGCCACCCTCTGGTGGACCTGCTTGCGGCCCGAGCTCGGGGGCCCGTCTGCTCCTCGTGCTCGAGCTTCCGGAGGGGTGCTGGACTGAGGAGTTCAAGGCGTGCCTGCTCTAGGGGACCCTGCCGGAGAAGGAGGAAGAAGTGGAGTGTGTGGCTCGCTAGGCCACAACCTACTACATCTGGGATGGTGAGCTTTACCGAAAATGGCCGAACGATGTCTCTCTGTGGTGCATCTCCAGGGAGTAGGGACACGAGCTGCTGGCCGACATACATGGCAGGGATTGCGGGCATCACTCTTCGTCGAGCACCCTCGTGGGCAAGGCGTTCTGTAGTGGGTTCTACTGGCCCACGGCACTCAGTGACGCCACCGGGCTGGTGAGATCTTGTGAATCCTTCCAGTTCCATGCCAAGCAGATCCACCAGCCCACTCAAGGTCTCCAAACCATCCCGCTCTCCTGGCCGTTCACGGTCTGGGGGCTAGACATCTTGGGCCCGTTCCCTCGAGCGCCGGGGGATTACCTCTACCTCTACGTCGCCATCGAGAGGTTCACCAAGTGGGCGAAGGTGGAAGACATCCGCACCATCCAGGCCGGCTCAGCAGTCAAGTTCATCAAGGGCCTCATGAGCCGGTTCAGGGTCCCTAATCGCATCATCACCGACAACGGCTCGCGGTTCACTAGCAGCCTTTTCAAAACATATTGTGCTAATATTGGAACGCAGATATGCTATGCCATAGGAGCAACAGCCAGGCCGAGCACACCAACGTGGAGGTCCTGAGAGGCGTCAAGGCAAGAACCTTCAAGAAAAAGCTCGAGGCTTGCGGCACGAGATGGCTTGATGAGTTCCAGTCTGTGTTGTGGTCCATCCGCAGTACCGTGACCAAGCCGACGGGCGAAACTCCATTCTTCCTTGTCTACAGAGTTGAAGCAGTTCTCCCTCACGAGGTCAGGCATCGCTCCGCGTGGGTCTTGGTGTTTGACGAGGCACGCCATAATGCCTCGCGGGGGATGGACCTCGTGCTGGGGGAGGAACGCTGCCGCCAAGCCTCGCTCCGAGCAGCGAGGTACCAGCAGGCGCTGCAGAGGTACCACTGCTGAAGTGTCTGCTCAAGGACGCTCGAGGTGGGTGATCTCGTCCTAAGGTGGGTGCTCTCTAGGGAGGGGCTGCATAAGCTCTCAACCATGTGGGAGGGCCCATTTAGGATCTCCCGCGTCTCCAGGCCTAACATATCCCCATCCAGAACGCCTAGAATATCCAGCACCTCCGGAAGTTCTATGCATGAAGCAAGGCCCCATGCCTATGAAGGTCTCCGCTCTTGACACTCTCACGTCATAATGAGTGGGGATGTACACGCCCCGGAGTCTACTGAGTGCCACCCGTGGGCCTCACGGGGGCTCCCTCCCACGTCCTAGTGGCTGCACTTAGCTCCATGTTGGTAAGAAGACTAGACTAGGTAACGGACGCGGCTAATCCTTTGCTTGCTTTCTGTAGTTGGTTGCAATTTTTTGATGGAATTTTGAGTTACCGCGTTTTTCTATTCGCCTGAGTTGGATTTTTCTCCTCTTGCTTCGCTCGCCTCTCAGTCTTGACCTGGGAAGAACAGTAGTTTCCGGTCGCTCCTTCGCGCTCATCCTGCGCACAGGGGCTAGGCTGGTGTGCACGTTTGCATTCGCCCGCACGCAAACACACCTCACTGAAACCCCGTTCCCCCAGTGCATCGGCTTTCTTAATCCTCGCTAGACACCCTCGAATGAGTTAGTGGACATGCACACCCTCTCAATTGTGTGCCCTCGAGCAATGTGACGCAGTGCATTAGCCACAACCAACCCACGTCTGGGGGCTCGCGCGGGGAAGAATAAGGCGCCCTGTCAAGTTTTGTAACAACTCTGGAGCTGTACAATGTCTCCCGAGGTCTGCCGCTCCTGAGTCGCCAGGAAGGAGGCTTCGCCAGGTGCTGTTGGAAGGGTGCGCCCTTGTGAGGTGGGAAACTACCGCAAACACTCGAAGCTAAGTTACCCTAAGCGCACCTACTCGGGACATGGATATCATGGCATAACATCAAAATAATAAACATAGCATAGTGGCATAAGTGCCATAGTTCATTAAACACCCATGCAGGGTACTCCACTTTTTTTAAATGCAGGAGAAAGGAAAGGTTAAACAAAAGCAGGCCACATGCCTGCAGCAGCTCCCGAGGACAGGCTCCAGCAACGCCCGGAGCTCAGTCCGAGCCATCCTCCCGCTTCACCGGAGCACGGCGGTCAGATGACATGTCACCTTCCCCGATTCAAGCACGTCGGCGGGGTAGCTGGTCATAGCCGCCGCTGCTGGTGGTCTCATCGGAGGACGAGCCTATAACTCCCCGGATGTAACTTTTCATAATTGTAACTCCAACTCTTGCCATTTCCGGCTACGCAATATGTTATTTCCTTCGTGTGTTGGTTTTGTCCTTGTTTTTGCATTTTGTTCTTGTCATGCATTTCATCTCATGTGATAATGTGCATCTCTTTTGCATTCGCGTAGGTCTCATGCATCCGGTCATTTTCCCGTTGTGCGTTTCGGAATCCGACACTCACACATGCACCTGTTGCACCTCTCAATTCTCGTTTTGTGAGCTGGAGAAAACGTTCTTGGAATGGGCCAAGATTTGTCGAGTGGCCTTGGTAGATCATCGGTAGGCCACCTGTCAAATTTCGTTCCGTTTGGAGGTCGTTTGATGCCCCAACGGTTAACCAGGTAACCGTAAAAGAACCCTTTCATTGCAGCCCAACAACCATCCACCTCTGCCACCTCCTCCGCCTCTGGAGGCATGGAAAGCTATCATGGCAGCCACCAATGTCAATACCCAGATGCTTTTGCAACTCTTGCAAGAGTGCAACCAAGGGAAAGGCAACCAAGGGAATCAAGGTCAAGGGCAATTCAACAATCAACCTCAGTTTGCTGCCCTCAACTAGTTCCTTGCAAATCAACCAAAGTCTTTCAGCAACTGTGCTAAGGCCATGGATGCCGATGATTGGCTCGTGGACATCAACACGCATTTTGAATGTAGCAATGTCAGGCCTGAGGACTATGTCAAGTTCGCTTCTTTTCAGCTCAAGGACCAAGCTGCTGATTGGTATCCACAATACAAAGATTCTAGAGGAGTTCGAGTGATTACCTGGGATGACTTCTGTCGGGATTTTAAAGCTCATCACATTCCAAAAAGTGTTGTTGAGAGCAATCGTGATGAATTCCGCAATCTCAAGAAAGGAAGCATGTCCGTGTACCAATAGAACATCCATTTTCACAAACTTGCTCACTTCGCAAGGCAAGACGTTCCTGATGAAAAGAGCATGATTGTAACACCCCAGATGTAACTTGCTATATTTGTAACTCCGACTCTTGCCATTTCCGGCTTAAATTATGAGATTTCCCATCGTGGTTGGGTTTTGTCTTTGTTTTGCTTTTGTTCATGTCATGCATTTCATATTATGTCATCGTGTCCATCACATTTGCATACGTGTTCGTCTCATGCATCCAAGCATTTTCCCCGTTGTCCGTTTTGCAATCCGACACTCCCACATGGACCGGCGCACCCCTCTTGTCTCTTTTCGTGAGCAGGTGTTAAACGTTCTCAGAATGGACCAAGAATTGCCAAGTGGCCTTGGTACATCACTGGTAGACCGCCTGTCAAATTTCATCCCATTTGGAGTCCGTTTGATACTCCAACGGTTAACCGGGTAACCGCGAAGGCCTCTTGTGTGTTGCAGCCCAACACCCCTCCAAAACGACCGAATAACCCATCTAAACCATCTCCATGTCCTCCGTCATCGGATCACGATCGTGTGGGCGAAAACTACACTCTATTTGGACACTCCTACCTCCCTCTACCTATAAATATGTGCCCCTCCCCAAAATTCGCGGTATAACCCTAGTCTTTTTCCTCCTCGCGCCGCCGGACATGTCCATCCGCATCGGACATGTCCGCTGGACATGTCGCTCCAACCAATGAGGTCATGCCACATCACCTCCGCCGCCTCCCTCGTCTACTCATAGCGCGCCACACATCCCCGCGCCCACTTCCCCGCTATGCGGCCCGCGGAGCCAATCCGGGGCCCGCTCGGCCTGAACCGCCAGCGCCGCCGCCGGAGACTCACCGCCACCCTTCTCCCTCGCCGCCGGCCATATCTGTGCGCGCGCCGCCGTAGTTCCCCGTCACCGTGGCCCGGTCGCCCCTCCTCCGCCATGGACGTCGCCGCCCTAGAGCTTCGTACGCCGTCGTCGTCGGACCTCCACCGCAGGATCCGCCCGGTGCCACCGGATCCACGGATCCCCGGTGCACCACCTGCCTCTGCCATCTTCAAGGTAGTCTCCCCGCCAAGCTCCGCGCCCGATCCGGCTCCCGCCGCTCGTCAGAATCGCTGATCACCGTCGCCGTCTTCGCACCGCCTCCGCCCCGCATCATCGCCAGTGTTGCCGACCTCCGCTCTGTTCCGGTCCGCCTTCAACCTCGCTAGACCAGCAAGACGGCTGAACCGGCCGGTTCACTTGCGAACCTACCCGGTTTACCCGACCCCGCAGATCGCCGTGAACCGCTCCGAACTGCCCGGTTTACGCCCGACAGCTCCAAGCCGGCCCATGGGCCCGAAGTGAGCGCTCCCATCCATTCCCCCGCCTGGCCATGTTTTATCTATCCATCGCCCGTGTGTTTTTCCTCTAAGTCCCGGAATCTGCATATTTTGATGTCCTCTTCATCGTGTCACTTATTGGTCACTGTAGCTCCGTTTCATGCATATGATATGTAAAAATGTTCATTGTGAGATGCTCTTCATTTCATTCCATTGTGGCATGCTTGTTTGAGTTCATCTTGATGCCCTAATCATTGACGCATGAGTGCTATAAAATGTTTACTTCTGTTACTTATCAGTTCATGACGATTTGTCATTTTTGTTGCATTTGATGTGTGCTTCATATGGGCATGAGCTCTACATGTGTTTTGAACTATGTCATGCCATATTTACAGAGGTTCTTGCCATGTATTTTTTTAATCAATGTGGTGACTAGCACAAGCATGCAAACTAGGCTTCCTGATATTGCTGTTTTCAGTGACTTAGGATTTTGCTAAGTCCTTGTCCTGCTGTTATTTTGATGCCATGAAAACTTGATGCTACAGTGAGATCCATGCTTAATTTGAGTTACTTAAGTAAAGGTGTTTTGAACATATGGTTATGCTCTATCCATCCATTCCCCTGTTTGCAATTATGGAGTGACCTAGCAAGTCTTGTTCTTGCGCTACTTTTGCTATAATATGTTCCTGGAAGAATGTTAACATGTTAACCAATTTTGCCATGGTTTTTACTAGTGATCCATGCATGCTATGAACTTGCTCTTGCCACGGTTAGCTTCATGAACATGTCATCCTATTGTTGATATGCTTATTTTGTCATTAAATGTTTTGTGATGAGTGATTTGAGCTTGCAAAGATGCCTTCATAATTCTATTTATGCCACGCTCTGTTTTCTACTAAGTCTGAAACTGTTATTAAAACTTTCTGTGTTTACATGGGTGCCATCATATCTTCTGTGCCTTTTTGGCTCATGATCAGTAAGGGACTTTTGTTCTATGCTTTTAGTAGAACCATGTCGTGCCTTTATTTTCTATGTTATGTTCCTGTAGCATGTTGTTTGCTTGCTCTAAACATGGCTTCCTGATGTTATTTCTGGCATGTTAGTATTTTCACTAAGTCTGTGAAGCTGATATCTTTTTCACTTTTTCCATGCTTGTTTGAACCTGCTCTTGTGTGATTTAGCCGTAGCTCAGTGTTCATGTTTTATCAAGTATCTTGAGTACATCACATCCATATGCTTTATTGCTATGTTGGGGTGCAGTAGCTTAGTTTCTTGTTGCATTCTATATGGCATCGTGTTGTTAATCGCAGAATTGTGCCATTCTTGTTTTGCTTGACATTTGCAAACCGTGCATTCGTTTCCATCAATCCTTATATCGATTTCAACTGAAATCATCTCATATTTCCAGCGGAACACTTGGTTTGCCATGTAGATTCCTTGATCATTCTTTCTCTTCCGGAGCACGCATATGCATTGCATATCATATCTTGCATATCATGCCATGTTTATCATCATGTTGCTTGTGCATTGCACCGTGGTTGATTGTTGTTCCTTTGCTTGTGTTCTTGCTTTGGGTAGATCCGGGAGACGAGTACGTGACGGAGGAACCTGTCCAGAATGCTTACGAGGATCAAGCTTTCGTCAACTATGAGAACTTTGCAGGCAAGATGACCATACCCTCGAAATCACTTCTATCTTTGCTTGCTAGTTGTTCGCTCTATTGCTATGTCGCGCTACCTACCACTTGATATATCATGCCTCCCATATTGCCGTGTCAAGCCTCTAACCCACCTTTCCTAGCAAACCGTTGTTTGGCTATGTTACAGCTTTTGCTCAGCCCCTCTTATAGCGTTGCTAGTTGCAGGTGAAGATGAAGTTTGTTCCATGTTGGAACATGGATATTGTTGGGATATCATTATTATCTCTTACTTTAATGCATCTATATACTTGGTAATGGGTGGAAGGCTCGGCCTTATGCCTGGTGTTTTGTTCCACTCTTGTAGCCCTAGTTTCCGTCATACCGGTGTTATGTTCCTTCATTTTGTGTTCCTTACGCGGTTGGGTGTTTTGCGAACCCCTTGACAGTTCGCCTTGAATAAAACTCGTCCAGCAAGGCCCAACCTTGTGTTTACCATTTGCCTACCTACCACCATATACCTTTCCCTTTGGTTCTATGGACTCAAGGGTCATCTTTATTTTAAACCCCCTCGGGCCAGTGCTCCTCTGAGTGTTGGTCCGAAATAGGCAACCTGTGGGGCCACCTCGGGGCAACTTGAGGGTTGGTTTTACTCATAGCATGACCTATCCGGTGTGCCCTGATAATGAGATAGGTGCGACTCCTATCGGGATTTGTCGGCACATCGGGCGGCTTTACTGGTCTTGTTTTACCATTGTCGAAATGTCTTGTAACCGGGATACCGAGTCTGACTAGGTCTTCCTGGGAGAAGGAATATCCTTCGTTGACCGTGGGAGCTTGTGATGGGCTAAGTTGGGACACCCGTGCAGGGTTTTGAACTTTTGAAAGTCGCGCCCGCAGTTATGGGCAGATGGGAATTTGTTAATATCCAGTTGTAGAAAACTAGACACTTAACTTAATTAAAATGAATAAACCGCGTGTGTACCCGTGATGGTCTCTTTTCTGCGGAGTCCGGGAAGAGAACACGGTCTTGTGTTATGCTTGAACATAAGTAGTTTTTAGGTTCACTTCTTGATCACTTTTAGCGTCTCGACCGTGCGCTGCTTCTCTTCTCGCTCTCTTTTGCGTAAGTTAGCCACCATATAAGCTAGTGTTTGTTGCAGCTCCACCTCATTACCCTTTCCTACCCATAAGCTTAAATAGTCTTGATCTCGCGGGTGTGAGATTGTTGAGTCCTCGTGACTCACAGATACTTCCAAAAAGTTGCAGGTGCCGATGATACGAGTGCAGGTGACGCAACCGAGATCAAGTAGGAGCTCGATGAAGATCTTGATCATTGTTTTGTGTCTTTGCCGGTTGATCAGTAGTGGAGCCTAGTTGGGACGATCGGGGGATCTAGCATTTGGGGTTGTCTTCTTTTATTTTGGTTCCGTAGTCGGACCATGATTGTATTTTGGATGATGTATGGATTATTTATGTATTGTGTGAAGTGGCGATTGTAAGCCGACTCTTTATCCCTTCCTTATTCAGTACATGGGATGTGTAAAGATTACCCCTCTTGCGACATACCTACCATGCGGCTATGCCTCTAAGTCATGTCCCGACATGTGGGAGATATAGCTGGATTGTGGGTGTTACAATGATCTATCAATTCGGGGGTGGCCTTAGAGAGGATCTGCAGCTAGCTCTTGTTCTTGCTGATCCTACTCAGTTCGATCAGTTCTATAACATGTCCCTCAAGCAAGAATCTGGTCAGCTCAAGTGTGAAGCTTCAAAGAAGAGAATCGGGGATGCCGTTCACTCGTCTTCTTCCTCTCAAGCGGTCGCTAAGCAACAGATGTTCTGGCTTCCTCCGCCTCCTCCGTTTCGTCAGCCCTACCAGCAGAAGAACTCAGGTGGCCGTGGATCTTCCCACCCACCCAACCCAGGCTATCAGAACAAGTATCAGACTTAAGCTTCGAGGACAGGTGCTCCTCCTCCTTATCACCGTCCGCTCTCAGAGGTTACTTGCAACAAGTGTGGTCTGAAAGGTCACTATGAAAACAAGTGCACCCAGAGGCACCTTCCACCTCGTCCTCCTATGAGGTCTTCAAGAAATGTAGTTGTCAAGCATAATCTGAAGTCTACAAAGTTGAAAATGATGAATGCAGCTCAAGTAGAGGTTTCTTCGGAAGTGATCATGGGTAATCTCCTAGTTAATGATATTCCTGCAAAAGTTTTGTTTGATTCTGGTGCATCGCATTCTTTCATTTCAAGACCTTTCGTTTGGAAGCATGACTTGTTTTCACAAGCACTATCAAAGCCTTTGCATGTCGTTTCTCCGGGTGTTTTGTTGAGCTCTACTATATTCGTTCCGGATGTCACCATCAAGATGGGCAATTATAAATTCCTGGCTTACTCTGATATTGATCTTATTCTTAGCATGGATTGGCTTTCTTGGCACAAAGCTGCTCTTGATTGTGCCGCCAGAGAGATCAAATTGACGCACCCTTCTGAGGATGTGATCATTTATGCCGCTCGAGGTGAAACCATTCGGTTGGTCTCTTTCAACAGGATGGTGACGAGGCATACCCGTTATGTCTTTCCAGAGGAGCTTCCGGGTATGCCTCCTCACCGTCCTGTTGAGTTTGTTATCGACCTTGAGCCCGGTACTGAACCTATTTGCAAGCGTCCATACGAGCTTGGACCAAAGGAGCTGAAGGAATTGAAGAAACAACTCGATGAACAAGAGCGTCTGGGCTTGATCAGACCAAGTTCATCTCCATGGGGTTGTGGTGTTCTTTTTGTCCAGAAGAAGGATGACACGAACCGACTTTGCGTCGATTACCATCCATTGAACAAGAATACAATCAAGAACAAGTACCCACTTCCCAACATCAATGAGATATTCGAGAAACTTGAAGGTGCAAAGGTGTTCTCCAAGCTTGACCCCCGTTGGTTTATCATCAGATTCGCATTCGTGAAGAAGATATACCCAAGACAACATTCAGAACAAGCTTTGGTTCTGATGAATAAATTGTCATGTCTTTCGGCCTTGTTAATGCCCCGCCAACATTCTCTTGTATGGTGAACTTCCTGTTCAACCCCTACACCAATGAATTCGGCTTGGTGTATCTCGATGATATCTTGGTGTTCTCCAAGAATAAGAAGGATCATGCCAAACATTTGCGATTGGTGCTTGACAAGCTCAGAGAGTATCAATTTTATGTGAAGTTTTCCAAATTTCAGTTTTGGCTTGATGAAGTTCTTTACCTTGGCCACATCATCTCCGCCAAAGGCATTGCTGTTAATCTGGAAAAGGTTTCTACAATTGTCAACTAGGAACCTCCTCAGAATGTCAAGCAGCTCCGCGTTTCCTTGATCTTGCAAGCTAATTCAGAAGATTCATTGAGAATTTCTCAAAGATTGCAAAGCCTATTTCCAACCTCTTCCAGAAGCATGTCAAGTATTCCTGGACTCCTGAGTGTGATGTTTCTTTCAACACTCTCAAAGAGAAGCTTGTCTCAGCTCCTGTCTTAACTCCTCCTGATGAATCCAAGTCATTCGAAGTTTTTTGTGATGCCTCGTTGCAAGGTCTCGGCGCTGTGTTGATGAAACAGAAGAAAGTAGTGGCCTATACTTCTCGTCAGTTGAAGCCCAACGAAAGGAACTACCCCACTCACGATCTTGAGTTGGTGGCACTTGTCCATGCATTAATAACTTGGAGACATCTCTTCCAGGGAAGGCAAGTGGATATTTTCACCGAGCACAAGAGCCTCAAATATATCTTCACTCAACCCAACCTCAACCTCAGGCAAACTCAGTGGGTCGAAATGATTCAAGAGTCCAATCCAAGTATTGAATATACTCCAGGCAAGGTGAATGTGATTGCAGATGCTTTGAGTAGAAAGGCTTATTGAAACAGCTTAATTCTCAAGCCATTCCAACCGGTAGGACGCCTGTCAAAATTCGTTCCATTTGGAGGTTGTTTGATGCCCCAATGGTTAACTGGGTAACCGTAAAAAACCCCTTTCATTGCAGCCCAACAACCCTCCACAACATCCCACTAACCCATCTAAACCCCCTCCATGCTATCCGTCGTTGGATCACGATCGTGCGGGCGAAAACCGCACCTCATTTGGAATCTCCTAGATCCCTCTACCTATTTATATGCCCTCCCCGAAATTTGTGTCCAAAACCCTAGCTCCACCCCTCCTCCGCGCGCCGGATAGTAAGCCCGGCGCCGTACGCGTCCGCCCGCCAACCCCCAGCCAACCAGGAGATTACACGTCATCACCCCCGCACCCACTTCGCCGATGGGCCCGTGGAGCCCATCCCCGGCCCGCTCCGGGCCGTGGCGGGCCTGATCTGCCCGGATTCTGCGCTCGTCGCCCTTCGCTAACCTCGTCGGTGCTTCGCTGGATCACGCCGCCGCCCGAGCCTCCCGCTCCGCCGACCGGCTCCCGTTCTCCACCACGCCTCGCTAGCCGCGCCTCGTCTCCGCCGCCCCCACCATCACCGGTCGCTGCCCCATGCAGCCCGCTCCGCTACACCATCGCGCGCGCCCGCGCTGGCGACCTCGCACTAGTGCGCGTCGGTCTTGGACAAACGGTCTTGGACCCCTTTCCGTGAGGGCATATGGAACCGTCTCCAAGTGAGTGTGGGCGATAGGTGTGTCCTTCCCACATGACCTAGAAACCGTTGGGGATAGGGAGCCTTGATGCATACAGTTGTCCCTGTATAACCGTTCCTCCTGGGCATATTCTAGGCAGATTCTAGGCACGAGAGATTTACGATGCCTGCCACATCACAAATAGTTCATGATTATAAACCGTGTACGATAGGTAGACAATCACACACATTTAGTTTTCCCGCACCGTATGTGATAGTGTATGACATCACACACGCTTTGCAAACGGCAACTGTGTGCATGCTTGCACACGTTTCCTCTCTGTGAACCGTCTCGGATTATGGTGTATATCGCAAAAATTTGTGTTTTACCAACCGTGTGTGTCGTAATGACCTGCACAACGTAATTTCGCCCTAATTTAATTGCTTCTATTTAAAATTGTACCTAATTTAAATTGAAAGTAGGCTATAGCTTTATTCATATCTATCATGTTCAAACAAGCAATGCATTATTCGATTCACAGGTACATATGTTTAAGAATTATAGAAGCACCAAATAAAGAATGATGTACCAGGGTTCTATACTTGTACTATTACAGATGGTAACGAAAGAAGCGACGGACATTCCAGTTGCTGAACAAGGTGAAGCGGAATGGCCCTATTGTGCTTTGCCGGATGCAGAAGGCATGCAGGACTCTAGTCCAACCCCTTGTGATGGCTGATACGTCTCCGTCGTATCTACTTTTCCAAACACTTTTGCCCTTGTTTTGGACTCTAACTTGCATGATTTGAATGGAACTAACCCGGACTGGCGCTGTTTTCACCAAAATTGCCATGCTGTTATTTATGTGCAGAAACAAAAGTTCTCGGAATGACCTGACACTTCACGGAGATTATTTTTGGAAATAATAAAAATACTGGCCAAAGATCAAGACCAGGGGGCCCACACCCTAGCCACGAGGGTGGGGGGCGCGCCCCCTACCTCGTGGGCCCCCTGGAGCTCCTCCGACCTCAACTCCAACTCTATATATTCACTTTCAGGGAGAAAAAAATAAAGGAGAAGGATTCATCGTGTTTTATGATACTGAGCCGCCGCCAAGCCCTAAAACCTCTCGGGAGGGCTGATATGGAGTCCGTTCGGGGCTCCAAAGAGGGGAATCCGTTGCCATCGTCATCATCAACCATCCTCCATCACCAATTTCATGATGCTCACCGCCGTGCGTGAGTAATTCCATCGTAGGCTTACTGGACGGTGATGGTTTGGACGAGATTTATCATGTAATCGAGTTAGTTTTGTTAGGGTTTCATCCCTAGTATCCACTATGTTATGAGATTGATGTTGCTATGACTTTGCTATGCTTAATGCTTGTCACTAGGGCCCGAGTGCCATGATTTCAGATCTGAACCTATTATGTTTTCATCAATATATGAGAGTTCTTGATCCTATCTTGCAAGTCTATAGTCACCTACTATGTGTTATGATCCGGCAACCCCGAAGTGACAATAATCGGGACCACTCCCGGTGATGACCGTAGTTTGAGGAGTTCAAGTATTCACTATGTGTTAATGCTTTGGTCCGGTACTCTATTAAAAGGAGGCCTTAATATCCCTTAGTTTCCGCTAGGACCCCGCTGCCACAGGAGGGTAGGACAAAAGATGTCATGCAAGTTCTTTTCCATAAGCACGTATGACTATATTCGGAATACATGCCTACATTACATTGATGAATTGGAGCTAGTTCTGTGTCTACCCTAGGTTATGACTGTTACATGATGAACCGCATCCGGCATAATTCTCTATCACCGATCCATTGCCTACGAGCTTTCCATATATTGTTCTTCGCTTATTTACTTTTCCGTTGCTATTGTTACAATCACTACAAAATACCAAAAACATTACTTTTGCTACCGTTACTTTTGCTATCGTTACCACTACTATCATATTACTTTGCTACCAAATACCTTGCTGCAGATATTAAGTTTCCAGGTGTGGTTGAATTGACAACTCAGCTGCTAATACTTGAGAATATTCTTTGGCTCCCCTTCTGTAGAATCAATAAATTTGGGTTGAATACTCTACCCTCGAAAACTGTTGCGATCCCCTATACTTGTGGGTTATCATGACTATTTTCTGGCGCCGTTGCCGGGGAGCATAGCTCTATTCTTTGAGTCACTTGGGATTTATATATGCTTATCATTATGAAGAACTTGAAAGATCCAAGAACCAAGATTTATCCCTCAACTACGAGGGGAGGTAAGGACCTGCCATCTAGCTCTGCACTTGATTCACCTTCTGTTTTGAGTAAGCTTGTGACACCTAAACCTGCTTCTGCCATTCATTCTGATATGTCGCATATTATTGATGATGTCACTTCTGCTTTGCATGATACTTATGATGAAACTACTTCTATGCCTGATACTACTATGCCACTTGGTGAATTTCTTGATGAACAACTTGCTAGGGCCAGAGAGAATGAAATTATTGAAACTGATAATATTGATGAAAGTGATTACGAAGGTTCTCCTAATAAATATGAATTACCTGTTGTGCCTGAGGGCTATGTTATGGATGAAGAAACTAAAAGAGACTTTCTTGCTTGCAATGATAGAAGTGATCTTAAGAAATTATTAGCTAAGCTTAAACAAAAAAACTTTGAATGCTAGAATGAATTATGATCCTACTTATGCTACTTCACCTATCTTTGTTACTGATAAGGATTATGAATCCTCTATTGATCTTGATATAATTACTTTGGTTGAATCTGATCCTTTTTATGGCTATGAATCTGAAACTGTTGTGGCACATCTTACTAAATTAGATGATATAGCTACCCTGTTCACTAATGATGAGAGAACTCGCTGCTTTTATATCCTTAAAATACTTCCATTCTCATTAAAGGGTGATGCTAAGATATGGTTCTCTTCATCCTGGTTGTGTGCGTAGTCCCCAGGATATGATTTATTACTTCTCTGCTAAATATTTCCCTGCTCATAAGAAACAAGCTGCTTTAAGGAATATATATATTTCTTGTGCAAATTGAAGAAGGGAGTCTCCCACAAGCTTGGGGGAGGCTTCTCCAATTAATTAATGCTTTGCCTGATCATCCTCTTAAGAAAAATGAAATACATGATATCTTTTATAATGGACTAACCGATGCTTCCAGAGATTACCAGGATATTTTTGCTGGTTCTGTTTTCAGGGAAAGAACACCAGATGAAGCTGAAATTCTATTAAGTAATATGTTGACTAATGAAAATAATTGGACACCTCCTGAGCCTATTCCTAAACCAACTCCGAAGAAAAGGGGTGTTCTATTTGTCAATCCTGAAGATATGCAAGAGGCAAAGAAATCCATGAAAGAAAAGGGTATTAAAGCTGAAGATGTTAAGAATTTACCTCCTATTGAAGAAATACATGGTCTTAATTTACCGCCTGTTGAAGAAATATATGGTTTTAATCCATCACATATTGAAGAAACACATGGTCTTGATAACCCGACACAAGTAGTAAAGGTAAATTTCTCTCTACATATATGATAAAGCTGAAATCCCATTTACTAAGTTTGCTAGCCCATGCTTAGATGAGTTTGATAAATTTATGGTTAAGCAAGAAGACTTCAATGCTTATTTTGGTAGAGAATTAAAATGCAGTGCTGATATGCTTGAACACTTGGGTGATTATATGGCTAATGTCAAAGGTGAACTTAAACTTATTAGTAAACATGCTTCTATGGTTACCACTCAAGTAGAACAAGTACTTAAAGCTCAAAATGATTTGCTCAGTTAATTGAATAATAAGAATAAGGACTATGCTGTTAGAGTGGCTACTAGAACTGGTAAAATGACTCAGGAACCTTTGTATCCTGAAGGCCACCCTAAGAAAATTGAGCAAGATTCTCGGAGAAATAATATAGATGCACCTAGTCCTTCTAAAAGGAAGAAAAAGAAAAATGATAGGACTTTGCATGCTTCTAGTGAACCTATTGCTGAAATACCTAAGACTCCAAATGATATTTCTATTTCTGATGCTGAAACACAATCTGGTAATGAACCTGAAACTAGTGATAATTTTAATGATAATGTTCATGTTGGTGCCCAACCTAGCAATGATGATGATATAGAAATTGAACCTGCTGTTGATCTTGATAACCCACAATCAAAGAATCAAGGTTATGATAAGAAAGACTTTATTGCTAGGAAACATGGTAAAGAAAGAGAACCATGGGTTCAAAAACCCATGCCTTTTCCTCCCAAACCATCCAAGAAAAAGGATGGTGAGGATTTTGAGCGCTGTGCTGAAATGATTAGACCTATCTTTTTGCGTATGCGTTTGACTGATATGCTTAAATGAATCCCTATGTTAAGTACATGAAAGATATTGTTACTAATAACATAAAGATACCGGAAGCTAAAATTTCCACCATGCTTGCTAATTATACTTTTAAGGGTGGAATACCAAAGAAACTTGGAGATCCAGGAGTACCCACTATACCATGCTCCATTAAAAGAAACTATGTTAAAACTGCTTTATGTGATCTTGGAGCCGGTGTTAGTGTTATGCCTCTCTCTTTATATCGTAGACTTGATTTGAATAAGTTGACACCTACTAAAATATCTTTGAAAATGGCTGATAAATCAACTGCTATACCTGTCGGTATTTGTGAGGATGTGCCTGTTGTGGTTGCAAACGTTACTATTTTAATGGATTATGTTATTCTTGATATTCCCGAGGACGATAGTATGTCTATTATTCTTGGAAGACCCTTTTTGAATACTGCAGGGGCTATTATTGATTGCAATAAAGGCCATGTCACTTTTCATGTTAATGGTAATGAGCATACGGTACACTTTCCGAGGAAACAACCTCATGTCCACAGTATCAATTCTATTGGAAAAATTCCATCGATTATTTTTGGAGGTTTTGAATTTCCTCTTCCTACTGTCAAGAAGAAATATGATATTCTTATTGTTGGGGATGTGCATATCCCCGTTGAGGTAACCTAGTGTTATTCGAAAATTCTCCGGTTCCATGTTATTCGGAATGAGTTTGTTAACAAGATTTGATCAACCTTGTTAATGGATTCCTTTTGATGATCATGAGATGGATGAATTTAGAAAACACAACTCTATGTACCCTCTTTTCTACTTTCTGATATGCTTAAAATAAAGCAAAAATAGTAATTTCTGTCTGTTTTCTCATTATCCGTGCAATATAAAAATACCCCAAAAATAAAAGTTCTCCAAATGACCTGAAATTTAAATATGATGTTTTTCTGGAATATTTGAGAATATAGGCACTGAGAACACAACAAGGGGGCATCCACCTGGCCACGAGGGTGGAGGGCGCGCCCCCTGCCTTGTGGGCCCATGGTGGCCCTCCTCCACTTATTCCTGCACCCACACACTCCTTCCTCCCACAAACACCATTATCCAGCTCAAGTACGAGTTCTAGCTCATTTTGCTGCGATTTTCGATCTCCTTGCTCAAAGCACCTCTCACAAAACTGCTTTAGGGGATTGTTCCTTGGTATGTGACTCCTCCAATGGTCCAATTAGTTTTTGTTCTAGTGCTTTATTCATTGCATATTTTTGCTGCTTAGGTGACCCTGTTCTTGAGCTTGCATGTCAAATTTATGTGGTTCTAAGTAGTTTTGATTCATGATATAGGCGTTAGGCACTTATAGGAGTAGTTTCTATCAATTTTGTTGAGTTTGGTTTACTTTCATTTGAAGTTACTAAAAAATTTAGAAATTTTTCAGAGGAAAAAAATATGCTTAGGAAAATGCACCAAGGTGGTTCTTCAAGGAAACAAGGACCCAGGCTTGCAATGCGTGATGCTGATGATGAGACACCAAGGGACACTCCAGTGCGGCCTTGTGAATGGCCTTCAGAGGACTTCATGGATCGAGCGGGAATTAACGAAGAATTTAATGCATATTTGCGTAACGCTGATCTTGTGAGCTTCAAGGAAGAAAAATGCCGTTAGTACCACTATCTCACTAGTTCCTTTGTGAGGAGGTTTGAATTTTCATCTTCACGTAATTCTCAAACTGTCATGTTTGATCTTTATGCAAATTCTTACACTATGGACTTAGAGGACTTTACCACTGCTTGCAAACTTCCACAATGGGGTAGTACTAGTGAACCTCGCAAATCTGAATTTAGAGATTTTCTTGGTAGTATAACTATGGGGGAATCTAGAGATTTAGCACAAGCTACCATAGGGAGCATTCACTTTCCTGCTATACATTATTTTGCTCTCTTCATAGGTAGATGCATTAATGGTAAAGATGAAGCATGTCACATGTGTGTCCCTGACCTCAGTATTCTTAGGAGTGCTGTGTTAGGAGATAAATCTTATAATTTGGGAACCATTGTTGCACGTAGGTTGCATCTTAATAGATTTAATGGAGATTTCTTTGGTGGAAATTATGCAACCCGCATAGCTAATTTTCTTGGTATAACCATACATGAGGATGATATTGAGTTGCCCCCTGCTTATTTGGATTATGAGGCTATGGTTCATCATCAGTTTCTTGAGAGGAACGATCAGTTCCTCCAGTACTGACTAATCTTTGACAGACGACGCACCTATCACGTTGCTCTCCCTGCTTCTACTTTCTTTGATTTTCAGGAATAGGGAAGATATTTTATAACCAGGGAGGACGTAGAAGAGTATAAGAGGAGGGCTGAGATAGCTCGCCTCCAAGCTGCAGCCCACGATGCAATGACTGTTGCATCTCAGTACGACCCCAACTACAACTTTGGATATCCGCCAGGCCATCCGTGGCATTAGACCAACTTAGGCCAAAAGCCTCAGCTTGGGGGAGTATGTATCACTCACCGACATTAAATTCATGTTCACACACTCATTGCTAGATGTCGGTGCTCGTACTTTTTCATTGTATCATCCATGCTAGTTTATTTTATTTTCTTATGCTTCCTTCTTGTGTGTTTAATAAACCTTAAGAAAAACCCAAAAAATTAGTTGTAGCTTTTAATTAGTTTACTTACCATGCTTGTAGTAGTAATTAAAAAGAAAACCCAAAAAGATTTCCTGTTCTTCTTTTGGCTGGTTGGGAGCTTTCCCGTGTATATAGTTTTATTTCTTTTCTTTTCTTTGGGGTTCGATAGGAGAAGACCATAACTAAATTGTTGAAGTGACTCTTATATGCATTATTATTGATCTAATAAAAGATCCCATATTGCCTTGTCTTGTCTTGTTTATTGAATGCTTGCAAATTCCAGCTTAGTCCAATGCACATGCACTATTATTATTATCCACATCATTCGGTCGTGCAAGTGAAAGGCAATAATGATGATTATATGATGAACTTATTGAGATGAGAAAAGCTAGTATGAACTCGACCTCTCTTGTTTTTGTAAATATGATTAGTTCATTGTTCCTGATTCAGCCTATTATGAATAAACATGTTTGCGATGACAATTAGAGATCATAGTTCCTTATGCCATGCTTAATTAGCTAGGAGCTTATAATGGTTTACCTTGCGTGCCAACATGCTATTAAAATGGTTGTGATGTGGTATGATAGGGTGGTATCCTCTTTTGAATGATTCGAGTGGCTTGACTTGGCACATGTTCACACATGTAGTTGAAACAAAATCAACATAGCCTCTACGATATTTATGTTCATGGTGCATTATATCCTACTCATGCTTGCATTCGGTGTTGATTAATTTTAATGCATGTTCATGACTGTTTTCGCTCTCTAGCTGGTCGCTTCCCAGTGTTTTTCTAGCCTTCACCTGTACTAAGCGGGAATACTGCTTGTGCATCCAATCCCATAAACCCCAAAGTTATTCCATACGAGTCCACCATACCTACCTATATACAGTATCTACCTGCCGTTCCAAGTAAATTTGTATGTGCCAAACTCTAAACCTTCAAATAAATATCCTATTTTGTATGCTCGAATAGCTCATGTATCAACTAGGGTTGTCCGTATCTTCCATGTTAGGCGGGTTATTCTCAAGAGGAGTGGACTCCGCTCCTCACTCATGAGAAAATGGCTGGTCACTGGGATTCCCATTCCCATGCTTTATGCAATTCAAATCAAAATAATTGCAAACAAAACTCCCCCTGGGACTCTTGTTAGTTGGAGGCACTCGTTGTTTCGAGCAAGCCATAGATTGATGCTTGTTGGTGGAGGGGGAGTATAAACTTCACCATTCTGTTTGGGAACCGCCTATAATGTGTGTAGCATGGAAGATATCGTCATCTCTTGGTTGTTATGTTGACAATGAAAGTATACCGCTCAAAATATTATTCACCTCTATTTCAAAACCGGGCTCTAGCACCTCTACAAATCCCTGCTTCCCTCTGCGAAGGGCCTATCTATTTACCTTCATGTTGAGTCATCATCCTCTTATTAAAAAGCACTAGTTGGAGAGCACCTCTATCATTTGCATTCATTACTGTTAGTTTGCATTGAGTATGACTTGACTGGATCTCTTTTATCATGAATTACAATGTCTAGTCAGTCCTTGATCTTTAAAGGTGCTCTGCATTTATGTTTTGCGGTCCCAGAAAGGGCTAGCGAGATACCATCTTGTTATATCATATTATGATTGTTTTGAGAAAGTGTTGTCATCCGAGATTTATTATTATTGCTCGCTAGTTGATTATGCCATTGATATGAGTAAACATGAGACCTGAGAGTTATTGTGAATATGGTTAGTTCATAATCTTTGCTGAAAACTTGAATGCTGGCTTTACATATTTACAACAACAAGAGCAAACGGAGTTTGTAAAAGTTTTTCTTTATCACTTTCAGTTTGTCAACTGAATTGCTTGAGGACAAGCAAAGGTTTAAGCTTGGGGAGTTGATACGTCTCTGTCGTATCTACTTTTCAAAACACTTTTGCCCTTGTTTTGGACTCTAACTTGCATGATTTGAATGGAACTAACCCGGACTGACGCTCTTTTCAATAGAATTGCCATGGTGTTATTTATGTGCAGAAACAAAAGTTCTCGGAATGACCTGAAACTTCACGGAGGTTATTTTTGTAAATAATAAAAATACTGGCAAAAGATCAAGACCAGGGGGCCCACACCCTAGCCATGAGTGTGGGGGACGCGCCTGCCCCCCTGGGCGCGCCCCCTACCTCGTGGGCCCCCTGGAGCTCCTCTGACCACAACTCCAACTCTATATATTCACTTTCGGAGAGAGAAACATAAAGGAGAAGGATTCATCGTGTTTTACGATACGGAGCCGCCGCCAAGCCCTAAATCCTCTCAGGAGGTCAGATCTGGAGTCCGTTCGAGGCTCCGGAGAGGGGAATCCGTTGCCATCGTCATCATCAACCATCCTCCATCACCAATTTCATGATGCTCACCGCCGTGCGTGAGTAATTCCATCATAGGCTTGCTGGACGGTGATGGGTTGGATGAGATTTATCATGTAACCGAGTTAGTTTTGTTAGGGTTTGATCCCTAGTATCCACTATGTTCTGAGATTGATGTTGCTATGACTTTGCTATGCTTAATGCTTGTCACTAGAGCCTGAGTGCCATGATTTCAGATCTGAACCTATTATGTTTTCATTAATATATGAGATTTCTTGATCCTATCTTGCAAGTCTATAGTCACCTACTATGTGTTATGATTGGCAACCCTGAAGTGACAATAATCGGGACCACTCCCGGTGATGACCGTAGTTTGAGGAGTTCAAGTATTCACTATGTGTTAATGCTTTTGTCCGGTACTCTATTAAATGTAGGCCTTAATATCCCTTAGTTTCCGCTAGGACCCCGCTGCCACGACAGGGTAGGACAACAGATGTCATGCAAGTATGACTATATTCGGAATACATGCCTACATTACATTGATGAATTGGAGCTTGTTCTGTGTCACCCTAGGTTATGACTGTTACATGATGAACCGCATCCGGCATAATTCCCTATCACCGATCCATTGCCTATCAGCTTTCCATATATTGTTCTTCGCTTATTTACTTTTCCGTTGCTATTGTTACAATCACTACAAAATACCAAACACATTACTTTTGCTACTGTTACTTTTGCTATCGTTACCACTACTATCATATTACTTTGCTAGCAAATACCTTGCTGCAGATATTAAGTTTCCAGGTGTGGTTGAATTGACAACTCAGCTACTAATACTTGAGAATATTCTTTGGCCCCCCTTGTGTCGAATCAATAAATTTGGGTTGAATACTCTACCCTCAAAAACTGTTGTGATCTCCTATACTTGTGGGTTATCAATGGCCGGCCGCCAATCATGTAGGTTGAGAGGTAATCTTGAGTAAACTGCTTCAGGATCCACTACAAAAGAAAAGGGATTCAGATATTGTCATCTAACACAACTCATTACGGGCAGTAAAAAGTAGGCGACGGGGTTCTTACTTACCATCCTGCAGTTCACTATTGTCTTGCATGAAGTGTAAACAAATAGTTCGATTGACATCTTTTGACCCATTTTAGTAATAATCTTTATCAGTTTCCTCACTTGATGCTGGTTCATGAATATCTCATTGCCCCATACGTAGAAAGGGTCAAAGTGTGGATCTTTGGCAATGATATATGTACCTAAAAGCACCAAGTTAATATTATAAGATAAACAACAATTGAAAAATGATGTAGTACAACACTCCATCCATCCCATAATATAAGATTTTATTACATGTATATCTAGACAACATCATAAAATTAAGGTAACACTCGTACTTGTTGCTATGTAGCCTAGGATTACATATTTAGTCATCCAGTACAATGCATGTTGCTAAACAACAATTGAAAAACGAAAAGGGATGTTAACTACAATATCATTAATAGCAACCAAATATCGTAATTCATAGTGGTATTGTTGAAATTGTTATTGATGAAATTGAACTGCACAGCAAATAGTTGCACATATAGAGCATCACATTGTGAAGAACTGAAATAAACAAATCATAAGGACATCTCTAGGCGATCCTTAAAAAGTAAAGGACTAAAACCCTTAGTGGATATATATATACTCCAGCAATTTTTGGCCTTTTCTAGTCAATCCCCTAAACTTAAGGTTGTAAACTTCAATTTGATCAAGTTCAAAGCAGGTTCAACCGAAAGTAGCATCCATTCAAACATAAACATAGATAGTTTTGCATAACTGAACATAAAACATAAATTTAAACTAAGCTAACACTAGTGTGCATCGGTCCTAAACAAAAGATTTTTAACCCCTTTCCGCGACGGCATATGGAACCGTCTCCAAGTGAGTGTGGCGATAGGGGGGTCCTTCCCACACGACCCAGAAACCGTCGGGGATAGGGCCCCTACAGTACTCCTACTCGTTTCTGCTTGCACTGCCATTGCAGTCGGTATTCTGTGGTGCTACGTTTATGATGTGCGGCCCATCACAAACGGTTCACTATTATAGAACGTGTATGATGCGCGGCCCATCACAAACGGTTCACCGTTAAGAAGATTAGCTAATCGTCGGACGAGTGTCGGACTGGATTATGAAACGTCGGAACGTCATAACATCATCGTACACGACAACTATCGCACATGCTATTCTGTGGTGCAACGTTTACGATGCATACTTCATTAGAAACAGTTCATGGTTGTGAATCATTTACGATAAGGCAACTAACACAAACATTTAGTTTGCCCGCACCATTTGTGATATTGTTTGACATCGCACATGCTTTGAAAACGGCAACTGTGTGCATGCTTGCACACGTTTCCTCTATGTGAACCGTCTCGGATTATGGTGCATATCGCAAACGTTTGTGTTTTGACAACCTTGTGTGCCATAACATCCTGGAGAGTGTAGTTTCACCCTAATTTAATTGCTGCTTTCCAAATTGTTTTAGATTTGGATTTGGATTTGAATGTATGCTACAACTTTATTCATATCCATCAGGTTCAAACAACCAATGCGTTATTCGATTCATAGGTACATATGTTCAAGAATTACATAAGAACCAAATAAAGAATGATGAACGACAATTCCATGCTTGTACTATTAAAGACGGTAAAGAAAGACGTGAAATATATTCTGGTTGCTGAACAAGGTGAAGCAGAATGCCCATATTGTGCCCTCCTCCATGCAGAAGGCATGCATGACTCTAGTCCAACGCCTTGTGATGGCCGACCGCCCATCCTTCATGGTCTTCATGAAAAGATCTAGATAATCATCGTGTTCTGGTAGAAATACTTTAACCTTTGCATGCCCACCAATCATGTAGTTCGAGAGGTAATCTTGAGTAAACTGCTTGGGTAACCACTTCAAAGGAATAAGATTTCATACATTGTCATCTAACACAACTCATTATGGGCAGTAAAAAGAAGGTTGCAGAGTTCTTACTTACCATCTTGCAGTTCGCTGTTATCTTGGATAAAGTGTAAACAAATAGTTTAATTGCCATCTTTGGACCCATTTTACTAACAATCTTTATCAGCTTCCTCATTTGATGCTGGTTCATTGATATCTCATTGCCCCATACGCAGAAAGGGTCGAAACGTGGATCTTTATCAATGACATATGTACCTAAAAGCACCAAGTTAATATTAGAAGCTAAACAGCAATGTCACAATGATGTAGTACAACACTCTTTTATAATATGTCTATATACAACCATATGTGGTAGTCCATTTGAAATCTCTAAAAAGACAAATATTTAGGAACGAAGGGAGTATCTTATAACATCCAATATACTCACATATTAGATGAATTAACATCTTATATTATGGGCCAGAAGGAGTTTAGTTCATTCTTAAAAAGTATCTGTTGTTGTATCCATGGGTTACAGTTAGTTTGAGCTAGTTCGGGCACAAATAGCCCTAAAGTATATCTAAACATGAGGGTTACTTTGAGCTAGTTGCATCTATAACCCACCCAAAAAAATTAGTATCCAACCCAAGAGGTGCTAATTGGAGCTAGTTCTCCTAGTGCATTTATTGTCAATCTAACCCTGCCATCCAAACAACTCTTTGGACGTAGTTAGTTCAGGGTTAGTAATGAGCTAGAAACTAACTCTAACCTCTAGCTAAGTTGAGTATCCAAACAGCGCTGTGTTGTTGCCGTTGCTCCTACTGCTCTTCTACGTATATCTAGACATCATTAGAACATTAATGTAACACTCTTCCTTGTTGCTATGTAGCCTAGGATTGCATATTTAGAAATTAAGTACAGTGCATGTTGCTATGTAGCCTCAGATATATTACATATGGCCCTAGTTAACCTAAGGAAAAATGGGTTGTAGATATATTCAGTTAAAAGTCCGATTCACCGATTAGTCCCTTATCAGTCGCCGGCCTATATGGTACCAGCTATGGATATCCTGAACAGTGAGCAGATATAAGCCATGGGATGAAACTAACCTCGATGGAAAACAACAGTCGTTCCCAAAATTGTCCTGTGTAGGTACATCAAGAAGCATGTTAAGGACAACAGGCTAAACATCAACCAAAATTACACATGGCAGACAAAATAATCTCCAAAAGATAGCTTCAGTGTGCAGGTTTAAGCACGCTAGTAAAGCAAAACAAGTGGAAAGGTGTGCTAACTGCAACAGGCCTAACATTTAACAACAAGAAAACATGGTCATTCAAACTGGTATTGTGTCAGTCTAAGTACACTTGTTATGGTTAAATAAAAATGGAAAGGCATGTTAACTACAATATGCCGCAACCAAATGTAGTCATTCATAGTGGTATTGTTGAAACTGGTACTGATGAATTTGAACTGCACAGTTCATACTTGCACATATAGAACATCACATTGTGAATAACTGGAATAAACAAGGCATACTACGAACAACCAAAGATAGCATTTGAAATTGAACATATGATAACTACAAACAACCGAACAATCAAAAAACTTTAAAAGAGGCATATGCTAGCTATAACAGGCTTAACAGCAAACAAATATATGCATTCCTATCAATATGTTTAAAACTGGATTGATGAAATGTACTGCACAGTAAATAATTGCACATATAGAGCATCACATCGTGAACAACTGAAATAAACAAATCATGGGTTTCCTCACTTGTCACAGATGGGTCGTTCCCGTGGGAAGAGCACGGACCCTGGATGCGCTCCATGTTGTCGCAGATGGGCTCCTTCCCCTTGGAAGAGCACGGCTGTAGGGTTCCCTCCCTGATGTCGTAGATGGGCGCTTTCCTATTGGAAGAGCAGATGGGCTCTTTCCCCTTAGAAGAGCCGGAGAGGGTGCCGTCCTTATGGTTGCGTTGATGAGGTCTAACTTGGAAGCTGTGCATCCCAAGCCAGCATCGCAGAACGTGTCCTTCAGAAATGACAAAAGGGGCTCGATGGCGATGTAGAACGGCAAATTGTTGACAGCAAGCTAGAGGAGATCAGCGGCGAGGCCATGGATGAGATCGATGGCGGTTGAACCCGAGGGGTTGGGAGTGGGCCACCTAACCTGTGACACAGCCCGCCTCAGGGCGTCGCTGTCGATGACCTCGATGTTTTAGCCGGCGGACGAGACATGCCCACATACTCTAGCCTGCTGCTTGAGTGCCTACCACTAGTAATGGCCGTCACCTTCCTCGGCGACATCGGGCGAAGAGAGCACTATACACCTCTTTTGGGGCAGTCGCTCCTCGAGCTCCACGGGAAGCGTAGACGGGCTTAGGCTGTGACACTCTAGAGTTGGGGATGGGGATCTGTCCGAAAGGGGGCATTTGGCAGGCGTCATCTAAGAAACTCAGGGCGTCCTTGGTATGGAGATCGGTGGGTAAGTTGCACGGGCAAACTGGCAGATGTTGACAATGGAGGCCTTGCGGCGGTGGCTAGGACTTTGCTAGGGTTTCGAGTGAGGGAGGGTGTGTGTGTGTGCCCGCACGCGCACGCCCGAGGAGGTTTTGGTGTGTGTGTGTGTAAGTGGAGGGGGCGCAGGGTGTTTGAGGAAATGATGCAGGTATTGAAAATTTTACTACGCGGGAGTGAAATGTCGGGCTATTGAAAATTTTGATGATAGTACATCGCACACAGTCCAGAGATAACAACCGTGTGTTATGAAAAAGAAAAACCCTCGAGACGGGCAGATATTTTCGATGCAGGCGGGATTGGGAAAAAGAAACATCGCACACGGTCCAGAGATAACAACCGTGTGTTATCAAACAAGAAAACCCTCGAATCAGGCAGATATTTTTGAGAGGGGGAGCCTCATGGAGCCCAATGTACTATGCAGATGTGTGCGTGACATGTGCACCGGCGTGGCACACGGTTAATTTGAGTGAACCATGTCTGTTGGGTCATCTGACTTGTCTAATGTTCATAACTTTGGCAAAAAATGATGCGGGAGAGGGTCAGAACATGAACACACTTGCATGTGGACCAAATTTATGTATCAAAAGGGTGGTTTGATTTTCAAATACCAAATGCACGTTTGATGTGGCACCTCTCTCGCAAAGCGCACGGTATTGCTTGCTCCCACCCTCTCGTGTCAGCACGAAGGGAATCCTAAGCTATGAATGCATGCCCTTCCCCTCAACCGAGGTTCACCTAGCAAAGTGCGAAGTAGCTAGCAGCCCCCCTCATCCCTTGTGATGGCACGAAGGGAATCCTAAGCTATATATTATGAATGCATGCCCCTCCCCCTCAACCGAGGTTCACCTAGAAAAGTGCGAAGTAGCTAGCAGCCCCCCTCCTCCCTCGTGTCGGCATGAAGGGAATCCTAAGCTATATATGAATGCATGCCCCCCAACTGAGGTCCACCGTAGCAAAGTGCGAAGTAGCTAGTAGCCCCCCTCCCTCGTGCCAGCACGAAGGGAATCCTAAGCTATAAATGCATGCCCCTCAACTGAGGTTCACCTAGCAAACTGTGAAGTAGAGCTAGTAGACCCCCCTCCCTCGTGTCGGCGCGAAGGGATCCCTAAGCTATGAATGCATGCCCCCCCAACCGAGGTTCACCTAGCAAAGTGCGAAGTAGCTAGAAGCCCCCTCCCTCGTGTCGGCATGAAGGGAACCCTCGCTAAGTTATGAATGCATGCCCTCCCCCCAACCGAGGTTCACCCTAGCAAAGTGCGAAGTAGCTAGCAGCCACCCTCCCTCGTGTCGGCATGAAGGGAATCCTATGCTATGAATGCACATGCTCCCCCAACCGAGGTTCACCTAGCAAAGTGCGAAGTAGCTAGCATCCCCCCTCGTGTTGGCACGAAGGGAATCCTAAGCTATGAGCATGCCCCCCCAACCGAGGTTCACCTAGCAAAGTCCAAAGTAGCTAGCAGCCCCCACCCCCCTCGTGTCGCCACAAAGGGAATCCTAATTAAGCTATGAATGCATGCCCCCCACCAACCGAGGTTCACCTAGCAAAGTGCGATGTAGCAACCCCCCCATCCCCCCCACACACACACACTTTCAGTCGGCGGGCTAGAGAGGCATATATATCACCAAGAAGGATCATAAAACGGACCAAGAATAATCCACCTTGGTCGTACAACCTCTCTCTTGTTGTTGGTCAAAGTGAAGGCCGTCCATGCGACCCCGGAGATAGGCTAGCTCGCCAATAATCATGCAAGTAGCTAGTCCCCGAAGACAACCACTGCATGCGTGTGGCCCAAACATATGTATGGAGAGGTGTGTTTTTGAGTAACAATGAACAACTTTGATGTGGCACCGTGATTTCGAACTAGAAATCCCCACACCGAGTGAGAGTTATATTGACAATGCATATGTATGTTACACCACACATCAAACCAACGACGGGGATTCATATATGCATGCATGCGTGCATATATAGTATATGCGCTCAAACTTAACTAGGTCTGAATCTCACCATGACCTATACTACAATAACTCTAACCAAATGAAGAATCCGCCATGGTAACCTATCTTGTTGTTGGTCAAGGTGATCATGGATGTCCACGCGGGCCCACGAATATATAGGCTTGTCGCTGGTAACCACGCGACGGAGTGTATCCTTCGAAGGCAACCACTACATGCATATGTATGGAGGTGATGCGTGCATGCATGTTTGAATACATAACATTGATCTAGCGCGTGTGTCAAAAATCGTACACTAGCTCCCCACACAGAGCGAGATCGGTTCATGATGGTGTCGTTGTACTAGCCACTTCAACTTGATGGGAGGGATTCATGCGTACACATGCATATGTGTGTTCTCGAAGTGTATCATGCATGTCATCCCAGAGCAAAAATAATAATCCCCTCCTAAGTCAAATTGACCTCTCTTGTTGTCAGGCAAAAAGAAGTGATGGACCAAGCAGGCCCACAGATGGAAAGCATCGATATCGATGATAACCGCTTAAGTGGGTGCGAGAGGACAACCACAACCGCTTTGCATGTGGGCCAAACATATATATGTTGAATAACCAAAATGCACAACTTTGATGTGCACATGCCTCAACAATCATAAACCATGCACCCACGCAGAGCGAGGTTCATATAAAGCGTACTACATATGATGGTCCACTTCCCCCCTATTCACCGCATACTATATGCTCCCGCCATAATATATGTACAAGTACAACCCAAAAGAATCCTCATCGATGGTGAAATTAATTAACCTCTCCCGATGTAGGTCAAAGTGATGCATGCATAGACGATGGCCTCATGGGCCCATAGATAGAAGCGTCACACGTGAGTGTCCTATCTAGGATATATATGCATGTGGCCCAAAAAGGTGTTGTGTGATGTTTGAATAACCAATTTCAGAATTTTGATCTGGCACGTGCCTCGGTAACCAAAAAGTTGACACTGAGTGAGGTGTACTTGTTCACGGACGCATACATATAGTATATATGCTAGTCCCCTCCCGTCGGTGTCCAAACCGGCGGATCTCGGGTAGGGGGTCCTAAACTGTGCGTCTAAGGTCGATGGTAATAGGAGGCAAGGGACACATGGTTTACCCAGGTTCGGGCCCTGTCTATGGAAGTAATACCCTACTTCCTAGTTGATTGATCTTGATGAATATGAGTATTACAAGAGTTGATCTACCACGAGATCGTAATGGCTAAACCCTAAAAGTCTTGCCTGTCTGACTATGATTATGAGGATATGTCTACGGACCTAGCCCTCCAGTTTATATAGACACCGGAGGGACCTTGGGTTACATAAGGTCGGTTACAGAGAAAGGAATCTTCATATTCGGACGCCAAGATTACCTTCCACGTCAGGGAGAGTCCCATCCAGACACGGGTAGAGTCTTTGGTCTTTGCATCTTTACAGCCCATCAGTCTGGCCCATGTCCAATAGGCCGGACGCCCGAGGACCCCTTAGTCCAGGACTCCCTCAGTAGCCCCTGAACCAGTCTTCAATGACGAGGTGTCCGGTGCGTAGATTGTCTTCGGCATTGCAAGGCGGGTTCCCCTTTCCGAATACTCCATGATAGTCTTCGGACATGACGAATGTCTCCGGATCTGCAACACAAGTACCACTCACAACCGCGGAGAGTATAATATATCACGAGTCCAATCCGCTGACAACTTTTTGTAATCTGACCTCACGCTTGCCCGGTCATTATTTCGAACCGTTTCTTGTCCTGTTGTTCCATGTTTCAAGGCGCTGTTTTTATTGGCACATCTTGTCGAAACAGAGATCGTGTCCCCTTATTGTGGGATTCTGATAAATACGGGTGTGGGTAACCCAACCGTTCCATCGGAATAATCCCTTCGGAACAGGAAGGTTTTCAGGCTTAGGAGGAGGCGTTCGATATCCGTTGCCTTTATAAAGGGGCCAAGGGCTGTCTTATTTTGCGCCGACCCTTTCCTCAACCCTTCCAACTTCGAGTTCTAGCACCCGAGGTTCGACTTCATTGCTTCAAGCGGCCCAATCATGTCCGGACCCAGCCCACAGAGCCAATGGATGGCTTCCTTTTTTACAGAGGAGGACACTGTGAAGCTTCATGCAGCTAGATACCTGACCGCGGAGATCCCCCACAGGCTTCCTGCTCGAGGACTGGTTATTCCTACTCCCAGATCCGGTGAGAGGGTCGTATTCATCTCCCACTTCCTGTGAGGGCTAGGATTCGCTCCTCATGCCTTTGTTCGGGGGCTCATGTTTTACTACGGACTAGATTTTCATGATCTTGCCCCAGATTCTTTCCTTCACATCTTGACGTTCATTATAACGTGCGAGGCCTTTCTCCATATTCCCCCACACTTCGGCTTATGGCTCAAGACCTTTCATGTGAAGCCAAAGGTAGTCGACTGGGAACACGCGGAGTGCGGAGGTGCTATAGTGAGCGAGCTTACCAATGCTCCCTGGCCAAAATGCTCTTTCACCGAAGCTCCCAACCTATGGTTGCGGGAGTGGTTTTACGTCACCGAACCCCGCAGTACCAAGTGGGCGGCTATACCTGTGTTTCGATCTGGTTCTCAGTTACATCTTGCATCATGGATTAATAAGGGGCTGGACTGGGGATCCATTGACGAAGTGCAGACTCTACAGAAACGCATCCGGAGCCTCCTTGAGAAGGACGTTGGTCTTATCAACGTGGTCCAATTAATGTTGGTCTGCCGGGTTCTGTCGTGCCAGCGATGGCCTCTCCGGATGTGGGAGTTTAATCCAGAAGGACCACGGACCGTCCAAGACTTCTTCGGTACTACGCACAAAGGAATGTGGAGGTTGTTTTTCAGGAAACGAAAACAGTGGCTGGACACCACCAAGGACATCGGCCTCGATCACACCCATCCAGACACCTCGGTAAGCGCTCGACTCCCGAACAATATCTAGCTATGCGTGCCGTAATGCGATACAGATCACACTATCTTCTTACAGGGTTGGATAAAGGAAGCAGAGTGAATTACATGTTCGCCCCCCCTTCCCGAAGACTCAGCGGATCCCGTATTAACAAGAATGCTGGCCCCGGCACCGTACTAGATGCCCGTGAACGAGGACAAGACGGAGAGCAGGAGGACTGATGGTGGCCTCCATCCCGAAGGTATATTAGACACTGTGTCCGAGGAGATCAAAATCCCATCGCCTGGAGACAAAGGTAAAGGAGAAGCCAACATCCCTTCTCCTCATGGTAAGAAAAGGGCCTCCTCTGAAGGTCGGGAGGAAAAGGCTCCTAAGAGAGGCAAAATGCATCTGTCAGGCGGCTCGCGCTTGGAGGACGGCGAGGACAAGCCTTTAGCCAAATCGTAAGTGAACAAGGGTGATTTAAACATATCCCGTTCCTCTCCTGTGACCAAGGTAACATCTAGAATATATGTTTTTGCAGCTCGGCACATAGTTTTCTTCAACAATCTTCTTCCTCGGGGGATCTCCTCCCGGAGATGATGGAGAGCGAGACACCTCCACCGGTCTCCTCGCCCAATAGGGCGGATGACTTCGAGGTGTTGTCCCGGAGGATCTCTCCAGATCAACAAGTGATGCAGGGGATGATGAAGGCACTACCCGAAGGTGATACTTCGGTAGCCCAGGGCCCGGGGGCCAACAATAAAGGCCCCGGGCTGTCCAGCCTACAACCAGAGAAAACTCCAGGGACGGATAAATGGATCCCTTCGAAGGGAGGCCGTACTGCTATAGCAGCTTCCGGAGATCCAGAAGCGCCGGATATATTGACGAACATGCTGCGACAGGCGTTTGTCTTAGAGGACCATCGTTCCTTGATGGGTACGGTGGTTGAAAAGGTTCTGTCCGCGAAAAGCGGATTGAATGAGGTCTTCACAAGCCTGCTAAGAGGCTTCGAGGTTTGTACTGTAATGTTTTTGATTGTGTTTTATTCACAAAATGCTCCTGTGTACAGATAGTAGCCCCTGAGACTCTGATTGGCTTCCCAAGGGAGGCAATCAGAGGATCAAAAAGATATGCCCGGGAAATAATCTGACTAATTGGAACACAGGCTTTTACCACCCTGGCTACTACCTGAACCACAGAGGATGCAGATCTACAGCGGAAGATTGATGAGGCAGATGACGACATCAGGCTTATCAACAGGCGGCTTGATGAGGCGCAAGGTATGCTTCTGGGCAGTAGGTATATGTATGTATGATAACATGAGTACGAAGCTAGAATTGTATACTGAGACACGCATAATTGCATATGGTGCTGCCGCGGTGGAGGTCCTTCGGCATGAACTTGCCCTTGCCAAGGAGCAAGCCCGGATGACTAATTTGGCTGCCAATAAGGCAGCTGACGAGTTGAAAACCGAACAGTCTGCTCAGCACCAGTGTGAGGAGATAATTTCTATCATGGTGCGCGAGCTAGAGAAAACCACTCTACAGTGCGAATTCCTCGAGAGGGATAACAAAGCCAAAGCGGCCGATCTTGACAAGGCCTTACAAGAGGCGAGAGAAGCACGGTCTGAGTCTAGAGCGGCTCGGGAGGAGATCCGACAACTGGGGAGATAGTGGCTGGTAAGCCTTTTTTATTACAGACTAAATTTAGTGATCCGAAGTATTCCACGCTTAATCAAATGTGGAGCTCTCCAGACACATTCTTGGACATGCCGAAGAGCGCCTCCGATGCAGCGCAATTTTACCAAGTGTAGGAAGGGTGTGCAACGGAGAAACTTTTTTGGTCACAATTCGGCGTGCCAAAGCTTCCACTGTTACTGAATGAACAAATGTCCCAGTGGGCGAGCTAAACAGGATACCCGCTTCTGCCACGAAGGACGTCATAGTCCGACTGTGGCCTACTGAGCCAATTCTGAATAGTTAATTCGGTTTGGTGCAGCGAGTTGTTGATGCGGTGCCGCGTATCGACGCCATTAAGAGTTCAATGTGCATTGAAGGTGCACGGATGGCCTTTTCCCACGTCAAGACATACTGGGCGAAGATGAAGGCCACTGACGTTGCGGCCAAGAGTCCACCAAGGGCAAGGACCATCTCGCACCAGAGCATTATTTCGAGGATGTCTTAGAGGGTGACCGCTTGATAGAGGGTCAGTGCTCGAAATGCATGATATTTGAATGAAATTTGTTGAAATTGTAAATGACAATAGTATTATTATTATATTATAATATTCTCTTAATAGCTTTGGTTCCTCCTGTGCGGCCGTTTTTGTATAATCTGAAAGTTTTCTAGTCGTCAGCTTCAACCCCCTCGTAGAAAATACGGGGGTGTTCAGAAAAGCACTTGATCACTCTTAACCCAACATCTTGGTCCATGAAGGAAGTGTCAATGCGGCAAACTAGGCAATCGGACTATAGGGCATTAACACTTTCACTTAGCCATAGGAGTTTTATGGTGGGTCTATGATATAGACCCTGGTATGTACGCGGTTACCCCAATATGGTGCGTTACATGTATGACCTGAAGAAAGGTCCTTCGTGTAGTATGGAGGGAATCGCGAAAGATTCCGATAAATTATCGAGTGGTTGACCAGCTCTCACCGCATCATAACAGTTAGTTTTCGGCTTTCTCTACTAGGGTGTTTGACCGGACGAACCGGAAAAACAATCGCAGTAGTTCTCCCTTTACTACCCTAGCCGATAGAGCGGAACGTAAGGTAGTAAGCACAGGAGCCGGGCAACCCAACTATTGACCCAAGACATGATTTGGAGCTGATGCATATAAGGCCAAACTCGCGACGCCGAAGTATGCTATAAAGCTGCTCGAACTTGTTGGCAACTCTTTTTGTTCCCATCCCGAGCCCCTGTCAAGTTATGTTGGGGTGCGTGTGTGAAATAATCAAGGGAGCAAAATTCAGTTCTGTAGAGACAAGTGAATACTGGATACGGATTATGTTCACGGGAACCTGAGTGATATGCCAATCGTATTTTTTTATGTAATAACGCCACAACCCCGGCTATTTGACATGCTAGGGGTCGACGGCTGAGGAAGAAGGCACTTTATAGGCTCGCAAAATAGAGAGTGCGGTCTACAAAAAGTTGTTTTGGACCTCCTATCGCACGTTTGCGCTGCCTTTCCTCGATGAAGGGTCTCCTTGAAAGGAGTAGCCTTTGGGTGAATGTGCAAACCTGAACTCCGATAGAGTCGGTGAGATGACCAGCCTGTGAGTCACCCGTGGTAAAGGATAATGAAGAAGAAAGAGTAGTTAGAAGATAAAAAAGAAGGAGGTTCTAGGAGTACTTGTAAGCCCGTCTGTATTGTGCTTCCGCCGATGCCCATGGTATTTTAAGTGCATAGTTATGTATGCACGATACAGATTTCGCAGGTGTATGAGGCGGTTGGTGGAAGCCGAACTGCTAGTCCCGCTCCAAAATTAGTCGGTCCTACTGAATGGAGACCGACGGCTTAATGGCCGATAAGGCATGCGGTTTAATAAGACTGCTTTTTACTTTGGCTGAAGTAACTGTAGTATGATCCTCAGTCTGGAGGGAGTGCTTCTCATGCTCCCCTGTAGAGGTGTGTGTCACGTATACCATGTTCACTGTTTTTACTTCGGGGGGAAATTGCTTCTCACCCCCGGTATATGGTTGTGAGTCTCTTCATCATCGCTATCACCGGGCGGCCTCTTCCCCTTGTGTTCGGCGTTGACCTTGCCAGCCTGCTTGAAGACCCAACAGCTTCTGTTGGTGTGATTAGCTGGTTTATCAGGGTTACCATGAATCTGGCAGGGCTGATCCAATATCTTGTCTAGATTGGATGGTCTGTCTCTGTTTGCCTTGAATGACTTTTTCCGTTGACCGGGTTTGGGGCCGCTGAATCCGGCGTTGACCGCTGTGTCGCACGTTCTCTCATTATCATTACGACGTTTGTGTTTGCTGCGTCGTGCTTTGCCATTACCGTCTCGAACTTTGGAAGTGCCCGGATCGCTGGCGCTGTTGCTTCTACGAGCGAGCCAACTGTCTTCTCCTGCGCAAAAGCGGGTCATCAGAGCGGTAAGGGCTGACATGGATTTTGGTTTTTCTTGACCGATGTGGCGGGCGAGCCACTCGTCGCAGACGCTGTGTTGGAAGGCTGCTAGGTCTTCCGTGTCCGTACAGTCGACAATTTGGTTCTTTTTAACTAAGAACCTAGTCCAGAGTGTCCTGGCTGACTCTCCGGGCTATTGAACTATATGGCTTAAGTCATCGGCGTCTGGTGGCCAGACATATGAACCTTGGAAGTTGTCGCGGAAGGCGTCTTCCAAATCCTCCCAGCTGCAAATAGAGTTTTCGGGCAGACTGTTTAACCAGTGTCGAGCTGGACCTTTGAGTTTTAATGGGAGGTATTTGATGGCATGAAGGTCATCTCCGCGGGCCATGTGGATATAGAGAAGGAAATCCTCGATCCATACCACGGGATCAGTTGTTCCATCATATGATTTGATATTCATTGGATTAAACACTTTTGGGAATTCGTGCTCCATTACTTCATCTGTGAAGCAAAGAGGGTGTGCGGCGCCTCTATGTTGGGCCACATTGCGACGTAGCTCCGATGGAGTCCGTCTGCAATTTTGCGGCCCGGGTGTGACTAGGATTGTCACGTCCGAATAGATAGCCATCGTCACATGTCGGGGCACGTCCTCGCGATCCGTAGATCGATCTGGTATGTCCTAGTCTATTGTCCAGGTCCTGCTAAAGGTCACATGTGTGACCACGAGCTGTGTTGTCTCTACCTTTATGGTGAGGTGGGGTGGGTTGGTGTTCGGCTTGAGTTGCCGCTTTGTCCCGACCGCGTGGTGGTCGGTTAGCCGCATTGTGCGCTAATGGTATGGGCTCCAGCGCCTCATCATCGAACTGAGGTAGCAATTTGCGCTTCGAGAAGATTTTGGCTGGGTGCTTGAGGCCGTACTCTTCGGCTGCTAGGACATCAGTCCATCTATCGTTGAGCAGATCTTGGTCAGCTTGAACCTGTCGCTGCTTCTTTTTCAGGCTCCTTGCAGTGGCTATTAGCCGGTGCTTAAAGCGCTCCTGCTCCTGAGGTTCCTCAGGCATGATAAAATCCTCGCTGCTGAGGCTCACCTCATCCTCGAAGAGTGGAAGATAATTATTGTCCTCCGAGTCATCGTTTATGGCCTGTTCGTCGGGGCTAACTTGCCCGTTTTACCGATCGTCCTGTTCGGCAATTCGTTCGTCGGGATCTTTTCTATCTTCGGCACCGTCCAGAGTGTTATCGTCTCCCATGCCGGTGTTGCTGTCTTTGCTGCGGCGTGATTTAGAGCGGCGCCACTGATGCCGGCGCTTTGGTTCCGTCTTAGGAGGTTCATCCTCAACTGGATTCTCTTTGTCATCGCTGCTATTTTCTTTTGGGGCATCCACCATGTATATGTCATATGAGGAGGTGGCCGTCCATCGTCCGGTGAACGACAGGTTTTGGGCCTCCTCTTCTCCTGCATCGTCGTTCATACCATCGATGTCTTCGGAGCGGTAATCGAGCATGTCGGTTAGGTCCTCGATAGTGGCTATGAAGTGGGCGGTGGGTGGGAAATGAAATTCTCCATCATCAGCCTCCATTTCAAACCGGATATAATTCGGCTGAGTGTCCCCCGCCAGGGATAGATTTCTTAGTGAGTTTAGCACGTCGCCCAAAGGCGAGTGTCGGAAGATTTTCGTGGAGCTGAATTCGACGATCGATGACCGATCAAGCTCGACGTACACGGATGCACAAGGTTCGGATTCTATAGCCGGAGACGAGTCCATGGTTCCGGTGACACAGATGTCACCTGAAGTTAGGTCTGTGTGCGCCTCCAACGCCGCTGAGTCTGCGGCTTCCACGGCGGGATTCAGCTTCCCATCTTCGGATGGCGCGATCTGCTCTGGATCTAGGGCCAAAGCAGCTACATGTACTATCTCCTGGGTATGGTCCGATGACATATTTACGTCATGTTCATCGTGGTGGCAGGGAGCGGCTGCCGTGGTCTCGAATCCGTCGAAGATCAAGTCTTTGCGGATATCCGCGACGTAGTTCAAGCTTCCAAATCTAACCTAATGGCCAGGGGCGTAGCTTTCGATCTGCTCCAGATGGCCAAGCGAGTTGGCCCGAAGTGCAAAGCCGCCGAATACAAAGATATGTCCGGGGAGGAAGGTTTCCCCTTCGGCAGCATTGTTGTAGATGATTGAAGGAGCCATCAAGACTTTTGATGATAACAAAGTGGAACTCTCAATGAAAGCACCAATGTCGGTGGAAAAACCGACGGATCTCGGGTAGGGGGTCCCAAGCTATGCATCTAAGGTCGATGGTAACACGAGGCAAGGGACACAAGGTTTACCCAGGTTCGGGCCCCCTCTATGGAGGTAAAAGCCTACTTCCTTCTTGATTGATCTTCATGACTATGAGTATTAAAAGAGTTGATCTACCACGAGATGGTAATGGAAAAACCCTAAAAGTCTAGCCTATCTGACTATGATTATGAGGATCTATCTACGGACCTAGCCCTCCGGTTTATATAGACACCAGCGGGATCTAGGTTACATAAGGTCGGTTACAGAGACATGAATCTTCATATTCAAACACCAAGCTTGCCATCCGCGTCAGGGAGAGTCCCATCCGGACACGGGTAGAGTCTTCGGTCTTTGTATCTTTACAGCCCGTCAGTCCGGCCAATCTCCAATAGGTCGGACACCCGAGGACCCCTTAGTCCAGGACTCCCTCACCTCCCACCTCTTCGACGCGTACAATATACCACCATAACACAAACAAAAAAGATTATACCTTGCTGGTAAAATTAACCTCAGTGCTGGCTATTCGTCAAACTGCTGGACGACGACCTCGCGGGCCCATAGAAAGTATCACACGCTAGTATCGAGTGTCGTGTAGGACAACCATCGACTGCATGTGGCCAAAACATTTATGTATGAAAGGGTTGTGTAATGTTTTAAATAAGGATTTCACGACTCTGATGTGGCACCAGCCTGCCTAACAAAACGGCCAACCCACATGGTGGATCACAACTCGTAGTGTACTACGAGCTACCCGCCACCCCCAGACGCACACACCCATACACACGCCGTGAATCCATCGCAAGTACAATGCATGTTAAATTAATTATCCCGCGGTGAACATACATGTAACCAAAGGAGGGATGTTTCAATTTCAAAAAATTCACAGAGTTCATTAAGACGTTTTAGTACATTGATTGATTGATTTTCTATCGGTATAATGTGCAAAAATCAAATCTGAGCTACATGCACACGTGACAGTGCACCTAATTGGATTGCAAAAACACATGTGTCTCACTCGGTGCATGTTTACTCCCCTTGCAACAAATTTCAAACATTGAGAATATTGATTTTTAAATTCTAGTACATCTGAAACTTATTTGATGTTCATGAAACTTATCGTGTTGTCATATGGACACCAATACAAAGTGGCATTATACTTTTTTGTCAAATTTGAGACCAGTTTCGATGTAATCTTTATCTAATTATAGACGGGAGATTATTAATAATTGGGAACCAATATCCTAAACGGATTATTTATTCGAACCGTGAGCATTAGACCAACAATGGATACGTGCCATGCTTTAGTTAAGCAATAAAGCAACATCATTAATCATCCAAATAGAAAAACAATATACGTGCCGCCACGCGACCTGTGAGGCGTGCGAGCAGGCGTGAGTTGACGGGACGCATATGAGCAGTCCGCTGCACAGGCAGACGGGGAGGTGTGCGTGTAGGTGTGTGAATTCACGGAGGCGTGCTCGCTGCACAGTGTCATCGGGAGGCATGCAAGTAGCAATGTGAAACTTTGGTAGGCATGCCAGCAGTCCGGTCCGCAGGCTCACCAGGAGGCGAGCCATCGGTTTGACTGTCGCCCGCCTCTCTCCCACTACTCCCAGTACACCATTTTAATGGTGCACCCGAGCGGCCGCACCCCCCATCCTCGCTACGCACACACAATCCTCTCACTGCGCTTGTAACCTCGACGCCGCTCTCAGTCCTCAAAGCAGTCAGTGTAAGAGGATGCTGCCGAAGCGCCCCATCGGACGGTGTGGTGATGTCGGGGCTGCAAAAGCACCGGAGTACACCGTGGAGATGGAGATAGAGGTTGTCGTCACTGCCGGCGAGTTATTGTCACACCCTGATGTCGTCGACGGCGTCGAGCTTCCACAGCCGGAGGCAGATTTCCACACCAACTCCGATGACCACTCTAGCAACGACTTCGACGACCACTCCGGTGACGACTCCGATGACCACTGCGGTGATGACTCCGACGACCACTCCGGCGACGACGCCGACGATGATGGACAGTTGGTTAGTCATCTATAGCCATTTATGTGTCAAATAGATCATAGGGTTTCTCTGGTTACTCCTCCCTCCCCCTTTTTGGAATAGAAATCAAGTGGTTATGTTCTCCCAATCCATGAAATCTGAGTAAGTTTCGTTAGATCCGTGTAGTTTATTTATTGTTAGAATGGTACACGTGATAAGTGATTAGTTGTTTCATCTGTGCAAATGATTTGTCCTAGTAATCCGACTAGGCTTAATGTTCGTGCTAATAATTCCTAGCCAAGACTTGGCAATTGATTTTGAATGACCTACATATGTTTGTGCCATTATTTTCTTCAAGATTAGTCTGTACATAGACGACTGTGCTTAAAAATCAAACCATAATATCTGAATATGTATAAATAAATAGCCATAAATTCCTAATCTTGCTTCACGGCATGTAATCAGTGATTTGATGCCAAATTTGTTTTACTATATGTATAGGTGCCCTCTGACGATGTGGACAACGAGGATGAAGATGCCCAAATGAGGTACAAGAGGCGAATCCTGAGGGAGCATTATGCGGGAATGCATAGCATGCATATTAGGACCTGGAACGACGGCTATGGATGCCCATTTTGCAACCACAAGATTCATGACGTGTATCTAAGTGTTCTTGCGCATGCAAGAGGACGGGCCGTTGGCTCCTTCAAGCAGAAGTATTCTCGCAGGGTGGCGCACGACGCGTACGCCGGGTACCTGGAGAAGCTTCAGGATCGCGTCGGCCGCATGTGAGATGAGATGTGGGATGGATCGAACTATGTACGCTTGAGTATGCCTAATGATGGTTGAACTATGTGCTTATGGTTGAACTATGCTTATGTACCTGTACGCTTATTATCTATGTCTGAGTATGTTAAATATTTCGCCAAATTTTGGTAAAAATTACAACGGGGGACCAATAAACCTAGACGGAGGTAGTACGTCAATCACACACGGTTCCCAAAATTGGAACCGTGTGCAATGACTATCATTTTTCTTGCTGCGTCAATCACACACGGTTCGCTCTAGCAAACCATCGCCCCCAAAATTCTTTGTGCGACAGAAAACCCTCACCACCCAATTCAAAAAAGAAAAAAGAAAACCCTCACCATCCCCACGTCACAAAAACCCTCACCCCGCCCTTCACCCACCTTGGCCCCTCCGGTATGTTCCCCATTCACACCTGCACAAGCTCCTGCGTGTCTATGCCATGGCACCGCCTATCGCAGCTGTAAACTCTTAGCTCGACGCCTGGCGCCGCCGCCAGGCTGCCGGCAAAGCCCACCGCATTTCGCCACTTCCACTTGCCACCGCCTATCGCCATCGACTTTCTCGATGCTGCTCGCAGTCGACCCAACTTTGCTCGGTTGGGGAATCTTCCGTACTGAGGGTTCTTTCTCATGGACGACAAGGTAACTAATTTAACGAGATATTATCTCATCATTTATCCCAGTTCATCTGCCTCCTTTAATCACCTGGCGGAAATCACCATGAATTCATTTTATTCGAGCTGATTTGAGGGTTTTCTTTCATTCATAGATTGTACAGTGCACCGATACTTCAGGACTTGGCGACCGCCGCCTAAGATTCCACCTCATCGTACCAGATAACTTGAGGACACACGTGGTATGTTCAATCTCACCCTAAATCGGTTGGCATGGCTTACTTCCCTGAACATATTCTAAATATTGCTACATTTGTATAGAAGGTGCCACATGCACCATATATGTCAAAGGGTTTTTTCCCCTCTTCTTTCTATATTAGGCAAATTAATGATGTATTGTCCTTTTGATTACTCTCATATTTCCATGATATCATGTTTACCCTATCTATTTAATTATAGACTTTTGTCCTTCCATTTCAACAACTGTACAGTTCTTTCAATTTGGGTCTATATTTGCATGTTACCATATTTTCTTTAACAACCCTACCATTTTCTACAGGACATCCCTCGCTATGCAACAGATTATGTAGTGCACAATATTTCCCTTTACATACATCAAGGCTCCACGAATGCATACTGTGCACAAACCATGGATTTACAATCGTTGCTAATGTAAGACTTGATGAACGTGGTGACTACTATTTTGGCACTGGCTTTTGGAATGAAATTGCAAAGTTTTATGTACCGAAAGCTGGCACTAAAATTGCACTGCACATAGAAGGGCTTGGTCATGAGATATATGGTAACTTCCCCGACAAAATCATCCATCCAGACTTTGTTCGAAGTAAGTTTTCTTTTCTACTATCTGCATATGTTGAATTACTCGGCAATGTCAAATGAATTGTGTAGTATTTAAGCAACCAATTTCTATTCCATTATCTTAATATATTCCTACCTAATAACTTATAGTTTCCAATACATTTTCTATTGCCCTGTTTTAACTAAATATTCCATGTACTCCCATTTCTATCAGAAAGCGTCGCTCACAAGGAGACTCCGGAGGTGGAGAACGAGGCTGCCAACAAGCGGAGGTGAGGCGAGCTAGAACCGCAAGCTACTCCAGCAGGCCTAGACTTAATCAACAGCCTCCCCGATGATATGTTGAGAATCATCATCTCCCTCCTCCCAATCAAATATGGGGCGCAGACAACCCTCCTTTCCCGGCGGTGGCGCCCCCATGGAACTCCAGCCCTCTCGACCTCATAGACACGCACGAGCTCTGCCATTGCTATCACAAAAGCTTGGATGCGTTCTCCAAGATCCTCGACAGTCACCTTGGCCAAACCAAAGGTCTTAGAATGGGCAAGTTCCGTTCCAACGGCAAGAACCGAGCCAAGCTTGACGACTGGTTCAGGTTCCCCGCCCTAGATCAGCTCCAGGAGCTCGCTTTTGATGATGGGCATATGCGGTCGCTGCCAACGTTCGCTCTCTCCCTCGCGCCCACGCCGCACGTCGCCAAGTTCAGTAACTGCCAATTCCTGCCCCTTAATGACGCGCCCGCTCTTATTCTACCACGACTGAAGCACCTCGAGCTCGTCGCCGTCTGCCTCTCAAAGGGTGACATGGAGCGCCTGCTCCGTGGCTGTACTACACTCGAGTACCTTCGTCTTCAGGCGATCAATGGGTTGAGTACCTTCCACATCACCGCCATTACTCTCCGGACTATTTATGTGTGTTGCTGGTGCGGCAAGAAGACATCACAAAAGGTGGACCACGGTATGGTCATCCAGGACACACCTGCACTTGAGAGATTACTTGTAGTTGATCAATAAGGTCTAACAAGAATCAATGTCATTTCCACGCCGAAATTGACAGTCGTGGGCAACTTGTCTGACAAATGCTCTGAACTTGTTATTGGATCAACACCCGTTCAGGTACAACAGCCGCCTTCTACCTCTCCTTCTACAAATTAACATTTTTTCTAATTTTGAAGAGGTTTGCTCGTCTGTCATTCAGAAAATGATTCCGACAAGCATGACCCCGAAACTGCGCACAGTGGAGGTCTTGGCACTAGAATCTATCGGGCCCGACCTGGAGCAAGTTGTCAGTTTCCTGAGATGCTTTCCATTCCTGGAGAAGTTATAGATCGAGGTGATGTTCCTTTCCTGTTAAATGTTAACCATAAGGGAGTTCAATTTGTGACACCCTTTTCCATGTTTACAATGACAATGTACTACGATTTCTGAAGGTTCTTTTGGAGGATTTCAGTACATACATGCCCCCCCATATAGGTTGCTTGATACATATGGTTACAATCAGTAAGCATTTCTCCTTTGGATTCATCTGTACTAGTTTTCTTAGGGAACTATCCATCCACTCAAACCTCTTGTGAAGAAGGCTACATTTTTCTAGAATGTAATCAAATGCCCATGTTAATCATGTCAGATCGAAGATGGCATGTTAGTGCATTTTACAAATCCCACAAACCAAATAGCTAGGCCTGTAGTAATGTTCAAAACTGCATGTAGGCACTAACATGTTTTCTCCTTTTGCAGATAAGATTAGGCCCAGTGGTGGATAATGTGATACAATATAACAATCACGTTGAATGCCTAGATCTGCATCTCTCAGAAATTACTTGGAACTCCTACCGAGGGACCTTAGCAGAGATTCTGTTCGCGAGGTTCTTTGTTCTCAGAGCAAGGGTGCTGAGGAAATGAGGTTTGCCCTACATTTAGTTCGCAAAAATGAATGGTCTATTGATCAGCGCCGGCACCTGCGGCAGAATGGAGTAGGCTCGAAAAATGCTGAATTTCATTTTGGAACTTCAGATGACAGAGTAATTGAAAGTCATCGGGTCTACCCCATACATGACTTCTTAGTGGCTGACCCCTTTGCAAAAATTGTGAGGTTTCGAAGCCAGACTTAGAAGCGGCGATATTAGTTTGAACCTCTCTGATATCCATGTTCAGCGCATCAGGACGAGCGTTTGCAGCTGATGAGCTGAATTTCATTTCTAATATCAGTTTCAACCTTGTAATCTTCGAATTTGAGCCATATAACTATATAATTTGAACCTTGTATCATTTCGAGATTTTGTGCTACAATCGTTGAAATGGCGTCGTATGAGACTCGTATATTGCTAGCACTACTTTGACCTTAATATGCCATGGTCTTAGATTTTATTAACCATTCTCAAATCAGTTTACCTTGTCGATCTCACAGCACATGATCTGTATAGCTAACTCGACTGCAATCTTCGACATTATTCCACACAGTTGGTTTCTTCCACCGTGTGCATTGTAGAGCATAGAATTAATTATCGCACTCGAGTTTCCATCATCACCCTTCTGTGTAACTTTGACCTCATCACCCAAGGGTAAACTTATGACCGAAGTCATTCCACACACTTCGTTTTTACAAAGCTTTTTGCCAATAAACGCCCACGATTTGTCCCTCTTCTAGCCGACGCGTGGCTAAACTAGCCAGGCGGAAAGCTTGCCTGGTAAACAGCACAGTAGCGTGGGAACTGGCTCTTCGAGCCCACGCCTGGGGTGTAGTGTTCTCAAGCGTGCACTGGATTCTAGAATCCTCCGCTATGAACACCGTGACAAGACGTGATGATTACAGGCTGGCCGGCCCCCATTTATTACAGCAGCCATTTAACCTACCCTTGTGTCTCTTCAACCTTTCGATCGCGCCCCACCATTGCAAGAAGCACACCCACCACAAGAAATTCTTAGAGGGTATCATGCGCGGCTCCAATGGCGCTCCGAGCGGCTGCCGACGACCAGCAGCAGTTCACCATGCGTGTTGTGGTGGACACCCACATAAGGTTCATGGACCTCTCGGTGGTGTACACCAATGACCCCGTTTGGGCGGAGCACTCCATCCACATCATGGAGCTGTTGCTTGCCGAGGAGAAGTACAAGGTGGCTGGGTTCGACCTCGAGTACACCCGCGCTCGTGTCGGGTCTCGTCCCAAGGTCACCGTCGCCCAGATGTGCGTGCTCCACCACGTCGTCGTCTACCACTACTGCCTAGCCACAAGGCTTTGCGAGTGTTTCGCCAGGTTTTTCAACAGCCCCCACTACATGTTCGCTTCGGTGGACATCACCAACGATGTAAAGGCGCTTGATAATTCGGCAATCGCCTGCCAGAATATTCTTGACTTCTAGGGCCAATACAAGATCAGGGGCAGCAAGGAGCATGTGAAGGATTCACTGGTTCACCTCGCTGAGGCAATCATCGACCCCTACTACAAAGACATGAAGGATTCGTGCAACAAGGACAAGCATGCCTGGTACTCGGCCTGGATAGAGAAACTCGACAAAGCTCACGTCATGTACGTGGCCAAAGAGGCATACACGAGGTACGACATGTACCGGCGGATCGTTGACATGAGGAAGTCCCTCCTTCCCCAAAACGTCCAGGGATCCAGCCGGAAGCAGAGCAATGGCAAGCGTCGTCGCAACAGTAAGTAGATGATTAGATCCTCGTTTCTCCTACTTTAGTATGCATGTAAGTGCTTACTTTGGTGTGCACAAATGTTATGTCTGTGGTCACTTGTGTAATTGTATGCTTACTTTGGTTATGCAATGCTGTCTTTTTAAGTATATATGTTGATGCTCTGTAGAGAGAGCGCAGATGGTGTGCGGACAAAGAAAATCACATCGCACACGGACTAAACAATGGAACCCGTCGGTGATGTTTTCATCAATCACTCACAATTGTATACCAGCAATCGTTTGCTCACAACACACACGTCTTATTAGCAGCAACCGGCTGTGTTCTTATCGGTCTTTAGACACATTTCTGATTACATACCTGTTTGCTGCGTATTACACACATCTGGATAAGTTGAGCCATTTCTGTTCTCGTGTCTCAACGCAAACAGTTCATCCGAGTGAACCGCATGTCGTATATCGCACACACCTTTGATCTGGCTGACCGTTTCTTTTGTGTTGCCTAATCACAAACAGTTAATCCGAGTGAACCGTATGCTGTGTATCGCACACGCCTCCATCTGGCTGCCCGTTTCTTTTGTTACTCCTCATCACAAATAGTTCATTGAACTGAACCGTATGCCCTTCATCACACACGCAACTAAAACCTGAACCGTGTTTGATGCATCCATCATCGCAACGTTTTACACATTTCTGACGGTTTTCATACAGCACCGTCTGCGATTATGGCATCGCACATAGTTTCATGAAGGGTCTCTGATCGTAGTGTCGCATTAGGAGCATCCTGCAGTAGTGTAAACTACTTTCGGTCGAAATCGAGCCAGTCCTTCCTCGTCATATACGGTGTGCCGTGAGCCGGGTCCGGGCCAGTACCATCATCGGGTCGTTGGGGAAGGCACTCCTCCACTCGTCGACGTCGATCTCCTTGTCCTCCGGGCCCACCTCGATGCCCTCCGCACCGCCGTCGCCGCCGCCTTCTACCTCTTCATCAGAGGAGAGCGCAATAACCTCGCCACCCTCTATGCCGCTGTCCTCGCCGCTTTCGACCTCTTCAACGGAGGAGAGAGCGATAACCTCACTGCCCTCCGTGCTGGCAAAGATCGCACGCTCCGCCTCCACGAGCTCCTGGTGCTGCCGGCGGAGCTCTTGTATGTAGGCCTCATGGGCGGCCTCGGCCTCGAGACGCGCCCATGGCTCGTGGTCCTCTTACGCCATAGCCGAGCTCACCACCCCCGGCTCCGGTGGAATGAGGTGGACTGGACGTGTGCCGAAGTGGAAATTGAGCCTAGCCGCCGCGTCATGGTAGTGGAGCTGCCAGCGGTCATGCTCCATGGCCCCGAGCTCGGACGTGTGGAAGCTACCGAGCCACCGGCGGGTGTGGGTCTCTCGATCTGTAATCATGGCGACCCACGTCCCCCACCGCTGCTTCCGGACCCCGAAGTAGTACTTTGTTGGCTGGTAGGTCCGTCGAGGACGGGGAAGTCCTCAAACCGGCGTAGGGGCGCGGCGGCCAGCGGATCGATGGACCGGCGACGGTGGGTCAGGCCCGCGGAGGACGACGGGGACAAGTCGGCGGCCACCTCGCCGGTGTTGGGCGAAAAGGCTGCGATAAACCTCTTTTTGGCCATTGTCTACTCGAGCTCCCCAGCACACATGCATAGGTTGAGGATGGAGGCCTCGGCGATGGCGGCGACCTACCAATGGTTTCGAGGGTTGTGTGTGTTTGAGTGAGCGGAGATTGTGTTTGAGGAAATACTGCGACAACTGAAAATTTTACTAGGAGGGAGTAACAAGGCGAGGCTACCGAAAATTTGGATCAAGGGCGAGCAGATATTTTTGAGATTGCGAGGGATGCAGAGGCAGGAGTAAAATATCAGGGCTACTGAAAATTTGAATCAAGGGACTGAAGCAGAGTGGGAGTAACAGACATCGCACACGGTCCGCACATACTAATCGTGTGCTATCAAACATTAAAACCTTCCAGGCGGTAGATATTTTCGAGATTTCGATGGATATAGAGGCGGGAGTTTTGGGGGAGCGAGCTAGTGTGCTTGAAACACCGACTGTGGACTGTAGCCGACGCACCTTCTCGCGTATGCCATAGGCGTATTATACAACTACAGTGCTCCAAGATATTTTGTACTACATCTCACACGGTTGGTGAGAATAACTGTGTGGTATCTACTTCATTTGAATTACAAAATGGGGTCACAGCGGCAATGGACGGTGTTTAAACTGCTAGACCATTTATCTGTAGTGAACATGCAACTGTATGTGTGTCGTAACAGAATTGGAATTATTCAAGGTTCGTTTGGACATTTCATACATTAAACTGGTTTTCTAGCCATTTCAGGTGCACAATTCAAAATTAAACTACATGCACATGCTCGATGTTCTTCAGTGCATGCTTAGGTCCCATGGAAGAAATGGGAATGAATTTTTCGGGTTCGTTTGGCCTTTTTTATAAATTAACTAGGTTCTCTAGGCATTTTATGTGCATAATTCAAAGTTGAACTACAAGCACATGCTCCAATGCACCAAAGTTGGTTCAAAAATCACATGTGTGTCCTTGGGTATATTTCTAGGTCCCATGAAGGAGATGGGAATGAAATTTTAACACCAGAGCACTGTTGATTGCCAGCAAAACGTTGAGATGCCTGGTTTTTAAATTCTAGTAAATCCAAACCTCCTCTTAAATTCATGAAACTTGGCATGCTACCATGGAGCGGCATCAACATGCCGTGGTGAAAATTTGGTCCTATTTGGGGCAGGTTCAGGGATAAGCTTCTCACAAACTAGAGCTTCTCACAACAAGCATGATGGTTTCGATAGGGAACGTACCACATTTGGTGACGACACGATATCCGTTGCCTCTTATTGCTTTCAAAAAATTTCTAGTGTAAACATAGAACAACAAGAGTGTTGTGTTCAATCTTGGAATTTTTTTCGATGTTCGTTTGGCCTTTTTTATACATTAACTAGGTTTTCTAGGCATTTTATGTGCATAATTAAAATTTGAACTACAAGCACATGCTCCAATGCACCAAAGTTGGTTGAAAAATCACATGTGTGTCCTTGGGTCAATTTCTAGGTCCCATGCAAGAGATGTGAATGAAATTCGAACACCAGGGCATTGTTGATTGCCGGCAAAACATTGAGATGCCTGGTTTTAAATGCTAGTAAATCCAAAACTCATATGAAATCATGAAACTTGGCATGCTATCATGGAGCGGCATCTACATGCCGTGGAGAAAATTTTGTTCCATTTGGGGTAGGTTCGGGTATAAGCTTCTCACAAACCAGCGCTTCTCACAACAAGCATGATGGTTTCGATATGGAACGTACCACCTTTGGGGACGGGACGATATCCATTGCCTCTTATTGCTTTAAAAAAATTCTAGTGTCAACATAGAACAACAAGAGTGTTGTGTTCAATCTTGGAATTTTCCGGGGTTCGTTTGACCTTTTTTATGCATCAATTGGGTTTTCTAGGCATTTTATGTGCATAATTCAAATTTGAACTATAAGCACATGCTCCAATGCACTAAGGTTGGTTAAAAAATCACATGTGTGTCCTTGGGTATATTTCTAGGTCCCATGAAGGAGATGTGAATGAAATTTTAACACCAGAGCACTGTTGATTGCCAGCAAAACGTTGAGATGCCTGGTTTTTAAATTCTAGTAAATCCAAAACTCCTCTTAAATTCATGAAACTTCGCATGCTATCATGGAGCAGCATCAACATGCCGTGGTGAAAATTTTGTCCCATTTGGGGCAGGTTCGGGGATAAGCTTCTCACAAACTAGAGCTTCTCACAACAAGCATGATGGTTTCGATAGGGAACGTACCACCTTTGGTGACGGCACGATATCCGTTGCCTCTTATTGCTTTCAAAAAATTTCTAGTGTAAACATAGAACAACAAGAGTGTTGTGTTCAATCTTGGAATTTTTTTTGATGTTCGTTTGGCCTTTTGTATACATTAACTAGGTTTTCTAGGCATTTTATGTGCATAATTAAAATTTGAACTACAAGCACATGCTCCAATGCACCAAAGTTGGTTGAAAAATCACATGTGTGTCCTTGGGTCAATTTCTAGGTCCCATGCAAGAGATGTGAATGAAATTCGAACACCAGGGCATTGTTGATTGCCGGCAAAACATTGAGATGCCTGGTTTTTAAATTCTAGTAAATCCAAAACTCATATGAAATTCATGAAACTTGGCATGCTATCATGGAGCGGCATCAACATGCCATGGAGAAAATTTTGTCCCATTTGGGGCAGGTTCGGGTATAAGCTTCTCACAAACCAGAGCTTCTCACAACAAGCATGATGGTTTCGATATGGAACGTACCACCTTTGGGGACGGGACGATATACTTTGCCTCTTATTTCTTTAAAAAAATTCTAGTGTCAACATAGAACAACAGGAGTGTTGTGTTCAATCTTGGAATTTTCTGGGGTTTGTTTGACCTTTTTTATGCATCAACTGGGTTTTCTAGGCATTTTATGTGCATAATTCAAATTTGAACTACAAGCACATGCTCCAATGCACTACGGTTGGTTGAAAAATCACATGTGTGTCCTTGGGTATATTTCTAGGTCCCATGAAGGAGATGGGAATGAAATTTTAACACCAGAGCACTGTTGATTGCCAGCAAAACGTTGAGATGCCTGGTTTTTAAATTCTAGTAAATCCAAAACTCGTATGAAATTCATGAAACTTGGCATGCTATCATGGAGCGGCATCTACATGCCGAGATAATTTTTTTCCCATTTCAGGCAGGTTTGGGTGTATGCTTCTCACAAACCAGAGCTTCTCACAACAAGCTTGATGGTTTCAGTACGGAACGTCCCACCTTTGGGGACGAAACGATATCCATTGCCTCTTATCGCTTTCAAAAAATTTCTCATGTCAACATAGAACAATAGGAGTGTTGTGTCAAATTTTGGGATTTTTTGGGGTTCGTTTAGACATTTTTATGCATTAACTAAGTTTTCAATGCATTTATGTGCATAATTCAAATTTAAACTACATGCACATGCTCCAATGCACTAAGGTTGGTTGAAAAATCTAATATGTGTCCTCGGGTGAATTTCTAGGTCCCTTGCAAGAGATGGGATTGAAATTCATACACCAGGTCACTGTTGATTGCCGGCAAAACGTGGAGATGCCTAGTTTTTAAATTCTAGTAAATCCAAAACTCGTCTGAAATTCATGAAACTTGGCATGCTATCATGGAGCGGCATCAACTTGCCGTGTTAAAAAAATTGTCTCATTTGGGGCAGGTTCGGGTATATGCTTCTCACAAACCAGAGCTTCTCACAACAAGCATGATGGTTGTGGTAGGGAACGTCCCACCTTTGGGGACAAAACAATATCCATTGCCTCTTATTGCTTTCAAAAAATTTCTCGAGTCAACATAGAAAAACAGGAGTGTTGTGTCAATTTCTGGGATTTTCGGGGTTCATTTGGACATTTTTATGCATTAAATGAGTTTTCAATGCATTTATGTACATAATTCAAATTTGAACTACATGCACATGCTCCAATGCATATAAATTGGTTGAAAAATCAAATATGTGTCCTTGGGTGCATGCTTAGGTCCCATGCGAGAATTGGGAATGAATTTCAAACACCAGGGTACTATCGATTGCCGGCAAAGCATTGAGATGCCTCGTTTTTAAATTCTAGTAAATCGAAAACTCGTCTGAAATTCATGAAATTTGGCATGCTTTCATGGAGCGGCATCAACATGCTATGGTGAAATTTTTGTCCCGTTTGGGGCAGGTTTGGGTATATGCTTCTCACAAACCAGAGCATCTCACAACAAGCATCATGGTTTCGGTAGGGAACACCCCACCTTTGGTGCCGAAACGATATCCACTGCCTCTTATTGCTTCCAAAAATTTTCTCGTGTCAAGATAGAACAACAGGAGTGTTGTGTCAATGTTTGTGATTTTTGGGGTTCTTTTGGATATTTTTATGCATTAACTGAGTTTTCAATGCATTTATGTGAATAATTCAAATTTGAACTACATGCACATGCTCCAGTGCATATAAATTGGTTGAAATATCAAATATGTGTCCTTGGGTGCATGCTTAGATCCCAGGCAAGAAATGGGAATGAATTTCAAACACCAGGGCACCATTGATTGCCGACAAAACATTGAGATGCCTGGTTTTTAAATTCTAGTAAATCCAAAACTTGTCTGAAATTCATGAAACTTGGCATGCTATCATGGAATGGCACCCGACATGATGTGGTATTTTTCATGTCCATTTTGAGAGAAGGCGCACTCAAAGAATGACAACCAACAAAGGTATTTTGAAAAAATAGCTGCCACTTTAATATCTCAAACATTTGTATAATTCAAACCGTGTGCGTTTTCTTAACCATTCACGTGAAGCCATTTGTCTTGGTTTTAATGGTTGTAGGTGGTACCGTGCGGACAGTTGCTTGACCTTGACTGGATGGGAGGCTTGCAAGCGTAGTCCGGTGCAAGCTGTCCTCCAATGCGCAATGTTAACCGGGAAGCATGCGAGTTGTACGCTGTGCAGGCTCACTAGGAAGCGAGCCCTTTGACTTCCATGGTCGGCCGCCTTCCTCTCCATTAATGGCGCCCGAGCCGCTGTTTAATACGGGTCTTTTCCGAATGATCAGTAGTGGTGCCCAGTTGGGACAATCGGGGATCTAGCATTTGGGGTTGTCTTCTTTTCATTTGGATTTGTCCATAGTCGGACTATGTGTCTACTTTGAATGATGTATGAATTATTTGATCTTTGTGTGATGTGGTGATTGTAAGACAACTATCTATTTATCCCTTCCTTGTTCATTACATGGGATTGTGTGAAGATGACCCTTCTTCCGACAAAACCAACATGCGGTTATGCCTCTAAGGCCAGGAGAGCGCCAGCGGGGCAATGTACCAGTTTCCTCTTTGGTGCTAAGGAAGCAAGCACAGGCAAGGAGTCCCAAGGAATCAGCCAAAGGTTTCCATTCCATTGCAACAAGACCAAGACCTCTAGGATAACAGTACAAAGGTGATCGCCGAACCGACCGCAGCGTCACGACTAGAGGCTTTTGAAGGCGAAGACTACTTTTGTCAGGATAGCATGTACTAGTTGTATCCCATCGAATTTGGCCATTGTGGGATCCCTACCCGCCTTCATTTGGGAAGAGGACCAAGGCCACTATAAATAGGTCTTAGCCACCACCATAGACAGGGACCGGTCATTTTCACACAATCCCATTTTGTTTTTGTCTCAAGAAGGGTCATCTTCGCACAATCCCATGTAATGAACAAGTAAGTAAATAGTTGGCTTACAATCACCACGTCACACAATGATCAAATAATTCATACATCATTCAGAGTACACACAAAGGTCCGACTACGGACGAATCCAAAATAAAAGAAGACAACCCTAAATGCTAAAACCCTATCGTCCCAACTGGGCACCACTACTGATCATCCGGAAAGGAAACATAGTAAGGACCAAGGTCCTCGTCGAACTCCCACTTAAGCTCGGTGGCATCACCTGTACTGGTATCATCGGCACCTGCAAATGTTTTGGTAGTATCTGCGAGACATGAGGACTCAGCAAGCTCAAAACCCGCAAGATCAAGACTATTTAAGCTTATGGGTAGGATGTGGGTATAAGATGGAGTTTCAGCAATCACTAAGCAATTATGGTGGCTAACATACGAGTACAAGAGTAAGACTACAAACTACGCAGTGATCGTAAAGCTAGAAGTGATCAAGAAGTGATCCTGAACTACTTACGTGCATACATAACCCAACCTTGTTCACTTCCCAAACTCCATCAAAAAGAGACCATCACAGTTACACATGCGGTTGATGCATTTTAATAAAGTCAAGTGTCAAGTTCTCTACAACTGGATATTAACAAATTGCCATCTTCCACATAACCGTGGGCACGACTCTCGAAAGCTTATACCATGCAGGGGTGTCCCAACTTAGCCCATCACAAGCTCTCACGATCAACGAAGGATATTCCTTCTCCCGGAACAACCCGATCAGATTCGGAATCCCGGTTACAAGACATTTCGACAATGGTAAAACAAGACCAGCAAGACCACCCGATGTGCCAACAAATCCCGATAGGAGTCGCAAATATCTCATTCTCAGGGCACATCGGTTGGGCAACTTGTCGGGTTGGCTGAGACCCTGGTTGCCCAGGGGGCACCGGACATCACCCTGGTTGGACCAGCACTCAGAGGAACACTGGCCAGTGTTGTTGATTAAGAATCCTTCGGGTGAATTACTCCCTAGGAAATTTTCAGTTGTTATTAGGAAAATGGTAAAACCAAGGTTGGGCCTTGCTGTAGGAGTTTTATTCAAAGCGAATTGTCAAGGGGGTCCCATAACCCCAACCGCGTAAGGAACACAAAATCAAGGAGCATAATACCGGTATGACAGAAACTAGGGCGGCGAGAGTGGAACAAAACACCGAGCAAAAGGCCAAGCCTTCCACCCTTTTCCAAGTATATAGATGCATTAAGTAAATAAGAGATAATGTGATATCACAACATATCCATGTTCCAACATGGAACAACCTGCAAGGCACCTGGAACTAAAAGAGGGCCTGAGCAAAAGCGGCAACATAGACACACAACGGTTTGGTAGGAAGGTCGGTTAGAGGCTTGACATGGCAAAATGGGAGGCTTGATACACAAGTGGTAGGTAGCGCGACGTAGCGATCACTGGTGCGCATCAGTCCTAAATAAACGGTTTTTTTACCCCTTTCCGCGACGACATTTGGCACCGTCGCCAATTGAATGTGGGTGATAGGGGGTCCTTCCCACACGACCCAGAGACCGTTGGAGATATGCCCTCCTGGCACACACGCTTGGCAAAATGAGGTCGTGTGCGACCGACGAGCACTCAAATACAGAAAATACGTATAGTAGTGCTCAAAAATACAATTATACATGAAAAATCATTTCTGGTCGTAAGTACATCCCACACAGTCAGTCACCACTAAACGTTTCCGTTTGTATATACATCCCACACAGTCACTACAAGGAAAACGTTTGCGCAAGGTGGCGTAACGCAAACATTTTTGAAGAGAATGTCATGTGTGATTGTTCATTGATCCAATACGGTTTATTCCTAGAAACTGTGTGCGTTGCCTTAGGTCATCGCCCACGGTGTTTTCTCATTAACCATTTCGAATAAGAAAACCCAATTAGCGGGCTAATTGGCCTATTATTAATAATCCATTTACTAATATAATTGACATTCATATTAAGCACATAATATATTCCATTTCCATATTAAGGAAGGATGATTTCATAATTGAAATAAATCGGAGCACAACATGAAATAGCTTTAGCACTCAGCTACCCCATTACACAACTGCACGAGCATCAAGTTTCACATGCAACATCTAGAACCTTTCGAAATTAGCATCATAGACGGTACATAGACAGATGCATCTCATCTGGAAAACTGCTCAAAGCGGAAGGCGAATATTGAGCCTCATTCATGTCGAAGGTCTTTGCAACTTTAGGCCAATGCCTGTGGATGATTGACCATCCATCCTTCGACCTCTTCAGGAACACTTCAATATTGAACCGTGGGTGTTGTATGAAAACTTTCCTTGTAGCCTGACCACAGAGATGGTTTGAGAGGTAATAATCAATGAACCCTTAAAACAAGGTTGTGCATAAATATCTTCTCTATATTGGAAACGGGGCAAAGGACTAAAAAAGGCAAGGTATAATATTTAGTACCATCTTGTAAATCTCAATGCTTCCCATTGTTTCCTTGCAACACATATAAGGTAGTTAGTCATCAGGTCAAGTAAGGGTTTGCATGCTAACAGTAAAATATGTTGATGAAAAATAAGCACATTGCAGATTCATCAGATTAATTGAGGCCACATGGAAAACCCATTTATCCAAGCCAATCATCATTAAGAACTAGGAAATATAGCACTTGTATATGTTTCTCAGGTATTAAGTGCAGCCAAATTCGATTTATTCCTCACATGGTATACAATAAGAGAATGCAGCCATAGAAATTGAACATCACATTGCAGAATTGAACCAAGCAGTTAAGTAAACACCACAACAAATGAACCAAACGTTAACTGAGCACCACATTGCACAATGTAACATACTCCTAATAGAAGATCAGACATTTAACCAAACCAAGCATGCTTAACAACATGAAAATATAGCAATTGTATTCGTTTCTCATGTATTTAGTATAGCCAAATTCGATTTATTCCTCACATGGTATACAGTAAGTGAATGGAGCCACATCGATTGAACATCACATTGCAGAATTGAACCAAGCAGTTAACTAAACACCACAACAAGTGAACCAAGCCACAACAAATAAACCAAGCAGTTAATTAAACACCAATTGAACAATATAACACACTCCTAATAGAAGATCAGATAGTTAACCAAACCAAGCATACTTAACAACTTGGAAATATTGCACCCTGAAGAATTGAACATCACATTTGCAGAATTGAACCAAGCAGTTAATTGAACACCACATAGCAAGACATATAGAACATATACACTATAGTAGAAGATTGCATGGTAAAAGTAGATAGCACAATTAACTACAATTTATTAAGGAAAGGCAGTAGCTAGCAAACTGAGCATGTGTCCTTATAGTGAGCTAACAAGACAAGCTACTCCTCATTGTCGAAGATATCGATGACGATTGGGTCATTGGACATGGACGAGGATGACGCCTCCGCATCGTGGGTGCCCTCGTTTTATGTTGGATTGCCTGAGCCGCTCCGGGCACCAACCTGCTAGCTCTCAGAGATGAGGTAAGCATGTGCACGCTGAGAAAACACCTCGTAGTCTTCGTCGAAGGCACCGATGGTGGCCTTGAGAAAATGCCACGAATAGTTGTTTAAAGCAACCAACCGTGTCACGGCATCGGCGCGCGAGGCATCAACGGTGGCCTTGATGGCGAGGTGAACCTCCAAGATCTGGGGGTCGGCACGAATTGCAGCCATCGCGACCTCATCCGCGCGTGCGGCCGCGATTTGCTTCTCCCCTGCCAAATGCTCCTTGAGGTCTTGGATATACTGCGTGCACCATGGCTTAGGCTGGCGCTTATTTGGTGGAGGGGTCGGTGATTTCGATGGAAGGTGTCGCGCTCACATCATCGGTCGGGGCATGTGGGTTGTGGAAGGAGGAGGAGGATGGGGGTCGGGTGTGGATTACCTGCCTGGATAGGCGAGGCCGAGCATCTTGAAGGAGGGTCGCCCGCGAGGAGGAGGCGGCGCTGCAAGCAAGGAGTGAAGGTTTCAACTTGGAAAGGAAGGTGGAAAGGGGGGAAATTTGGCTTTTGGTAAGGGGTAGGGGGCGGGGAGGTAGATATTTCTGAGGAAACTGAAAATTTGGAATCGCTTCAGCCAAAAACTGGCGCGCAAAGTGTCATCAGACACGGTCCCTTATTCAGACAGGGTCTGAATATATTTTGTGATGCATCTCACACAGTTGGTCATAATAAACTATGTGGGATCTACTTGATTTTTTATCTTGATTTGAATTACATAATGGGGCCACAGTGGCCATGGACGGTGTTTGAATTGCTAGACCTTTTATCTGAAGTGATGATAAAAGAATTGGAATTATTTAGGGTTCGTTTGGACATTTTTATGCATTAAGTGAGTTTTCCATGTATTTATGTGCATAATTCAAATTTGAACTACATGCACATGCTCCAGTGCATATAAACTGGTTGAAAAATCAAATCTTTGTCCTTGGGTGCATGCTTAGGTCCCATGCAAGAAATGGGAATGAATGTTAAACACCCTGCCACCGTCACTCGGCCGCAAACATTGAGATACCTGGTTTTTATATTCTAGTAAACCCAAAACTCATCTGAAATTCATGAAACTTGGCATGCTATCATGGAGCGCCATCAACATGGCATGGTAAAGTTTTTGTCCCATTTGGGGCAAGTTTGGGTACACTACTAGGGAAAACCTTGTACACAGAACATTAGCAGTAGCGCGGGATAAAAACGCACCCTGGTGCTAATTAGCAGCAACACGGTATTTAAAACCGCGCTACAGATATAGTTATAGCAGTAGTACGCCCGAGTACAAAAGTGCTACTACTAAAATTCCCACGGCTTAGCCAATAGGCTACACATAGTAGTAGCGATCTACGTGGAACCGCGCTACTGCCCCTTGTTTTGTAGCAGAACGTTTACGAACAAAGGCGCTACTGCTAATGAAAGTAAAATTAAATGGAAAGCAAATAAAAAAGAGAAGGAATAGCAGTAGCGCTTGTTAGGAAACGCGCTATAGCTACCATAGCAGCAGCGCACTTCCTAGAACGCGCTTCTGCTACTTTTAACTTAACCGCGCGGTTCATTCTTCCCCCACGGCCACTTCCCCCAAATACCTACTCCTCCGATGTCGCCGTCCTACATCGTCATCGGTCGCCGCGCGCGACTCGTCTCTCTCCGCACACCTTCGACGCCGCCCCCGCCCCCGACCGCGATCTCGACGCCGCCCCCGACCCCGACCTCGACAAACCCCCTACATCGCCGCCCTCCGCCGTGCGCCCGCCGCCCCGACCCCGTCCCCAACCTCGACGCCGCGTGCCCCTCTGCCTAACTCTGCCGGCGTCAGAGGTGAGCACGCCCTCCTCCTCCTCCCCTACCTCTGCCTAGCTAGGGTTCTTAGGGTTAAATTTCAGAGTTCATCTAATTAGTTAGGGTTCATCAAATTAGATGATAATTATGGCAGTAGTTGTTAAGTAGAATTAGTTTTAGAGTTCATCGAAATAGTTAGGATTAAATTTTAGAGTTCACCAAATTAGTTAGGGTTAAATTTTAGTAAGTATTTAATAGAATTAGTAAGAAAATTAATATAACTAGTTGAACTAGTTTATTTACTTACTAAAAACTAGTTTATTTTTAGTAAGTAAATTAATAAACTAGTTGAACTACTCTAGTTGTAGTTGAACTAGTTTAGTAAGTAAATTAATAAACTAGTTGAACTAGTTGAATTAATAGAACTAATGTATTTTTAGTAAGATAATTAATATAACTAGTTGAACTACTTTATTTTTAGAAAGAACTAGTTTTTTTCTATTTATAGTAAGTTTATATTTAGTAAGAACTAGTTGAATTAATAAAACTAGTTGAACATGTCATATTTGCTCAAATAGGATATGTGGTTGCCCAAGTGGCCGTTCATGTTCAGTTTACACCTCCGAGTGGCCTATGTTTTGCCGGAGTGTTGCTTAATTTCCGTTCTAGAAAATTTCAGGCGCTCAATATGTCCTTTTTTAGCAAAGGTCATGCTGGATTTTTCCGTGAATTCTGGCATGGCTTGTGCTAGAATATGTAGGAAATATCGAGTGGCCTGGATTTTCTCAAAAAATAATGATCTAATTTAGGTTTTTAGTACATATATTTAATTGTACAAGTTTAATCTTTGAATTATGAACGTAGGAAATGTCGTACTCGGACGATGACAGTCTCCCAGGGGAGTGCAGCTGGTGCCACGATGATCGAGGTATGTGTGACATGTTCATTGAGCTGGACGAAGATTGGCGCTTCAGCATTAAGCTCGAGGAGACCTTCGATGTTGAAACGGTACGCAACAATGACAAGTGTTTTTTTTCGTAATTAAGCATGACTTCAACTATTTCAACGTCTAATTTTCATCTTTTACAATTCGACTAACTTATCCCATGCCATGCAAAGCACTATGTCTTGGAGAGGATGGGTTTTGAAGACCATGAAAATTTTCAAACAAATAAAATACACCTAAGGACCCATCATGATATCGATTTTGAAGTAAATTTGTACAATTCTCAGAGCGTAACCCATTTTGGTTGCCAAAATTGGGAAGCACTTTGCAAAATGTATGGTTTTTATGAGGGTATGATTATCACCATTGATCTTGGTGATCCTGACATCGAGCAAGACAATATGGACATTTGGGTCCTTGTTGATACGCTTCCGATTCTACCGCAATGTGAGTTTCTCAAACATAGTTATTAACTAATTTATATTGTTTATTTCAAAATAGTTGACAACTTATTTCCATTGACAGCTTATTTTCAATCTTCAAAGAATGTGCAGAAGATGGTAGACAAAACCCACTACACTGATGGCTCCGAATTAACTTATAAGGAGAAAAGTCATCAGATTGCTTATTGTACTTATCTTGAGAATTACAATACCTATTATCGAACTCCTCCAAATTATGGTGAATACGTGCCACTAGTGCACGTGTTGAACCATGATAACTTCTATGGAGATACCCAGGTAATTTTTTTTACGATTACGACATCCATGCATCTTTTGCATACTTCTAAAACTAGTACATCATTGCTAACTATGAAGTTATTACTATGTTTTTCAACAGAAAATCCCGATGGATTGCGTGCCTCATCTGATGTATCAGAATGGTCGCCTTGCAGTTCTGAACATACAACCAGGTCAATCTAAGGAGCTCACCTGTGCATATCAGATTTCTAAAACCGGTGAACACATGCTAATCAAAGAATGGAAAAAACGTTTGGACATTCGCAAGGAGGTTCTTGGAAATAACATTAAGCGAAAGGCAAGAATTGGACACATGATAATCTCCATTCTCCATAATGGAGAGTCAGGGGCTATCTTGTTTTTTGCTATTTTACGTTATAGAATATAGTAGGTCCTAAGAGAATGTAGTAGGTCCTATGAGGTACAATATGTTTATATGTGATACAATGTGTTAGAGTTGATGATGAGGAGTACTTGTGATTACGACTAGTGACCAATTTGCTATGTGATGTCTCATTGATGAAAACGATGATCTTGAGGAGGTGTTATATGACAATGATGTATTATGATGATAAGTTGTTAATGATATGATGATGATGATATTTATTATATCATTGGGTGAAAGAACCGCAGATTAGTTTCAAGTGGATGTCCATCCACTTGAAACTAGTCCACGGTTCTTTCACCCCGTGATGTAATAACTCATTATGATGTAAAAACAATTTCTAAATTCCTATTGTATGAAAACTTGTGTAATGGTGTACAAATACAACATGAAATAAAAAATTAATAAAATATGAAATAATAGTAGCAGCGCGGGCAGGGAGAAGCGCTACTACTAATTACCAGTAGCGCTCCTCCAGGACGTCGCTACTACTAAGTCGCTTTAGCAGTAGTGTGGTCGGAGGCACGCTACTGCTATACGTTAGCTGTAGCGTCTTATCAGTAGCGCGTCGCCCAGCGCTACTGATAGGCCTAAAACCCGCGCTGCTGCTAGGCTTTTCTCTAGTAGTGGTATATGCTTCTCAGAAACCAGAGCTTCTCACAACAAACATGATGCTTTCGGTAGGGAACGCCCCAACTTTGGGGACGAAATGATATCCATTGCCTCTAATTGCTTTCAATTTTTTCTCGTGTCAACATAGAACAACAGGAGTGTTGTGTTATTTTTTGCGATTTTTCGGGGTTCGTTTGGACATTTTTATGCATTAAGTGAGTTTTTAATGCATTTATGTGCACAATTCAAATTTGAACTACATGCATATTCTCCAGTGCATATAAATTGGTTGAAAAAACAAATCTTTGTCCTTGGGTGCATGATTAGGTCCCATGCAAGAAATGGGAATGAATGTCAAGCACCGTGCCACCGCCACTCGGCCGCAAACATTAAGATACCTGGTTTTTAAATTCTAGTAGATCCAAAACTCGTCTGAAATTCATGAAATTTGGCATGCTATCATGGAGCGCCATCAACATGCCGTGGTAAAGTTTTTGTCCCATTTGGGGCAGGTTTGGGTATATCCTTCTCACAAACCAGAGCTTCTCACAAGAAGCATGATGGTTTCGGTAGGGAACGCCCCAACTTTGGCGGCGAAACGATATCCATTTCCTCTAATTTCTTTCAAAAATTTTCCAGTGTCAACATAGAAGAATAGGAGTGTTGTGTTATTTTTTGTGATTTTTCGGGGTTCGTTTGGTATGCGTTAAGTGTGTTTTCAATGCATTTATGTGCATAATTCAAATTTGAACTACATGCACATGCTCCGGTGCATATAAGTTGGTTGAAAAATCAAATCTTTGGTCCTTGGGTGCATGCTTAGGTCCCATGCAAGAAATGGGAATGAATGTCAAGCACCGTGCCACCGTCACTCGGCCGCAAACATTGAGATACCTGATTTTTAAATTCTAGTAAATCCAAAACATGTCTGAAATTCAGGAAACTTGGCATGCTATCATGTAGTGGCAGCAACATGTCGTGGTAATGTTTTTGTCCCATTTGGGGCAGGTTTGGGTATATACTTCTCACAAACTAGAGCTTCTCACAACAAGCATGATGGTTTCGGTAGGGAACGCCCCAGCTTTGGGGGCGAAACATTTTCCATTGCTTATTATTGCTTTCAAATTTTTTTCTCGTGTCAACATAGAACAACAGGAGTGTGGTGTTATTTTTTCTGATTTTCTGGGGTTCATTCGGACATTTTTATGCATTAAGTGTGTTTTCAATGCATTTATGTGCATAATTAAAATTTGAACTACATGCACATGCTCCGGTAAATATAAATTGGTTGAAAAAAATCAAATCTTTGGTCCTTGGCTGCATGCTTAGGTCCCATGCAAGAAATGGGAATGAATGTCAAGCACCGTGCCACCGTCACTCGGCTACAAACATTGAGATACCTGGTTTTTAAATTCTAGTAAATCCAAAACTCGTCTGAAATTCATGAAACTTGGCATGCTATCATGGAGCGGCATCAACATGTCGTGGTAAAGTTTTTGTCCCATTTGGGGCATGTTTGGGTATATACTTCTCGCAAACCAGAGCTTCTCACAACAAGCATGATGGTTTCGGTAGGGAATGCCCTAACTTTGGGGGCGAACCGATTTCCATTGCTTCTTATTGCTATCAAAAAAATTCTCGTGTCAACATAGAACAACAGGAGTGTTGTGTTTTTTTTGTGATTTTCGGGAGTTTGTTTGGACAATTTTATGCATTAATTGAGTTTTCAATGCATTTATGTCGATAATTAAAATTTGAACTACATGCACATGCTCCGGTGCATATAACTTGGTTGAAAAATCAAATCTTTGTCCTTGGGTGCACGATTAGGTCCCATGCAAGAAATGGGAATGAATGTCAAGCACCGTGCCACCGCCACTCGGCCGCAAACATTGAGATACCTGGTTTTTAAATTCTAGTAGATCCAAAACTCGTCTGAAATTCATGAAATTTGGCATGCTATCATGGAGCGCCATCAACATGCCGTGGTAAAGTTTTTGTCCCATTTGGGGCAGGTTTGGGTATATCCTTCTCACAAACCAGAGCTTCTCACAAGAAGCATGATGGTTTCGGTAGGGAACGCCCCAACTTTGGCGGCGAAACGATATCCATTTCCTCTAATTTCTTTCAAATTTTTTCCAATGTCAACATAGAAGAATAGGAGTGTTGTGTTATTTTTTGTGATTTTTCGGGGTTCGTTTGGTATGCGTTAAGTGTGTTTTCAATGCATTTATGTGCATAATTCAAATTTGAACTACATGCACATGCTCCGGTGCATATAAGTTGGTTGAAAAATCAAATCTTTGGTCCTTGGGTGCATGCTTAGGTCCCATGCAAGAAATGGGAATGAATGTCAAGCACCGTGCCACCGTCACTCGGCCACAAACATTGAGATACCTGATTTTTAAATTCTAGTAAATCCAAAACTCGTCTGAAATTCATGAAACTTGGCATGCTATCATGGAGTGGCATCAACATGCCGTGGTAAAGTTTTTGTCCCATTTGGGGCAGGTTTGGGTATATACTTCTCACAAACCAGAGCTTCTCACAACAAGCATGATGGTTTCAGTAGGGAATGCCCCAACTTTGGGGGCGAACGATATCCATTGCCTCTAATTTCTTTCAAAAAAAAATCTTGTGTCAACATAGAACAACAGGAGTATTGTGTTAATTTTTGTTATTTTTCGGGGTTCGTTTGGACATTTTTATGCATTAAGTGAGTTTCCAATGCATTTATGTGCATAATTCAAAGTTGAACCACATGCACATGCTCCGGTGCATATAAATTGGTTGAAAAATCAAATCTTTAGTCCCTGGGTGCATGCTTAGGTCCCAGGCATGAAATGGGAATGAATGTCAAGCACCGTGCCACCGTCACTCGGCCGCAAACAATGAGATACCTTGTTTCTAAATTCTAGTAAATCCAAAATTCATCTGAAATTCAGGAAACTTGGCATGCTATCATGTAGTGGCAGCAACATGCCATGGTAATGTTTTTGTCCCATTTGGGGCAGGTTTGGGTATATACTTCTCACAAACTAGAGCTTCTCACAACAAGCATGATGGTTTCGGTAGGGAACGCCCCAGCTTTGGGGGCGAAACATTTTCCATTGCTTATTATTGCTTTCAAATTTTTTCTCATGTCAACATAGAACAACAGGAGTGTGGTGTTATTTTTTCTGATTTTCTGGGGTTCATTCGGACATTTTTATGCATTAAGTGTGTTTTCAATGCATTTATGTGCATAATTAAAATTTGAACTACATGCACATGCTCCGGTAAATATAAATTGGTTGAAAAAAATCAAATCTTTGGTCCTTGGCTGCATGCTTAGGTCCCATGCAAGAAATGGGAATGAATGTCAAGCACCGTGCCACCGTCACTCGGCTACAAACATTGAGATACCTGGTTTTTAAATTCTAGTAAATCCAAAACTCGTCTGAAATTCATGAAACTTGGCATGCTATCATGGAGCGGCATCAACATGTCGTGGTAAAGTTTTTGTCCCATTTGGGGCATGTTTGGGTATATACTTCTCGCAAACCAGAGCTTCTCACAACAAGCATGATGGTTTCGGTAGGGAATGCCCTAACTTTGGGGGCGAACCGATTTCCATTGCTTCTTATTGCTATCAAAAAAATTCTCGTGTCAACATAGAACAACAGGAGTGTTGTGTTTTTTTTTGTGATTTTCGGGGGTTTGTTTGGACAATTTTATGCATTAATTGAGTTTTCAATGCATTTATGTGTATAATTAAAATTTGAACTACATGCACATGCTCCGGTGCATATAACTTGGTTGAAAAATGAAATCTTTGTCCTTGGGTGCATGATTAGGTCCCATGCAAGAAATGGGAATGAATGTCAAGCACCGTGCCACCGCCACTCGGCCGCAAACATTGAGATACCTGGTTTTTAAATTCTAGTAGATCCAAAACTCGTCTGAAATTCATGAAATTTGGCATGCTATCATGGAGCGCCATCAACATGCCGTGGTAAAGTTTTTGTCCCATTTGGGGCAGGTTTGGGTATATCCTTCTCACAAACCAGAGCTTCTCACAAGAAGCATGATGGTTTCGGTAGGGAACGCCCCAACTTTGGCGGCGAAACGATATCCATTTCCTCTAATTTCTTTCAAATTTTTTCCAGTGTCAACATAGAAGAATAGGAGTGTTGTGTTATTTTTTGTGATTTTTCGGGGTTCGTTTGGTATGCGTTAAGTGTGTTTTCAATGCATTTATGTGCATAATTCAAATTTGAACTACATGCACAGGCTCCGGTGCATATAAGTTGGTTGAAAAATCAAATCTTTGGTCCTTGGGTGCATGCTTAGGTCCCATGCAAGAAATGGGAATGAATGTCAAGCACCGTGCCACCGTCACTCGGCCGCAAACATTGAGATACCTGATTTTTAAATTCTAGTAAATCCAAAACTCGTCTGAAATTCATGAAACTTGGCATGCTATCATGGAGTGGCATCAACATGCCGTGGTAAAGTTTTTGTCCCATTTGGGGCAGGTTTGGGTATATGCTTCTCACAAACCAGAGCTTCTCACAACAAGCATGATGGTTTCAGTAGGGAATGCCCCAACTTTGGGGCGAACGATATCCATTGCCTCTAATTTCTTTCAAAAAAAAATCTTGTGTCAACATAGAACAACAGGAGTATTGTGTTAATTTTTGTTATTTTTCGGGGTTCGTTTGGACATTTTTATGCATTAAGTGAGTTTCCAATGCATTTATGTGCATAATTCAAAGTTGAACCACATGCACATGCTCCGGTGCATATAAATTGGTTGAAAAATCAAATCTTTAGTCCCTGGGTGCATGCTTAGGTCCCAGGCATGAAATGGGAATGAATGTCAAGCACCGTGCCACCGTCACTCGGCCGCAAACAATGAGATACCTTGTTTTTAAATTCTAGTAAATCCAAAATTCATCTGAAATTCAGGAAACTTGGCATGCTATCATGTAGTGGCAGCAACATGCCGTGGTAATGTTTTTGTCCCATTTGGGGCAGGTTTGGGTATATACTTCTCACAAACTAGAGCTTCTCACAACAAGCATGATGGTTTCGGTAGGGAACGCCCCAGCTTTGGGGGCGAAACATTTTCCATTGCTTATTATTGCTTTCAAATTTTTTCTCGTGTCAACATAGAACAACAGGAGTGTGGTGTTATTTTTTCTGATTTTCTGGGGTTCATTCGGACATTTTTATGCATTAAGTGTGTTTTCAATGCATTTATGTGCATAATTAAAATTTGAACTACATGCACATGCTCCGGTAAATATAAATTGGTTGAAAAAATCAAATCTTTGGTCCTTGGCTGCATGCTTAGGTCCCATGCAAGAAATGGGAATGAATGTCAAGCACCGTGCCACCGTCACTCGGCTACAAACATTGAGATACCTGGTTTTTAAATTCTAGCAAATCCAAAACTCGTCTGAAATTCATGAAACTTGGCATGCTATCATGGAGCGGCATCAACATGTCGTGGTAAAGTTTTTGTCCCATTTGGGGCATGTTTGGGTATATACTTCTCGCAAACCAGAGCTTCTCACAACAAGCATGATGGTTTCGGTAGGGAATGCCCTAACTTTGGGGGCGAACCGATTTCCATTGCTTCTTATTGCTATCAAAAAAATTCTCGTGTCAACATAGAACAACAGGAGTGTTGTGTTTTTTTTTGTGATTTTCGGGGGTTTGTCTGGACAATTTTATGCATTAATTGAGTTTTCAATGCATTTATGTGTATAATTAAAATTTGAACTACATGCACATGCTCCGGTGCATATAACTTGGTTGAAAAATCAAATCTTTGTCCTTGGGTGCATGATTAGGTCCCATGCAAGAAATGGGAATGAATGTCAAGCACCGTGCCACCGCCACTCGGCCGCAAACATTGAGATACCTGGTTTTTAAATTCTAGTAGATCCAAAACTCGTCTGAAATTCATGAAATTTGGCATGCTATCATGGAGCGCCATCAACATGCCGTGGTAGGGAATGCCCCAACTTTGGGGGCGAACGATATCCATTGCCTCTAATTTCTTTCAAAAAAAAATCTTGTGTCAACATAGAACAACAGGAGTATTGTGTTAATTTTTGTTATTTTTCGGGGTTCGTTTGGACATTTTTATGCATTAAGTGAGTTTCCAATGCATTTATGTGCATAATTCAAAGTTGAACCACATGCACATGCTCCGGTGCATATAAATTGGTTGAAAAATCAAATCTTTAGTCCCTGGGTGCATGCTTAGGTCCCAGGCATGAAATGGGAATGAATGTCAAGCACCGTGCCACCGTCACTCGGCCGCAAACAATGAGATACCTTGTTTTTAAATTCTAGTAAATCCAAAATTCATCTGAAATTCAGGAAACTTGGCATGCTATCATGTAGTGGCAGCAACATGCCGTGGTAATGTTTTTGTCCCATTTGGGGCAGGTTTGGGTATATACTTCTCACAAACTAGAGCTTCTCACAACAAGCATGATGGTTTCGGTAGGGAACGCCCCAGCTTTGGGGGAGAAACATTTTCCATTGCTTATTATTGCTTTCAAATTTTTTCTCATGTCAACATAGAACAACAGGAGTGTGGTGTTATTTTTTCTGATTTTCTGGGGTTCATTCGGACATTTTTATGCATTAAGTGTGTTTTCAATGCATTTATGTGCATAATTAAAATTTGAACTACATGCACATGCTCCGGTAAATATAAATTGGTTGAAAAAATCAAATCTTTGGTCCTTGGCTGCATGCTTAGGTCCCATGCAAGAAATGGGAATGAATGTCAAGCACCGTGCCACCGTCACTCGGCTACAAACATTGAGATACCTGGTTTTTAAATTCTAGTAAATCCAAAACTCGTCTGAAATTCATGAAACTTGGCATGCTATCATGGAGCGGCATCAACATGTCGTGGTAAAGTTTTTGTCCCATTTGGGGCATGTTTGGGTATATACTTCTCGCAAACCAGAGCTTCTCACAACAAGCATGATGGTTTCGGTAGGGAATGCCCTAACTTTGGGGGCGAACCGATTTCCATTGCTTCTTATTGCTATCAAAAAAATTCTCGTGTCAACATAGAACAACAGGAGTGTTGTGTTTTTTTTTGTGATTTTCGGGGGTTTGTTTGGACAATTTTATGCATTAATTGAGTTTTCAATGCATTTATGTGTATAATTAAAATTTGAACTACATGCACATGCTCCGGTGCATATAACTTGGTTGAAAAATCAAATCTTTGTCCTTGGGTGCGTGATTAGGTCCCATGCAAGAAATGGGAATGAATGTCAAGCACCGTGCCACCGCCAGTCGGCCGCAAACATTGAGATACCTGGTTTTTAAATTCTAGTAGATCCAAAACTCGTCTGAAATTCATGAAATTTGGCATGCTATCATGGAGCGCCATCAACATGCCGTGGTAAAGTTTTTGTCCCATTTGGGGCAGGTTTGGGTATATCCTTCTCACAAACCAGAGCTTCTCACAAGAAGCATGATGGTTTCGGTAGGGAACGCCCCAACTTTGGCGGTGAGACGATATCCATTTCCTCTAATTTCTTTCAAATTTTTTCCAGTGTCAACATAGAAGAATAGGAGTGTTGTGTTATTTTTTGTGATTTTTCGGGGTTCGTTTGGTATGCGTTAAGTGTGTGTTCAATGCATTTATGTGCATAATTCAAATTTGAACTACATGCACATGCTCCGGTGCATATAAGTTGGTTGAAAAATCAAATCTTTGGTCCTTGGGTGCATGCTTAGGTCCCATGCAAGAAATGGGAATGAATGTCAAGCACCGTGCCACCGCCACTCGGCCGCAAACATTGAGATACCTGATTTTTAAATTCTAGTAGATCCAAAACTCGTCTGAAATTCATGAAATTTGGCATGCTATCATGGAGCGCCATCAACATGCCGTGGTAATGTTTTTGTCCCATTTGGGGCAGGTTTGGGTATATCCTTCTCACAAACCAGAGCTTCTCACAAGAAGCATGATGGTTTCGGTAGGGAACGCCCCAACTTTGGCGGCGAAACGATATCCATTTCCTCTAATTTCTTTCAAATTTTTTCCAGTGTCAACATAGAAGAATAGGAGTGTTGTGTTATTTTTTGTGATTTTTCGGGGTTCGTTTGGTATGCGTTAAGTGTGTTTTCAATGCATTTATGTGCATAATTCAAATTTGAACTACATGCACATGCTCCGGTGCATATAAGTTGGTTAAAAAATCAAATCTTTGGTCCTTGGGTGCATGCTTAGGTCCCATGCAAGAAATGGGAATGAATGTCAAGCACCGTGCCACTGTCACTCGGCCGCAAACATTGAGATACCTGATTTTTAAATTCTAGTAAATCCAAAACTCGTCTGAAATTCATGAAACTTGGCATGCTATCATGGAGTGGCATCAACATGCCGTGGTAAAGTTTTTGTCCCATTTGGGGCAGGTTTGGGTATATACTTCTCACAAACCAGAGCTTCTCACAACAAGCATGATGGTTTCAGTAGGGAATGCCCCAACTTTGGGGGCGAACGATATGCATTGCCTCTAATTTCTTTCAAAAAAAAATCTTGTGTCAACATAGAACAATAGGAGTATTGTGTTAATTTTTGTTATTTTTCGGGGTTCGTTTGGACATTTTTATGCATTAAGTGAGTTTCCAATGCATTTATGTGCATAATTCAAAGTTGAACCACATGCACATGCTCCGGTGCATATAAATTGGTTGAAAAATCAAATCTTTAGTCCCTGGGTGCATGCTTAGGTCCCAGGCATGAAATGGGAATGAATGTCAAGCACCGTGCCACCGTCACTCGGCCGCAAACAATGAGATACCTTGTTTTTAAATTCTAGTAAATCCAAAATTCATCTGAAATTCAGGAAACTTGGCATGCTATCATGTAGTGGCAGCAACATGCCGTGGTAATGTTTTTGTCCCATTTGGGGCAGGTTTGGGTATATACTTCTCACAAACTAGAGCTTCTCACAACAAGCATGATGGTTTCGGTAGGGAACGCCCCAGCTTTGGGGGCGAAACATTTTCCATTGCTTATTATTGCTTTCAAATTTTTTCTCATGTCAACATAGAACAACAGGAGTGTGGTGTTATTTTTTCTGATTTTCTGGGGTTCATTCGGACATTTTTATGCATTAAGTGTGTTTTCAATGCATTTATGTGCATAATTAAAATTTGAACTACGTGCACATGCTCCGGTAAATATAAATTGGTTGAAAAAATCAAATCTTTGGTCCTTGGCTGCATGCTTAGGTCCCATGCAAGAAATGGGAATGAATGTCAAGCACCGTGCCACCGTCACTCGGCTACAAACATTGAGATACCTGGTTTTTAAATTCTAGTAAATCCAAAACTCGTCTGAAATTCATGAAACTTGGCATGCTATCATGGAGCGGCATCAACATGTCGTGGTAAAGTTTTTGTCCCATTTGGGGCATGTTTGGGTATATACTTCTCGCAAACCAGAGCTTCTCACAACAAGCATGATGGTTTTGGTAGGGAATGCCCTAACTTTGGGGGCGAACCGATTTCCATTGCTTCTTATTGCTATCAAAAAAATTCTCGTGTCAACATAGAACAACAGGAGTGTTGTGTTTTTTTTTGTGATTTTCGGGGGTTTGTTTGGACAATTTTATGCATTAATTGAGTTTTCAATGCATTTATGTGTATAATTAAAATTTGAACTACATGCACATGCTCCAGTGCATATAACTTGGTTGAAAAATCAAATCTTTGTCCTTGGGTGCATGATTAGGTCCCATGCAAGAAATGGGAATGAATGTCAAGCACTGTGCCACCGCCACTCGGCCGCAAACATTGAGATAACTGGTTTTTAAATTCTAGTAGATCCAAAACTCGTCTGAAATTCATGAAATTTGGCATGCTATCATGGAGCGCCATCAACATGCCGTGGTAAAGTTTTTGTCCCATTTGGGGCAGGTTTGGGTATATCCTTCTCACAAACCAGAGCTTCTCACAAGAAGCATGATGGTTTCGGTAGGGAACACCCCAACTTTGGCGGCGAAACGATATCCATTTCCTCTAATTTCTTTCAAATTTTTTCCAGTGTCAACATAGAATAATAGGAGTGTTGTGTTATTTTTTGTGATTTTTCGGGGTTCGTTTGGTATGCGTTAAGTGTGTGTTCAATGCATTTATGTGCATAATTCAAATTTGAACTACATGCACATGCTCCGGTGCATATAAGTTGGTTGAAAAATCAAATCTTTGGTCCTTGGGTGCATGCTTAGGTCCCATGCAAGAAATGGGAATGAATGTCAAGCACCGTGCCACCGCCACTCGGCCGCAAACATTGAGATACCTGGTTTCTAAATTCTAGTAGATCCAAAACTCGTCTGAAATTCATGAAATTTGGCATGCTATCATGGAGCGCCATCAACATGCCGTGGTAAAGTTTTTGTCCCATTTGTGGCAGGTTTGGGTATATCCTTCTCACAAACCAGAGCTTCTCACAAGAAGCATGATGGTTTCGGTAGGGAACGCCCCAACTTTGGCGGCGAAACGATATCCATTTCCTCTAATTTCATTCAAATTTTTTCCAGTGTCAACATAGAAGAATAGGAGTGTTGTGTTATTTTTTGTGATTTTTCGGGGTTCGTTTGGTATGCGTTAAGTGTGTTTTCAATGCATTTATGTGCATAATTCAAATTTGAACCACATGCACATGCTCCGGTGCATATAAATTGGTTGAAAAATCAAATCTTTAGTCCCTGGGTGCATGCTTAGGTCCCATGCAAGAAATGGGAATGAATGTCAAGCACCGTGCCACCGTCACTCGGCCGCAAACATTGAGATACCTGATTTTTAAATTCTAGTAAATCCAAAACTCGTCTGAAATTCATGAAACTTGGCATGCTATCATGGAGTGGCATCAACATGCCGTGGTAAAGTTTTTGTCCCATTTGGGGCAGGTTTGGGTATATGCTTCTCACAAACCAGAGCTTCTCACAACAAGCATGATGGTTTCAGTAGGGAATGCCCCAACTTTGGGGGCGAACGATATCCATTGCCTCTAATTTCTTTCAAAAAAAAATCTTGTGTCAACATAGAACAACAGGAGTATTGTGTTAATTTTTGTTATTTTTCGGGGTTCGTTTGGACATTTTTATGCATTAAGTGAGTTTCCAATGCATTTATGTGCATAATTCAAAGTTGAACCACATGCACATGCTCCGGTGCATATAAATTGGTTGAAAAATCAAATCTTTAGTCCCTGGGTGCATGCTTAGGTCCCAGGCATGAAATGGGAATGAATGTCAAGCACCGTGCCACCGTCACTCGGCCGCAAACAATGAGATACCTTGTTTTTAAATTCTAGTAAATCCAAAATTCATCTGAAATTCAGGAAACTTGGCATGCTATCATGTAGTGGCAGCAACATGCCGTGGTAATGTTTTTGTCCCATTTGGGGCAGGTTTGGGTATATACTTCTCACAAACTAGAGCTTCTCACAACAAGCATGATGGTTTCGGTAGGGAACGCCCCAGCTTTGGGGGCGAAACATTTTCCATTGCTTATTATTGCTTTCAAATTTTTTCTCATGTCAACATAGAACAACAGGAGTGTGGTGTTATTTTTTCTGATTTTCTGGGGTTCATTCGGACATTTTTATGCATTAAGTGTGTTTTCAATGCATTTATGTGCATAATTAAAATTTGAACTACATGCACATGCTCCGGTAAATATAAATTGGTTGAAAAAATCAAATCTTTGGTCCTTGGCTGCATGCTTAGGTCCCATGCAAGAAATGGGAATGAATGTCAAGCACCGTGCCACCGTCACTCGGCTACAAACATTGAGATACCTGGTTTTTAAATTCTAGTAAATCCAAAACTCGTCTGAAATTCATGAAACTTGGCATGCTATCATGGAGCGGCATCAACATGTCGTGGTAAAGTTTTTGTCCCATTTGGGGCATGTTTGGGTATATACTTCTCGCAAACCAGAGCTTCTCACAACAAGCATGATGGTTTCGGTAGGGAATGCCCTAACTTTGGGGGCGAACCGATTTCCATTGCTTCTTATTGCTATCAAAAAAATTCTCGTGTCAACATAGAACAACAGGAGTGTTGTGTTTTTTTTTGTGATTTTCGGGGGTTTGTTTGGACAATTTTATGCATTAATTGAGTTTTCAATGCATTTATGTGTATAATTAAAATTTGAACTACATGCACATGCTCCGGTGCATATAACTTGGTTGAAAAATCAAATCTTTGTCCTTGGGTGCATCATTAGGTCCCATGCAAGAAATGGGAATGAATGTCAAGCACCGTGCCACCGCCACTCGGCCGCAAACATTGAGATACCTGGTTTTTAAATTCTAGTAGATCCAAAACTCGTCTAAAATTCATGAAATTTGGCATGCTATCATGGAGCGCCATCAACATGCCGTGGTAAAGTTTTTGTCCCATTTGGGGCAGGTTTGGGTATATCCTTCTCACAAACCAGAGCTTCTCACAAGAAGCATGATGGTTTCGGTAGGGAACGCCCCAACTTTGGCGGCGAAACGATATCCATTTCCTCTAATTTCTTTCAAATTTTTTCTAGTGTCAACATAGAAGAATAGGAGTGTTGTGTTATTTTTTGTGATTTTTCAGGGTTCGTTTGGTATGCGTTAAGTGTGTTTTCAATGCATTTATGTGCATAATTCAAATTTGAACTACATGCACATGCTCCGGTGCATATAAGTTGGTTGAAAAATCAAATCTTTGGTCCTTGTGTGCATGCTTAGGTCCCATGCAAGAAATGGGAATGAATGTCAAGCACCGTGCCACCGTCACTCGGCCGCAAACATTGAGATACCTGATTTTTAAATTCTAGTAAATCCAAAACTCGTCTGAAATTCATGAAACTTGGCATGCTATCATGGAGTGGCATCAACATGCCGTGGTAAAGTTTTTGTCCCATTTGGGGCAGGTTTGGGTATATACTTCTCACAAACCAGAGCTTCTCACAACAAGCATGATGGTTTCAGTAGGGAATGCCCCAACTTTGGGGGCGAACGATATCCATTGCCTCTAATTTCTTTCAAAAAAAAATCTTGTGTCAACATAGAAAAACAGGAGTATTGTGTTAATTTTTGTTATTTTTCGGGGTTCGTTTGGACATTTTTATGCATTAAGTGAGTTTCCAATGCATTTATGTGCATAATTCAAAGTTGAACCACATGCACATGCTCCGGTGCATATAAATTGGTTGAAAAATCAAATCTTTAGTCCCTGGGTGCATGCTTAGGTCCCAGGCATGAAATGGGAATGAATGTCAAGCACCGTGCCACCGTCACTCGGCCGCAAACAATGAGATACCTTGTTTTTAAATTCTAGTAAATCCAAAATTCATCTGAAATTCAGGAAACTTGGCATGCTATCATGTAGTGGCAGCAACATGCCGTGGTAATGTTTTTGTCCCATTTGGGGCAGGTTTGGGTATATACTTCTTACAAACTAGAGCTTCTCACAACAAGCATGATGGTTTCGGTAGGGAACGCCCCAGCTTTGGGGGCGAAACATTTTCCATTTCTTATTATTGCTTTCAAATTTTTTTCTCGTGTCAACATAGAACAACAGGAGTGTGTTGTTATTTTTTCTGATTTTCTGGGGTTCATTCGGACATTTTTATGCATTAAGTGTGTTTTCAATGCATTTATGTGCATAATTAAAATTTGAACTACATGCACATGCTCCGGTAAATATAAATTGGTTGAAAAAAATCAAATCTTTGGTCCTTGGCTGCATGCTTAGGTCCCATGCAAGAAATGGGAATGAATGTCAAGCACCGTGCCACCGTCACTCGGCTACAAACATTGAGATACCTGGTTTTTAAATTCTAGTAAATCCAAAACTCGTCTGAAATTCATGAAACTTGGCATGCTATCATGGAGCGGCATCAACATGTTGTGGTAAAGTTTTTGTCCCATTTGGGGCATGTTTGGGTATATACTTCTCGCAAACCAGAGCTTCTCACAACAAGCATGATGGTTTCGGTAGGGAATGCCCTAACTTTGGGGGCGAACCGATTTCCATTGCTTCTTATTGCTATCAAAAAAATTCTCGTGTCAACATAGAACAACAGGAGTGTTGTGTTTTTTTTGTGATTTTCGGGAGTTTGTTTGGACAATTTTATGCATTAATTGAGTTTTCAATGCATTTATGTGTATAATTAAAATTTGAACTACATGCACATGCTCCGGTGCATATAACTTGGTTGAAAAATCAAATCTTTGTCCTTGGGTGCATGATTAGGTCCCATGCAAGAAATGGGAATGAATGTCAAGCACCGTGCCACCGCCACTCGGCCGCAAACATTGAGATACCTGGTTTTTAAATTCTAGTAGATACAAAACTCGTCTGAAATTCATGAAATTTGGCATGCTATCATGGAGCGCCATCAACATGCCGTGGTAAAGTTTTTGTCCCATTTGGGGCAGGTTTGGGTATATCCTTCTCACAAACCAGAGCTTCTCACAAGAAGCATGATGGTTTCGGTAGGGAACGCCCCAACTTTGGCGGCGAAACGATATCCATTTCCTCTAATTTCTTTCAAAATTTTTCCAGTGTCAACATAGAAGAATAGGAGTGTTGTGTTATTTTTTGTGATTTTTCGGGGTTCGTTTGGTATGCGTTAAGTGTGTTTTCAATGCATTTATGTGCATAATTCAAATTTGAACTACATGCACATGCTCCGGTGCATATAAGTTGGTTGAAAAATCAAATCTTTGGTCCTTGGGTGCATGCTTAGGTCCCATGCAAGAAATGGGAATGAATGTCAAGCACCGTGCCACCGTCACTCGGCCACAAACATTGAGATACCTGATTTTTAAATTCTAGTAAATCCAAAACTCGTCTGAAATTCATGAAACTTGGCATGCTATCATGGAGTGGCATCAACATGCCGTGGTAAAGTTTTTGTCCCATTTGGGGCAGGTTTGGGTATATACTTCTCACAAACCAGAGCTTCTCACAACAAGCATGATGGTTTCAGTAGGGAATGCCCCAACTTTGGGCGCGAACGATATCCATTGCCTCTAATTTCTTTGAAAAAAAAATCTTGTGTCAACATAGAACAACAGGAGTATTGTGTTAATTTTTGTTATTTTTCGGGGTTCGTTTGGACATTTTTATGAATTAAGTGAGTTTCCAATGCATTTATGTGCATAATTCAAAGTTGAACCACATGCACATGCTCCGGTGCATATAAATTGGTTGAAAAATCAAATCTTTAGTCCCTGGGTGCATGCTTAGGTCCCAGGCATGAAATGGGAATGAATGTCAAGCACCGTGCCACCGTCACTCGGCCGCAAACAATGAGATACCTTGTTTTTAAATTCTAGTAAATCCAAAATTCATCTGAAATTCAGGAAACTTGGCATGCTATCATGTAGTGGCAGCAACATGCCGTGGTAATGTTTTTGTCCCATTTGGGGCAGGTTTGGGTATATACTTCTCACAAACTAGAGCTTCTCACAACAAGCATGATGGTTTCGGTAGGGAACGCCCCAGCTTTGGGGGCGAAACATTTTCCATTGCTTATTATTGCTTTCAAATTTTTTCTCGTGTCAACATAGAACAACAGGAGTGTGGTGTTATTTTTTCTGATTTTCTGGGGTTCATTCGGACATTTTTATGCATTAAGTGTGTTTTCAATGCATTTATGTGCATAATTAAAATTTGAACTACATGCACATGCTCCGGTAAATATAAATTGGTTGAAAAAAATCAAATCTTTGGTCCTTGGCTGCATGCTTAGGTCCCATGCAAGAAATGGGAATGAATGTCAAGCACCGTGCCACCGTCACTCGGCTACAAACATTGAGATACCTGGTTTTTAAATTCTAGTAAATCCAAAACTCGTCTGAAATTCATGAAACTTGGCATGCTATCATGGAGCGGCATCAACATGTCGTGGTAAAGTTTTTGTCCCATTTGGGGCAGGTTTGGGTATATACTTCTCACAAACCAGAGCTTCTCACAACAAGCATGATGGTTTCAGTAGGGAATGCCCCAACTTTGGGGGCGAACGATATCCATTGCCTCTAATTTCTTTCAAAAAAAAATCTTGTGTCAACATAGAACAACAGGAGTATTGTGTTAATTTTTGTTATTTTTCGGGGTTCGTTTGGACATTTTTATGCATTAAGTGAGTTTCCAATGCATTTATGTGCATAATTCAAAGTTGAACCACATGCACATGCTCCGGTGCATATAAATTGGTTGAAAAATCAAATCTTTAGTCCCTGGGTGCATGCTTAGGTCCCAGGCATGAAATGGGAATGAATGTCAAGCACCGTGCCACCGTCACTCGGCCGCAAACAATGAGATACCTTGTTTTTAAATTCTAGTAAATCCAAAATTCATCTGAAATTCAGGAAACTTGGCATGCTATCATGTAGTGGCAGCAACAAGCCGTGGTAATGTTTTTGTCCCATTTGGGGCAGGTTTGGGTATATACTTCTTACAAACTAGAGCTTCTCACAACAAGCATGATGGTTTCGGTAGGGAACGCCCCAGCTTTGGGGGCGAAACATTTTCCATTTCTTATTATTGCTTTCAAATTTTTTCTCGTGTCAACATAGAACAACAGGAGTGTGGTGTTATTTTTTCTGATTTTCTGGGGTTCATTCGGACATTTTTATGCATTAAGTGTGTTTTCAATGCATTTATGTGCATAATTAAAATTTGAACTACATGCACATGCTCCGGTAAATATAAATTGGTTGAAAAAATCAAATCTTTGGTCCTTGGCTGCATGCTTAGGATCCCATGCAAGAAATGGGAATGAATGTCAAGCACCGTGCCACCGTCACTCGGCTACAAACATTGAGATACCTGGTTTTTAAATTCTAGTAAATCCAAAACTCGTCTGAAATTCATGGAACTTGGCATGCTATCATGGAGCGGCATCAACATGTCGTGGTAAAGTTTTTGTCCCATTTGGGGCATGTTTGGGTATATACTTCTCGCAAACCAGAGCTTCTCACAACAAGCATGATGGTTTCGGTAGGGAATGCCCTAACTTTGGGGGCGAACCGATTTCCATTGCTTCTTATTGCTATCAAAAAAATTCTCGTGTCAACATAGAACAACAGGAGTGTTGTGTTTTTTTTTGTGATTTTCGAGGGTTTGTTTGGACAATTTTATGCATTAATTGAGTTTTCAATGCATTTATGTGTATAATTAAAATTTGAACCACATGCACATGCTCCGGTGCATATAACTTGGTTGAAAAATCAAATCTTTGGTCCTTGGGTGCATGCTTAGGTCCCATGCAAGAAATGGAATGAAGGTCAAGCACCGTGCCACCGTCACTCGGCCGCAAACATTGAGATACCTGGTTTTTAAATTCTAGTAAATCCAGAACTCGTCTGAAATTCATGAAACTTGGCATGCTATCATTGAGCGGCATCAACATGTCGTGGTAAAGTTTTTGTCCCATTTGGGGCAGGTTTGGGTATATGCTTCACACAAACCAGAGCTTCTCACAACAAGCATGATGGTTTCGGTAGGGAACGCCCCAACTTTGGGGGAGAAACGTTTTCCATTGCTTCTTATTGCTTTCAAATTTTTTCTCATGTCAACATAGAACAACAGGAGTGTTGTGTTATTTTTTCTGATTTTCTGGGGTTCGTTCGGTCATTTTTATGCATTAAGTGTGTTTTCAATGCATTTATTTGCATAATTAAAATTTGAACTACATGCACATGCTCCTGTACATATAAATTGGTTGAAAAATCAAATCTTTGGTCCTTGGGTGCATGCTTAGGTCCCATGCAAGAGATGGGAATGAATGTCAAGCACCGTGCCACCGTCACTCGGCCGCAAACATTGAGATACCTGGTTTTTAAATTCTTGTAAATCCAAAACTCGTCTGAAATTCATGAAACTTGGCATGATATCATGGAGCGGCATCAACATGTCGTGGTAAAGTTTTTGTCCCATTTGGGGCATGTTTGGGTATATACTTCTCACAAACCAGAGCTTCTCACAACAAGCATGATGGTTTTTGTAGGGAACGCCCTAACTTTGGGGGCGAAACGATTTCCGTTGCTTCTTATTGCTTTCAAAAAATTTCTCCTGTCAACATAGAACAACAGGAGTGTTGTTTTTTTTGTGATTTTCGGGGGTTCGTTTGGACAATTTTATGCATTAAGTGAGTTTTCAATGCATTTATGTGTATAATTAAAATTTGAACTACATGCACATGCTCCGGTGCATATAAATTGGTTGAAAAATCAAATATTTGGTCCTTGGGTGCATGCTTAGGTCCCATGCAGGAAATGGGAATGAATGTCAAGCACCGTGCCACCGTCACTCGGCCGCAAACATTGAGATACCTGGTTTTCAAATTCTAGTAAATCCAAAACTCTTCCGAAATTCATGAAACTTGGTATGCTATCATGGAGCGGCATCAACATGCGATCGTAAAGTTTTTGTCCCATTTGGGCCCTGTTTGGGTATATGCTTCTCACAAACCAAAGCTTCTCACAAAAAGCATGACGGTTTCAGATAGAACACCCGTATGCAAAGTGAGAGTATGATTTGTGCATATCTTGAACACAAGCGGTTCTTTTGGATGACCTGTGTGAATCACTAGCAGGGCGGTGCAGTACTATTCGATTTGACAGCGGGTGGCGCAGTTCCCGATATGGCTTTAATGCAGACGAGGGAGAGGGTAGCGGTTCCTGAAATGTTGAACGGCCAGTGATGCATCCTCCTTCAATTAGCATCGTGTGAATGCATGAGGGAAGTAATTGGAGGATCGGGAAAAGAGGCAGCACGATGTGAATGCAACGCAGTTTGCACTAATATAAATGTGCCCCTCCATTCCAATGCATCTACCACATCATACGCACCTAAGCATTTGCCTAAGCACCTACACTAATAAGTGAAAAAGTTCCCTCTCCAGACCCATGGAGGCGATGCACGCGAGCAGCCAGCGGCTGTGCTAGATGGTCCACGACGCTGGCCTGCGGCATGGCACTTTGGATCGTCTCCATACGGTGTTGGCGACCAGCTGGTGGATGGCCACCGTCGACGCCAACTACGACTCTCAGTTGGACCAGATGATCGTTCGCAGCACCAATAGGTTCACCGTCGTCAAGAAGCTCGCGAACGACATCATCGTACTCCTCCAGCCCGCGTGCCCGGGCTCCTCATTGCCTGCCACCCTAATCGGCCTCCATGGCCGGAACTTCTTTGAAGCACTGGTGGCCCTACGACTGCCCGCTGAAGCCATGAAGAATGTCCACCTGTAGGCCGCGCTCGCCGCAAGGCGCCTCACCCTGCAAGAAACCATCGACCTACACATCCATGTGTACGAATGAATCGTGTACATAGGTATCTACAAGGCCAGTGAGGACGCTATGACGTTGGCCTTCTTCAGCCGGCTGGAAGCCTTGGATGCCTTAGTTGAGAAGCACCTTGTCCTTGCCACACAAGCCGCCGCTCCTTAGCCGTCGGTCGGTGGCCCGGCCGGCGCACTGAGTTGAGGAGGAGGAGGTCGTACATTGATGGATGCATCTTTCTTCTTGCCTGGTGTAACATCCACTGCGATCGCATCATCATGGCCTTAATTCTTATTTTGCTATTGCATTCTCGTTCCAGTCAATACAGACATGTGCGATCCCTTTGCTCAATACAGACATGTCCATTCCAGTCTTATTTTGATTGGCTTGAATGAAGGTCTATCCTGCCATTAGGCACCGCAACGCATTGTGCTCATCGTTAGGTGATCGCATCATCATGGCCTCGCGTCCGTTAGCGCGCTCTCCTCGCGTCCCTTGGCGCGCTCAGCTCGCGTCCGTCGGTGTGCTCGGGTTGTGGACAGCTTTTCCTTGCGTGTTCACCTACTATATGCATATATATAGGGTTGCTCGCCGTTGAGGCGACGGTGGAGCGCTCTGCTCGTGTCCCACCGTGCACGCTCTGCCAACGGTTGGGCGTTTGCACGATCACGTCGGGGGCCCCGTATGCATGCGGTTGCACCGCGCACGTTGCCACGCGATGCAGTTACATGCGGCACGCTAGAGTTACGCGCTGCAAATTAGAACTGCTATCAGGGCCTGCCGATATTCCTGGCCATCCGGCTTCCCCTTTAATACCCGCGGCCATTATAACCTTAGTCTCCTCAAACTTTCGATCGCACTCGACAACACAACAAGCACAACCACGACGACACATAGAGAGGGGATGTCCGGCGGCACTCCAATGGAGTTCGGTGAGCATAGAGTGGAGACCCACGCGAGGGAGACGGATATCTCAGTGCTGTACACGATCGACCCGGCTGTGGTGGACGACTACGTCAACAACGTTGAGCAGTTGCTTGCTGGAGACAAGTACAAGGTGGTCGGCATCGACCTCCAGTACACCGCCGGTCGTCCCGGCGTAGATCATAAGGTTGCCTTCGCCTAATTATGGTGCGCCATCATGTCCTCATCTACCACTACTGCATGGCCACAGAGCCATGCGACTGTATCAAGAGGTTTGTCAACAGCACCGACTACAAGTTGGCCATGGTGGATACCAAAGACGATGTAAAACCACTCAGTGTTACGGGCTTGGCCTGCAAGAACCATGTCGAAATCCATGACCACTATAGGGTCTGGGGCAGCACGAAGCAGGACTCCCTGGTCGAACTCGCCTCGACCATCATCGATCCCTACTATGACAAGATGAAGCAGGATGCCCAGAGAACAAATCCCATATCCTGGCACAAGGCCTGGATGCGGCAACTGGATGAACCTCACCTCAGGTTCGCACCCAAGAGCGTGTATACATGCTATGAGATGAACAGGAGGATCGTTGACATGAGGAAGTGCCTCGTTACCCAAATCGACGAGCCCGGATCGAGCCACAAGAAGAGCAAGCGTCACAGAAGTAGATGATGATCAGATGATCGTTTATGCTAGTTAATCATGCTTGTAATATATAGTTTACTTTATTGGTGTGTGTGTGTGTGTGAGTGTCATGTGTGTAGTAGCCACCTATGTAATTATGCATGTAACAGTTAGTTTGGTGTGTGCAAATGCCATGGTTGTAGTAGCCACCTATGTAAGTGGATGTTTAATTTTTTTATGCAAGCATTTCCTTATAAGTGTGTGTGTGTGTATATATATGTTGGTGTTCTGTATGCAATCCCAACACACAACACACACGTCTTATTAGCAGCAACCGTCTGTGTTCTTATCAGTCTTCAGACACATTTCTGATTACAAACCTGTCTGCCGCGTATCACACACATCTTGTTAAGTTGAACTGTATGCAAACAGTTCATCCGAGTGAACTGCATGCCGTATATCGCACACACCTTTGATCTGGCTGACCATTTCTTTTGTGTTGCCTAATCACAAACAGTTCATCCGACTGAACCGTATGCTGTGTATCGCACATGCCCCCATCTGGCTGCCCGTTTATTTTGTTCCTCCTCATCGCAAACAGTTCATTGAATTGAACCGTATGCCCTTCATCACACACGCAACTAAAACCTGAACCGTGTTTGATGCATCTATCATCGCAAACGTTTTACACATTTCTGAAGGTTTTCATACAGCACCGTTTGCGATTATGGCATCGCACATAGTTTCTCGAAGGGTCTCTGATCATAGTGTCGCGTTAGCAGTATCCTGCAGTAGTGGATAGAGTGAACAACTATCAAGCAAAGATAGAAGTGATATCGGTGGTAATGATCATCTTGCGTGGCAAGTTCTCAGGGTTGTCAAAAGCTTGCTCCTCGTAAACGTACTCAACAGGATACTCGTTCATGAACTCGTCTCCTGGATCTACCCAAAGCAAGATCACAAGCAACGGAACAACAATCAATCATGGTGCAATGCACAAAGCAACATGATGCAAGACATGACATGAAATGCAAGGTATGATGTGCAATGCATGTGGGTACTCCGGAAGGAAAAGGATGATCATGGCATCAACTTGGAAAACTAAGCATGCCACTGGAAAGATTGAGTGATTTCAGTCGAAATCGATATAAACATCATCGGAAACGGATGCACGGTTTGCGAATGACGAGAAAAACAAGAACGATGCAAGAATGCACTTAACAACATCATAGCACTTAAGATGCATCAAGAAACTATGCTACAACACTCCAACAAAGCAACAATGCACATGGCTGTGAAGTAAAGGTGAAGCTCTACAAATGAAGAACACTGAGCTCCTACTAGAACTCAATAGAACAAGTCTAAAACATCATGGCAAGAATGCAAATGACAACAGCTACATAGACTTGAGCCAAACAACATGCTACAGGATCATAAGAAGGCAAACAAGGTCATGGAATGCTAGTACTAAAGGCAATGAACAAAACTCCCTTAATGAACTTGAGCCAAAGATGCACAGAAAAGATGGTAGCATCAATGCAAACATGGCAAGTGATATGAACAGATTCGGACTTAGTATAAAAACCTGGCATGGTAGAAACAGATTCATGATAGCAACTTTGCAAGCTCATGCCACTCACCACAAAGCATTTCATGACATCACAAGATAACCAACAATAAGAAGACAAAATTATGAAGCTAAACATGGCAAGAGCAAGTTCATAGGGTGCATGGATCACTACCAAAACACATGGCAAAAATGCACTTCCTGTTAACAAACTGACAGCAACAACATTTAGCAAAAGTAGAGCTTAGTAACGACACGCTATACTACCCCATAATTACAACCAGAGGCATGAATGGATAGAGCATAACCATATCTTCAAAACACTCTTACTGAACTTCAACAAAATGTGCATAGATCTACTTGTGGCAACAAGTCAACATAGCAACATGTTGTAATAGAAAAATATGGCATGCTTGTGCATAGATCTACTTGGGGATAGATGCTCCTACTTTGCATGCTTGTGCATAGATCTACTTGGGGATAGATGCTCCTACTATGCATGCTTGTGCTAGTCTCCACAGAGCTCATAAAAATACAAGGCTTGCACCACTATAAAGATGGCATGAAAATGACACTAGCATGTAGAGCATCACGAGCCGAACATTTCGATATATCATATGTACAAATCGGAGCTACAAACATGGAGATATTGGCGGTCAAACAGGTGCACATGATGTAGAAATTCAGGGACACGTAAGAAAAATTCAACCTCAGATCTAGGGTTTATTTGCGCGGCACGTGAACTGAGCTCGGCCAGAGTTCGGCGGAGATGTGGTCGTAGATGGGCGGAGAGGGTCACCGGCGAGCTTGAGGGAGAGGTCGTCGGGGAGGCGGGGCGGCACCGGTGATGTACGGCGCCGGCGAGGCCGGACGGCGGAGGTGGCACGGGCGCCCACATTGACCAGGCGGCGGGGCGGCGCAGGACCCCGTGTGGTGGCGGCGGCGAAGGATCGGCGAAGGGCGGTGGCTATGGGCTTCGGGCTCGCAGAGGCGGCGGACGGCGAAAGCGGGCCGGACAGCCCGCGCGGGCCTCGGCGGGCCGGCGACGGCTGGCGACGCGGAGTGCCACGTCGAGCGATCCGGTTCGTCGGGGGGCGGCGGCGCGGACGCGTCCAGCCGAAGCGGACGTGTCCGGCGGCGTGAAGGAGGTGGTGGATAGGGTTTGACCCCGAATTTCGGAGGGGGAGGCATATTTATAGATAGGGGAAGCTAGGAGAGTCCAAATGGGGTGCGGTTTTCGCCCACACGATCGTGATTCAACAACGGATAGCATGGAAGTGGTTTAGATGGGCTAGTGGGCTGTTGTGGAGGGGTGCTAGGCTGAAAAAGAGGGGAGTTTTACGGTTAGCCGGTTAACCGGTTGGGCATCAAACGACCTCCAAATGGAATGAAGTTTGACAGGCGACCTACCGGTGATGTAGCAAGGCCACTCGACAAATCTCAGCTCATTCTGAGATTGTTTTTCCCCCGCTCACGAAATGAGATGTGAGGGGTGCAACGGGTGCATGTGTGAGTGTTGGATTCCGAAACGGACAATAGGGAAAATGACCGGATGCATGAGACAAACACGAATGCAAATGAGATGCACATGATGACATGAGATGAAATGCATAACATGAACAAAATGCAAAATGAGGAAAGAACCCTGCCATGGAGGATATAACATATAACATAGCCGGAAATGGCACGAGTTGGAGTTAAAATTACGGAATGTTACATCCGGGGCATTACAACTCTCCACCACTACAAGATGATCTCGACCCGAATCTAGGATTGAAAGAACTCCGGATATTCAGAACAGAGGTGATCCTCGCGCTCCCTTGTGGTTTCTCGGTCGGAATGGTGAGACCACTCAACTTTCAGGAATTTGATCGACTTGTTGCGAGTTTTGCGCTCGGTTTCTTCAAGAATAGCAACATGATGCTCATGATAAGAAAAGTCCTCTTGGAGGTCAATCTCTTCGAAGTTGATGGTTCGCTCAAGCGTCTTGAAGCACTTGCGAAGCGGTGACACATGTAACACATTGCGCACATTTGAGAAGTTGGATGGAAGCTCATGTTGATCTGCGAGGTCGCCTCTTTTACCAATGATCTTGAAAGGAAAAACATATCTAGGGGCAAGCCTCCCTTTGATACCGAAGTGTTGAGTGCCTTTCATTGGAGAGACGCGAAGATAGACATGGTCTCCGATCTCGAAAGCCAAGTCATGGTGCTTGCTATCATATTAACTCTTCTGGCGCGATTGCATGGCTTTGAGATTTTCACGAATGACTTTACACATTTCTTCAACTTCTGTGATCAAGTCGTGAGGAGTACGGCACTTTCTGCCATATAGTATTTCAAATGGGGCCTTGCCCGAACTTGCTTGGAAGTTGTTGTTGTAGGAGAAGTCGGCATATGGGAGGCAATCTTCCCACTTCATACCGAAAGAGATGACACAAGCCCTGAGGATGTCTTCGAGGATTGGATTGACTTGCTCGACTTGGCCACTTGTTAGAGGATGGAAAGTCATGCTGAAGCGAATGTTGGTTCCCATGGCCTTCTGGATGGAGTACCAGAACTTGGAAGTGAAAATGCTTCCACGGTCTGAAGACATCATTTGTGGAATTCCGTGCAACGAGACAATTCTGGAGGTGTATAGCTCTACCAACTGAGCTCCGTGATAGATTCCATGATTGGAAGGAAATGAGCCACTTTCGAAAGCTTGTCGATGACAATGAAGATAGCATCATTCCCACGCTTGGACTTGGGAAATCCAGTGACAAAGTCCATTTCGATATGATCAAACTTCCATTCTGGAATAGCAAGAGGTTAAAGGAGACCAGCTGGTCATTGGTGTTCTGCTTTCACCCTTCGACAGACATCACATTCATTCTCGAATTGAGCAATTTCTCGCTTTATTCAAGTCCCCCAATACGATTGATTGAGGTCATGGTACATCTTCAAACTGCCTGGATGAATGGAAAGAAGAGAATTGTGCGCTTTGTTCATTATGACCTTCCTTATATCACCTTTAGGAACCACAATCTGATCCGCAAAGAATAAGGTGTCCTTGTCATCAATGCGATAGCACTTGTATATGGGTAAGCCCTTGGCAACACCCTGTTTCACCTTCTTCACCATGGTATCAAAGAGTTGTGCCTCACGAATTTGATCTTCCAATGTTTGAGTGACTTGAAAGTTGGCAAGAAAACCTTGGGGAACAACTTGAAGGTTGAGCTTGCGGACAGCTTCACGAAGATCATGTTGGAATGGCTTGAGAACTAAGCTGTTGCAATAAGCCTTTCTGCTCAAGGCATCTGCAATCACATTAGCCTTGCCTGGAGTATATTCAATACTTGGATTGTACTCTTGAATCATTTTGACCCAACGAGTTTGCCAGAGGTTGTGGTTGGGTTGAGTGAAGATATATTTGAGGCTCTTGTGATTGGTGAAAATGTCCACATGCCTTCCCAACAAGAGATGTCTCCATGTTATTAATGCATGGACAACTGCCGCCAACTCAAGATCGTGACTGGGCTAATTCCTTTCGTTGGGCTTCAACTGAAGAGAAGTATAGGACACAACTTTCTTCTCTTGCATTAGGACGGCACCGAGAACTTTCAAGGAGGCATCGCAGAAAACTTCGAATGGCTTGGACTCATCAGGAGTTAAGACAGGAGCTGTGACGAGTCTCTCTTTTAGAGTGTTGAAAGCAATGTCACACTCAGGAGTCCAGGAATACTTGACATCCTTATGGAGGATGGAAAGGGGCTTAGCAATCTTTGAGAAATTCTCAATGAATCTTCAGCAATAGCTTGCAATCCCAAGAAAACTGCGGAGCTGCTTCACATTCCGAGGAGGCTCCCAATTCACAATTGCAGAAACCTTCTCCGGATTAACAGAAATTCCCTTGGCGAAGATGATGTGACCAAGGTGAAGAACTTCATCAAGCCAAAACTCACATCTGGAGAACTTTGCATAGAATTGATACTCTTTGAGCTTGTCGAGCACCAATCGCAAATGTTTGGCATGATCCTTCTTATTCTTGGAGAACATCAAGATATCATCGAGATACACCAGGACAAATTCATTTGTGTAGGGGTTGAAGATGAAGTTCATCATACGAGAGAAAGTTGGAGGGGCATTGACAAGGCCAAAAGACATGACAATATATTCATAATAACCAAAGCTTGTTCTGAATGCTGTCTTGGGGATAACTTCTTCAAGAATGCGAATTTGATGATAACCCATATGGAGGTCAAGCTTGGAAAACACCTTCGCACCTTTGTGTTACTCGAATAGCTCATTGATATTGTGAAGTGGGTACTTGTTATTGATTGTCTTCTTGTTCAATGGACGGTAATCAACGCAAAGTCAGTCCGTGCCATCCTTCTTCTCGACAAAAAGAACACCACAACCCCACAGAGATGAACTCTGTTTGATCAGAACCAGATGCTCTTGTTCATTGAGCTGTTTCTTCAATTCTTTCAACTCCTTTGGCCCTAGCTTGTATGGGCGCTTGCAAACGGGTTTAGTACCGGGCTCAAGATCGATTACGAATTTAACTAGCAGGTGAGGAGGCATACCCGGAAGCTCTTCTGGAAAGACATCTTGGTCCTCACAAACAACTGGAATATGAGAGATAGCGTCTAACTCGCCCTTCTCGTTGAGAGAGAATAACCGAATGGTTTCATCATGAGCGGCATAGATGATCACATCCTTAGAAGAGTGTGTCAGTTTAATCTCCCTGGCAGCACAATCAAGGGAAGACTTATGCTTAGAGAGCCAATCTATGCCGAGAATTAGATCAATATTCGAGTCACCGAGAAAAATTGGGGAAGCCAGGAATTTATACTTGCCCATCTTGATGGAGACATCCCGAACCACCGAGCTCGTGTTCATGAATAAACTCGGAGAAAACAACTGATAACGGTCTAGGCAAATCTTGAAAAACCAATCCATGCTTTGATGCAAAAGGTCTTGATATGAAACAATGCGATGCACGAGTATCGAATAAACCTTTTGCGGGAATATCATTAAGTGGGAGATTACCCATGATCACTTCTGAAAAATCCTCTGCTTGAGCTGAATTCATCAAGTTCACCCTTGGAGACTTGGGATTATACTTGACCACTACATTGCTTGAAGACCTCATAGGAGGAGGATGCGGAAGGCGCCTTTGGTTGAAGCACTTGTTTGCATAGTGACCTTTCTGCTGACACTTGTTACAAGTAACCTCTGAGAGCGGACGATGATAAGGAGGAGGAGGACCACCTGTCCTCGGAGCTTGAGCCTGAGACTTATTCTGATAGCCTGGGTTGGGTGGGTGGGAAGATCCATGGCCACCTTTATTCCTCTGCTGGTAGGGCAGACGAAACGGACGAGGTGGGGGAAGCCAGAACTTCTGTTGCTTATCTGCCACTTGTGAGGAGGAAGAAGATTGAACTGCATCCCTGATTCTCTTCTTTGGGGCCTCAGACTTGAGCTGAGCAGCTTCTTGAGGGCCATGTTATAGAACTGATCAAACTGACTAGGCTCAACAAGTACGAAAGATAACTACAGAACCACTCTGAGGCCACCCCTGAAGTGATAGATCATGCTCTTTTCATCAGGAACGTCCTGCCTTGCGAAGCGAGTAAGTTTCTGAAACTGGATGTTGTATTGATACACGGACATGCTTCCTTGCTTGAGATTGCGGAATTCCTCACGCTTGCTCTCAACAACACTTGTTGGAATGTAGTGATCTTTAAAATCCCGGCAGAAGTCAGTCTAGGTAATCACTCGACGTCCTCTAGAATCTTTGTATTGCTGATACCAATCAGCTGCTTGGTCCTTGAGCTGAAAAGAAGCGAACTTGACATAGTCCTCAGGCCTGACATTGCTACATTCAAAATACTTGCTGATGTCCACGAGCCAATCATCAGCGTCCATGGCCTCGGCACAGTTGCTGAAAGACTTTGGCTGATTGGCAAGAAATTGATTGAGGGTAGCAAACTGAGGCTGATTGTTGAATTGCCCTTGACCTTGATTTCCTTGGCCTTGGTTGCTCTCTTGCAAGAGTTGCAAAAGCATCTGGGTATTGGCATTCATGGCTGCCATGACAGCTTGCCATGCCTCCAGAGGCGGAGGAGGTGGTGGAGGTGGAGGGTTCGCCTGATCCCCATCATTGCGGACCGGATTCAGACGCGTTGGGGGAGCCATCCTGAAGAGGGTGACATCCGTTAGAACCATGATAGACAGATAGACAAGTTGAATCAACAGATAGAAATTTCAATATATAGTCTTCACAATAAACATTCGAACAGAGATTGAACAAATAATTCCAAAGTTAACATCACACGACCATTAAGGTGAGAAGCCACTTAAAAGAGATTGATGAATGAAAAAAACAAGGTACGGTTGGAACAAATAAGTGGTAAGGACCACCCAATCCCATACCAATTATCTGTCGGAAGAATAACTAAGAGCTACTTGAATTCCCACCTATTAAATCCCGAAACTTTCTGGTTATGCAATCTGGTGTTGGGGATACAGGGAGGCACAATATATATATCACACAACTAACAAGCCCTACACTCCAACAGTATCCATCCGTTATACTAGTAGTAGCAATACATGGAGGCACGACTTAAAGGCATAACCACATTTTTGTTTTATCGCAAGAAGGGTCATCTTCACACAATCCCATGTAATGAACAAGTAAGTAAATAATTCGCTTACAATCGCCACGTCACACAATGATCAAGTAATTTATACATCATTCAGAGTACACACAAAGGTCTGACTACGGACGAATCCAAAAGAAAAGAAGACAACCCTAAATGCTAAAACAAGATCGTCCCAACTAGGCACCACTACAGATCATCCGGAAAGGAAACATAGTAACGACCAAGGTCCTCATGAAACTCCCACTTGAGCTCGGTGGCATCACCTGCACTAGTATCATTGGCACCTGCAATTGTTTTGGTAGTATCTTTGAGTCAGGTGGACTCAACAATCTCAAAACCCACGAGATCAAGATTATTTAAGCTTATGGGTAGGATGTGGGTATAAGGTCGAGTTGCAGCAATCACTAAGCAATTATGGTGGCTAACATACGAGTACAAGAGTAAGATGAGAAACTACACAACAGTCATAAAGCTAGAAGTGAACAAGAAGTGATCCTGAAATACTTATGCGCATACATAACACAACCGTTTTCACTTCCCGAACTTGGTCAAAAAGAGACCGTCACGGTTACACACACAGTTGATGCATTTTAATTAAGTCAAGTGTCAAGTTCTCTACAATCGGATATTAACAAATTCCCATATGCCACATAAACCGCTGGCCCGGCTCTCGAAATTTTAGACCCTGTAGGGGTGTCCCAACTTAGCCCATCACAAGCTCTCACAATCAACGAAGGATATTCCTTCTCCCGGAACAACCCGATTAGAATCGGAATCCCGGTTACAAGACATTTTGACAATGGTAAAACAAGACCAGCAAGACCACCCGATGTGCTGACAAATCCTGATAGGAGTCGCATGTATCTCGTTATCAGGGCACACCCGATGGGCAAGACATCGAGTTGGCTGAGACCCTGGATGCCCAGGAGGCGGCAGAGGAACACTGGCCTGGCTTGTTGATTAAGAATTCCTCGGGTTAATTACTCCGTAGGAAAAATTTACTTGTTATTAGGCAAATGGTAAAACCAAGGTTGGGCCTTGCTGCAGGAGTTTTATTCAAAGCAAACTGTCAAGGGGGTCCCATAACCCCAACCGCGTAAGGAACGCAAAATCAAGGATCATAACACCGGTATGCCGGAAACAAGGGTGGCAAGAGTGGAACAGAACACCGAGAAAAAGGCCAAGCATTCCACCCTTTGCCAAGTATATAGATGCATTAATAAAATAAGAAATAATGTGATTTCCCAACATATCCATGTTCCAACATGGAACAACCTACAAGGCACCTGCAACTAGCAACACTATAAGAGGGGCTGAGCAAAAGCGGTAACATAGCCAAACAACGGTTTGCTAGGAAGGTGGGTTAGAGGCTTGACATGGCACAATGGGAGGCTTGATAAACAAGTGGTAGGTGGCGCGACATAGTGATAGAGCGAACAACTAGCAAGGAAAGATAGAAGTGATATTAGGAGTAATGATCAGCTTGCCTGCAAAGTTCTCAGGGTTGTTGAAAGCTTCCTCCTCGTAAACGTACTCAACAGGAGCCTCGTTCATGAACTCGTCTCCAGCTCTACCTAAAGAAAGAACACAAGCAACAGAACAACAATCAATCATGGTGCAACGCACAAGCAACATGATGCAAGACATGGCATGAAATGCAAGGTATGATGTGCAATGCATATGGGTACTCCAGAAGGAAAAGGATGGTTAAGGCATCAACTTGGCAAACCAAGAATGCCACTGGAAATATTGAGTGATGTCGGTCGAAATCGATATAAAGGTCACCAGAAATGGCTGCACGGTTTGCGAATGACGAGCAAAACAAGAACGATGCAAAACTACGCTTAACAATATCATAGCACATAAGATGCATCAAGAAACTATGCTACAACACTCCAACAAAGCAACAAAGCACATGGCAGTGAAGTACATGTGAATCTCTACAAATCGTGAACATTAAGCTACTACTAGAACTCACTAGAACAAGTCTAAAACATCATGGCAAGAATGCAAATGACAACAACTACACAAACTTAGTGAAAATACTAAACATAGAATAAACCCTCAGGTAGCAATATTTAGAGCTGGTAAACAACATGCTACAGGTCATAACATGGCAAACAAGGGCATGGCATGCTAGTACTAAAGGCAATGAACAAAACTCCCTTACTGAACATGAGCCAAAGATGCACAGAAAAGATGGCAGCCTCAATGCTAACATGGCAAGTGATATGGACAGATTTAGACATAGTAGAAAAACATGGCATGGTAGAAACAGATTCATGATAGCAACTTTGCAAGCTCATGCCACTCACCAAAAAGCATTTCATGGCATCAAAAGATAACCAACAGTAAGAAGACACAATTATGAAGCTAAACATCGCAAGAGCAAGTTCGTAGGGTGCACGGATCACTACCAAAACACATGGCAAAAATGCACTTCCTGTTAACAAACTGACAACAACAACATTTAGCAAAAGTAGAGCATGGTAACGACACGATATACTACCCCATTATTACAACCAGAGACATAAATGGATAGATCATAACCATATCTTCAAAACACTCTTACTGAACTTCATCAAAATGTGCACAGATCCACTTGTGGCAACAAGTCAACATAGCAACATATTCTAAGAGGAAAAGACTTAGCAGAAGATGGCATGAAGATGCTCCTACTTTGCATGCTTGTGCTAGTCTCCATAGAGCTGATAAAATACAAGGCTTGCACCACTATAAAGATGGCATGATGATGCTCCTAAAACATGTAGACATGATGCTCAAAGGATGCACACACGAAATGCTATGAAAATGACAAATCAGCAAGTTATGATGGATTCCAGCAGACAATATCATTTAGCACTTTTGCAACGAAGATTAGGGCATCAATATGGATAGTAACATGCATGAAAATGACACTAGCATGTAGAGCATTACGATACGAACATTTCGATATATCATATGCACAAATCAGAGCTATGAGCATGGAGATATTGTCGGTCAAACAGGTGCACATGATGTAGAAATTTGGGGACACAGAAGAAAAATTCAACCTCAGATCTAGGGTTTCTTCGCGCCGCATGCGGACCGAGGTCGGACGGAGTTTGCCGGAGATGTGGTCGGAGATGGGCCGGAGAGGGTCGCCGGCGAGCTTAAGGGAGAGGTGGCCGGGGAGGCGGGGCGCCACCAGTGACATACGGCGCCGACAAGGCCGAGCGGCGGAGGCAGCACGGGCGCGCGCATTGACCGGGCAGCGGGGCGGCGCGGGAGCGTGCGTGGCGGCGTAGGGCGGCGAAGGATCGGCGAAGGGCGGCGGCTTCAGGCTTCGGGCGCGCCGAGGCGGTGGATGGCGAAGCTGGCCGGCGGGACCCTCGTGGGCCTCCGCGGTCCGGTGGCGGCTGGCGGCGCGGAGTGCCACGTGGCGCGATGCGGTTCATTGGGGGAGGCGGCGCGGACGCTTCCGGCCGGAGTAGACGTGTCCGGCGGCGCGGAGGAGGTGGTGCCTAGGGTTTGACCCGGAATTTTGGAGGGGGGGCATATTTATAGATAGGGGGAGCTAGGAGTGTCCAAATCAGGTGCGGTTTTCGCCCGCACGATCTTGACCCAACAACGGACAACATGGAGGGGGTTTATATGGGATAGTGGGCTGTTGTGGAGGGGTGCTGGGCTGCAAAGATAGAGGGGTTTTGCTGTTACCCGGTTAACCGTTGGGGCAACAAACGACCTCCAAATGGAATGAAATTTGATAGGCGGCCTAACGGTGATGTACCAAGGCTACTCGACAAATCTCGACCTATTCCGAGAACGTTTTTCTCCCGCTCACGAAACGAGATCTGAGAGGTGCAACGGGTGCATGTGGGAGTGTCGGATTCCGAAACGGACAACGTGGAAAATGACCGGATACATGAGACGAACATGAATGCAAATGAGATGCACATGATGACGTGCGATGAAATGCATGACATGAACAAAATGCAAAATGAGGACGAAACCCAACCACAGAGGACATAACATATAACATAACCGGAAATGGCACGAGTTGGAGTTACAATTATGGAATGTTACATCTGGGGCGTTACACGTTGTCCGTAGAGCAGGCCGCCTCTGCATCCGGTGGTTACGCTGTAGTGGGCTCCGCAATGACCTGGCGATCTTGGTCTCGTTTCACCAATATGGAAACCTTTTCCTGATTCCTCGGGACTCCATGCCTACGCTTGCCTCCTTAGCACCAAAGGGGAAACTGGTACACTACACCCACTGGCGCACGCCTGGCCTTGGTCGTCATGGCTCACATCATGTGAACCCTGTGAGGTGCACCTTTCCTTGATATCTCTGCTCCTCGGGAGCCAGCCTAGTGAGGCCGCCGCTAGGGAGGTCTTTGTGTCGTCTGCCTCACGAGGCATGGCCCCTCGCGAGGGTCTTGAGTCATTGCTGTTGAAACTGGGCCATACCGGGCCGCCGATGGAGCCACGCCGTGGGCCGCAAGCAGGCAAGTCTGGGTACCCCCGTTCCTAGGATGCCGACAGTAGACCCCGGGCCCAAGGGGCACTCAAACTTGGCTTCAAGGTGAAGCCAAAGCGCAAGTGCAGAGCGTCATTGTAACGTCGTGGATGTAACATTCCATAATTGTAACCCCAACTCTTGCCATTTCTGGCTATGTTATATGTATATCCTCTGTAGTTTGGTTTTGTCCTTGTTTTGCATTTTTCTTCATGACATGCATTTCATATCATGTCATCATGTGCACCCCATTTGGATTCGTGTTCATCTCATGCATCCTGTCATTTTCCCTGTTGTCCGTTTCGGAATCCAATAGTCACACATGCACCCATTGCACCTCTCAGATCTTGTTTCGTGAGCGGGAGAAAAATGTTCTCAGAATGGGCCGAGATTTGTCGAGTGGCCTTGGTACACCCCCGGTAGGCCGCCTATCAAATTTCGTTCCATTTGGAGGTCGTTTGATGCACCAACGGTTAACCGTGTAACCGCAAAACCCTTCGCTCTTTGCAGCCCAGCACCCTTCCACAACAGCCCACTAGCCCATCTAAACCCCCTCCGTGCTATCAGTTGTTGGATCTCGATCGTGTGGGCGAAAACCACACCTCATTTGGACTCTCCTAGCTCCGTCTACCTATACATAGGCCCTCTCCCCCAAAATTTCCGCATGAAACCCTAGTCCCTCTCCACCTCCGCCGCTAGACATTTCCGCTAGTGCTGGACGCGTCCACCGCGCGCCTCCGCCACCGCGCCCGAGTGCCTCTCCACCGCGCCTCGCCTCCGCCCCGCCGGCTTTACCCGCCGCCGCCGCCGAGCTCGCCTCCGCCGCCGACGCGCCGCCGCCTATCGCGCGTCGCCTCCGCCCCGCCGCCGCCTCTAACCCGCCACCGCACGCCCTGCCGCCTCCACGTCACCAGTCTGCCGCCTTGTCGCCCGATCCCGTCACCGTCATCCTCCCCCACGTACCTCATCACCGGATCTGACATCGCCGGCGCCTCTGTTTGCGTGCCGCACGAAGAACCCTAGATCTAAGGTTGACTTTTTCGTCCAAGTCCCAAAATATTTCATCTCATGTGTGCCCCTTTGACCATCCATAACTCCGTGCTTGTGGCTCCGTTTTGCGTGCATGATATACCGAAATGTTCATCTCATGATGCTCTACACGCTAGTGTCATTTGCATACATCTTACTTTCCATATTGATGCCCTAATCTTCGTTGAAAAATTGCTAAATGATGTTGTCTTCTGTAATCCATCATAACTTTCTGATTTGTCTTTTTCATAGCATTTTGTGTGTGCATCTTTTGAGCATCGTGTCTATATGTTTTAGGAGCACCTTCATGCCATCTTTAAAGTGCTGCAATCCTTGTATTTTTATGTGCCCTGTGGTGACTAGCACAAGCATGCCAAGTAGGCCACTTGATGTTGATGTTTCCAGCCACTTAGTTTTTCTGCCAAGTCTTTTCCTGTCACATTAGGTTGCTATGTTGAATTGTTGCCACAAGTAAATCCATGCATATTTTTATGAAGTTCAGTAAGAGTGTTTTGAATATATGGTTATGCTCTATCCATTAATGCCTCTGGTTGTTATTATAGGGTACTGTACATTGTCATTACCAAGCTCTTCTTTTGCTAAATGTTATTGCTGTCAGTTTGTTAACAGGAAGTGCATTTTCGCCATGTATTTTGCTAGTGATCAATGTACCCTATGACTATGCTCTTGCCATGTTTAGCTTCATAAATGTGTCTTATTACTGCTAGTTGCCTTGTTATGCCATGAAATGCATTGTGGTGAGTGGAACAAGCTTGCCAAGTTGATATCATGAATCTGTTTCTGTCATGCTATGTTTTTTACTAAGTCTGAATCTGTTTGTATCACTTGCCATGTTTGCATTAATGCTACCATCTTTTCTGTGCATCTTTGGATAAAGTTCAATAGGGGAGTTTTGTTCATTGCCTTTAGTACTAGCATGCGATGCTCAAGTTTGCCATGATAGGTTCCTGTAGCATGTAGTTTACTAGCTCTAAACATTGCTACATGATGCTGATTATGCCACGTTCAGTATTTTCACTAAGTCTGTTAAACTATTGTCATCTGAATTTTTTCCGTGCTATTTTAGACTTGTTCTAGTGAGTTCTAGCAGGTGCTCAGTGTTCATGATTTGTAGAGCTTCACCTGTAATTCACTGCCATGTATTTTGTTGCTATGTTGGAATGTTGTAGCATAGTTTCATGATGCATCTTAAGTGATATGTTGTTGTTAAGCGCAATTTTGCCTTGTTCTTTTTTTGCTCGTCATTTGCAAACCGTGCATCCATTTCCGTTGATCTTTACATTGATTTCGACCGAAATCTCCTAACCTTTCTAGTGGCATGCTTGGTTTGCCAAGTTGATTCCATGATCAACTTTTCCCTTTCGGAGTAGCCATATGCATTGCACATCATATCTTGCATCTGATGCCATGTCTTGCATCATGTTGCTTGTGCATTGCACCGTGATTGATTGTTTTTCCGTTGCTTGTGTTCTTGCTTTGGATAGAGCCGGGAGACGAGTTTGTGAACGAGGATCCTTTCGAGTATGTTTACGAGGAGCAAGCTTTCGACAACCCTGAGAACTTTGGAGGCAAGATAATCATTACCCCCGATATCACTTCTGTCTTTGCTTGCTAGTTGTTTGCTCTATTGCTATGTCGTGCTACCTACCACTTGTTTTCAAGCCTCCCATATTGACATTTCAATCCTCTAACCCACCTTTGTAGCAAACCGTTGTTTGGCTATGTTATCGCTTTTGCTTAGCCCCTCTTATAGCGTTACTAGTTGCAGGTGCCTTGCAGGTTGTTCCATGTTGGAACATGGATATGTTGGGATATCACAATATATCGTATTTAATTAATGGATCTATATACTTGGCAAAGGGGAAAGGCTTGGCCTTTTGCTTGGTGTTTTGTTCCACTCTTGCCTCCCTAGTTTCCGTTATACTGGTGTTATGTTCCTTGATTTTTCATTCCTTACACGGTTGGGGTTATGGGACCCCCTTGACAGTTCTTTTTGAATAAAACTTCTCCAGCAAGGCCCAACCTTGGTTTTACCATTTGCCTAATAACAACTAAAATTTGCCTAATAACAACTAAAATTTGCCTAGGGAGTAATTAACCCGAGGATTTCTTAATCAACAACCCGGGCCAGTGTTCCTCTGAGTGTTGGTCCAACCTGGGCGGTGTCCGGTGCCCCCTAGGCAACCAGGGTCTCAGCCAACCCGACGTCTTGCCCATACGGTGTGCCCTGAGAACGAGATATGTGCGACTCCTATCGGGATTTGTCGGCACATCGGGTGGTCTTGCTGGTCTTGTTTTACCATGGTCGAAATGTCCTGTAACCGGGATTCCGAGTCTGATCGGGTTGTTCCGGGAGAAGGAATATCCTTCATTGACCATGAGAGCTTGTGATGGGCTAAGTTGGGACACCCCTATAGGAGTACCCATATTCATTGCACATCATACCTTGCATTTCATGCCATGTCTTGCATCATGTTGCTTGTGCATTGCACCATGATTGATCGTTGTTCCGTTGATTGTGATCTTGCTTTAGGTAGAGCCGGAAGACGAGTTCATGAACGAGGATCCTATTGAGTACATTTACAAGGAGCAAGCTTTCGACAACCCTAAGAACTCTACAGGCAAGATGATCATTACCCCCAATATCACTTCTATCTTCCCTTGCTAGTTGTTCGCTCTATCGCTATGTCGCGCCACCTACCACTTGTTTATCAAGCCTCCCATTGTGCCATGTCGAGCCGCAAACCGACCTTACTAGCAAACTGTTGTTTGGCTATGCTACCCCTATTGCTCAGCCCCTCTTATAGCATTGCTAGTTGCAGGTGCCTTGCAGGTTGTTCCATGTTGGACCATGGATATGCTGGGAAATCACATTATTTCTTATTTAATTAATGCATCTATATACTTAGCAAAGGGTGGAAGGCTTGGCCTTTTCCTTGGTGTTTTGTTCCACTCTTGCCGCCCTAGTTTCCGGCATAACGGTGTTATGTTCCTTGATTTTGCGTTCCTTACGCAGTTGGGGTTATGGGACCCCCTTGACAGTTTGCTTTGAATAAAAGTCCTCCAACAAGGCCCAACCTTGGTTTTACCATTTGCCTAATAACAACTAAAATTTTCCTAAGGAGTAATTAACCCGATGAATTCTTAATCAACAACCCAGGCCAGTGTTCCTCTGAGTGCTGGTCCAACCTGGGCGATGTCCGGCACCCCTTGGGCAACCAGGGTCTCAGCCAACTTGACATCTTGCCCATATGGTGTGCCTTGATAATGAGATACATGCGACTCCTATCAGGATTTGTCGGCACATCGGGTGGTCTTGCTGGTCTTGTTTTAGCATTGCCGAAATTTCTTGTAACCGGGATTCCAATTCTAATCGGGTTGTTCCAGGAGAAGGAATATCCTTCATTGATCATGAGAGCTTGTGATGGGCTAAGTTGGGACACCCCTGCAGGGTATAAACTTTCGAGAGCCATGACCGCGGTTATGTGGCAGATGGGAATTTGTTAATATCCGGTTGTAGAGAACTTGACACTTGAATTAATTGAAATGCGCCAACCGCATGGGTAACCGTGATGGTCTCTTTTAGACGAGGTTTAGGAAGTGAACACGGTTGGGTTATGTATGAACGTAAGTAGTCTAGGATCACTTCTTGATCACTTCTAGCTCTGTGTTTGTTGCGTAGTTTCTTATCTTACTCTTGTGCTCATATGTTAGCCACCATATTTGCTTAGTGCTTGCTGCAACTCCACCTCATAACCGCATCCTACCTATATGCTTAAATAGTCTTGATCTCGCGGGTTTTGAGATTGCTGAGTCCTCGTGACTCACAGATACTACTAAAATAATTGTAGGTGCCGATGATACTAGTGCAGGTGATGCCACCGAGCTCCAGTGTCTGACGCCCTTGATTCAATCATACACTAATCATACACACAAATGTGTACGATCAAGATCTAGGACTCACGAGAAGATATCACACCACAACTCTAGACACAAATAAAATAATACAAGCTTTATACTACAAGCCAGGGGCCTCAAGGGCTCCAATACCAGTGCTCGAAGACACACGAGTTATTGGAAGAAAATATATCTGAGTGCAGACATAAGTTAAACAAGTTTGCCTTAAGAAGGCTCGCACAATAGAAGCAACAACCGAAAAGGCAAGGCCTCCTGCCTGGAACCTTCTAACTAATCCTCTAAGCCGAACTCTGGATCCTCGGGATCCTCTGGCTCCTGGACTCCATTATCTTGTTGCGACATCCGAGAAAAATGGAAAAGGGGGGAAAGAGGGAGAAAAGCAACCGTGAGTACTCATCCAAAGTTCTCGCAAGAAAGGATCTACAATACATATGCTTTGGTATCAATGAAATGGGTAGTATCTATGGAGAACTGCAGAATGCCAGAATAAGAGGGGGATAGCTAGTCCTATCGAAGACTACACTTCTGGAAACCTCCATCTTGAAGCATATAGAAGAGAGTAGATGGTAAGTTCACTAGATAACCATGTATACCATAATCCTACCCGGCGGTCATTTCCTCGTCGCCTTGTGAGAGAGCAATCACCGGGTTGTATTAAGTATCCGATTCTAGTTGTCATAAGGTCGAGGTACAACTCCGGGTCATCCTTTTACCAAGGGACACGGCTATTCGAATAGATAAACTTCCCTATAGGGGTGCACCACATTACCCAACACGCTCGATCCCTCTGGCCGGACACAATTTCCTAGGTCATGCCCGGCCTTAGAAGATCAGCATGTTGCGGCCCTACCTAGGCACAACAGAGAGGTCAGCACGCCGATCAAAATCGTAAGGACGCATGGGTGTGGGCCCATCGCCCATTGCACACCTGCACGTTGCGTACGCGGCCAGTGAGCAGACCTAGCAACCTCAATAACAAAGGAAGTTGTGTTACTCGGTCCAACCCGGCGTGTGCCGCTCAGTCGCTGATGTCAAGAATGCTTCGGTTGATACCACGACGTCGAATGCCCATAACTGTTCCCGCGTAGTTGCTTACTGCATATAGGCTAGTGGCCAGACTCAGATCAAATACCAAGATCTCATTAAGCATGTTAATTGAAGTATCCGCGGACGCCGACCAGGGCCAGGCCCACCTCTCGCCAAGGTGTTCTCAACCTAACATGTCGCTCCGCCACAAAGATCCACTCAGAGGGCCGTCGGGACAAATGTCCTTTTAGCCCCCAATCCGTGAATCACTCGCGGGTACTCTCCGAGCCGACCCGACTTTAGTCACCACATGTATCATGTATAATATGTATATAAGTATAGCATAGCAGACGGACAAGAATGTAGGGCCACTGATGGAATACTAGCATCCTATACTAAGCATTTAGGATTGCAGGTAAAGGTAACAACAATAGTAGAAAAGATAGGCTATGCATCAGAATAGGATTAACGAAAAGCAGTAACATGCTACACTACTCTAATGCAAGCAGTAGAGCGAAGAATAGGCGATATCGGGTTGATCAAGGGGGGGGGGGCTTTCCTGGTTGCTCTGGCAAGAAGGAAGGGTCGTCAACACCATAGTCGAACAGGGGGTCGCCGGCAGTCTCGACGTGTACCAGAAAGAAGTAATGAAGGGGGAACACAATAAATAACAGAGGAATCAAAGCATCACAAAGCATAACATGGCAATACGCGGTGCTAGGGTGACCTAACGCAGTAGTAGGCGATACCGGTGAATTGGGAAACATTCGGGAAAGTATTCCCGGTGTTTCACGTTTTCGGACAGATGGACCGGAGGGAGAAGGTTGTAGGCCTGCTATGCTAGGGACGCGTGGCGAATGAACGGACTGCGTATTTGGATTTTTCTCGTCGTTCTGAGAAACTTTCATGTATAAACTATATTCATCCAAGTTATGGTTTAATTTATATTAATTTTCAAAGTTAAAAATGATTTTACAATTTCCTGGATTTATATTAATTCGAACTAAAAGCATGATATAATTTTGTCACCTAGTGCTACTCCAGCACGTGTGTATAATAGTGGGTCTAGTGGGGTTGGGTTGACCCAGTCAAATTGACTAGTCAACAGGAGGTGTGACCCACATGTAAGTGACACATAGACTAAATATGGGTCAAATTAACCCCTAAATTATAGCCTAAACTAGTTAGGCCTACCAATTAAGCCGGCCACACACAGTGGCACAACCACGCCTCAGCTGTGCTTTCCTGGCCAACATGCGATGCACAAGGCCACGGCGGCCATGGCCAGGAACAGCAGCAACAACGCAGCAGGGAGCAACCGTAGCAGCCCAGCGGCCAGCAGATAGTAGCGGCAGCAGGCAGAGCAAATAGCAGTGGCAGTAGCCGAGCAGCAACAGCGGTAGTAGAAAGCAATAGCCGGCGGCAGCACACGGGCAGCGGCAGGCAACGACGAGGTCACCCACGGGGGCACGCGCTTGAGGGCCCAGGCAGCGGTGAGCCGGGCGTGGCCAGGGCACGGCCTAGGTAAAGCAGGGCGCGAATGGCAGTGTGCACATAGAGCGCTTCGGGGGCGGCCATGGCGATCTCAAGACGATGGCTATGGCGATGGATCGGAGGAGAAGATGACGGGGATCGGTAGAGGAGCTCACCCGGGGCTTGTGGACATCTCGGTTGCCGCGGGGACGGACCGGAGCAGCGGCAACCATCAACGAGATGTGGTGGCCGTGGGCGAAGATGACGGCGATGGCGAGCCTACAGGGCGTCCCGGCTCGGGTTCCTCAGTGCAGACGACCACGAGGAGGATCCTGAACATCCTCCCTGGTGCCGGGGAGGATAGTGGTCGCAGAATCGACGACGTGCATGGGTGTTGGCTCTCCTCGGTTGAGTTCCCGAGCTAGAGGAAGAATGAGAGATGGGAGTGAGGTGCTAGGGTTCGTCTGTGGGGCGATGGGGATGGCTAAGTAGGCATCCACGGGGGACGGATGGCCGGCACATGGCCAGGCGCAGCCACGGCGCCATGGATGGCCGCCACGCCTCTGTGCAATGTACAGAGGAAGGGGATAAGGAGGAGCTGGGTTGGGCCTCAACTGTCGTTCAATTAGGCCTAGTAGCACAGTATGCTTTAGGTCTTTTCTCTTTCTCTTTCTGTTTCTGTTTTCTATTTTATTTTCTGTTTGCACTCTTGTAAACTGTGTGGCTAGTCTCAATAGTTACTATGCAATATACCTCACTCCTAGAGAAAGTTTGAGAGAGATTTGAAGTTGTTTGTATTTTGATTAAAGGAAAATGACTTGAATGGGGCTGTTTTGGGTACTATTTTCATATCTAGGGGCATTTTAAACATTTATAAAAATATTTTTAATGCATGAAAATTATCTACTAAATATTCAGCCTAATGAACATTTTTTGGACAGTTTGAAGAATTAATAATTTGTCTTGCGATTTAAATTTGAATTTGACTTTGATTTATATCAAGTGGCAAATTGGCTTAATAAAACATGATGAAATGGCACATTACAGTTTGGTTACTTTAGCATGACACTGGGGGTGTTACAAAGTGGGAGTTCAACAAATACCATGGCCATTACTATGTTTCCTTTCCGGATGATCAGTAGTGGTGCCCAGTAGGTACGAGATTGGGATTTAGCATTTGGGTTTGTCTTCTTTACATTTGGATCCATCTGTAGTCGTCCTTTGTGTGAAATCTGTAAGATGTATGAATAATTTGATCATTGTGTGACCTGGGGATTGTAAGCCAACTATTTACTTCCTTGTTCATTACATGGGATTGTGCGAAGATGACCCTTCTTGCGACCATACCAAAATGCGGTTATGCCTCTAAGTAGTGCCTCGACACGTAGGAGATATAGCCGCATCTTGGGCGTTACAGCCGCGAGCCCCAACCGCCTGCGGCCTTGGTCGACGAGTGGTGAATGATGGGACGTGGGTGCCTTTGCTTCCCCATGCTGCCTCGATAACCATTTGACTTGACAAGATTCTGCTGCATGCAGAGGAAAATCATCATTACGTGTGATCATGGAGGCCGGCGGTTGGCCTCCTCCTGGCTATAAATGTGGGAAGGGGCGGAGCCCCTTTGCTCATATCTGTCTTCTCGCGGCCCGCTTCTTCTGATTCTTCTTCTTGGCCCCTCCGTCTTGCTGACTTGTCGTAGCTTCCATGGCGCCGATTACGAGGATTTCCACATAGGAAAAAGGAAAGAACCCCCATGGGGCGCCTGAACTGCTCCCGCCGAAGAAGAGGTCCAAGCGTCCTCACGATGTCGGGGAGAGGCAAGAAGTGACGCGGCCTTGGTACAAGCGGCCACCACTTGGCATCCCACTCCCTCTGTACGCTCGGGCGCAAGGCTTGGGAGAAGGTGGCATTGCTCCGCGCCGTGTGATCTGTGGCCGCGGGGACTAGGCTGGGTGTAACGCCCATGATGCGCCTATATCTCCCACGTGTTGAGGCACGACTTAGAGGCATAACCGCATGTTGCTTTTGTCACAAGAAGGGTCATCTTCACACAATCCGATGTACAAGAACAAGGATAGATATAAATAGTTGGCTTACAATTGCCACGTCACACAATGATCAAATAATTCACACATCATTCAGAGTACACACATAGTCTGACTACGGATGAATCCAAACGAAAAGAGGACAACCCCAAATGCTAAATCCCGATCGTCCCAACTGGGCACCACTACTAATCATCCAGAAAAGACACAAAGTAACGGCCGAGGTCCTCGTCGAACTCCCACTTGAGTTCATTAGAATCGCCTGCACAAGTATCATCGGCACATGCAACTGTTTTGGTAGTATCTATGAGTCATGAGGACTAAGCAATCTCAAAACCCGCGAGAACAAGACTATTTAAGCTTATGGGTAGGATGTGGTTATGAGGTGGAGTTGCAGCAAACACTAAGCAAGTATGGTGGCAAACATACGAGTACAAGAGTAAGAAGAGAAACTACGCAACGATCGCAAAGCTAGAAGTGATCGAGAAGTGATTTTGAACTACTTACGTTCATACATAACCCAACCGTCTTCACTTCCCGGACTCCGCCGAAAAGTGACCTTCACGGCTACACACGCGGTTGATGCATTTTAATTAAGTCAAGTGTCAATTTCTCTACAGTCGGGTATTAACTAATTCCCATCTGCCACATAACTGCGGGCATGGCTCTCAAAAGTTTGTACCCTGCAGGGGTGTCCCAACTTAGCCCATCACAAGCTCTCATGACCAACGAAGGATATTCCTTCTCCCGGAAAGACCCGATCAGTCTCGGAATCCCGGTTACAAGACATTTCGGCAATGGTAAAACAAGTCCAGTAAGACCGCCCGAATGTGCCAACAAATCCCGAGGAGCTGCACATATCTCATTCTCAGGGCACACCGAATGGGACATCCTACGAGTAAAACCAACCCTCAAGTTTCCCCGAGGTGGCCCTGCAGTCTACTCGGTTCGGACCAACACTCAGAGGAGCACTGGCCCGGGTGGGTTGAATTAAGATGATCCTTGGGTTAATTACTCCCTAGGCAAAATTTTAGTTATTATTAGGCAAATTTTGAAACCAAGGTTGGGCCTTGCTGGAGGAGTTTTATTCAAAGCGAACTGTCAAGGGGTTCCCATAACCCCAACCACGTAAGGAACGCAAAATCAAGGAACATAACACCGATATGACGAAAACTAGGGTGGCAAGAGTGGAACAAAACATCGAGCAAAAGTCCAAACCTTCCACACTTTGCCAAGTATATAGATGCATAAACTAAAATAAGAGATATTGTGATATCCCAACATATCCATGTTCCAACATGGAACTACCTGCAACTAGCAACGCTATAAGAGGGGATGAGCAAAAGAGGTAACATACCCAAACAATGGTTTGCTAGGAGGTGGGCTAGAGGCTTGACATGGCAATATGGGAGGCATGATAAACAAGTGGTAGGTAGCGCAACATAGCGATAGAACGAACAACTAGCAAGCAAAGATAGAAGTGATATCAAGGGTAATGATCATCTTGCCTGCAAAGTTCTCAGGGTTGTCGAAATCTTGCTCCTCATTAATGTACTCAATATGTTCCTCGTTCATGAACTCGTCTCCCGGCTCTACCCAGAGCAAGAACAAAAGCAACGGAGCAACAATCAGTCACGGTGCAATACGCAAGCAACATGAAGCAAAAAATGGTATGGAATGCAAGATATGATGTCCAATGCATACGGGTACTCCAGAAGGGAAAAGATAATCAAGGAAACAACTTGGCAAACCAAGCATGCCGCTGGAAAGATTGAGTGATTTTGGTCGAAATTGACCTAAGGATCACCGGAAACGAATGCACGCTTTCCAAATGACGAGCAAAACAAGAACGATGCAAAATATTGCTTAATAGCATCATAGCACTTAAGATGCAACACTAAACTATGCTACATAACTCCACCATAGCAACAAAGCACATGGTAGTGAAGTACAAGTAAATCTCCACAAATCATGAACACTAAGCTCCTGGTAGAACTCACTACAACAAGCCTAAAATAGCATGGCAAAAATGCAAATGATAACAGCTTCACAGACTTTGTGAAGATACTAAACATGGCATAAACAGCATCACGTAGCAATGTTTAGAGCTAGCAAATAACATGCTACAGGAACATATCATCGCAAACAAAGGCATGGCGTGCTAGCACTAAAGGCAAAGAACAAAACCCCCTAAATGAACTTTAGCCAAAGATGCACAGAAAATGAGGTAGCACCCATGAAAATATGGCAAGTGATATGATCAGTTTCAGTCTTAGAAGAAAAAAACATAGCACGGCAAAAACAGATTCATGATAGCAACTTTGCAAGCTAATGCCACTCACCAAAAAGCATTACATGGCATAACAAGGTAACCTAAAGTAAGAAGACACAATTATGGAGATAAACATGGCAAGAGCAAGTTCATAGGATGCATGGGTCACTAGTAAAACACATGGAAAAAATGAACTTCATGCTAACAATCTGCCAGGAACAATATTTAGCAAAAGTAGAGCATGGTAATGACAAGCTAGATTACTCCATAATTACATCCAGAGGCATGAATGGTAGACCATAACAATATCTTCAAAACACTCTTACTGAACTTCATCACAATATGCATGGATCTACTTGTGACAACAAGACAACATAGCATCATAATGTTACAGGAAAAGACTTTGCAAAACTACTAAGTGTGAAATCGGCAACATCATATAGCCTACTTTGCATGCTTGTGCTAGTCACTGCAGAGCTCACAAAAATACGAAGCATGCACCACTGTAAACATGGCATGGAGATGCTCCTAAAACATGTAGACATGATGCTCATAGGTTGCACACACAAAATGCAATGAAAATGACAAATCAGTAAGTTATGATGACTTCCGGCAGACAACGTCATATAGCACTTTTGAAACGAAGGTTAGGGCATCAATAAGGACAGTAACATGCATGCAAATGACATTAACATGAATAGCATCATGAGACGAACATTTCGTTATATCATATGCGCAAATCGGAGCTATATGCATGGAGATCTGACATGTCAAAGTGATGCACATGAGATGGAAATCTCAGGACTTAGAAGAAAATGCAACCTCCAGATCTAGGCTTTTCGGGCGCAGATTTCGAGGCGGCGACGAATCTCGGCGGAGTTGGCGCGACGGTGGCCGGAGCTCACGGGGGAGAGGTCGCCGGTGGGGGTGGGGGGGATCCGGTGGCCGGTGTTGGAGCCGGCTATGAGGAGGCGGCGTCCTGCCATGGCGGCGACGAACGCGGGCGCGGGAATCGGCGGCGTTGGCGGCAGCGGTGGCCGGCGAGGGTGCGGTGGGCTGCGGAGCAGCTACGAAGCGGAGGTGGCGGCTTGGGCGAGCGGGAGGCGACGACGGCGGGGATCCGTGCCGGGAGGGACCGATATAGGCTCGCGGCGGGTCGGCAGCGGCTGGAGGTGGCCGGGCTCGCAGCGGGCTGGCGCCGTCGGGACGTGTCCGGCGCGGAGGAGGGTGGAGCTAGGGTTGTGGAAGGGGGAATGTGTTTATATAGTTAGAGGGAGCTAGGAGTGTCTAAATGAGGTGTGGTTTTCGCCCACACGATCATGATCCAACAACGGAGAGCATGGAGGGGGCTTTAGATGGGCTGTTGTGGAGGGGTGCTGGGCTGCATTGAGAGAGGGGGTTTTGCGGTTACCCGATTAACCGTTGGGGCATCAAATGACCTCCCAATGGAACGAAATTTGACAGGCAGCCTATCGGTGATGTACCAAGGCCACTCGACAAATCTCGACCCATTCCGAGAATGTTTTTCTCCCGCTCATGAAACAAGATCTAAGAGGTGCAACGGGTGCATGTGGGAGTGTCGGATTCTGAAATGGACGACGGGGGAAAAGACCGGATGCATGAGACAAACATGAATGCAAATGAGATGCACATGATGACATGAGATGAAATGCATGACATGAACAAAAAGCAAAACAAAGTCAAAAACCCAACCGCGTAGGATATAGCATATCACATAGCCGGAAAAGGCAAGAGTTTGAGTTACAATTATGGAAAGTTACATCAGGGGCGTTACACTGGGGCTGCGCGGCCGACCGGCCCGCGAACCCACGCCGAAGGCTCTTCGCGTGAGTTCGTGATGTGGGCGGTGATGCCACCGCGCACGGGGATCTTCTTGGAAATATGCCCTAGAGGCAATATTAAAATGGTTATTATTGTATTTCTTTGTTCATGATAATTGTCTATTGTTCATGCTATAATTGTGTTATCCGGAAATCGTAATACATGTGTGAATACATAGACCACAACACGTCCCTAGTGAGCCTCTAGTTGACTAGCTCGTTGATCAAATGATAGTCATGGTTTCCTGACTATGGACATTGGATGTCATTGATAACGGGATCACATCATTAGGAGAATGATGTGATGGACAAGACCCAATCCTAAGCATAGCTCAAAGATCGTGTAGTTCGTTTGCTATAGCTTTTCCGAATGTCAAGTATCATTTCCTTAGACCATGAAATTGTGCAACTCCCGGATACCGTAGGAGTGCTTTGGGTGTGCCAAACATCACAACGTAACTTGGTGACTATAAAGGTACACTACGGGTATCTCCGAAAGTGTCTGTTGGGTTGGCACGAATCGAGACTGGGATTTGTCACTCCGTATGACGGAGAGGTATCTCTGGGCCCACTCGGTAATGCATCATCATAATGAGCACAATGTGACCAAGTGGTTGATTACGGGATCATGCATTACGGTACGAGTAAAGTGACTTGCCGGTAATGAGATTGAACAAGGTATTGGGATACCGACGATCGAGTCTTGGGCAAGTAACGTACCGATTGACAAAGGGAATTGCATACAGGATTGATCGAATCCTCGACATCGTGGTTCATCCGATGAGATCATCGAGGAGGATGTGGGAGCCAACATGGGTATCCAGATCACGCTATTGGTTATTGACCGGAGAGTTGTCTCGGTCATGTCTGCGTGTCTCCCGAACCCGTAGGGTCTACACACTTAAGGTTCGGTGACGCTAGGGTTGTTTTGATATTAGTATATGGTAACCCGAAAGTTGTTCGGAGTCCCGGATGAGATCCCGGACGTCACGAGGAGTTCTGGAATGGTCCAGAGGTGAAGATTTATATATATGAAGTCAAGTTTTGGCCATCATGGGCTGAAGTGGGAGGGGAACCAGCCCCAGATGGGCTGGTGCGCCCCCCATGGGCCTCCCCTGCGCCTAGGGTTGGAAACCCTAGGGGTGGGGGCGCCCCACTTTGCATGGGGGCACTCCACCCCCCTTGGCCACCGCCCCCCTTGGAGATGGCATCTCCTAGGGCCTGCGCCCCCCTAGGGGTCCTATAAATAGTGGGGGGAGGGAGGGCAGCCGCACCCTAGCCCCTAGCGCCTCCCTCTCGCTCCCGTGACACTCCTCCCTCTCCCTGAGCTTGGCAAAGCCCTGCCGAGATCACCGTTGCTTCCACCACCACGCCGTCGTGCTGCTGGATCTTCATCAACCTCTCCTTCCCCCTTGCTGGATCAACTAGGAGGAGACGTCTTCCCAACCGCACGTGTGTTGAACGCGGAGGTGCCGTCCATTCGGCGCTAGGTCATCGGTGATTTGGATCACGACGAGTACGACTCCATCAACCCCATTCTCTTGAACGCTTCCACGCATGATCTACGAGGGTATGTAGATGCACTCCCCTCTCCCTCGTTGCTAGATGACTCCATAGATTGATCTTGGTGATGCGTAGTTTCTATGCACGAGTAGAACACAAAGTAGTCGTGGGCGTGGATATTGTCAATTTGCTTGCCGTTACTAGTCCTATCTTGATTCGGCGGCATCGTGGGATGAAGCGGCCCGGACCGACCTTACACGGACGCTTACGTGAGATTGGTTCCACTGATTGACATGCACTAGTTGCATAAGGTGGCTGGCGGGTGTCTGTCTCTCCCACTTTAGTCGGATCGGATTCAATGAAAATGGTCCTTATGCAGGGTAAATAGAAATTGGCATATCACTTTGTGGTTTTGGCGTAGGTAAGAAACGTTCTTGCTAGAAAACTATAACAGCCATGTAAAAACTTGCAACAACAATTAGAGGACGTCTAACTTGTTTTTGCAGCATGTGTCGTGTGATGTGATATGGCCAAAAGGATGTGATGAATGATATATGTGATGTATGAGATTGATCATGTTCTTGTAATAGGAATCACGACTTGCATGTCAATGAGTATGACAACCGGCAGGAGCCATAGGAGTTGACTTTATTTATTTATGACCTGTGTGTCAACATAAAAGTCATGTAATTACTTTACTTTATTGCTAAAGCGTTAGCCATAGTAGTAGAAGTAATAGATGACGAGAAAACTTCAAGAAGACACGATGATGGAGATCATGATGGTGGAGATCATGGTGTCATGCCGGTGACAACGATGATCATGGAGCCCCGAAGATGGAGATCAAAAGGAGCAAATGATATTGGCCATATCATGTCACTATTTGATTGCATGTGATGTTTAACATGTTTTACATCTTATTTGCTTAGAACGATGGTAGCTTAAATAAGATGATCCCTCGTAATAATTTCAAGAAAGTGTTCCCCCTAACTGTGCACCGTTGCGAAGGTTCGTTGTTTCGAAGCACCACGTGATGATCGGGCGTTAGCCACCGTTGCGAAAGGTCGAGCATGAGTCGTATAGAAGATACGATCAACATGAAGATGTTCACCGATGTGGACTAGTCCGTCTCACGTGATGATCGGACACGGCCTAGTTGACTTGGATCATGTTTCACTTAGATGACTAGAGGGATTTCTATCTGAGTGGGAGTTCATTGAATAATTTGATTAGATGAACTTAATTATCATGAACTTAGTCTAAAATCTTTGCACTATGTCTTGTAGATCAAATGGCCCACGCTAATGTTGCCCTCAACTTCAACGCGTTCCTAGAGAAAACCAAGCTGAAAGATGATGGCAGAAACTATACGAACTGGGTCCGGAACCTGAGGATCATCCTCATAGCTGCCAAGAAAGATTATGTCCTAGAAGCACCGCTAGGTGACGCACCCATCCCAGAGAACCAAGACGTTATGAACGCTTGGCAGTCACGTGCTGATGATTACTCCCTCGTTCAGTGCGGCATGCTTTATAGCTTAGAACCGGGCCTCCAAAAGCGTTTTGAGCGACACGGAGCATATGCGATGTTCGAAGAGCTGAAAATGGTTTTCCAAGCTCATGCCCGGGTCAAGAGATATGAAGTCTCCGACAAGTTCTTCAGTTGTAAGATGGAGGAAAACAGTTGTGTCAGTGAGCACTTACTCAAAATGCCTGGGTTGCATAACCGCTTGACTCAGCTGGGAGTTAATCTCCCGGATGACGCGGTCATTGACAGAATCCTTCAGTCGCTTCCACCGAGCTACAAGAGCTTTGTGATGAACTTCAATATGCAGGGGATGGAAAAGACCATTCCTGAGGTATATTCAATGCTAAAATCAGCGGAGGTGGAAATCAAAAAGGAACATCAAGTGTTGATGGTGAATAAAACCACTAACTTCAAGAAAGGCAAGGGTAAAAGAACTTCAAGAAGGACGGCAAGGGAGTTGCCGCACCCGGTAAGCAAGCTGCCGGGAAGAAGTCAAAGAATGGACCCAAGCGTGAGACTGAGTGTTTTTATTGCAAGGGAAGTGGTCAGTGGAAGCGGAACTGCCCCAAATACTTAGCAGACAAGAAGGCCGGCAACACTAAAGTTATATGTGATATACATGTAATTGATGTGTACGTTGCCAGTACTCGTAGTAGCTCCTAGGTATTTGATACCGGTGCGGTTGCTCACATTTGTAACTCAAAGCAGGAGCTGCGGAATAAGCGGAGACTGGCGAAGGACGAGGTGACGATGCACGTCGGGAATGGTTTCAAGGTCGATGTGATCACCGTCGGCACGCTGCCTCTACATTTACCTACGGGATTAGTTTTAAACCTCAATAATTGTTATTTAGTGCCAGCTTTGAGCATGAACATTGTATCAGGATCTCATTTAATTCGAGATGGCTACTCATTTAAATCCGAGAATAATGGTTGTTCTATTTATATGAGAGATATGTTTTATGGTCATGCTCCGCTGGTGAATGGTTTATTCTTAATGAATCTCGATCGTAATATTACACATATTCATAGTGTGAATACCAAAAGATGTAAGGTTGATAATGATAGTCCCACATACTTGTGGCACTACCGCCTTGGTCACATAGGTGTCAAACGCATGAAGAAGCTCCATGTAGATGGACTTTTGGAGTCTCTTGATTACGAATCATTTGACACGTGCGAACCATGCCTCATGGGTAAAATGACCAAGACTCCGTTCTCAGGAACAATGGAGCGAGCAACCAACTTATTGGAAATCATACATACTGATGTGTGCGGTCCAATGAGTGTTGAGGCTCGCGGTGGCTATCGTTATGTTCTCACCCTCACTGATGACTTGAGTAGATATGGGTATGTCTACTTAATGAAACACAAGTCTGAGACCTTTGAAAAGTTCAAGGAGTTTTAGAGTGAGGTTGAGAATCAACGTGACAGAAAAATCAAGTTCTTGCGATCAGATTGTGGGGGAGAATACTTGAGTCACGAATTTGGCACACACTTAAGGAAATGTGGAATAGTTTCAGAACTCACGCCGCCTGGAACACCTCAGCATGATGGTGTGTCCGAACGTCGTAATCGCACTCTATTGGATATGTGCGATCTATGATGTCTCTTACCGATTTACCGCTGTCATTTTGGGGCTATGCTTTAGAGATTGCCGCAATCACATTAAATAGGGCTCCATCGAAATCCGTTGAGACGACACCGTATGAATTATGGTTTGGGAAGAAACCTAAGCTGTCGTTTCTAAAAGTTTGGGGATGCGATGCTTATGTCAAGAAACTTCAACCTGAAAAGCTAGAACCCAAGTCGGAAAAATGCGTCTTCATAGGATACCCTAAAGAAACTATTGGGTATACCTTCTACCTCAGATCCGAAGGCAAGATCTTTGTTGCCAAGAATGGATCCTTTCTAGAGAAAGAGTTTCTCTCGAAAGAAATAAGTGGGAGGAAAGTAGAACTTGATGAAGTATTACCTCTTGAACCGGAGAGTGGCGCAGCTCAGGAAATTGTTCCTAAGGTGCTTGCACCGACTAGAGAGGAAGTCAATGATGATGATCATGAAACTTCAGATCAAGTTGCTACTGAACTTCGTAGGTCCACAAGGACACGTTCCGCACCAGAGTGGTACGGCAACCCTGTCTTGGAAATCATATTGTTAGACAACAGTGAACCTTCGAACTATCAAGAAGCGATGGCGGGCCCGGATTCCGACAAATGGCTGGAAGCCATGAAACCCGAGATAGGATCCATGTATGAAAACGAAGTATGGACTTTGACTGACTTGCCCGATAATCGGCGAGACATAGAAGATAAATGGATCTTTAAGAAGAAGACAGATGCAGATGATAATGTAACCATCTATAAAGCTCAGCTTGTCGCTAAGGGTTATCGACAAGTTCAAGGGGTTGACTACTATGAGACTTTCTCACCCGTAGCGAAGCTGAAGTCTGTCCGAGTCATGTTAGCAACTGCCGCATTCTATGATTATGAGATATGGCAAATGGACGTCAAAACGGCATTCCTTAATGGTTTCCTTAAGGAAGAATTGTATATGATGCAGCCGGAAGGTTTTGTCGATCCTAAGAATGCTGACAAGGTGTGCAAGCTCCAATGCTCGATCTACGGGGTGGTGCAAGCATCTCGGAGTTGGAACATTCGTTTTGATGAGATGATCAAAGCGTTTGGGTTTACGCAGACTTATGGAGAAGCCTGCATTTACAAGAAAGTGAGTGGGAGCTCTGTAGCATTTCTCATATGGTATGTGGATGACATACTGTTGATGGGAAATGATATAGAATTCTTGGAAAGCATAAAGGCCTACTTGAACAAGTGTTTTTCAATGAAGGATCTTGGAGAAGCTGCTTACATATTAGGCATCAAGATCTATAGAGATAGATCGAGATGCCTCATTGGTCTTTCACAGAGTACGTACCTTGACAAGATATTGAAGAAGTTCAATATGGATTAGTCAAAGAAGGGGTTCTTGCCTGTATTGCAAGGTACGAGATTGAGCACGGCTCAATGCCCGACCATGGCAGAAGATAGAGAAAAGATGAGTGTCGTCCCCTATGCCTCGGCCATAGGGTCTATCATGTATGCTATGCTGTGTACCAGACCTGATGTAAACCTTGCCGCAAGTTTGGTAGGAAGGTACCAAAGTAATCCCGGCATGGAACACTGGACAGCGGTCAAGAATATCCTGAAGTACCTGAAGAGGACTAAGGATATGTTTCTCGTTTATGAGGTGACGAAGAGCTCGTCGTAAAGGGTTATGTCGATGCTAGCTTCGACACAGATCTGGATGACTCTAAGTCACAAACCGGATACGTGTATATTTTGAATAGTGGGGCAGTAAGCTGGTGCAGTTGCAAGCAAAGCATTGTGGCGGGAACTACATGTGAAGCAGAATACATGGCAGCCTCAGAGGCAGCACAAGAAGCAATCTGGGTGAAAGAGTTCATTACCGACCTAGGAGTCATACCCAATGCGTCGGGCCAGATGACTCTCTTCTGTGACAACACTGGAGCTATTGCCCTTGCCGAGGAGCCCAGGTTTCACAGGAAGACCAGGCATATCAAACGTCACTTCAACTCCATTCGTGAAAGTGTTCAAAATGGGGACATAGATATTTGTAAAGTACATACGGACCTGAATGTGGCAGATCCGTTGACTAAACCTCTCCCTAGAGCAAAACATGATCAACACCAGAACAGCATGGGTGTTCGATTCATCACAATGTAACTAGGTTATTGACTCTAGTGCAAGTGGGAGACTGTTGGAAATATGCCCTAGAGGCAATAATAAAATGGTTATTATTATATTTCTTTGTTCATGATAATTGTCTATTGTTCATGCTATAATTGTGTTATCCGGAAATCGTAATACATGTGTGAATACATAGACCACAACATGTCCCTAGTGAGCCTCTAGTTGACTAGCTCGTTGATGAAAAGATAGTCATGGTTTCCTGACTATGGACATTGGATGTCATTGATAACGGGATCACATCATTAGGAGAATGATGTGATGGACAAGACCCAATCCTAAGCATCAAAGATCGTGTAGTTTGTTTGCTATAGCTTTTCTGAATGTCAAGTATCATTTCCTTATACCATGAAATTGTGCAACTCCCGGATACCGTAGGAGTGCTTTGGGTGTGCCAAACGTCACAACATAACTGGGTGACTCTAAAGGTACACTACGGGTATCTCCGAAAGTGTCTGTTGGGTTGGCACGAATCGAGACTGGGATTTGTCACTCCGTATGACGGAGAGGTATCTCTGGGCCCACTCGGTAATGCATCATCATAATGAGCTCAATGTGACCAAGTGGTTGATAATGGGATCATGCATTACGGTACGAGTAAAGTGACTTGCCGGTAACGAGATTGAACGAGGTATTGGGATACCGACGATCGAGTCTCGGGCAAGTAACGTATCGATTGACAAAGCGAATTGCATACGGGATTCATCGAATCCTCGACATCGTGGTTCATCCGATGAGATCATCGAGGAGCATGTGGGAGCCAATATGGGTATCCAGATCCCGCTTCTGGTTATTGACCGGAGAGTCGTCTCGGTCATGTCTGCGTGTCTCCCGAACCCGTAGGGTCTACACACTTAAGGTTCGGTGACGCTAGGGTTGTTGAGATATTAGTATATGGTAACCCGAAAGTTGTTCGGAGTCCCGGATGAGATCTCGGACGTCATGAGGAGTTTCGGAATGGTCCGGAGGTGAAGATTTATATATAGGAAGTCAAGTTTCGGCCATCAGGAAGGTTTTAGGGGTAATCGGTATTGTACCGGGACCACCGGAAGGGTCCCGGGGGTCCATCGGGTGGGGCCACCTATCCCGGAGGGCCCCATGGGCTGAAGTGGGAGGGGAACCAGCCCCAGATGGGCTGGTGCGCCCCCCCATGGGCCTCCCCTGCGCCTAGGGTTGGAAACCCTAGGGTGGGGGCGCCCCACTTTGCTTGGGGGGCACTCCACCCCCCTTGGCCGCCGCCCCCCTTGGAGATGGCATCTCCTAGGGCCGGCGCCCCCCCTAGGGGTCCTATAAATAGTGGGGGGGAGGGAGGGCAGCCGCACCCTAGCCCCTGGCGCCTCCCTCTCCCTCCCGTGACACTCCTCCCTCTCCCTGAGCTTGGCGAAGCCCTGCCGAGATCACCGTTGCTTCCACCACCACGCCGTCGTGCTGCTGGATCTTCATCAAGATCTCCTTCCCCCTTGCTGGATCAAGTTGGAGGAGACGTCTTCCCAACCGCACGTGTGTTGAACGCAGAGGTGCCGTCCGTTCGGCGCTAGGTCATCTGTGATTTGGATCACGACGAGTACGACTCCATCAACCCCGTTCTCTTGAATGCTTCCGCGCGCGATCTACAAGGGTATGTAGATGCACTCCCCTCTCCCTCGTTGCTAGATGACTCCATAGATTGATCTTGGTGATGCGTAGAAAATTTTAAAATTCTGCTACGATCCCCAACAGATGTGGTTCCCGCAGTTCTTAGCTAAAGAGATGCCGCCGAGGGGGCCGCTCGAGCTATGGCTGCAGCACACCGGGTGCTGAAGTCTGGCCACGGGGGCGGAGGTGGAGGTTGTTTCCCCCGCCAAGATATTCATGACTCGTGGATGGGGCGAGGTCGCCCACGCCTGCCGCGTAGAGGGCCCCTCGCCATCCATTTTGAGTACGATGGTGCCTCCACGTTGTTCTTCAAGGCCTTCGATGAGGAAGGCCGCTGCCTAGATTGCTGCCCTGGACGAGATCGTCAGCATGGCGAGGTGACAGGCGCAGGGCCTGCTGTTGGCCCTACCGATAGCTCCTCCGGTAGGAGCGACGACTCCTGGGAGTCCAGTGACTCTCCCGAGCCTAGCGAGTCTCTAGAGTCCAGCGACAACTCCTACGTGCCCCGGAGCTCCCGCCGTTCTCGGAGCGCGGCAGCGACCTCCGTCCGGTGCTGACGGTGATCTGGATGGGGTTGACGCGGGCCTCGTTTGGCACACTATTGATGTTGGTGTTGGCGGCGGTGCCCGTAGTCGAGGCTTCTTGAAGCCGTTGTCCTTTTGTTCCCTGCCAGGAATCAAAACGAACCCCATGGGGGTATGTAAAAAACATGTAATGCTTTTGCTCCACTGTTTATTGTTCTCAACATGAGATTGTGGCTGTGTGTCTCGCTCTGACATCACTCTCCCTTTTCGTTCTTGCCGTAGCTTTAGCGCTCTACGCCATCAGGTGCCAGTCCCCAGGCAGGCTTCAACTGTCGCTGGTATGCCAAGTCGCGATGTCGTGGTAAAGGATAGGATGTGAGCGCCCGAGGTCCGGTAAGAGCTCCCGAGGCTCGATGCTCAAAAGGTCCCCTTTGGCGTGCAAGCAGCTCCCTGGAGGCAGAAAAGGGAAACAACACTGCCAGAGCAAGTTTATGAGAGCGGAGGACTTCAGGCAGAGAGATTCACTTCATTATGCATGGGTGACTTATCTTTTGGCAAGCCTGTGACGATTCCTTGCGGGATGACCGATTCATTCTTTAGAGGCGACGCTACTAGGTAGGGCCACGCCGGTTCCCCTTTCCTCGCTCATCTGAAGCTCTGCATCCTCGGGTCCCGACCCTCGAGCGAGGCTCAGCCGCCGCTAGGATGCCAGGTCGCGATGTCATGGTCAAGGCCAGGGGGTGAGGGCTAGAGAGTCAGTCAGAGCTCCTGAGGCGTGATGCTCAGGACCCCCCCTTTTACGCGCAAGCGAATCGCGTGGAAATGGGATAGCCGGCGGGGGCCACCCGTAGTTAACCTCTCTAGATTCCTACGAGTTAGCCCGAAGGGAGAATACAACCCATAATCGCCAGTGCTAACATGCTCTGATCTTTCCTCAAGGAGATGAAGGCACTAAGGACCTGGTGAGGTGATGTGCGCGGTGCGGGCCGTGAGCCAGAGCTTGATCTCTTAGGTTTGCCGGCGTTCCAGGGACGAACCTGAGCACAAGCACCGTGCCAACATACGTAGCCCCGTGCGGGATGAACAGGAGGACGCAAAGGGTAATAATCAATCAGCTGAGCAGGTGATAATCATAAGTCAGCCCAAGGGAGGAGGTAAAGCTAGTCCAGATAGATGTAAGAATGATACATGCCACAGGGACGGACCTACACGGCCTGGGGATGATGCAGCCCGAGGGGCGCCCCCAACAAGGTAAATCAAAGATGCAAAAGGATACGTGTCACAGGGATAGTCCCATGCGACCTGGGGATAATGCAGCTCGATGGGTGCCCCCAACTGAATAAACTGGAAACGTCACCTGGCACCGTTATTCAAGAGATGTCAAAGTAGCTGAAGATGCACGCTGAACAGGTTGCTCCTGACGAGCCGCCTGGGTCTCGAAGCTCGGGAGGCTCTGGAGGCTCACAAAGAACCTTTGGCACCTCCGCCAGGACTGCATGGTGTCGGGCCTCCTGAGCAGCCATGATGCTTCGCAGGCGATGCTGGAAGGTGACAGCCGCGTTCGGCAAGCCCAAAGGCATGCGAACGTAGCTATGAGGTGGGCCCTCACACCGACCAGTGTGCGAAGGCCAGAAGCACTCCTAAGATGTGGCTCTGTTGAGCCCTGGGATGTTGGTGCAGACACGCAGCTCGTTGTCCTCGCCAGGACAAGGAGCCATGCCAGGTGGTAGGCGATGGTCGCCACGCATGGCTCTCGCCTCTTGAAGATCCTTAGTCGTCCTGGTGATGAACTCCTGAGCACCTAGCGTCCTGTGCCTTGTGCCCTCGTTACGGAAGTGTGTGATGAAGCATGCCTCCATGTGGGGCCCGAGGGAGTCCCGGATTATGGGGTCCTTGGGCATCTAGGCTAAGTGGCGTGGGCTGGACAGATGGGCCGTGAAGATACATGACGGAGGACTTTCCCCGTGTCCGGATGGGACTCTCCTTGGCGTGGAAGGCAAGCTTAGCATGCGGATATGAAGATTCCTTTCTCTGTAATACCGAGTCTGAACAACCCTAGTCCCCTTCGGTGTCTATATAAACCGGAGGGTTTAGTCCGTAATCATGATCACAATCATACAGGCTAGACAATTAGGGTTTATCCATTACGATCTTGTGGTAGATCAACTCTTGTAACCCCTATGCTCATCAAAGTCAACCAAGCAGGATGTAGGGTATTACCTCCATTAAGAGGGACTGAACCTGGGTAAACATCGTGTCCCTTGTCCCCATTTACCATCGATCCTTAGACGCACAGTTCGGGACCCCCTACCCAAGATCTGTTGGTTTTGACACATATATTGGTGCTTTCATTGAGAGTTCTGTTGTGCCGTCGTCGAAAGGCTCGATGGCTCCACCAATCATCTACAACAATGCTTGCCACAAAGGAGATTTTTTCCCCGGCCAGATCTTTGTATTCAGCGGCTTCGCACTGCAGGCCAACTCGGTTGGCCATCCAGAGCAGATTGAGAGCTATGCCCCTGGTCATCAGATCAGTTTTGGAAATCTAAATTATGTCGCTGATACCCGAGGAGACTTGATCTTCCAAGGGTTTGCGGTCCCAACCACCGTCCCAGCCTTAGATCCGGAGCATGTCGTCAGGTCCGAAGACGGGAGTCTAGAGCCGCCGGATTCTCTACAGCCTTAGAGCTCAACACCAGAAAACCAGAGAGAATAGCGTCTCCGACTATCATTACAAAGCCGGAATCTTCTCCAGACACCAATTCCGAACCCTGGAGGCCCGTGTCGTGTGAGCTCGGCCCAAAAACTTCCGACCCCGTCCAAACCCCGCTCTTAAATGAGGCTCTGGACTTAATATGATCTGTCATCATCATAGAGGAACCGCTTCTGAATCACGCCCAACTCGGACTAGGGGCTGGAAACAGGGAATTTTACCTCCCACCAACCACCCACTACATAGCCACTGTCGAGGATTTAACCGACAAGCTTGATTATGCCTCCGAAGACATCGACGGTATGGACTACAATGTCGGAGAGGAGCAGGCCCAAAACCCACGGGTCACCAGACGTTGGACGGCCAGCTCCTCGTATGACATATACATGGTGGATATAACTAAAAATAGCGACGGCGATGATGAGAAAACCCAGTCGAGGACGAACCTCCTGAGATATCACCGAAACATCGATGTCAGCGGCGCCGCTCTAAATCGTGCAACGATAAGAATAGCAATACTGGCACCAAAGACAATGATATTCTGGAGAACACCAAAGACCAAGAAGACCCCATCAAACCAACATCCGAACAGGATGATCGGGAGGACAGGCAAGTCGACCCTGACGAAGAAACAGGGAACAACAACTCGGAGGATAGCAATTATCTGCCACTCTCCGAAGACGACGTAAGCCTCGGCGACGAAGATTTTATCGTGCTAGAGGAACCCCTCGAACAAGAGCGCTTCAAGCACCGGCTAACATCCACGGCTAGAAGCCAAAAAAAGAAACATCAACAGTTGCAAGCTGACCAAGATCTGCTCAATGACAGATGGACTAAAGTCTTGGCACCGGAAGAGTACGGCCTCGAACGCCCAACAAAGAATTACCCGAAGCGTAAACTGCTGCCCCAATTCGACGATGAGGTGCGAGAGCCCATACCGCCAGCACATAACGCGGCTGAAGGACCCAACCGACCACCACGTGGCCATGGCAGAACGGAAACTCAATTCAAACACCAGCCCACTCCACGTTGCCGTAAAAGCAGAGAAACAACACCTTGGGCGTATACATATGACCCGCGACAAGACCTGGAAAATGGAGCAGGTCAAACCAGATCAATCTATGGATCGCGGGGGCATGCCCCAGCGCGAGAGGACTGTTACCAATCCTGGTGCGGCAAGTGTAACCATGCCCTGGCCGAAAACCGCATACGGACTTCATCCGAACAGTGTCGTGACATGGCCCGATATAGGGGCACCACACACCCCCTATGGTTCACCGATGAGGTAATGGAGCACCAGTTCCCAGAAGGGTTCAAACCCATGAACATCGAATCATACGAGGGGATAATATATCCCATAGTATGGATCGAAGACTTTCTTCTCCACATTCACATGGCTCGCGGCGACGATCTACACGCCATCAAATACCTATGTTCGGCCCCCAGATGCCGATGACCTTAGCCACATAATCTAGCAACCCGGGGAATCGGCCCAACAGCTTTGGACAAGGTTCCTAATCAAAAATAACCAGATTGTGGAGTGTCTGGACGCAGAAGCCCTCATGGCCTTCAAACATTGCGTCCGAGAAGAGTGGCTCGCCGACACCTCGGCCAAGAAAAACCGAAGTCTATGGCAGCCCTCGCCACACTTATGACCCAATTTTGCGTGGGAGAAGACAGCTGGCTTGCTCGTAGAAGCAATAGCACCAGCGACGCCGGTAGCTCCGAAACTAGGGACGGTAATGGCAAGCCATGACACGACAAGAATAAGCGTCGAAACAATAATGAAGGAAAGCAAGACATGGCGGTTAACGTCAGATACAGCGGCTCCAAAACCGGTCAACGGAAAAAGCCATTCAGGGCAAATAGAGATGGACAATCCAGTCTAAACAGAATACTTGATCGGCCTTCCCAGATTCATGGCACCCCCAATAAACCCGCCAATCCTACCAACAGAAATTGTTTGGTCTTCAAACAAGCCGGCAAGCTTAACGCCGAACACCACGGAAAAGGGTCGCCACGTGAAGATGATGACCAAGAGTCTCTTCAGCCGAACATAGGGGGACAGAAGCAATGTCCCTAGGATGGAGCACAAACGCGCACTACGGGACATCTACGCCATAGAGCCGGACGCCCCAAAATTTAACCCATGGCCGGCTTGTACGATCCCCTTCGATCGAAAGGACCACCCAACCAGTATCTGTCACGGAGGTTCGGCAGCTCTAGTCCTCGATCCAATCATCGACGGATTCCACCTTACGTAAGTCCTCATGGATGGCGGCAACAGTCTCTATCTACTTTATCAGGACACTGTCCGCAAAATGGGCATTGATTCGTCAAGAATCAAGCCCACTAGAACTACCTTCAAGGGAGTAATACCTGGGAAAGAGTCCTGCTGTACGGGCTTGATCACGCTGGAAGTAGTCTTCGGCTCGTTGTGCAATTCCCGAAGTGAAGACTTGATCTTCAACATCGTCCCCTCCTACAGCGGCTATCACGCACTGCTCGGACAAACCACTTTTTCCCACTTTAATGTGGTCCCACATTACGCCTATTTGAAACTCAAGATGCCCGGTCCAAGTGGCGTCATTACAATCAATGGAAACATGGAGCGCTCCCTCCATACTAAGGAGCACACAGCGTCCATTGTGGCCGAAGTACAAAGCGGCCCTATCAAGCCGCACATCCCCTTGACTATTAGGCCATCGGGCTTCTCCACGCAGGACCGGTCAGTTCTACATACCGGTAGTCCGGCAACTTCAGGGCCGGATTAGCAGCCTAGCCTCCGTCGACCGGCACGTACATCAGCGAAATTCGTACCGCGCGTGCACAATTATGCACTCAAAATACCTCGGGCATCGGCAGAAGCAATATACAGACAGGCCTATACAAAGGTTCGACCTTACACGTCCTTGCCCTTTCTTTAATCATCTTTTTCTTTTTTACCATAGGTGAATCAAAACCTACTCATTCTTCGGACCCGCGAGGACTCTTTCCGAGCCCGGTTCCGTATACATGGCCGAAGACCATTCCTTTAAAGGAATCTTTGTTATTTGGGCAAAAGCAGCATAGACGTGCAGCGGGAAGGTGCAAAGCATTTTTTGCAGACCACAACTTCACTCAAGAACCTTTATAGTGCTTTTTCCTTAGCCCTAGACCCCCGGCATGTAAAATGGCCTTGGTGATTACGGTACCTTTTGTAAGATTACGTTTTGACGTATCAATCAGATTTCAGTGAAGCAAAATTCTTATTCGGTATCTTTTTTATTCCGCCTATTAAGTGGTCTCACGTACACACCTTGGCATGAAATTGCCAGGGGATCTACAAGGCAACATATGTGTTGCCAAACAAAAGTCCGAACAGCTTTACAGCACAATTCGGCATCCCGAGCTCGGCATTATATCCATCGGCTCCGAATCATGTCTTTGGTAAATAGTTGGCTTGCCCGGCTCCTGTGCTTGCTGCCTTACGTTCCGTCTAATCGGCTAGGGTAGTATAGGGAGAACTACTGCGATTGTGTTTCTAGTTTGTTCGGTTAAGCACCTCAGTAGAGAAATCTGAAAACTGACTATCATAATGCGGCGAGAGCTGGTCAGCCACTCGGCAATTCACAACAGTCCTTAACGATTTTTCCGTATTACATGAAGGACAGTTTCCCGGTCACATATGTAACGCATCTGCATAAGGGTAGCCGCGTACATACTAGGGGCTACCTAATAGACCCATTGTCAAACTCCTATAGCTAAGTGAGAGCAATAACACCGATTAGTCTGATTGCCTGGTTCGCCGCACTAACACCTCCTTCAAGGACCAAGACGTTGGGTTAAGTGTAGTTATGTGCAATTCCGAACACCCTAGTAGCATCTACATGGGGGCTGAAGCTGACGATTGGGAACTCTCAGATACAATAAAATGGCTGCACAGGAGGATAAAAACTTTCCATCAAGGAATGAATATATGACAAAACACTTCGTTTATAACACAAATCCCTGGACAGTTCGGACTCTTTTATTCGAACACTACGTCCTTAGAGCATTGGCCCTCTATAAGGCGAGCACCTTTTAGCATGTCCTCAAAATAGCGCTCCGGTGTGCGGTGGGCCTTGCTTTCAGGAGGACCCTCGACCGCCACCTTTTTGGCATTCATTTTCACCCAGTGCATCGTGACACAGGCGAAAGCCATATGCGCTCCTTCCATGCAGGACCACCTCTTGACAGCATCAATCCGGGGCAGCGCATCAACGAGACGCCGCACGAGGCCGAAGTAGCTGCTCGGAACGACTTAAGCAGGCCACAACCGGACTATGATGTCCTTCATGGCCGCGCTAGACATCTTATGCAGCTCTGCCCATTGTGCCATCTAGTCATTTAGTAGTACGGGACGCTCCTGCTCCACAAACTGTGACCAGAAGAGCTTATCTGACTCATACCCGTCCTGGGCCTGGAAGAATTGGGCGGCATCCGTAGCACTGGTTGGCAGATCCGCATATGCGTTTGGAGAACTCCACAGTCGATTAAGCAAGGCATACTTCTGGTCCACAAATTTAGCCTGCAAAAGAAAGGCTTTCCAGCTGCTATCTGACCGGCTTGACGGATTTCCTCGTGCGCTGCGCGGAACTTGGACTATGCCTCCGAAGCATCTTGAAGGGCCTTGGCGAGTTTGGTCACCTTCGCTTTGTTTTTGGTTTCCAGGGACTCGCACTTGGCGACTGTCTCCTTGATCTTTTGCTCCATCTCAGTCACCCGTTCCTCAAAACGACGCCGAGCGGCCTGTTTGGCCGTTAAGTCCACAACCGCCTTGTCAGCAGCCGCCTGGCTTACCCTCGCCTGCTCCTTGGCTTGAGCAAGCTCGCCCCTAAGGCTATCCACCTCGGCGGCACCATATATACGACCATGCACAGTAAAGCTGTTCAACTTCCACAAAAGCACGAAAATAAACAGGCATACAACAAGATGTATCTTATACCTTGCGCTTGGGTCGAGCAGTGTGTTAACTAGGACTAGATCCTCATCGGCTCGCTCCAATTTATGTTCGAGTTCAGAAATCTGCACTGACTCAGCAGTCACCGCTAACAAAGAGGCTTGTTTTGAAATTCAAATAAAATAGCATGTTACCACCTGACAACTAATTATTGATCCTTTGCTCGCTTTTCTTTTAGAAAACCAAACAGAGTCTCAGGGGCTACTATGTATATACGGGCATATTTCCCATAAAAAGAACAAAAACATTACATTGCGTACCTCCAAGCCTGCTAGCAGGCTGGAGAATGCTTCATTCACTCCGCTCTTGGCGGATTGAATATTCTCAGACATCGCACCATTCAGGATGCGGTACTCGTCTAGGTTGGATGCACTTTGAAGAGAGTCCATCATTGTATTCGGCACATCCGGGTTAGGAGAGGTCGCTGCTCCCTTTTCTCCCGCAGGGGGTCGTTCACTAGACTTCGGGGCCGTACTGGTCTCTGGAGTAGTCTGCTGCTGGGGGATGGATTGACCGGGGCCCTCGTCGCCGGTCTCCATGAGAACCGTCCTCCCCGGCCCTCCGGAAGCCTTGGTATTACCCTCTGGCACCATAAAATTGCCCCCCCCCCCGCGTCTCTTCAAGGCTCGGGGAGGGCCTATGAGACGACACCTCAGCACGATGCACCTATAGCGGCGGGGATGCTAATGGAAGCGACCCGCTCTCCATCATCTCAAGTGGCAAATCCCCCGAGGATGAAGATAGTGGGGAAAGATCACAGGCCAGACTAAAAGATAGAACTAGAGTTATCATCACAGTTTATTGATTGAATAAGTGCAAAAAATCATGGACCACTTACAAGTTGGCTTGGGGCGGCGCCGGTGCTTCGGGGCAACCTCGGCGTCTAACTCCGTGTCATCGGGGAGGCTAATTTTGTCCCTCTTGGACGCTTCAACTCCTAGGTCTTCGGAGGCCGCTCTCTTTTTACCCTTGCGGGGACGATCTTCCTCCTCCTCCTCCTCGTCGTCGTCATCACCCTTGTGAAAGGATTGGGCATCAGCATCTCCGGACATTGCGTCCGAAGTGCTCTCCTCCCTTTTCTTCTTCCTGTCCTTCTTTCTCGGCGCCTGGTATGTGATGTTTACTACAGAACCTTCTTCTTGTAGACATTGTTGGGCCTCCAAATGCAGATGTTTGTAGGACAGTAGCAAATTTCCCTCAAGTGGATGACCTAAGGTTTATCAATCCATGGGAGGCATAGGATGAAGATGGTCTCTCTCAAACAACCTTGCAACCAAATAACAAAGAGTCTCCTGTGTGCCCAACACACCCAATACAATGGTAAATTGTATAGGTGCACTAGTTCGGCGAAGAGATGGTGATACAAGTGCAATATGGATGGTAGATATAGGTTTCTTTAATCTAAAAATATAAAAACAGCAAGGTAGCAAGCGGTAAAAGTGAGCGTAAACGGTATTGCAATGCGTTGAAACAAGACCTAGGGTTCATACCTTCACTAGTGCAAGTTCTCTCAACAATAATAGCATAATTGGATCATATAACAATCCCTCAACATGCAACAAAGAGTCACTCCAAAGTCATTAAAAGCGGAGAACAAATGAAGAGATTATTGTTGGGTACGAAACCACCTCAAAGTTATCCTTTCTGATCGATCTATTGAAGAGTCCGTAGTAAAATAACATGAAGCTATTCTTTCCGTTCAATCTATCATAGAGTTCGTACTAGAATAACACCTTAAGACACAAATCAACCAAAACCCTAATGTCACCTAGATACTCCAATGTCATATCAAGTATCCGTGGGTACGATTATATGATATGCATCACACAATCTCAGATTCATCTATTCAACCAACACAAAGAACTTCAAAGTGTCGGATCTCGGGTTCCGGCAAAACCCTTAAGGTTCGAAAACTGGGGTGCGCGCGAAGATCGCCCCTACCAATCCACGTCCTATGTTTGCTAAGATCTCGGGGACTAACTCGACAAACTTGCAACACAAAGGACACAAGATTTATACTGGTTCGGGCCACCATTTTGGTGTAATACCCTACTCATGTGTGGTGGTGGTGGATTGCCTCTTGGGCAGAGGATGAACAGTACAAAGGGAAGAACAACCTCCTGAGGTGAGGTGTTCTTGTGCTTCATGAGTATGAGGATGAACTGAATCTCTCCCAGACTACTTGCCTCCTACTGTGGTGGCCAATCCTATTTATAGAGGCCCTGGTCCTCTCCCCAAATATTGAGCAGGAAGGGAGCCAACAACAGCCAATTTGAAAGGGGACAGCAAGTACAACTTATCCTGACAAAAGCAGTTTTCGCCTGCCAAAGGCTCTGGTGGTGATGTCGTCTTGGGCTCCACGGTGACCTCCGTCTTGCCGTACTACTAGTCTTGGTCTCGTTGCACCGATATGGAAACCTTTGCTTGACACCTTGGTACTCCGCGCCTGCACCGGCTTCCTTAGCACCAAAGAGGAAACAAGGTCAATGTGTGCACTGGCGCCCGCCTGGACTTGGTCTTCATGGCTCACGTCACTGGAACCTCGCGAGGTTTGCCTGGCCTTGATCTCTCCGCCCCTTGCGAGCCAGCCTGGTGAGGCCGCTCTTGAGGAGGTCTTGTGTCGTCCGCCTCGCGAGGCTTGGCACCTCACGAGGGTCTTGTGTGCTTGTTCGTGAAGATGGGTCGTACGGGCCCGCTCGCAGAGGCACGCCGTGGGCAGCAGGCAGGCAAGTCTAGGGACCCCCATTCCCAGAACGCCGACAGTAGCCCCCGGGCCCAAGGGGCGCTCGGGCTCTGCTTCGAGGCGAAGCCAAAGGTCAAGTGCGAAGCGCCGCGGGCCCCAATAGCCTGCGGCCTTGGTCGACGTGTGGCGGCTGATTGGACGTGGGCGTCTCCGCTTCCGCACACTTCCTTGGAATCCGCCTGGCTATGCGGCCACCGCAACCTACACAGTTATTCTTCCATCGCCTGCGCCATACTCCTCCAATTCCTCTGCTTCCCCCGGACTCTGCTCTTCTTTCCAATCTGACCTGAGCTCTGCTCACTCCATCACCATGGCGCCGACTCAAGCGGATAAGGGGAAGAAACCTCTGTCTTCCACTAGTGCGCCTCCGACCACCGAGCCCGCAGTTGGCCGATCGCTGGTGCTCAACGGTGAGGCCATGGGCATGGTGCTTCCCATGCTCGCCTCCAGCTTCAATGAGTGGGTAAAGATGGTGGCTTGGCCTGCGTCTTGTGCTCGCATTGACCGGGCAGCCACCGAGGTCCTATTCTTCATCGACGCCCTTTGGGCTGGCCTGGTCCCCCTTTCTCCGCCTTCTTCAACACAGTGCTTGAACACTATCAGATCCACATGCTGCACCTTGATCCCCAATCCGTGACCCTTCTCGCCATCTTCGCCTTTGTTTGCGAGGCCATGGTATACATTGCCCCTCCAGTGGCCCTTCTCCGCCACTTCTTCTTGATGCACCTAATTGATCCACGACATAGCTCAGGATGCCTGAGCTTTCAGGCCGTGGCGGTGACGGCCGGCGAGGGAATTGACTTCGAGCTTCCACCATCCACGAGCGGGTTTCGGGCACGGTGGGTATTTGTTGATGTCGGAGTGCTCAGCCCCCTGCTCTCTTCTCTGTCAGCGCCTGCTGCTCCCAATGCAGGTTGGTGCCACCGAAGGCTCGCCGATTCGCTCCTTGCCCCTGTCTGGCTCAGGCTGAAGTGGCTCAAGGACCTTGATGTGATAGCGCCTATGGTGGTGAAGGAGTTCATCCGGTGCTGAATCGCCCTGCTTCGGCACCATTCTCAACCGATGTGGGCCTTTCTCAACAGCAAGGACCACATGAGACTTCAGGAGTCTGGGCTCCCCCTTGAGGCGCGACGAACAGTGCTCGAGGTCCTAACGGGTGTTCCATTGCCAGACGACATGCCAAGGAAGAGTTGCCTTCTGTACCGTTGCTTGAACAAGGCGACACTCGCGGAGCAGATGCCTGCCTTTGATGAGTGGGGGCTGCATCCGGTCGCCCTCGTGGGGCCTCGTGAGAACCCCATCATCGTGGTTCCTCTTCCTGCTGCTGGCGCCGAGCTCGCCCCAAGTGTGGATGCAGGGGGGCGAGCACCACTGGGGGCCAATGGCGAAGGTGCCGAGATGCTGATGCCGCCCAGCGCTCCTGAGGCGTCGTCCTCAGGAACTCGCGACTCTTGCCCTGGGGCGGCGGTTGAGGAGGCGGCGCAGCTGCATCTCCTGAGGCCGGGGCTCCTGAGTCCTCGACAGGTCGCTCTGAGGCAGAGCCTGATGGCTCCCCTCAGCTTGGCACTCCTGAGACTGCCCCTTTGAGCGCTTCTCCTGTTGCGCCTCGTGTGGGCCGCCATGTCCAGCGCTTTAGTAGGCTCTGCATGGACTTCGAAGAGCTCTGCAAGAGGAAGGGGTCCCCAAGCAGCGGCACCTTCGGGCTGTTAAAACGGAGAAAGTACATTGCTGTTGACGAGTAAGTACCTTATCTTGGTGATTTTCCGCGTGTTGCTTCCCTGCCTAACGATATCTCTTCAGGATTCCTTCTGCCAAGGCCGCTAGGTCTCCTGAGAAGCATCCTCCTCTCGCCTCGCTTCTCCCACTAGACTCGAGCGCTTCAAGCCCGCGCTCTACTCACGGTGTGGAGCCAACCGGGGAAGCCAGCCCGTCGACAAGGCGTCTTGATCTTGCGCCTTCGCCGTCCCTCCTCTGCGGCCTTGCTTGGAATACAGCAAGCGTGCCACGGGTTCCTCCCCTGGTCGTGGACGGCGGCTGGATGGCTTCGGTCTTGGGATCCTCTTCAAGAAGCGGGCCTTCACTCGTTCGGGCTCCTCGCGAGGCCTGGCCTGCAACTGTGCGGGCGCCAGCCCCCAGCCCCCCGCTGAGAGGGGGCGAGCCGCTTCGGGCCCTGTCCGCGGTCCCTGCGCCGGAGAACGGAGTTGGCAGCATGCTCGAGTCCGCGCAAGAAAGGAGCGTCATCCGCCACGAGCTCTTCCAGGAGGTGATGGGCGCGATGAACCGGCTTGGTGAAGAGCTTGTGGATGTGGACATGCGCCTCGTGGCCGAGGGTCTTCGGTTAGTGGAGGAGCGGCATAAGCTGAAGGTGGCTATCAACCTCGGGCGGCATAAGTGCAAGCTTGAGAACACGAAGGCTGAGGCATCCCTCATGACCTCGTGAGAGGCATGCTCCCGAGCCTTGGAAGAAGCTCGAGAAGCTGACCGCCGCCGCGAGATCGCAGAGAGACACACGCGGGAGCTCCAAGCCTGGAGCACCTCCTTGGAGCAGCAAGTGGAGGCGCAGAGCTGCCCTGGCGTCTATGAGGGGGACGCCCATCGAAGAGGAAGAGCTCCGGAAGCGCGAGGAAATGTTGGTGCTGGAAGCCAAGGAGCGCAGCCTTGAGTTTGAGCAACTAGAGATGAGGGAGCGTCAGGTCGCCCTAGCGGAGGATGTCGTTGGCGGGCGCGAGGCCATGGCCCAGGAGGAGGTCGATCACCGGGTGGCTGAGGCTCACGCGGATCTCGAGGGCAGGTACGACCTGAAGCTGAAGCTCATGGAAGCTGAGGCCGCTGGTAGGACTGCTGCCCTTAAGTCCAGGTTGACCGAGGTGGAGCGACGAGAGGAGGCCACCACAGCCTCCCTGGTCTCGATGCAGGCTGAACTGGCGTCCGCCCGTGCCAAGCTGCTCCCTCTTCAGCAACGGGTCGCTGACGCCGAGTCCGTCGTGCGGCAGAACATGGAGGAAGTGTTTCAGCTGTGGATGCTAGAGCGCGTGCACACCCTCATGCTCCAGGACCTCAGGAATAGGGCCAACACCACCCTGGGCCACATCTGTGATGAGAATGCTCCTCATCCCCACGCGAACGACTACGCCAGCCACCTCCGCTTATTCACTGACGTGGTGACTCGCCTGGAGAACCGTTCCGAGAGGGCTCGCCAACTTGTTGAAGAGAGGATCCGCAACCTGCTCGGACGTGCGTTCTTCCGCGTCTTCAGCCATCTCCAGAACGCCGACACCAACTTCGACTTTGAAGCCGCCATCGCTCCGTTACCCGAGGCCATCCGGGGCGACCTGTCGCGATGGGTGGAAGACAATGTGGACGCGTTGGTCAGGGCCTTCACTTCCGATGACGATGGGGTGGTGGTCCCGGCGGACGCGGGCGACATGGTCGACGATGGTGATGGCGGCGCTGGTGGAGGTGATGGTGATGCCAGCAATGGTGGCAGCGATGAGGGCGATCCGGAGGACACAGCGAGCGACATGTCTGACTGATCCCATGTTTCCCAGTTGTTTGTCCTGCACACAGAAGCTTGGGCGCAACCCTTGAAGTTGTAAGAGCATTTTTGGAGGGGAAGCCCCTCATGTAAATTTATTACTGCCTCTATCTTGTTAGGTCGAGTTGTATATGTGTCTTTGTGAACTCACATATCCTGAGGCAAAGTTGCTGTTGCAGTTTACCTTTGCCTGGACAAGCCCAAACCGGCTCGTGAGGTTGAGGGCTTCTGGGAAGCTCCTGAGGAACTCGTCGAGATGCCCAAGGGGGGCGCGTGATAAGCAAGCGCTAGCCGTGGCGTGTGTGCGTCTTGCCCAGCTCCGCTCGTGGGGGGGGCACGAGGGAGGAGCAACAGGCGCAAACTCTGAAATAAGGCAAGAACCAGATGGCAAGAAATTGCTCGAAGGAGAAAAGGCACCCACCGCGCGCATCAATGAAAATTCAACTTCAACTCAAATCCAAATCTAGAAGGCAAGGCTACAGAAAAGGGATCCAATGCAAATGGCCGCTTCCGACGCCTAGTATAGTCTTCTTGTCATGAGTCTTCTCACCAGCACGGAGCTAAGTGCTGCCACTAGGACGTGGGAGGGAGCCCCCGAGGCCCGAGGGAAGCACTCCTGAGACTCTGGGGCATGTATAGCCCCACTTGTTATTACGTGAGAGTGTCACGGGTGGCGATCTTCACAGGCGTGAGCTTTACTTCATATCACCAGACGAGGGCCCCGCCTTGCGCCTCCCTCGACCACCATTGGGGGCGACCGGAGACCAGGACGACACCAAGGGGCAAAGGGGACGCCAGCGGCATGCTCGGCGACCATGGGTCGTCTACCGGGGGAAAGCTCGCCGGCACCTCCCCGGCAGAGGGCCTACCTCCGGGCGATGCCTTGCTCCGAGCGACACGGGGAGGGGCCTTGCTCCTTGCCCCGCCCACGAAGCCTCTAGTGAGCCTTTCCTAGTGAGACAGATACCGCCGCTCCGGAACAGTCGCCTGGCGCTGTGACCTAGTTCACTTGCGATTCATGGTTAGCGTAAGCCTGCCCGTGGGAGATTAGCGGTACCCTGTAGCTATTGTCGACGGCGTGGTTAGTGGGGCTCTCGGGCGGCTCCTGGAAGGCCTCAGCTCCTAACGCCTCCTCTTCCCTGCCGGGCTCGAGGAACGAGCCGGGGTCATCCTCCGGCCTGTACTCCTGGTTCATCATGCGGGGCCATTGGCCATTGCCCCGAAGGCCTCGCCGAAGTGCCCCACGCTCCATGTCGCCCGACCCATGACGCCGTCCTGAGGATGGTGCGGTAGCGCCCCGTTGGGGCTGTGTGCCGCGACACCCTTGCCCGCACCCACCTGGGGTGGTGCGGGTACGATGGGTTGCCGTCCGCCGTGGATCGTGCTGGTGTCGACGAGGTCCCTGGGCGCACTCGGGGGCACGCGGGCGCGGCGAGGCCCGACGTTGGATCCGGCCACTGCCTGGGGCATGAGCTGGTCGAAGAAGGGCGGTGCTCCCATGGCCGCTGCATCCAGTAGCTCGGTGACGCGTTCCAGCAGTGTATCTCGGCTGCTCTCCATCAAACGGCACCATAGCAGCTCCCGTGCCACCATGAGTGCAGCCCGCTTGTTTGCCTGTTCCCTTCGGGTGTGCGGTGCCGTCGCCGCGGTGTGGCTTGCGGCCCTTGCAGCAGCTCGCGCCTGTCATGGGGTGAGGGTGGATGGCGCATGGCTGCGCCGCCCGCCCCTAGCAGCGTCAGGTGGCGCTCGTGCCGCCTGGAGCACGGGGTTGAGGTCTTCCTGGGTAGGCGGCGCCGCTCGGGCTGGCTAGGCTACCCAGCGGTCGGCATTGGCCCTTGAGTCGCCGGACATCGGGACTGCAGAGTGTCGGTGAATTGATTGGCGGGAGAGGGGCTCCGGTGCACCCCTACCTGGCGCCAAATGTCGGATCTTGGGTTCTGGCAAAACCCTTAAGGTTCGAACACTGGGGTGCACGCGAAGATCCCCCCTACCGATCCACGTTCTAGCTTCGCTAAGATCTCGGGGACTAACTCGACAAGCTCGCAACACAAAGGACACAAGATTTATACTGGTTCGGGCCACCGTTGTGGTGTAATACCCTACTCCAGTGTGGTGGTGGTGGATTGCCTCTTGGGTTGAGGATGAACAATACAAAGGGAAGAACAGCCTCCTGAGATGAGGTGTTCTTGTGCTTGGTGGGTGTGAGGATGAACTGAATCTCTCCCAGACTACTTGCCTCCTAGTGTGGTGGCTATTCCTATTTTATAGAGGCCCTGGTCCTCTCCCCAAATATTGAGCGGGAAGGGAGCCAACAATGGCCAATTTGAAAGGGGACAGCTAGTACAGCTTATCATGACAAAAGCAGTCTTCGCCCACCAAAGGCTCTGGTGGTGACGCCGTCTTGGGCTCCATGGTGACCTTCGTCTTGCCGTCCTGCTGGTCTTGGTCTCGTTGCACCAATATGGAAACCTTTGCTTGATGCCTCGGTACTCCATGCGTGCGCCTGCTTCCTTAGCATCAAAGAGGAAACAAGGACACTGCGCGCGCTGGCGCCTTCCTGGCCTTGGTCGTCATGGCTCACGTCATTGGAACCTCGCGAGGTTTGCCTTGCCTTGATCTCTCCGCCCCTCGCGAGCCAGCCTGGTGAGGCCACTCCTAAGGAGGTCTTCTGTCGTCCGCCTTGCGAGGCTTGGCCCCTCACGATGGTCTTGTGTGCTTGTTGGTGAAGATGGGTCGTACGGGCCCGCTCGTAGAGCCACGTCGTGGGCCACAGGCAGGCAAGTCTGGCGATCCCCGTCCCCTGAACGCCGACACATAGAGTGCCCCAAAGTTTCTATCGGAGAGTCAAGACAAAAATGTGTGCCAACCCCTATGCATAAGTTCACGAGGTCATGGAACTCGCAAGTTGATCACCAATACATACATTAAGTGGATCGCATGATATCCCATTGTCACCACAGATAAGCGCATCCAAGACATACATCAAGTGTTCTCAAATCCTTAAAGACTCAATCCGCTAAGATAACTTCAAAGGGAAAACTCAATCCATTACAAGAGAGTAGAGGGGGAGAAACATCATAAGGTACAACTAAAATAGCAAAGCTCGCGATACATCAAGATTGTTCTGAATCAAGAACACGAGAGAGAGAGAGAGATCAAACACATAGCTACTGGTACATACCCTCATCCCGAGGGTGAACTACTCCCTCCTCATCATGGCAAGCGTCGGGATGAGGAAGTTGGCCATCGGAGAGGGATTCCCCCCCTCCGTCAGGGTGCCGGAACGGGTCTAGATTGGTTTTCGATGGCTACAGAGGCTTGCGGCGGTAGAACTCCTGATCAAGGTTTCTTTCTGTAAGTTTTGGGTTATATAAGACATGTTGGAGGCGAGGACAAGTCAGGGGGGTCTCCGAGGCGGCCACGAAGTAGGGGGCGCACCCAGGGGGTAGGGCGCCCCCCCCCCACCCTCGTGGTGGCCTCGGGACTCTTCTGACCCATCTCCGGTACTCCGTGGGATTCTTCTGGTCCAAAAATGATTTCCATGAAATTTCAGGTCAATAGGACTCCGTTTGATTTTCCTTTTCTGCGGTACTCAAAAACAAGGAAAAACAGAAACTGGCACTAGGCTCTAGGTTAATAGGTTAGTCCCAAAAATCAAATAAAATAGCATATAAATGCATATAAAACATCCAAGGTTGATAATATAATTGCATGGAACATGAGATTGGCTGAATAGAAGGATCCTCCACGTCACCTGATTCATCATAAGAAATAATAGGAAGATATTGGGAAGTCTCTTCCATTTCATTAGTATTCTCTTCATCTTCTATTTGTTTTCTTGTCTTTATGTAATTGGAAATATAAGGATTTTCAATGCAATTCACCGCACAATACATATAAATTTCCTCTAGATCAAAATCAAGAAAATTATCGAGGGCAAATTTTGGAATATCCTTAATTATACATTTCATTTCATCATAAGCCAGAAGCAAACTAAGTTCATTATGATGCGCGAGGGAAATCAAGTCATCACAATTTTTGGACATGATTCGATCATGAAACAAATTGCATTAGATATTTAAATGACCATGTTCATTGCAAGGTTCACAAGGATGGTTAAGAAAATTTAAATTTTCAGCACAAACATCTAGCCTTTCTTGCAACCATTTAGTTTCTAAATACTTATGCCTCTTGCAAAATCTATCTTGCCTATTTGGTGTGTACTTGCAAACTCTATGCACTCCACAAAAATTGACATGCTTATAAGAGACATTTTCATCATGATTAGTGCAATCATCATTAGTACTATGGATATTCAAAGAGTTCATACTAACAACATTGCAATCATGCTCATCATTCAAAGATTTGGTGCCAAACATTTTAATGCATTCTTCTTCTAGCATTTTGACACAATTATCGAAATCCTTAATTTCATGAAAGATATTAAAAAGATGAAGCATATGAGGTACCCTTAATTCCATTTTTTTGTAGTTTTCTTTTATAGACTGAACTAGTGATAAAACAAAAAACTAAAAGATTCTATTGCAAGATCTAAAGATATACCTTCAAGCGCTAACCTCCCCGACAACGGCGCCAGAAAAGAGCTTGATGTCTACTACACAACCTTCTTCTTGTAGACGTTGTTGGGCGTCCAAGTGCAGTGGTTTGTAGGACAGTAGCAAATTTCCCTCAAGTGGATGACCTAAGGTTTATCAATCTGTGGGAGGCGTACGATGAAGATGGTCTCTCTCAAACAACCCTGCAACCAAATAATAAAAAGTCTCTTGCGTCCCCAACACACCCAATACAATGGTAAATTGTATATGTGAACTAGTTCGGCGAACAGATGGTGATACAAGTGCAATATGGATGGTAGATATAGGTTTTTGTAATCTGAAAATATAAAAACATCAAGGTAGCAAGTGGTAAAAGTGAGCGTAAACGATATTGCAATGCGTTGAAACAAGGACTACGGTTCATACTTTCACTAGTGCAAGTTCTCTCAACAATAATAACATAATTGGATCATATAACAGTCCCTCCACATGCAACAAAGAGTCACTCCGAAGTCACTAATAGTGGAGAACAAACAAAGAGATTATTGTAGGGTACGAAACCACCTCAAAGTTATCCTTTCTGATCGATCTATTCAAGAGTCCGCAATAAAATAACACAAAGGTATTATTTCCGCTAATCTATCATAGAGTTCGTACTAGAATAACACCTTAAGACACAAATCAACCAAAACCCTAATGTCACCTAGATACTCCAATGTCACCTCAAGTATCCGTGGGTATGATTATATGATATGCATCACACAATCTCATATTCATGTATTCAACCAACACAAAGAACTTCAAAGAGTGCCCCAAAGTTTCTACCGGAGAGTCAAGACGAAAATGTTTGCCAACCCCTATGCAAAAGTTCACGAGGTCACAGAACTCGCAAGTTGATCACCAAAACATACATCAAGTGGATCATGTGATATCCCATTTGTCACCACGGATAAGCACATGCAAGACATACATCAAGTGTTCTCAAATCCTTAAAGACTCAATACGATAAGATAACTTCAAAGGGAAAACTCAATCCATTACAAGAGAGTAGAGGGGGAGAAACATCATAATGTCCAACTATAATTGCAAAGCTCGCGATACATCCAGATTGTTCCGAATCAAGAACACGAGAGAGAGAGAGAGAGAGAGAGAGAGATCAAACACATAGCTACTGGTGCATACCCTCAGGCCCGAGGTTGAACTACTCCCTCCTCATCATGGAGAGCGCCGGGATGATGAAGATGGCAACCGGAGAGGCATTCCCCCCTCCGGCAGGGTGCCAGAGCGGGTCTAGATTGGTTTTCGGTGGCTATAGAGGCTTGCAGCGGCGGAACTCCTGATCTAGGTATCTTTCCGGAAGTTTTGGGTTATATAATAGGTGTTAGAGTCAGGGACAAGTCAAGGGGGGTCTCCAAGGAGGCCACGAGGTAGGGGGCGCGCCCCCACCCTCATGGTGGCCTCGGGACTCTTCTTGCCCATCTCCGGTACTCCGTGGGCTTCTTCAGGTCCAAAAATGATCTCCGTGAAATTTCAGGTCAATTGGACTGCGTTTGAGTTTCCTTTTCTGCGATACTCAAAAACAAGGAAAAAACAGAAACTAGGACTAGGCTCTAGGTTAATAGGTTAGTCCCAAAAATCATATAAAATAGCATATAAATGCATATAAAACATCCAAGGTTGATAATATAATAGCATGGAACAATTAAAAAATTATAGATACGTTGGAGACGTATCAGTATGGTGCCAGGACCAGCATCCTCATTAGAAGATGATTGGCTGGGTCTCCGGGGAGCGGAACTGGACACCGGATCTTATCCGCCTTCTTAATCCAGACCTGTAAGGGGATGGACTACTTAGCACCTTTCCCTTGGGTTGTTGAAGCCTATTGTTGTTCGGAGTTTTTAGAATTTACCTCAGAGGACGGATCATTGCGGTTGAGGCCGGTGTCGTCTGAGGACCTTGGCCATGATTTCTGCTTCTCAAAAAGCAGATTCTAGATCCCCTTATGCGTTGTGCCATAGAATTGTTGTAGGGTCCGCGGCCCTTCTGGATTGAACTCCCACATCTTGAGGGTCCGCCTCTGGCAGGGAAGTGCTCGGCGGATCAGCATCTCTTGGATTACGTCGGCAAGGGTAACGTCCTTCGCTATCGTGCTCTTGACGCATTTCTGCAGTAGCATCACCTCAGGGACCGACCCCCAGTCCGGACCCTTGTTGGTCCAAAATGTAAGCCTCAGTGGGGGTCTGGATCTAAAGGCTGGTGTAGCTGCCCACTTGGAGCCGCGGGGTTCTGTAATATAGAACCATTCCTATTGCCATATTTTGACGGTGTCTAGAAAGACTCCCTTTGGCCAATTGACTTTGGGGAGCTTGCTCACCATGGCGCCACAACAGTCGGTGTGTTGCCTGTTGACCACCTTTGGTTTCACACTAAAAATCTTCAGCCATAAGCCGAAGTGTGGAGGGACACGGAGGAAGGCTTCACACATGACGATAAACGCCGAGATGTGAAGGAACGAATTTGGGGCCAGATCGTGAGAGTCCAGCCCATAGTAGAACATGAGACCCCTTACAAAGGGATGAAGGGCAAATCCCAGTCCATGGAGGAAGTGGGGGATAAACACCACCCTCTCACCGGGCCCCGGAGTGGGGATGACCAGCGCCGGATAGGGAAGCCTGTGCTTGATTTTCGTGGCCAGATATCGTGCTTCCCGTAGCTCCTTGATGTTCTCCTCCGTGATGAAGGAGGGCACCCACTTGCCTTGATAACCGGCCATGGTCGGAGGAGATGTCGGGAAATCATCCCATTGTGCCTCACCCGTTGCACTGTCTCGTCCGTGAAATCATCAGAAGACAGAATTTATCTGTATTTTACCCTTATGTTTAAGGATGGTGACTATTGTACAAATCTGGATATAGTACTGATGGTCAACTGCTTTGAAGTGTTCGAACGAGGAACCCGCCTTGCAATGCCAAAGACAGGTTCAGGGGCTACTGCGGGAGTCCAGGATTATGGGGTCCTCGGGGGTCCGGGCTAAGTGACGTGGGCCGAACAGATGGGCCGTGAAGATACAGGACGAAGGAATTTCCCCATGTCCAGATGGGACTCTCCTTGGCGTGGAAGGCAAGCTTAGCGTGCGGATATGAAGATTCTTTCTCTGTAATACCAACTCTGTACAAACCCTAGTCCCCTCCCGTGTCTATATAAATCAGAGGGTTTAGTCCGTAATCACGATCACAATCATACAGGCTAGACAATTAGGGTTTAGCCATTACGATCTCATGGTAGATCAACTCTTGTAACCGCCTATACTCATCAAAGTCAATCAAGCAGGACGTAGGGTATTACCTCCATCAAGAGGGCCCGAACCTGGGTAAACATCGTGTCCCTTGTCTCCTGTTACCGTCGATCCATAGACGCATAGTTCGGGACCCCTACCCGAGATCTGTTGTTTTTGACACCAACAGTGCCCGAGCACCTCCCTCGTGGCGTTGGCAAGTCAAAGACCCTCCAGAAGAGAGCCCCCGAGCCCAGCCTAAGGAGGGCGCTGGCCGCGCCTTCCTGTTAGCGAGAGGGAGGCGCCGCATCCATGGGAGCAATTCTTGAGCTGGTGCCGCTAGAGGAACCGCTCTCTTGCGGCTCTTGGCGGAGCAGCTGCATCTTCTTCTTGCGAACAGCCTCAGGAGGGTAGAGGGCGCCTTTGTTGTCTAGGTCTTCAATCGCTGCAGCCTGGTAGGTGCGCTTGAGGGAGCACACCGCGTCCTTCTCCTCGCAGGCAATCATGATGATGTCGCGGTTCCCTAGCATCTTGAGGATGTTGTAGCCATGGTGGGTCACCGCCATGAACTTGGCCAGAGGTAGATATCCAAGGATGGCGTTGTACGGGTGGCGGATGTGAGTGACGGCGAAGTCGATGAGCTTGCTGCGGTAGTTGTTGCACTGGCCGAAGGTGACATGGAGGCGGATCTGCCCTATCGGGGTGGTGGACTCGTCAGTCACTCCTTAGAACGGCTTGGTGGGTTGTAGCTGATCATACGGCACTTGGAGGTGGTCGAACGTCTCGATGGAAAGAACGTTGAGGCCCGCACCACCATCAATGAGGGTCTTGGTGACAAGGACATTGCTGATGACGAATGAGCAAAGCATCGGGAGGGCGCTGATACTTGCCGCGCACATGAGCTGGTCGGATGAGCTGAAGGTGATGGTGCACTCGGACAACCTGAGCAGACGTGTGGCCTCGAGCCTGGGGAGGGCCGCGTTCACCTCACGAGTGAACTGCTTGAAGACGCTCTCGGAGGCTGGGGCCTGAGCGCCACCCAAGATGCAGGCAATGGCGCGAGGCTCCTGGAAGCCCCCAGCCCCCTCATCCAGGTGGTGGTCGTCGTTCCTTCTTGGTGGTGGTGGCAGCGGAGCAAGGCTGGCATTGCCCTGAGGATGGTCCTCATGAGGTTGGTCTCTCCAGGCGCCCTCGCAAGGCTATCCTTGCCAGCGATCCTCGCGAGGCTGGTCGCGCCACTCCTGGCGGGGGCCGGAGTCATCCCAACGTCCTCCACCTCTGCCTCCTCCAGGGTCGTAGCCTCGATCGTTGCGATTGGGCGTCGACCGAGGCGCCCGTCGCGGATTGCCCTGAGCTCCTGACAGTCATTGGTGTTGTGGCTTTGTATGTTGTGGAAGACTCTGTGTGGTCCCAACCGCGCTTCATCTCTGGTTCATCCGCAAGCATGGCAGCCCCCTTGTGCTTCACGTACTTGGCCTTGGCCTTCTTGTCTTCTGGGTCGGCCGCCGGGAGCTCGAGGAGGGAGAGGAGCCCTTCCTCAGCTCTCGCGTACCTGGTAGCCATGTTGAACATCTCCAGAGCCATGCATAGGTCTTCATGGATGGCGACCTCCTCCTTCATCTTGGCAATGCGGACGCCATGGGAGAATGCCGAGATGATGCCTTCCTCAAAAACCTTGGGGATCTTGAGGCAAGCGTTGTTGAAGCGCTGGATGTACTTCTGCAGGGTCTCTCCTGGCTGCTGCTTGGTGCGCCGCAGGTCACCCGCGATAGGCGGGCAGTCGCGAGTGCCCTGGAAGTTGCCGATGAAACGCTCGCGTATCTCGCCTCAGGAGGAGATCGATCCCGCAGGCATATTCACGAGCCACAAGCGTGCGCCATCCTTGAGGTCCATGGGGAACCATTTCAGCATGACCTTCTCGTCGCCGCTGGCCACCTCAAAGCTCAGCTTGTTGATCTGCAGGAACTCCGCAGGGTCGGGGGTGCCATCATAGCATGGAGGCAGGTCGGGCTTGAACTTTCCTGGGCAGACGACGCTGCGTAGCTTAGGGGTGAATGCTTGGCAGCCTACTGTGGTCACGGGAGCCCGCCGTGGTGGTGGAGCCTAATCTTGGTGCTCGCGCGCCACCACCGCAGGCAGGGCGCGGTCTTGACGTGGTGGTGGAGGGAGCGCTGGAGCACCTTTTTGCGGCCACTTGATCTCCCCGTAGCTTTCCTCTTTGCGTTCGGGCGCCCGGCGTGGTGGTTCACGCTGCGGGGCCGTGCGTCTAGGACCGAGGGCGACGTCCTGACGGGGAGGTGGTGGAGGCCCTCCATGGCCTACGTCGCCCGCAAAAGGCGGCGGATGATGTAACGAGAGGGACGGTGCAGGCGAGCCCCCAGCCGTGCTGACTAGCTCGGCAATACGGTCCAACCAATCTTCGTAGAGGTCATTGGCTGGGCTATAGAGCAGGAGATCACGCGCCATGAGCAACGCAGCCTGCGCGTTCACTGGACCCTGACGACCATGGGACGACCAGCCGGCCGGAGTCAGCGACGGGGTGGCGGTGTGTCCGTCCCGTCGCATGGAGGTGTGCTGCGACGAAGCTTGCTGCTCGTGCCCCGCCAGGCTAGTGACGGAGAATGACGGGGAGGCCCAACGACGGGCGCCGTCTGGGCGACGTGTGCGACTAGAGCGGCTCGACACTCAGCACGGGCTCGGCGAGCATCAGCTATGGAGATGGTGGAGCGGCGGCGAGTCGATCGACGGAAGATAAGCTTCGACGCACCCCTACCTGGTGCGCCAAATGTCTGGTCCCTAGTTCGTAGACCCTTGAGAGGTTTGAACACTGGGGTGTGTGCGAAGAACTCCGTCTTCCCAACCTGCTGGCCCAACGATTCCACAGCCTAGCTGGACGAACCAGAGGGACAAGAGACATAGCAGTTTATCCTGGTTCGGGACACCTTGCGGTGCAATACCCTACTCCACCTTTGTGGTGGATTGCCTCGAGGGGCCGAGGATGAACTAGTACAGTGTATTAACAGCCTCAGGAGGTGAGGTGTTCTTGCGCTCGATGAGCTAATGGGTGGTCAGGGTGGAATGGAACCCGTCCGCCTCTCTGGTGGTGGCTAAGTCCTATTTATAGTGGCCATGGTCCTAGTCCCAAATGTTGGCGGGAAGGGTTCCCACAACGACCAAATTCGAAGGGAGATAACTGGTACAAGTTATCCTGACAAAAGTAGTCTACGCCTGCAAAGGCTCTACTAGTGACGCTATAGTGGACTCCGCGATGACCTCCGTCCTATCGTCCTGGAGGTCTTGGTCTCGTTGCACCAATACGGAAACCTTGGCCTGATTCCTCGGGACTCCGTGCCTGCGCTTGCGTCCTTGGCACCAAATGGGAAACTGGTACACTATGCCCGCTGGCGCCCTTCTGGCCTTCATCGTCATGGCTCATGTCCTTGAACATCGTGAGGTGCACCTTGCCTTGATATCTCCGCTCCTCGGGAGCCATCCTAGTGAGGCCTCCCCCTAGGGAGGTCTTGGTGTCGTCCGCCTCGCGAGGCTTGGCCTCTCGCGAGGGTCTTGATTCGTTGCTACTGAAACTGCACCGTACCGGGCCACCGATGGAGCCACGCTGTGGGCCGCAGGAAGGCAAGTCTGGGTACCCCCGTTCCCAGGACGTCGAAAGCGCCAGCGGGCTCGCCGGGCTGGATGATGAGGCCAGCGGCGACATGCTCGCCGGAGAGGAAGAAGGTTCCCATCCAGAACATGTCTCTGGCCGACTGTGCACTTAGCCCCACAGTGGGCGCCAAATGTCGGGGTAATCTAGTGACATATGCCAGGGGAGGCTAATCATGGATGGCGAGAGGAGTACATCGTTGGGCCCTGGAAGTCGGAGTGAGCGAGATCTCTATCGGTTTCAGGGTTCCACAGACCCTTGAAAGGTTCAAACTCTAGGGTGCATGCGGAGAACTCGTCCTCCCAGTCTGCCCACTCAATGATTCCAAGGCCTAGGTTGACGAACCCAAGGGACAAGAGACCCAGCAGTTTATCCTGGTTCGGGCCACCTTGCGGTGCAATACCCTACTCCAGCTTTGTGGTGGATTGGCTCGAGGGGCTGAGGATGAGCTAGTACAGTGGTAGAACAGCCTCAGGAGGTGAGGTGTTCTTGAGCTCGATGAGCTGGTCGGTGAGAGGATGATCTAAATCATCCGTCCCCTCTATGCTGGTGGCTAAGCCCTGTTTATAGTGACCTTGGTCCTCTTCCCAAGTATAGGAGGGAAGGGATCCCACAACGGCTAAATTCAACGGGAGACAACTAGTACAAGTTATCCTGACAAAAGTGGACTTCGCCTGCAAAAGCATTTGGAGATGACGTCACGGTGGGCTCGGTGATGACCTCCTTCTTGCCATCCTGGTGTTCTTGGTCTTGTTGCACTGATATGGAAAGCTTTGATTGATTCCTCGGGACCTCGCGTCTGTGCTTCCCTCCTTAGAACCAAAGAGGAAACTGGTACACTACGCCCGCTTGGCCTTTGTCTTCATGGCTCATGTCATTTCATACTCGCGAGGTGCACCTTGCATTGATATCTCTGCTCCTCAGGAGCCAGTCTGGTGAGGCCGCCCCCCAGGGAGGTCTTGGCGTCGTCCGCCTCACGAAGGTCTTGGGTTGTTGATGCTGAAGCTGGGCCGTACCAGGCCGTTGACGGAGCCCCGGGGCCCAAGGGGCACTCGAACATGGCTTCGAGGCGAAGCCAAAGGGCAAGTGCGGAGCGCCGCTGGCCCCAACCGCCTGTGGGCTCGGTTGACATGTGGCGATTAATGGGACGTGGGCACCTTCGCTCCCACGCTGCCTCGGCAACTGCTCCTGGCTGACAAAAAGGCTGGGATCTACCGTGAAGCCTTCATTGCCCTTCCTTCATCTTGCTCCAGATCCCCTTTCCCTCCTACCCAGAAAACCTCCAGATCCGCCAATCTCATCCTGAATCAGCGATCGATGGCCACCGATAAGGCTGGATCATCCGTCGCGTCTGGGCACCAAGCCTCCTGGTTTGATCCAGCCTTGAGCGCGTCCACCATCACCGAGGAAAAACACATCGCCACCGTGCTCTAGGTGACGGCCGACAACAGTAATAAAAGGGGAGAGACGGGGCTCCAGGTCGGCTCCGCTAAGCCAGAAACCCTGGGAGGCACCTTCTACCCCTTCTTTCAACACATCGTCTTCACGGGGTAGGTTCCTCCTTTCTCTGACTTCTTATTCGTCTTCCTTCGCCATTACAAGCTCCACGCCCTCCATCTTCACCCCAACTCCATCCTCCTCCTATCAATCTTTGCCTTTTACTGCAAGGTGTTCATGGGGGTGATGCTTTCTATGGCGCTGCTCCGCCACCTCTTCTACCTCCAGGTCAATGGCACCCGGTGCTCGGGGTGCGCCAACTTCATTGCGGCGCACGGTAGCAACGCGATCTCACGAGCTGGGAAGAAGGTCGATGTCTTCAAGAACAGGTGGATCTTCATGGATGCCAAGCGCGTCCACCCCCGGCTGGTGCTGCCGACCTCGCAGCCGATGCCACGGGAAGGGTGGAATCACGAGAAGCTTACCGATCCCAGGGCCAAGCCATTGCTGGAGAGGATGGCGGCAGACCTAAAGACCTACAAGCCGAAGGAGGAGAAGCTGACGGGGGCCATGATCGTCAAGGAATTCCTGACGCATCTCCTGGCTCCGCTCCAGGCACACTCGCGCCCCTTGTGGAAGTTCAAGGGCACAGGAGATGACCTCTGGTTGCGTCCGGATGACTTGTACCAGGAGCAGTTGGACCCGATTTTGCGCACCCTGCTCGAGAAGGACCAGGGCTACCCCCCAGACTCCCATCTTCTGCTGTACCACCACCCGGACGGAGAGAAGATCACCGCCGCCATGCCTGTCTTCGACAAACGCGGGCTTGTTCCTCCGGAGCATTCTCGGCTCCCAGGCCCGGTGGTACCGGTATCTTCCGGCGAGTATGACCAGGAGGAGAGGGCGGACTCAGAGGTGACCCAGGAGGGGCGGGGGATACCTCTCCCCCGCGCCAGACCAATCTCCTCCGCACCGCTTCCGATGATGACGACGTCAGCGAGCACCCTGTCAAGGAGTCACCACGCTCTGTCGGGGTCTCCACGAGGTCCAAGGGCACCCTTCGAAGGAGCTGAAGCAAGGGGTGCGTATGAAGAGCAGGTCGGCGTTGATCCTGCGAGGCGGTGCCCCCGCCTAGCTGCCGGCCGAGAATGCGGCGGCCTTGTCCGCTGCTGGGGCTCGTGCACCAATGCCCCGGTCTGTGAAGCCTACGGGCATGGTGCTTCAAAAGAGGGTGAGGGACTATGCCGCCGTGCACCAGTAAGTGCGGCGTCTTGGTCTTTGTTCCTTGTTCATGCCGTAGTTTCTTGATGCCTCCCTCTAGTACGGCTAGGCCAATGCCGGTGGCGAAGAAGAAGACGAAGACGGCCCGGACCACCATGGCCCCGTAGCTTGTCGTGGTTGCACCACCTCCTCCGTGAAAGGATGGGGCTGGCCTGTGTGCTCCTGCGACTGGGTCGTCGTCCCGAGGACCGAAGGCCCGACCACATGAGGAGGTCATCTCCGCAGCCGAGCCGAGTCCAGAGGCACTCACTTTCAGCTCACCTGCTGAAGCCCTGATGGCTCTGGAGCCCCCGGCCCCTTCTGAAGTGCCTGATACTCTAGAGGAGGCTCTTTCTACGCTGAACCAACTTCGCAGTGATCTTCAAGGCACCGATCAGCACCTGGCGTCGGGGCGCCTGGAGCTGATCTCGGGATGGCTTCGAGTTGACGCATCCGTCAGGGCGGCATGGAGCCAGTCCGTGGCGGCCTTAGAAGAGGGCAAACACGCTGCTGGTCTGGCCGCGGCCGCACGCAATGTGGCATTGAAGGCTGCCGAGGCTACCGAGGAGCGCTGTCGGGTGGCGGAGGCAGTACTGAAGGCCCTCCGCGACCAACTGGTCGCCGAGGCCCGTCTGTGCGAGACGCGGGAGGAGAAGCTGAAGGCTCGAGAAGATGCGGTCGCCGATCATGACACCGAGCTAGAGTGATCGGCATAGGAGCGGGCCGCGGAGTACGACCGCCTAGAGAAGCTGAAGGAGGAGGTGGAGGCGGAGAAGGCCCAGCTGGAGACCAAGGCAAAAGGTATTGCAAGGATCGTTCGCCTTCAATTCTCTTGAGCAGAGGTCCCGCAAGGCGCTACGGGGTCTCTACGGGAGGGGGTTGAAGGAGTCGTTGGTGACTGCTGAGGAAGGCCCCGCCGAGCTGCTCCCCCAGCTTGTCACGACGCTTGAGGGCGTTGTCCTTGGGTTCGGCCCCATGGTGGAAGGAGAAGCCCGCACGCTCTCCGCCTCGGCCATGACTCGCGTCTTCAGGCACCTCCGTCTTCGCGACCCCAACTTCGACATGGAGGCCCTGCTTGAGCATGTTGACCTGGAGCACTGCACTGCCGCCGCTAAAGCCGTGAATGCCTAGGTGGAGGCCCTGCTGTGGAAGTTCCTTGCCATCGACCTCGCGCCCCCGGCTGACGGCACAGGCGACGCACGCGTTATCGATGACGGGGCACCCCTCACGGGCTGAAGAAGAAGCTCGCTGGTGGCGCTCCCCTTCATCTTATCTACTGCGACATGTATGGTGCCTCATGGAGGCATAAGAACTTATGTGCTTGGCACTTTTAAGAGACAGTATGTATTGTAATAATTTGCTTGGATTTGCGACTTCCTTCCCGTTTGCTTTAATGTTCTGCGTTGGCAGGGCTCGGCCTTGTGCATACCTCAGCCGTCGTTTGGTCGTCCGGATCACCAGGAGGCGTCCAAGGGGTGAGGGGATACGTGACCAGTTAGGCTCCTGAGTCGTGATGCTCAGGACTCCCCCTTTACGTATGAACAGACCTCAGAAATAAGATGCGAGAGTAGATCTTAGCATTCTACATCGGCAGGCCCCGGCCCCCCGCATACCTCAACCACCGTTGGGTCGTCAGGATAACCAGGACAAGACCAAGGGGTGAGGGGCTACGTGAACAGTTAGGCTCCTGAGTCACGATGCTGAGAACTCCCCCTTGACGTACGAACAGACCTCCATACCTTTCCTCGCCGAGGTCCCACTCGGGAGGGGCACGCGACGACCAGGTCCGACGGACCTGGCACGAAGGCGTACGCTAGGCGTGACCTGAGCGTAGCTCCCGTGCCCAGCCCCCTCGCGCGACTCTCCCAAAGGGAAAGTGTGGCGATGAAGTTGAACACCAAGCCTGGCGGCTCCCTGAGGTTAATGCGGCCATGAGGCCGCCCCTAGTTATTTATCACCAATGCGGAGCATGGCGATTCCGCACTTGCATGGTCATAGCCGCTCCTCGACCGTGTTGACTGCCAGCATGGAGCATGGTGCTTCCACTGGTGCGTGGGTGGGGGCAACCTCTGAGTTGAGCCCCCGGGGCGTGTGCAGCCCCACCCTGACACGTGGCTTGCACGGCAGGGCTAGAGGAGGTGTGTCCGGGCACTCGTGAGCCAGCGTAGGACTCACGAGTCCCTACCTCAAGGCGGGTTGCGCCTGAATTTGATTCTGAACACTTGTGATGGCCCTGCGAGATGGTTAGGCAAGCTGCGCCGAATGAATCTCCTGAGGCTATCACATGAGAAGGCCAAACACCAACAACCCCAGGAGGTGATGTGAACGGGTCCAACCCGCCAGATAGAGCTCAACCGTTGGGTTTATCGACGCTACAGGGATGAACCCGAACACAGACGCCGTGCCCAGTCTTCTCATGCAAAAATCCCGAAGAAAGACAACTGGCGTGCGGCTCTCATGGTGATGAGGCACCGTGTCGCGCACTCTAACTTATCCGCCCCCCGATTAGCTCATGCGAGAACAAGGCACCAAGGACCATGGGAGGTGACATGCATGGGAGTTGGCCTGTGAGCTAGAGCTCAGCCACTTGGGTTTAGCGACGCTACAGGGACGGACCCGAGAACAGACGTGCCCGCCCTTAATCATGAGGCGGTCGTGGGTGGGCTTGCAAGGGCGTACGACGATCATGGCAACGAAGTGCCAAACAGGCAGATGATAATCATGAAATATCTTATGGGGGAGATAACGCTAGTTCTGGTAGATGCAAAACGACACATGCCACAGGGACGAACCCACGGGGCCTGGGGATGATGCGACCTGAGGGCCGCCCCCAACAGAATGAATCGAAGATGCAAGAAAGATACATGCCGCAGCTGTGAGGGGGGCCCAAAAGGCATGCAAGAAAGGTAACAGCCTTCGGCAGGCCAAAAGGCATGCAAACATAGCTGTGAGGGGGGGCCCTCACACTGACCAACATGCAATGGCCAAAAGCGCTTCTGGGATGCGGCCCTGTTGAGCCCTCGAATCTTGATGTAGACGCGCAACTCGTTGTCTTCGCCAGTACATGGAGCCGCGCCAGATGGCGGGCGGTAGTCGCCGCGCATAGCTCTCGCATTCTAGTTTATACTAGGCTACTGATTGCATAGTTTTGCTTGTTGTAGTAGGTTTGTATGAATGCCTCTGCTGTTCATTATGCTCCCTAAGAGTTTAATTGAGCTACAGAATGGCCAACTGCTTGCTTACTTATACGCAGCGTGCTGTCTAAATTTGTAACTTGTCTGTGTTTTGGATTGGGCCCCAACATCATGATCCTCTGGTGAGCTAAGAGAGATTTCTGTATGCAGGCTGCACAGACTACCTTTTTATAATTTTTAAAATATCACTTGCTTATGCTTCATGACGTGTAACATTATTGTTAGTCTTGTTTTGCCATCTACAAAATAGTATGTCTTGCTCGCTTCACTATTGTAACTATATTTTTGCCCTAGTCATGTGTACTTACAGAAACATTTGAGGTTGAAGTGACATCACCACAAAGATCTGTGAGCAGTGCGGCATGGCCGTTACCGAGTGATTATGTCATAGCCCTAGATTTTGTTTGCAAATAGTTGCACAAGAATCCATGCATCATGTCTAACTTTAATTGAAATCTTGAAATGGGGATGTTCAAACCCTAGCACCGCTTGAATCAACTAGGTTCAACTAAAAATTGCATTCAATGAAACTAAATTATCCTTATTGATATTTGGTATTTTTGGCAAGGGCTTTGTTCCAAACCAAAAATAATGAACATTTTTAAGGAATTATTTTGGGCATTGAATTTAAATCAATATTGTATTTGGATTTGGTTTTATATTCTTAATATATGGAATATAATTTCAGATAACTCTGAAATAATTGATGTGCCTTTGGATAATTCCATTGTGCAATATAAAATATTCAGAGGAATGTTGTCACTGTTTTCAATTTGTTTGGAGTTCAAAACAGTGGCAAAATGAATTAATAAAGGAAACTAGAGCAGAAATAAAACAGAGCAGGGAAAATTACCAGGCGCTCACCTGCAGCAGAGCCGGCCTAGCTTCCGTTCTGGCACAGCCCACCACCGCAAACCCCCTCACCCCGTCGTCTACCTCTGCCTACTGGCAGAGGCGTGTCGCCCGCACGCGCATCGGACGCCACCTCCTGCTTCCACCTCCTGCTTTCTCCTCTGTCGACCGAGCGCCTGCAGACGCCCCCGAGCCCGCCAGGGTCCTCTCCCCTCTCTCCCCTGGACCCCTTCCATCCTTTGCTCTCTCCCGCGCCACACCCGAGTGACCCCGTCGCCCCGTCCACTGCAGCCGCGCCCACCGAGCCTCCCTCACCTATCTAGCCTGTCCATAGGCTCCACCTCATCACCACACGTCGACAAGCCAACGGCCACGACTGCGGGAGCCCTTCGTCGCTGGCATCTTCGTCATCTTCAAGCTTCGGCACCGATGACCGCCGCCTTCGATTTGCTTGCTCTAGCTCCTCCCCGACCATGCCGTGCTTCTCCACCGAATTCCGGTGATCCGCTGACCCGTTCCCCTCTTCTCCCCATGTCGTTTGCCCACTCTAGCCGATGTTTCCGCCGGACCCGAGAACGCTCCGCCGCCGCAAAGCTCGCCGCCCTCACCGCTGCAGCCCATCCCCGGCATCCCCACGACCACCCCTGGATGTGCCGCACTGCGAGCGTTCCATAGAACCCGTCCGCGCGGCCATCCGTCGCCGGAAACGGCCGACCGGCGAGTCACCGCCGCACTGTAGGGTCACCGGCCCTTAATCCGGCGACGCAGACGTGGCACGATTAGTTAGGGTTAATGACGCGGTTAGTAACACCCTGGGACACATACAGCCGGGCCCCACTGCCTAACTAACCGGCTAACTAAGCAAGATTAAGATTAATCTAATTACAGTGGGCCCACGTGTCAGCTTTGACTATGCTGATGTGGGCGTTGACCCGACCCCACCTATCTATGACCTAGGCAGCACTGGGTCACTGACCAGTGGGCCCCACTGGTCAGGTTTGACCTGGACGGCTCTTGTTAACCTGCTGACGTCACCATGACCCAATGCTGATGCAGTAATACATTTTCTGGATTTATTAATAATCAGTAAATTCCAGAAAATATCCAAAACTTTGAAAAATCATAGAAATTAAACCGTAACTCCAAATGAAATAATTTATATATGAAAAATGATCAGAAAAATTCAATCTATCCATCTGTACTAGTTTCATGCATGACAAACCAACCTAAACCTGCTGTATAGATGAAAACACATAAAGGGCATTTAAAATGCTTAAGTTTGGAGTTGCATTTGAATCCTTGATTCAAATGAGCTCCATCGAACTTGTTGTTGTTTGCATTAGCACAAAGCACATCACATATACATGCCATGTTCATGCATCATATTGTGCATTGCATTGATTGTGTTCTTTCTGTGTTGCCGGTGATTGTTCCCCCTCGGTAGACGTATGTTTCGACGATGTGATCAATGACACCGATGAAGAGCTATATCATCTTCAGAAGTGCCACGCAAGCAAAACCCCCTTGTTCATTCCGATACAATCCCTCTCTCTCGCTCCTGCTCTCTTTTACTACATTAGGACAACAACGATTCAACTTTTACATGCTGCGGTGGTTGAACCCCTTTTCCTCTGCATGACCTGTCATTGCCACAGTAAATAGATGAAACCCACTAGCATGAGTAGGAGTTATTTGATCCCTGATGTGCCTACTCATTCGTGCTTGTATGTCATGCCTGCTACTGCTTAGAGTTTAGTCAGGTCTGATTCATCGGGGATGAATTGGAATGTGGTGAACATGTCCTACCGTTGAGAGCTAAGTGTGTGAACACGATTTGGTAAAGGTAGCGGTGAGAGGCCATGTAGGAGTACATGGTGGGTTGTCTCATTGCAGCCGTCCTCAGGAACTGAGTTCTGTGTTTGTGATCCATGAACAGTTACTACCACACATTGGGTTCCGGTAACTCAGCCCCTCTCGGCTTATTAATCAACTCGATCTCTGTACAGGAGTTGCAACTAGTTTCTAGTGTTTGTAGGTAGTGTTAGTAGTCTACCAAGTGGCACCCGGTAGAGGTGGGCTTGGGACAGACTAGGCACAGTGGCACGGTGTACCAAGTGGCACTTGGATGGTTGGCTTGGGAACCCTGCACACATCGTTTGGGGCCGTGAGCGACACCCCGGCTGGATCTCCTTGCGGATGTAACCCGAATAGGCGATAAACCTGGACTAGAGACTTGTTGGTTAGTCAGGTCATGGCCGACTCCCTCGCCCGGCTTCTGCTTGAAGGTTGCCGAGGTACATGACGTGTGCAGGGCGATAAGTGGCGAGAGCGTGTGTGAAGAAGTACACCCCTGCAGGGTTATCATTTTCTATTTGAATGCTATGGATGGTGTTCTCGCAGGGAGACGGGAGCAGATCCATAGTGGTGTATTGGTATGGTGAATTTGTGGACTCGTGTGCGCCACCTCAAAAGAGTTACTTGCAGTCGTAGTTCAGGTTAGCCACTGAGTCAAAGCTGGCTTGCTGCAGTTAAACTCCACCATCCCCTTTGTTGATACCGATGCATATGTAGTTAGTTCTGATGTAAGTCTTGCTGGGTACATTTGTACTCACGTTTGCTTATTTTATATTTTGCAGAGAGACTACAGTCTCGCTAGTAGTTCCGCGTGGACTTCGAAGTTTAGCTTGTTACCTCAGCTACGATCTGGTACCCTTGGGAGGGTCTTGTAGATAGTCAGGCTTCTCAGCCTTCTTCATTTGTAGTTGTCTGTACTCAGACATGTTAAGCTTCCGCATGTGCTTTGACTTGTATGCTCTGAATGTTGGATCATGAGACCCATGTTTGTAATGTCTCGTTCCTCAGAGCCTAATGAATAAATACTTTGAGTCGTAGAGTCTTGTTGTGATGCCATGTTGTATTGCACATATTGAGCATATTGTGTGTATGATTGAAATGCTTGGTATGTGTGGGATTCGACAACCTCGTTGTTTATCCTTGGTAGCCTCTCTTATGGGCAAATGTAGTCCTGTGCTTCCATGAGCCATAGTAGTCTGCTACAGCCCGGTTCACCATAGTGCTGCTAGCCCAGCACTACTGCTCCGGAGCACTTGACTGGCCGGCGTGTGATTCACTTCGTTCCTGTGTCTGTCCCTTCGGGGAAATGTCATGCGGTGACATCCGGAGTCCTTCCTAGCCTGCTACAGCCCGGGTTCCTGGAGTCCTGTTAGCCCAGTGCTACAGCCCGGGTTCACACACTGCTGACCGAGATGCTCGATGTTGATTCATGTATGCCTGTCCCCGTAAGTTAGTGCCACCTTGGCTTCACGACTAGTCATGTCGGCCCGGGTTCTCTGTCATATGGATGCTAGCGACATTATCATATACGTGAGCCAAAAGGTGAAAACGGTCCCGGGCCATGGTAAGGCGACACCCGTGGGAATACCGTGCGTGAGGCCGCAAAGTGATATGAGGTGTTACAGGCTAGATCGGTGTGACTTAGAATCGGGGTCCTGACAGCGTTGGTATCAGAGCCTAACTGCCTGTAGGATTACCAAGCCAAACTGGTCGAAGTCGTGTCTAGAAATGCTTTAGCTATATAAGGGAATTGATTGTGGAAGGGAACGTAAGGCTCTTTTTACTCCTTATACCTCATGGCCTTTTGATCTGAGTCAACCTCTTCTTTTCTACGGGGATTAAGAACTAAGCCTTCTCATCTATCTATCAGGATGACGTGTTACTAATCCGTAGACTTATAGGATTGTTGGTTTCAAGTCTCAGTTCAGTTTCTACTACTTCCGTATGTTCATGGCTGGCCTCAGAACCTTGATATTGTGATGTTGAGTGGCTATGCCATCATTTTGTAGGATGACTCAAATATCTTTGAGCGTTTACAGCCATTATGCTGTCCGAGTCATCCCAGGTTTCTAAATAGTCTGATGCATTTGCAAATCCCTTCTTTCCATTCCCGATGTCCCTTTGGGCCAGTTCAACCACACTAATCGGTCTGTTGAGGTACTCCATTGCCTTGAGATATATGTTGGAGCTATTACCATGACCATAGGTGTCTTAGAGGATCACCTAGTAATCTAGCCGTGTTTTGTGTTCCAGTGTGATGATTCTGGCCATTGTTCTCGAAAGCATCCCGTGATGTTATTACCTAGTAGGTATTCCATTTCTGGGTTTTGAACCCGAGATTCACCCTACTTACTTCTTGTTGATAGTGTTGCTAGTTCCTTTAGGATATTAGTAACCTTTGCGATAGTCCTCGAGGTCCGTGGTATTTCCCTCTTCCAAATACCATGAACTTCTTATGGCAGAAGTTCTTCTGAACCAAAAGATCACAATCAGAGTTCTCTTAATGGGTTCTCCATTCTACATTGTGATTCTGCCAGTTCTACCTTTCTACATGGGTTATCCGGAAGAAATGTTGAGCTTTGCTCGACATACTAATCTATGCATCCACAACTCAGAAAGATATATGTTCCTTTGAGTTGTCCCTCTTTAGTTGTTATCTGACCTTATTCTGTCAATTGTTAGTCAAGAGTATACGTGCATTCGTTCATCGTTGCCTTTACTCTTGCGTTCCATCAAGCCATTCTATCCCGGAATGACTAGGAGAAACAAACTCCGGTACCTTATCCATATCTAGGATTGGGTCAAAGTAGTTGTATTCCACAGATCAAGATGTCAATCTAGTTTTTGTTCTGTTCTACCTTGGAGTATTACCATCTTTATATCAAGAATATCATGGGAATTGCATACCATCCTATGAACTCTTAATACAGAGGTACTTATCACCATCATTTTTCATTCCTCGGTCCCCGTGTTGTTGGAACCAGGATGATGACAAGTGAACTATGATGTGTGAAATCAATACTCCTAGCAACTAGTTGCTTTGTAGTAAATGGACAATATTCTCACTCTTAGCGTGTTGGTTATTGGATCATCATTCTAAGATAGATTGTGCTACCTAGTCCTTATTTCTGGTGCACTCTTTAATCAATGAGTTAGGTTTTTTTCAAAGTCTTGCTATGTTGATCATATCGTCTTGCTCTGAAAAGCAAGATTGTTCTCGAGCTTAATAACATATCGGTGGTTTGTGATTTACCGATTATCTTCTCAGAAGTATCACCAGGTTGTCCCCTGACTATTATGTTGAGTTCGGGATCAAATTGGTTCTCCATTAAACCACCCTTTCTCCAAGAATCTGTGTTGGATACCCCTGATCTAGTTGGTTAAGCTAAACAACAACTTGGAGAGTTGGAAGAAAAAAGCTTAATCCACTTAGTTCACTCCAAAGGGGGTATCTTGTGTGTGTGTGTTGACGAGAGATGATATCTTCATCGATTGTTCCTCGTGATCGGTTGTTGAATCTATCATCTTGTCCAAACCTTGATTTGAGTGTGGGCTATCGTCAAATCAAGTTAGAACCAACGATATTCATAATGTTGTCTTACTCGTGGTTGTTCCTCGAGCATACACCATTACATCCTTTGGTCTGACCAATACTATCACATTGTTCACATAATGGTGGAATTCCAGTGATGTGGAAATTCTGATGAGTTGCTGTTGAGCCCATCAGCAGCATCTTGTCTCATCCATGATTCATGTTGAACATTGAGCTAGTGTTGGAACTTTTGTAAGCATTGCCTTCGTGTTTCGCTCATGAGGTATATGTTTGGGTGAAACAAGTGACTTTCTTTAAGTTCACATGCATTAGGTGTAAGTTGCTGCCACGAATTTGAGAAAGGTTTGTTTTGTTTCCCTTGGAATCATCCCAAATCAGTCATGCATACGTGCGAAGTATTCTATGGTTTGGTAGATTAATTACCTCCACTCCATATGTGTTCCTAGCACAACAAGCCACTGATTGATTTGTTCAAGGAGAAGAAGTTCCTTTTTAAGAGCTAACCCGGGCTTAATCAAGGACTTCGTTATCCGCAATGATGGTTCCCCACCTGAACTCGGTAGTGTTTCATTGTAAGACTACTACGTGGTCATGCTTGTCTGGGACAGTGTGTTCACATGTTTGTATCAGAACCAGCTCATGTTTTGGAGCTTACCACCGTAATCCATTTCCCGAGAATCCTGCAACGTCATCTCGTCGACTTGTGTTGTAAACTTTCATTTTTCTCTCTAGACTAGATGAGTCTGGAATATCCTTACACCAACCATATCTGAATCTCAGGTAGATATGATGGTTGGAACATTTTCCAAGAACTATAATATTGGTCTCTCTGTAACCGGTAAAGTGGATGTCGTGGCCAACACACCCAGCCGGAAGACCTATTATTGTAGTATCTTGATTGAGGAAGTTGGCCACCTCCCCATAAGGATTTCGTAGGATTTACTCCAAAAGTTGTTCTTTATGGATCCTTTGTACTCCGAAGTCCGACCACTACTTGATGGCTATGTTGATGCTTTAAGCATGACCGTAGTAACCAGTACATCAAGGAGAACATTAGAAGCGGAGTGCTAAATGTCTCTCGGTCGATCATCCAGATTTCGTTTCCTTGGCCTCGCTAAGGTGAAATCTGAGAAAGGGTTGTCTTTCTATGCATCTGCATTGTCCATCTCTATTCATCAAAGTAGTTAGATGTGTTGCCAGGATCCTCGATACAGATGTTGGTAGAACCTTGATGAATATGGAAATGCTCAAGTTCTTGAGAGCACGCGCAAGCAAAATCATCCCTTGCGTTGTCTTCAACAAGGTAGTGCACATCATCCATTCGAACTCCGCCAAATGATCGATTGTGATTGCCTTAGGCTGGTATAAAGAGTTTCAATGATCTATGTTCCAAAAGTAATTCTTTTTGCCACTTAAGGGAATAATTCCATGAGTCACCTTTCCTGAGGTGCCCCGTTATGGAAACATGGCAATTTTTCCTTGCTACTTTGAAACCCTCGTCAAATTGTTTCTTCCATCCCTCCTGATGCATGTTTTGCCTCTCAGCTCCAAAGATGTTTCTATGTCTCATTCCATGAGTTGATCTTATGATCATTAAGATGATCCTAAGTTGCTCGAACCTCAGGAAGGTCGATTCTTCTTAAATTCTCCCTGTCTACTCGTTGTCATGTTGGATGTAGTTCTCAAAGCAAGACGTCGAGATCAAGGTGATGCCATGAATCAACATCCTCGAGAAAGACATCTGGATCGTGAAGAATGTGTTGGTCTTGTGCCGCCTCTGTGTTCTTTCCTCACATCTTGAATCTCGGGACGAGATTCTTGTTTAGTAGGGGTGAGTTGTCACAGCACTAGATTTTTTTGCAAATAGTTGCACAAGCATCCATGCATCATGTCTAACTTTAATTGAAATCTTGAAATGGGGATGTTCAAACCCTAGCACCACTTGAATCAACTAGGTTCTACTAAAATTTGCATTCAATGAAACCAAAATGATCCTTATTGATATTTGGTATTTTTGGCAAGGGCTTTGTTCCAAACCAAAAATAATGAACATTTTTAAGGAATTATTGTGGGCATTGAATTTAAATCAATATTGTATTTGGATTTGGTTTTATATTCTTAATATATGGAATATAATTTCAGATAACTCTAAAATAATTGATGTGCCTTTGGATAATTCCATTGTGCAATATAAAATATTCAGAGGAATGTTGTCACTGTTTTCAATTTGTTTGGAGTTCGAAACAGTGGCAAAATGAATTAATAAAGGAAAACAGAACGGAAATAAAACAGATCAGGGAAACTTACCTGACGCTCACCTGCAGCAGAGCCGGCCCAGCTTCCGTTCTGGCCCAGCCCACCACCGCAAACCCCCTCACCCCGTCGTCTACCTCTGCCTACTGGCAGAGGCGTGTCGCCCGCACGCGCATCGGATGCCACCTCCTGCTTCCACCTCCTGCTTTCTCCTCCGTCGTCGACCGAGCGCCTGCAGACGCCCCCGAGCCCGCCAGGGTCCTCTCCTCTCTCTCCCCTGGACCCCTTCCCTCCTCTGCTCTCTCCCGCGCCACACTCGAGCGACCCCGTCGCCGCCGTACACTGCCGTTGCACCCACTGAGCCTCACCTATCTAGCCTGTCCATAGGCTCCGCCTCATCACCACACGTCGACAAGCCAACGGCCACGACTGTGGGAGCCCTTCGTCGCTAGCATCTTCGTCATCTTCAAGCTTCGGCACCGATGACCGCCGCCTTCGATTTGCTTGCTCCAGCTCCTCCCCGACCACGCCGTGCTTCTCCACCGAATCGCGGTGAGCCGCTGACCCATTCCCCTCTTCTCCCCATGCCGTTTGCCCACTCTAGCCGATGTTTCTGCCGAACCCGAGAACGCTCCGCCGCCGCAAAGCTTGCCGCCCTCACCCCTGCAGCCCATCCCCGGCATCCCCACGACCACCCCTGGACGCGATGCACTGCGGGCGTTGCATAGAATCCATCCATCGCCGGAAACGGCTGGCCGGCGAGTCGCCGCCGCACTGTAAGGTCGCCGGCCCTTAATCCGGCGACGCTGACGTGGCACGATTAGTTAGGGTTAATGACACAGTTAGTAACACCCTGGGACATAGACAGCCGGGCCCCACTGCCTAACTAACCGGCTAACTAAGCAAGATTAAGATTAATCTAATTACAGTGGGCCCACATGTCAGCTTTGACTATGCTGATGTGGGCGTTGACCCGACCCCACCTGTCTATGACCTAGGCAGCACTAGGTCACTGACCAGTGGGCCCCACTGGTTAGGTTTGACTTGGATGGCTCCTGTTGACCTGCTGACGTCAGCATGACCCAATGCTGACGCAGTAATACATTTTCTAGACTTATTAAAAGTCAGTAAATTCCAGAAAATATCCAAAACTTTGAAAAATCATAGAAATTAAACCGTAACTCCAAATGAAATAATTTATATATGAAAAATGATCAGAAAAATTCAATCTATCCATCTGTACTAGTTTCATGCATGACAAACCAACCTAAACCTGCTGTATAGATGAAAACACATAAAGGGCATTTAAAATGCTTAAGTTTGGAGTTGCATTTGAATCCTTGATTCAAATGAGCTCCATCGAACTTGTTGCTGTTTGCATTAGCACAAACAACATCACATATACATGCCATGTTCATGCATCATATTGTGCATTGCATTGATTGTGTTCTTTCTGTGTTGCCGGTGATTGTTCCCCCTCGGTAGACGTATGTTTCGATGATGTGATCAATGACACCGATGAAGAGCTATATCATCTTTAGAAGTGCCACGCAAGCAAAAACCCCTTGTTCAATCCGATACAATCCCACTCTCTCGCTCCTGCTCTCTTTTACTGCATTAGGACAACAACGATCCAACTGTTACATGCTGCGTTAGTTGAACCCCTTTTCCTCTGCATGACCTGTCATTGCCACGGTAAATAGATGAAACCCACTAGCATGAGTAGGAGTTGTTTGAGCCCTGATGTGCCTACTCATTCGTGCTTGTATGTCATACCTGCTACTGCTTAGAGTTGAGTCAGGTCTGATTCATCGGGGATGAACTGGAATGTGGTGAACATGTCCTACCATTGAGAGCTAAGTGTGTGAACACGATTTGGTAAAGGTAGTGGTGACAGGCCATGTAGGAGTACATGGTGGGTGGTCTCATTGCAGCCATCCTCAGGAACTGAGTTCTGTGTTTGTGATCCATGAACAATTACTACCACACATTGGGTTCCGGTAACTCGGCCCCTCTCGGCTTATTAATCAACTCGATCTCTGTCCAGGAGTTGCAACTAGTTTTTGGTGTTTGTAGGTAGTGTTAGTAGTCTACCAAGTGGCACCCGGTACAGGTGGGCTTGGGACAGACTAGGCACAGTGGCACGGTGTACCAAGTGGCACCCGAATGGTGGGCTTGGGAACCCTGCACACATCGTTTGGAGCCATGAGCGACACCCCAGCCGGATCTCCTTGCGGATGGAACCCGAATAGGCGATAAACCTGGACTAGAGACTTGTTGGTTAGTCAGGTCATGGCCGACTCCCTTGCCCGGCTTCCGCTTCAAGGTTGCCGAGGTACATGACGTGTACAGGGCGATAAGTGGCGAGAGGATGTGTGAAGAAGTACACCCCTGCAGGGTTATCATTATCTATTCGAATATCCGGATTTCTCGGATATGGAAACTTGGACCCCTTGCATAGTTCATAGAAAAGTGAAAGTGGATACTCTAAAACTCGCAAGATAAGCGTGAGTGCTATGGATGGTGTTCTCGCAGGGAGACGAGAGCAGATCCATAGTGGTGTATTGGTATGGTGAATTTGTGGACTCGTGTGCGCCACCTCAGAAGAGTTACTTGCAGTTGTAGTTCAGGTTAGCCACTGAGTCAAAGCTGGCTTGCTGCAGTTAAACTCCACCATCCCCTTTGTTGATACCGATGCATATGTAGTTAGTTCTGATGTAAGTCTTGCTGGGTACATTTGTACTCACGTTTGCTTATTTTATATTTTGCAGAGAGACTTTAGTCTCGCTAGTAGTTCCGCGTGGACTTTGAAGTTTAGCTTGTTACCTCAGCTACGATCTGGTACCCTTGGGAGGGTCTTGTAGATAGTCAGGCTTCTCAGCCTTCTTCATTTGTAGTTGTCTATACTCAGACATGTTAAGCTTCCACATGTGCTTTGACTTGTATGCTCTGAATGTTGGGTCATGAGACCCATGTTTGTAATGTCTCGCTCCTCGGAGCCTAATGAATAAATACTCTGAGTCGTAGAGTCTTGTTGTGATGCCATGTTGTATTGCACATATTGAGCATATTGTGTGTATGATTGAAATGCTTGGTTTGTGTGGGATCCGACAACCTAGTTGTTTATCCTTGGTAGCCTCTCTTATGGGGAAATGTAGTCATGTGCTTCCATGAGCCATAGTAGTCCGCTACAGCCCGGTTCATCGGAGTCCTGCTAGCCTAGCACTACTGCTCCGGAGCACTTGACTGGCCGGCGTGTGATTCACTATGTTCCTGTGTCTGTCCCTTCAAGGAAATGTCACGTGGTGACATCCGGAGTCCTGCCTAGCCTGCTACAGCCCGGGTTCGCGGAGTCCTATTAGCCCAGTGCTACAGCACGGATTCACACGCTGCTGACCGACATGCTCGATGTTTATTCATGTATGCCTGTCCCCGTAAGTTAGTGCCACTTTGGGTTCATGACTAGTCATGTCGGCCTGGGTTCTCTGTCATATGGATGCTAGCGACACTATCATATACGTGAGCCAAAAGGCGCAAACGGTCCCGGGCCATGGGAAGGCGACACCCGTGGCAATACCGTGCGTGAGGCCACAAAGTGATATGAGGTGCTACAGGCTAGATTGGTGTGACTTAGAATCGGGGTCCTGACAAATTATGGATTGGAATTGGAATGTGCTGATGTTCTTGAGCATCAACTAGAGGTGGCAAGACAACATGTACATGATTCTCAACATACAATGAACAAGTTGAGATTGGACATGTAGGTATTAGATGCAGGAGTCAAAAAATGAAACAATACACTGAGGTAACCACGAAGGAATTGGAGATTTTGCAGACTGAAATTTGTGCTATGTGAATCCGGCCAATCCTTTTTTATGAAGAGATTATAGTTCAAATGGTAAGTTCTGTTGATGGGTGTCCATGATGTATGAGCTTTATTTGTCTAGTGTATGTAATTTGCTGTTTGTCTACGCTTTATAATCACTGGTGCCGAACTATAATGCCCAGTGGGTATATTCTGCTATAATTTCTTTATTGTATAGTGTAGGATTATTATACGTTTCTATGCTCGTTATTGTATAGTGTATGTTTTTAGAGGCGATAGTACAGAGTAGGATATTTCTTGAATATGTATATCGTTGAAATGGGGGCCAACACACCCAAACGTTTCCTGGACGCCATACAAACGAACAAACATGTGCAGTCAAAGCGGGCCTTAATTGGGCTGGTCAAAATAATATTAAGTGGAACCCAAATGGGCCCACCGTAACAACGGCTCTTAGCAGTCCGTCAACAGGCCTGAAGCTCGATAGGGCCGTATAAATGGAAATGGCCTGCAGGCCTTTAGCAGGCTGATACGTCTCCAACATATCTATAATTTTTGATTGTTCCATGATATATTGTATTCTGTTTTGGACATTATTAGGCTTTATTATACACTTCTGTATTATTTTGGGACTAATCTATTAACCGGAGGCCCAGCCCAGAATTGTTGTTTTTTGCCTATTTCAGAGTTTCGCAGAAAAAGAATATCAAACGGAGTCCAAACGGAATGAGACCTTCGGGAACGTGATTTTCAGAATGAACGTGATCCAGAGGACTTGGACCCTACATCAAGACATCAACCAGGAGGCCATGAGGTAGGGGCCGCGCCAACCCCCCTTGGCGCGCCCTCAACCCTTGTGGGCCCCTGTTGCTCCACTGACGTACTCCTTACTCCTATATATACCTACGTACCCCCAAACTACCAGATACTGAGCCAAAACCCTAATTCCACTGCTGTAACTTTCTGTATCCACGAGATCCCAACTTGGGGCCTTTTCCGGAGCTCTGCTAGAGGGGGCATCGATCACGAAGGGCTTCATCAACACCATAGCCCCTGCGATGAAGTGTGAGTAGTTTACCTCAGACCTACGGGTCCATAGTTATTAGCTAGATGGCTTCTTCTCTCTTTTTGGATCTCAATACAAAGTTCTTCCCCTCTCTTTTGGAGATCTATTCGATGTAATCTTCTTTAGTGGTGTGTTTGTTGAGACCGATGAATCGTGGGTTTATGATGAAGTTTATCTATGAACAATATTTGAATCTTCTCTGAATTCTTTTATGTATGATTGGTTATCTTTGCAAGTCTCTTCGAATTATCAGTTTGGTTTGGCCTACTAGATTGATCTTTCTTGCAATGGGAGAAGTGCTTATCTTTGGGTTCAATCTTCCGGTGTCCTTTCCCAGTGACAGTAGGGTCAGCAAGGCACGTATTGTATTGTTTCCATCGAGGGTAACAAGATGGGGTTTATATCATATTGCATGAGTTTATCCCTCTACATCATGTTATCTTGCTTAAAGCGTTACTCTGTTCTTATGAACTTAATACTCTAGATGCATGCTGGATAGGGGTCGATGTGTGGAGTAATAGTAGTAGATGCAGGCAGGAGTCGGTCTACTTGTCTCGGACATGATGCCTATGTACATGATCATACCTAGATATTCTCATAAGTATGCTCAATTCTGTCAATTGCTCAATAGTAATTTGTTTACCCACCGTGAATACTTATGCTCTTGAGAGAAGCCACTAGTGAAACCTATGGCCCCCGGGTCTATTTTCCATCATATTAATCTTCCAACACTTAGTTATTTTTATTGCCTTTTATTTTACTTTGCATCTTTATCATAAACATACCAAAAATATTATCCTATCATATCCATCAGATCTCACTCTCGTAAGTGACCGTGTAGGGATTGACAACCACTTATCGCGTTGGTTGCGAGGATTTATTTGTTTCTGTAGGTGCAAGGGACTCGTGCGCGGCCTCCTACTGGATTGATACCTTGGTTCTCAAAAACTGAGGGAAATACTTACGCTACTTTGCTGCATCACCCTTTCCTCTTCAAGGGAAAACCAACGCAAGTGCTCAAGAGGTAGCAAGAAGGATTTCTGGCGCCATTGCCTGGGAGGTCTATGCAAAAGTCAACACACCAAGTACCCATCACAAACCCTTATCTCCCGCACTTCACCCTTGCCGTTTTGTTCGCCCTCTCTCTCCGTCCTCCCTCTCTTTCTCTATTTGCCTCTTTTTGCCCCTTGCACTTTCTGCCGCTATGTCTGAAATTGGGGAAATTATTGTCGATATGGACAATAATAATAGGGACACTTACATCTATGCCCTTAACTCGAACCCACTACTCAGTTTTGCCCCTAATTTTTAGGTATGCTCAGTTTTGCCCCTCCGCCGTTAGTTTCACTTATAGAAATGCCCTTCTCTGCCGTTACCGTCCGGTCAAAGGTCTTTAACCGTCCTGAAAAAATAGCAAAAAAATAAAAAATATGAAATTTGGTGGGAACGAAGATAGTCATGTCCGCAAGGCGCGTGCACATTTTCATGCCATTCGGACACTCCGGGAGCTCGTGTCAAAGGAAAACATAAATTTTGTACGCATGCGAGTAGTAAATTCAAAAAAGAAAATAGAAAAAAAATCAAAAAATTATGGAAGTTCGTGGGACTGAAGATATTCAGGTTCGCAAGATGTGTCCACGTTTTTGTTGTGTTTGGACATTGTAGGAGCTCGTGGAGAAAAAACAAATTTTAGCTCAAAAAAACTTTGAAAAAATGCAGTATTTTGTTTTTTTTCTCTAGAGCACCTCGTACATCATTTGATCACCAAAACTTGCAATCACCTTGTGCACTCAAGCCTCTTTGACGCCAAATAAATTCAATTTTTTTGAACTTTTTTGCTATTTTTTTCGAATTTACTATTCATAGGCATAAATTATTTTTTTTCCTTTGCCACGAGCTCCCAGACTATCTTCGATCCCACCAAATTTCATATTTTTTTGATTTTTTTTCTATTTTTTTCTGGATGGTCAAAGTACTTTGACCGGACGGTAACGGCGCAAAAGGGCATTTCTATAAGTGACACTAACAGCGGAGGGGCAAAACTGAGCAATCCTGAAAATTAGGGGCAAAACTGAGTAGTGGGCTCGAGTTAGGGGAAGAACTGGAATTGGCCCTCATGAAAAATTCTGATGCTCCTGCTGAAGAACCCCCATCTTACATACAAAAAAATTCCGTATTGGTAGTGGTAATATTGTTGGAAAAGGAGTTATCCAAGATTTCTTTACTTGTGCCGGTGCTTTGCCTTCTATGGGTAGTTATATCGTTCATAGAACTAGTAGTCTTGCGGACGCTATCGCCTTGCTTGTAGTTGAACTTGAGATACAATTTATGCACACGCATCCTTGCATACAAAGGATTTTCTTAGAATTTTCTAATATTGAGCATTCTTCTATTAAGTGTGCCGCTACTATATTTTTGGCTCGTGAGTTTAGATTCATATAAAAGAGGCCAAAGAAATCTTTGCGCATTATAGGGTGGACGCTTTCCGTCCTCCCATAGAGGCTATCCTTTTTGATCAAGAAGAAATAATGCGTTTTCAATCTCTAGACTATGTTGCTTTCAATGAAAATCTTAGAAAAAGGGTTCCTACCAATGTTCTAGTTGATAGAATTTCTGACTTAATGATGATTTGGCTATTCGAAATAACGAACTAGGATATTCTCTTGAGTATAGGCTCACAAAGTTCTTTCAAAAGAATGCTTAAAATGATGAATTGGTTGTGCAATACGAAGGGCCAAGAGAGGAACCTATACCTCCCAAAGTTGATCTTGGGGACTTTTGTCCCATTAAATTTAGCCCTTTTGATTATTTTTGCTTGCCTCAAAGAAAACTTGCTGCCGAACGTAGAGAATATGAAATGAGTTTTAATGATCTATCTTATTATTATGGCAATACCTAAATCTATCCTTGCCTTTATGCCTAGCTAGGGGCATTAAATGATAGAGCTTGTTGGGAGGCAACCCAATTTTATTTTTATTCCTTGCTTTTTGCTCCTGTTTAGTAATAAATAATTTATCTAGCCTCTGTTTTGGTTGTGCTTTATTTTATTTAATTAGTGTTTGTGCCAAGTAGAACCGTTGGGAAGACTTGGGGAAAGTCTTTTTAATCTTGCTGTAAAAACAAACAGAAACTTTAGTGCTTTTTATTAGGAAAGTGATATTTAGTTAATTATTTTTTCAAATGATCAATAGATAAATTCCTCACGTCCAGAAATTTATTTTAGAATTTTTGGGGTTCCATATCTTGCGTTAGCTACAGATTACTACAGACTGTTCTATTTTTGACAGATTTTGTTTTTCGTGTGTTGTTTGCTTATTTTAATGAATCTATGGCTAGTAAAATAGTTTATAAACCATATAGAAGTTTGAATACAGTAGTTTCAACACCAAAATAAATAAAGAATGAGTTCATTACAGTGCCTTGAAGTGGTGTTTTGTTTTCTTTCGCTAACGGAGCTCACGAGATTTTCTACTTTAAGTTTTGTGTTGTGAAGTTTTCAAGTTTTGGGTGAAATATTTGATGGATTATGGAACAAGGAGTGGCAAGAGACTAAGCTTGGTTATGCCCATGGCACCCAAAGATACTCTAAGGACACCTAAAAGCCAAAGCTTGGGGATGCCCCGGAAGGCATCCCCTCCTACGTCTACTTCCATCTGTAACTTTACTTGGAGCTATATTTTTATTCACCACATGATATGTGTTTTGCTTTGAGCGTCTTGTATGATTTGAGTCTTTGTTTTTTTAGTTTACCACAATCATCCTTTCTGTACACACCTTTTGAGTGAGAGAGACACATGATTCAAAAATTATTAGAATACTCTATGTGCTTCACTTATACCTTTTGAGATATATAGTTTTTGCTCGAGTACTTCACTTATATCTTTTAGACCACGGTGGTGGTTTTGTTTTATAGAAACTATTATTCTCTATGCCTCACTTAGATTATTTTGAGAGTCTTAAATAGCATGGTAATATACTTAAATAATCCTAATATGCTAGGTATTCAAGACTAGTAAAAACTTTCTTATGAGTGTGTTGAATACTAAGAGAAGTTTGATGCTTGGTGATTGTTTTGAGACATGGAGGTAGTGATATCAAAGTTGTGCTAGTTGAGTAGTTGTGAATTTGAAAAATACTTGTGTTGAAGTTTGCAAGTACCGTAGCATGCACGTATGGTAAACGTTATGTAACAAATTTGAAGCATGAGGTCTTCTTTGATTGTCCTCCTTATGAGTGGCGGTCGGGATGAGAGATGGTCTTTTCCTAACAATCTATACCCCTAGGAGCATGCGCGTAGTGCTTGGTGTTTGATGACTTGTAGATTTTTGCAATAAGTATGTGAGTTCTTTATGACTAATGTTGAGTCCATGGATTATACGCACTCTCACCTTTCCATCATTGCTAGCCTCTTCGGTACCGTGCATTGCCCTTTCTCACATTGAGAGTTGGTGCAAACTTCGCCGGTGCATCCAAACCCCGTGATATGATACGCTCTTTCACATATAAACATCCTTATATCTTCCTCAAAACAGCCACCATACCTACCTATTATGGCATTCCCATAGTCATTCCGAGATATATTGCCATGAAACTTTCCACCGTTCCGTCTATCATGACACGTTCATCATTGTCATATTGCTTTGCATGATCATGTAGTTGACATAGTATTTGTGGCAAAGCCACCATTCATAATCCTTTCATACATGTCACTCTTGGTTCATTGCATATCCCGGTACACCGCCGGAGGCATTCGTATAGAGTCATACCTTGTTCTAGTATCGAGTTGTAACCATTGAGTTTAAATAAATAGAAGTGTGATGATCATCATTTTCTAGAGCATTGTCCCAAGTGAGGAAAAAAAGAGAAAGGACATAAAAAAAGAGGAGGCCCAAAAAATGAGAGAAAAAATGTGAAGGGACAATGTTACTATCCTTTTTACCACACTTGTGCTTCAAAGTAGCACCATAATCTTCATGATAGAGAGTCTTTTTTTTGTCACTTTCATATACTAGTGGGAACTTTTCATTATAGAACATGGATTGTATATTCTAACAATGGGCTTCCTCAAATGCCCTAGGTCTTCGTGAGCAAGCAAGTTGGATGCACACCCACTTAGTTTCTTTTGTTGAGCTTTCATATATTTATAGCTCTAGTGCATCTGTTGCATGGCAATCCCTACTCCTTGCATTAACATCAATTGATGGGCATCTCCATAGCTCATTGATTAGCCTTGTTGATGTGAGACTTTCTCCCTTTTTGTATTCTCCACATAACCCCCATCATTATATTCTATTCCACCCATAGTGCTATATCCATGGCTCACGCTCATGTATTGCGTGAAGGTTGAAATAGTTTGAGATTACTAAAGTATCAAACAATTGCATGGCTTGTCATCGGAGTTGTGCATGATGAGAGCATTCTTGTGTGACGAAAATGGAGCATGACTAAACTATATGATTTCGTAGGGACGAACTTTCTTTGGCCATACTATTTTGAGAGGACATAATTGCTTAGTTAGTATGCTTGAAGTATTATTATTATTATGTCAATATTGAACTTTTATCTTGAATCTTTCGGATCTGAATATTCATACCACAATTAAGAAGAATTACATTGAAATTATGCCAAGTAGCATTCCACATCAAAAAATTTGTTTTTATCATTTACATCCTCGAGGACGAGCAGGAATTAAGCTTTGGATGCTTGATACGTCTCCAATGTATCTATAATTTTTGATTGTTCCATGCTATATTGTATTCTGTTTTGGACATTATTGGGCTTTATTATACACTTTTATATTATTTTTGGGACTAACCTATTAACCGGAGGCCAGCCCATAATTGCTGTTTTTTGCCTATTTCAGAGATTGGCAGAAAAAGAATATCAAACGGAGTCCAAACGGAATGAAACCTTCGGGAACATGATTTTCGAAACAAATGTGATCCAGAGGACCTGGACCCTACGTCAAGACATCAACCAGGAGGCCACGAGGTAGGGGGGCGCGCCTACCCCCTGGGCGCGCCCTCCACCCTCGTGGGCCCCCTGTTGCTCTACCGACGTACTCCTTCCTCCTATATATACCTACGTACCCCCAAACTACCAGATACGGAGCCAAAACCCTAATTCCACCGACGTAACTTTCTGTATCCACAAGATCCCATCTTGGGGCCTTTTCTGGAGCTCCACCGGAGGGGGCATCGATCACGGAGGGCTTCTACATCAACACCATAGCCCCTCCGATGAAGTGTGAGTAGTTTACCTTAGACCTACGGGTCCATAGTTATTAGCTAGATGGCTTATTCTCTCTTTTTGGATCTCAATACAAAGTTCCCCCCCTCTCTCGTGGAGTTCTATTCGATGTAATCTTCTTTTGTGGTGTGTTTGTTAAGACTGATGAATTGTGGGTTTATGATCAAGTTTATCTATGAACAATATTTGAATCTTCTCTAGATTCTTTTATGTATGATTGGTTATCTTTGCAAGTCTCTTCGAATTATCAGTTTGGTTTGGCCTAATAGATTGATCTTTCTTGCAATGGGAGAAGTGCTTAGCTTTGGGTTCAATCTTGTGGTGTCCTTTCCCAGTGACAGTAGGGGCAGTAAGGCACGTATTGTATTGTTGCCATCGAGGATAACAAGATGGGGTTTATATCATATTGCATGAGTTTATCCCTCTAAATCATGTCATCTTGCTTAAAGTGTTACTCTGTTCTTATGAACTTAATACTCTAGATGCATGCTGGATAGCGGTCGATGTGTGGAGTAATAGTAGCAGATGCAGGCAGGAGTCGGTCTACTTGTCTCGGACGTGATGCCTATATACATGATCATACCTATACATTCTCATAATATGCTCAATTCTGTCAATTGCTCAACAGTAATTTGTTTACCCACCGTGAATACTTATGCTCTTGAGAGAAGCCACTAGTGAAACCTATGGCCCCCGGGTCTATTTTCTATCATATTAATCTTCCAACACTTAGTTATTTTTATTGTCTTTTATTTTACTTTGCATCCTTATCATAAAAATACCAAAAATATTATCCTATCATATCTAACAGATCTCACTCTCGTAAGTGACCGTGTAGGGATTGACAACCCCTTATCGCGTTGGTTGCGAGGATTTATTTGTTTGTGTAGGTGCGAGGGACTCGTGCGCGGCCTCCTACGGGTTTGATACCTTGGTTCTCAAAAACTGAGGGAAATACTTACGCTACTTTGCTGCATCACCCTTTCCTCTTCAAGGGAAAACCAACGCAAGTGCTCAAGAGGTAGCACAGGCCAAAATAAATGTCAATTTTGTCTCGGCCCTTTTACTTTACGGGCCAGCAAGAGGCCTTAAGTGTTATGGGCTGGAGGAGGCCCAATTTGCAAACTAGGCATAACAGGCCGAAAGTCGTGTTGGGCTAAAATGATGCCCTGCGGAACGTGGGCTCCTAATGGACCTAAAGTCAAAGGCCCAACTGTTGTGCGGGCCCTTAACAGGCCGAGAGACAAAATGGAATAAGAGTTGGCCCATTTACCAAATGGGCCGAGGACAGGCCTAAAGTCACAACGGGCTAGAATTGGCCCAACTGCAGAATGGGCCAAGAAAAGGCCGAAAGACGTTTCGGGCCGTTAACGGGCTGGAACTGACGATGGGCTGCTAACAGGCCAAAAGAAGCTCGGGGCGCAATTGGGCCCAAAAACGTAGCACACCGTTAACGGGCTTAAACTGACGATGGGATGGAAATTGTCGAATCTAGAATGGGCCTTTGATGGGCCAATTCCATGTAACTTGTATGGGCAGTATTTGTAAATGGGCCTGACTCAAGTAGGCCGCTAATGGGCCGGCCTGCTTATTTTGACAGGCATGGCCTTTTCACCGGAATGGGCCTCAGTTGGGTCGTGGCACGTGTCGACGTATCATAGGCGCCTCCTGTCCAATGAGTGGATGACATCTGTCCAAACGTTGAGCTGACACATGTTTCCTCCGGCCAATGAGAATTTTACACGTGGATAATTCCCTTTGGTCCAGGCTGTTAACGGGTTATTGGACCCAAAACCGGACCCGATAGCTTAACAGCGTCCCGTTACGGCGGATGCCACGTGTCGGTCACCCTTGACGAAAGCACTTCTATGACGCGCGATTTATCGTCATGGAAGTGGACACTTGTGTGATGATAATTTCGGTAATGTCATGGAACACTTCTACGACAGCACAGGTATGACTATGTTGATTCTATCATAAATTTGTCATGGATGTACATGCATGACAGAAAACGTGACCTACTGTGACAAACACGTATCATCACGGAAGTGTCTTTTTATGTAGTGCTACTTATTTGTCCTGCACATACCTCTACTGGCTTCTACGTACTATATTTGTGATGAGTTTATCTCTCATCAACTAGTCCCAGTAATCTTATTCTAATCACGCTTCTTCAATTTCTTTGCCACAGGGATGCTCATCTCGATTTTGGTGAAACTACACAAAATGATCCGATGCTCAATAGGTTGCAAACTTCATTTCTTGGGAAGCTCCAAAGTTGCCAGCAAATTAAAGCCTGGTTAGGGTTTACGGTTCAAGGACTAGGGACTGCATGGATCTTTTTTTCTTTAGCATTCTCTGTTCCAAATAAGTGTCAACTTTAGTAGTAGTACAACTTTGTACTAAAGTTTGCATAAACTTGAGACACTTATTTTGGAACGGAGGGAGTACATATTGGCTATGATCTGTCAATCATTGAGATGCAATAGCATGCATGTTAGTCTCCTTTGTATTTGATGAAATGTTATAACGGGGCAACCTTGGATGCAAGATACATGAAACAGAAGCTAGAAGCTTCATAGCATTGTACAAATTTATCTCACTGAGAAATTACAGTACGTACTATACTAGTACTATGTAAAGAGTTAGGTGTCGCACGGTGTTCAGAAAATATGGTGATAGTGTGAGGTGGGCCATGTAGTCACTGAGCCTGTGTGCTTTCACTCCTTTCGCACTCCTCCGCTGTAAGAATAGAGAAAATTGTAATCTAGTACCTCCTTTCGCCGAAGCGTGGGACATCGAGCAGTCGTACCACCTCAGTAATAGTGACCAATGAGCCGTCAAACCACATAGACCCAGCAGTAAGTTGGATGGATGAAGCAACCATCACTCTTGAATCCGCTTCTCTCTTCAATGCAGACGCTAGTGAGAGGTCGTGTCTGCTCTGCCCGGGCATGAATGCGGCACTAATTCTTTGGAGCGGCGCTGACCGTTTCGGGCAGGAAGCGCGCGCGGGCAATGGAGGGGCTTTGGGTGGGCCCGGCTGGTCAGGAGCGGGCATGGCAGCTGTCCCGACCATACGCCCAAAAATGGGAGGATGCACCGACTCTCGCGGCTAAATCGTACACTACACATCATCTCTCTGTAGGAGTAGGTCGATGTGTCGCTCTCTGTAACACACACATGCTGTTAAACACACACACACACACACGCACACACACACGCACGGGTTCATAGAATAGGAATATTGTGCGAGTGCGAAGCCACGAGAAGTGAGATACAAATGGAGTACGTACAAGAAGAGAAGAGGTGACGAATATTCCATCAAACCTGGAATGAGGAGTAGTACTCCCTCCGTCTAGGTGTTAAGTCATCTTATGAAAATCAAATATTCCCAAAATGTTTTGGCATCATCCATTAACTTCGCATCTCAATCCCCTCCTGGCCTCGTTGCTAGCGAGCGTTGTTACTTAGGGAGCGTTTGGATCCTTAGCAAGAACAATTATAGCCTAGCCAGGCAAGGTTAGGCGTTTGGAACTATTAAAATATGTTAGCTTTTGTGGACCACCTGGCTTGGGTGGGCTAGAAAAACCTTGCTAGCTCAGGAGAGCCAAATCAGCTCTCTTCCGACGGCAAACTTCGTGTACTGAAAAATCGGCGACCCACTCATGACAACGATTTTCACGGGGCAAGGCTGGTAAGAAAAAGAACTAAACCCTTTGACTAGGCAAGGTTGGCTAAGCGAAAGCTGGCTAGCTGGGCTAGCCGAGCAATTTCCTTACTACTAAGAAATGTAACCAAACGCTCCCTTACTCTACCTTGTTAACTCCCCGGAAACCCAATGCATGACCCAATGCATGGAGCGCAACTACGCGTTGATCAGTCAAATAATCAAAGTCGGCATGCATGCGAGTTAATACGTGGCCCTGCATGGTAGCTAAAACGGCATCTCTTAGTTTTTGTGGTTAATTGTTGCATTTAGAGACAGAAATCAGGGCTTTGATTGGTGGAAGAACCGGTCAAGTTTCTTCTTCTCCTCCAATCAGCTTGCACCTTGGTCCCGCTGCACCTTCTGACGTGATATACAACTAGACGGAGGGAGTAGTATGAGATACGGTGGCACACTGACTTAGGTCGAATACAAGTGCCCAAAATTATTAGAAGAGGGCAAAATGTACAAAATAAATAATTAAAAGAGTAAAATGCACTATTGGTCATTCAACTTATCGTACAAGTTCACTTTGGTGACTGTACTCAAGAATATGGTCGATACGGTCACTATATATGTGATGAGGTGATTATACGATCACTACGAGATCATATAGCTCTGTATTAATCCATTTTGACCAGTCAAAGAATCCTACTAACGCCTTGTCAGATCATTTTTCTCTCTCTATCATGTGGGTCCTACCTGTCATTGGGTGGAAGAAAGAAGTTGAACGAAAATAAAAATAAGCACAGGGGCGTGGTTCGAACCCTAGACCTCACGCTTTATATGGGCAAACAGGCTAACCAGCTACACCAACCTCCAGTTGTGATTAACTAGTGGCACATATACTTTTCTACCTTTAGTAGCGGCACACGCATGCAGCGCGCACCTCGTAGTGCATGCACATGCACTAGCATGGACTCAAGTCGCACGCTGGCCTCTATTACCGCAAGTTCGTGCAGTAGCTCGCCTGTTGTCCGCCGTTCCCATTGTTGACCCTGCCACCTAAGGTCGTCGACCCGTTGCTCTACCACTACGCCAACTCCAAGCTCTTGCTGCTTGTGGCGCAACGCATACAAACTCCATCTCCGTGAGATGACATGGCCATCAATGATGATTATGATGACACCCACACTAGGTCGCTCTACTCGCCTTGTGTGCATGGTTGTCGTGCAACTGCCAAAGTATGACCCTGCAGCCTCAACTTCGTCGCCGGTCGCCGGTGTGTGCGTGTTGTATGCTAACTAGTGTGTGTCTGCCCGCTGCCTGCTAGTGTGTGAGTGCATGCATGCGTATTGTGTGCATGTTATAATAAGGATTCACTTAAAATAGTACGTGAGCGAACAAAGGGATCAATTGGACTGTGTTCACGAGCAGTAGTGAGATTTGTGAGGTAAGATACACCGCTGGTGCTTTTAATTTTTCTTATTATTTTGTTTGTTTCACCCTCTGACTGGTGGGACCCAACGTACTACATGGAGAGAGGTAAGGTGACTAAGGCTGCATTATTTCTGTACTACCAACACTGCTTTAAATCCCAACAGACCTTACCACCAAAGCCACGTGACATGATTATGATTTAAATCCCAATGACTCCCACGCAAAAAAACACGGCATGCTTGACACATGAATGCAGGAATGTATAAAAGGTTATTTTCCTCTCGTTAAATATAATGTAAGGGTGGTGTAGCTGGTTAGCCTGTTCGCTCACCAAACTTGAGGACTCGGCTTCGATAACCGCACTTGAGCATAATTTTGTTGTTTTCTAGGGTTTGCAATCTTCACACTCCCTCTCCACTATATTTATACACGCTGGAGCCACAGCGCTTGAAGTTGCTCTCTTCACACTCTCTCACCCTCTCCAGATCTAAACAAGACTTCGTTGCCTCTCTCTCTCTCTCTCCCGTCACTACTGGTCAAAGAGCCGTCAGGATCCGTCTGCCGGGAAGGGAAGGAGGCTTAACGCTGTAGCTGTCGGCGAGGGAGGGAATCCACTACCAATGCAGCTGTTCTCTTTCACCTAGCGGCGGCACAGGAGGGCCTCTGACCCCTTCTTCCTCGCCGCCTTACATAGTGTGGGAAGAACGGCCTCCGGTCGCCCACCGAACCAAACCCCAAGAACCTCCCCAGGCTTTTTTTAGCGCCGGCGGGCGAAAATCGGCCTAGTCCCGTGCAAAGAGTCCATTTTTCGCCAGGCTTGGGCCGAAATAACAACCGGAGCACCCGAGCCGAACCCGGCGCGCTAGGGGCGCCGGCATAAGCAAAAATGGGCGTGGGGCCGCTCTGTCGGTGAGAGGAGGGCCTTTTCCTGCCGTTTCTTCCCGCTTTCTGCGGCTTCCCTCTCATTCTCTCCATTCCTCCCGCCAATCTCCCTCCTCCTCTCCTCGTCGGCCGCCATGCCGCCGAAGAAATACATGATCCCCCACGTCGCGACAGCTGCGACTGCCGTCGCCGCCCAACCAAAGCATAGGAAGCCGAGGGCCCCGCTGTACAAGCCACCGGGCATGTCCAACAACGACTGGAGGGCGGTAGTCCAGCGTCAGGAGGCTGCCACCACCGACCGACAGAACAGGGCCAACACCAAGAAGGCCAGGGACAACGCGGCGCTCGCGGCTGCGGCCGAACAAGCCGAGGCGGCTCGCATGGGGATGATGAATCCTCCCGAGGGCCACGCCCAGTACGTGACCTGGAGCCAGCAAAGCGTCGGTTCTCCGGTCGGCTTCTCATCGTCACTGCAACCCTGGGGATGCACGCTATCGCCGGGCTACGCCGACGGGGACATGCACGGTTGGTTCAACCCCAACATCACCTTCCCCCATGGTCACCCGGCCCAGCGCACGCCCTCGCCCAACTTCGCCAGCATGCAGTACACTCCATACAAGTACTCACCGCTAGCCTACGTGTTGTCCCCGACGCCCCCTCTCCACCGTGGTGCGCTGCCCTTCTCACAAGCTTCTGCATCGCACCTCGACGACATCGACGCGACCAAAGTGGACATGGACGACATCATCACGGCAAGCTCGGCCGCCGCCGCGTCCCCCGGGTTCACTACCTAGGACGAGACGATTGGCCTCGACAGCGACTTGGACGACGAGCTCGAGTACAGCGAGGAGGACTCGAACGAGAAGCAGGAGGAGGACGACGATGAGGAGGACGAGGAGTCGGCGCCAGTTCTGGCGAAGAGACACAAGAAGAAGGGGGCGGCCAGGACCGGTGAGCCACGCATCAAGTGGTCGTCCAAGGAGTAGGAATGTCTCGCCAAAGCATGGAAAGTCGTTTTCCTCGACCCGATCACCGGCACGAACCAGAGCATCGACACGTATTGGGAGAGCATCAAGGCCGAGTTCGACGAGTGCAAACTCGTTGACCCCGACTTCAAAGGCGTCCTCATGCAGCGCGGGTCGAAGGCAATGGCGAAGCGTTGGGGGCTCATCCAGTCGGCGTGCAACAAATGGCATGGGATTGTCGAGGAGATCTTGGCTGGCCCGGAGAGCGGCGCCAGCGTTGAGGATTAAGTATGGCACGCCGGCCTCCCATTTCTTCTCGCCGTTAGCCCCCGCCAACTATTTGTTCCTCGGCGCAGCTGTTGCACATGTTCGCCATGTATCGCTAGGACAGTAGCAACCAAGAATTCAAGTACCTCCATGTGATGGCCTGGCTTATTAGGGATGATAGACTACTCATATCAATAAGGAATTCCTTCTTTTCCGGAAGCCCATTCGGACAGAACTCCAAAGTTAAGCGTGCTCAGCTTGGAGTAGTGTCAGGATGGGTGACCGACCGGCAAGTTGCTCCCGGGTGTGCATGAGTGAGGACAAAGTGCGCAGAAAAGACTAGTATTGATCTATGGGGCCAGTCTAGATCCAGCCAGGAGTAACGACCACCGGCGTGTGTGTCCGGGGCGTTACACTCCACGTCGTCAAACAGATCGAGAAGTGCGAGAAGTGGGCGGATCTCCGGCGCATCCTTGCCAAGGCCAACGAGACCTGCATGCCGGACGAGCCAACGCCAGGCGCGGGCGAGGGGCGCCCCAAAGGCAACAAAGGGGCCAAGAAGGGGAAACACGCCGACTCGGCTACCGCACGCGTGCAGGAGTCCATCGAGCATTGCCTCACCAACGCACATGCCCGGGCCACCCTACGTGAAGAGAAGACCGAGGCGCGGTGGTCGGCGTCAAGCTCAACCTACTCCGGACGAATGTTGTCGCGAAGAAGAGGAACACATACCTGGCTTTCCTACTGGGCGGGGCTGACATGCTCCAGTGGAACGACGAGGCGATCAAGGCGTAGTACTTGGCGGAGCGCGGCCTCATCCTGAACCAGCTATCATCGACGGCACCGCCAACTCCCACGCCCACACCAACGCGACTGCCAACTCCCACACCCATGCCGACACCGCCGCCAAGCCCGAGCGATGATGCCTCCATGATACCCAGCTGCACAGAAGCCGCACCGACGCCGCCCAGCACCGAAGCAGCCCCGACACCGCCAAGCCCGCGCACGCCGACTCCGCCGACGTCGGAGGCCGACCCCGCTGTGTGAAGCATTGCACGCGCGTCCTTTCTTTTTTGTACGCTGAACTTTTCATACGTTGGCCGAACTGATGATCGCCAAACTAGACCGATGTAATCGCCGGAATTGTGGCGTCTTTTGTGAGTGGGAATGTCCATGTTTGAATTTGCTGCGGCTTGGGAGGCGTCACATGGGGGCGTGGCTGGGAGCTAGGTCGCCCCTGGGGCCAATCTAGCATCGGTTCACCCCCAGGCCGCTCTTTTTCGGTGCCCTGGGGGCCGAACGGCTGGAGATGCTCTAAAGGAGAAATCATACAAGCTACACGCGAATTTGGTTGATTTTGGTGGAACTGCACAAAAAGAACAGCTGGTTTACTTAGCACGAGGTGCCATGTCAATGTCCGAACTAATGGCAAACCCTGCCCATTCCACAATCGTAGGCATTTGATATTTTGGAATGAGAAAACCTTGTCAAAGTTTTCTCATTGATGTACGCAAAACAACACGCATTTGACATTTTGTAATGGGACAACCTTGTCAAATTTTGCTCATTGATGTTAGCAAGAAGACATGCATTTGATATTTTCGAATGGGACGCCCTTTGCTGTCAGCGGCAACGATCGATTTGTTCTTTATTCTTTAATTGTGAAGTAAATATTGGCTCTAATATGTGAATCACTGAGATGCATAATCATCAATTGTTTTGATCGTTCCCTATGAATTGCCAGTTCTGTGTGTTTGGTTGCAATGTACAGGAACGCTAAAAAGATGCTCAAACTCTTTGTACTCCCCGTGTTCCTTTTTACTTCGCATATTAGTTTTCTTACAAGTCCGTTGATTTTACATTGTGAATGTTCATGCATTTTTCTATAAGATTTGACAAAGTAGAGATACTTTGACTTCAGACAAAATTTATATGCAGACTAAAAAGGACCGGAGGCAGTAGCAAACAAGGAGATCACCCTGGGAATAATGCTAGTACGTATTGTTTTGCATGGTCATCCAATGCCAGTGATACAAGAATTCAAACTAATCGAACTAAATTCATTCATACATGGTCGGATTTCACATAAACATGCTAGATTTCATTACATTTCATACATTCTTCAACTAAAAAGGGGTGCGCTGGAGTTATAATTAATTAACCAAAGCTACCCACCCGTGTCCGGCTGAGTCGAACAGAAGCTTCTTCTCCAGCGTAGCTGTCCGACTCCACGTCGCCGCCAAGAAGCTAATCGGCCGTCAATGGTCAACCCGCCTAGCTTGGCTTCAACTGGAGGCTAGCAACGGTGGCCTTACTTGGACCTGAGTGGCGGCGACCTATCATGTTCTACTCTTCCTTGTTTTCTTTGTGGCACGGCCTCATTCGCAGCGGGGCAGGCCTCGACGGAGACGGAGATGTCATCTGTCTCGTTGCCGACGGGGCGGTGCATCAGCGGAGCGGGGGAAACCCTCCCCCTCGTTGCCGGTAGGGTGGGGCCTCGGCTGAGCCGGCGATGTCCTATGCCGCGTTGTTGGCAGGGCGGGGCCTCGGCCGAGTAGGGCCTCACCAAAGCTGGCGAGGTCCTCCGCCTCGGTGCCGGCGGGGCGAGGCCTCGACGGAGCCGGCGATGTCCTCTGCCTTGTTGTTGGCGCGGCGAGTCCTCAGTGAAGCAGGGCCTCGTGGAAGTCTGCGTAATCCCTCGCCTCGGTGCCGGCGGGGCGGGGCATCGGCGGAGTCGGCGGTGTCCTCTGCCTCGTCGTTGGCACCGCGGGGCCTCGGCGGAGCAGGGCCTCATCCATGGTACCGGAGCAGGGACTCATCGGAGCCGGCATTGTCCTCTGCCTTGTCCTTGGTCTCGCCAAACAGCGCCTTACCCGCTTAATCATCCTCTTTGTAGGCGGCCGTAGCCTCCGCCACCCGCATGCGGTACCGCCAGCGCTCGAGGTGGCTCTCACGGGCGGAGCGGTATGAGTCGAGCAGCGCCTCCTACTCCACCTGCTATGTGGCGATCTGCTCCTCCGCCTGTAGGTGCTCCTGGAGGAGATGGTGGTTGTAGGCGGCGTTGGCCTGCGCCTCCCGGAACTGCTCCTGACACTTCTGCCTCATTGTGTCCATGTATTAGGCAAGGTCCTCGCCGATGGTCATGGTGCAATGCACCGACAAGGATGGCGTGGAGGAAGGGGTTCACGCCGGATCGTCGACTACCATGTTCTCCATTGGGACGTCGTAATCCTCCGGCTGCCTGCCGGCTAGCCAGTCGGCAGCAATGGCTGCCATCTCCTTGTGGTCCGTTGTCTGCATGTCCCAAAGAGCGCTGGAGCGCGAGGAAGCCATGGTGGGCAATAGTGGTGTGGATAGGAGAAATGGAACGGAGGCGGATGACTGTGGCTATGGCCGGTGCAGCCGTTTACATAGCAATGGTGGGCGGCGGAGGGATAGACGGGTGGCGCCAGTGTAGCTGCCTCGGCAACCGCGTATCATTAATGTGGGCGGCAGACGGATGGATGGACGGCACTTGTGTCATTTGAACATGGAGCAATCACCTACACTGGGAAGCGACGCAGGCGGCACTGACCGTTTCGGGCAGAAAGCATGTGCGGGAGAGGGAGGCGGTCTGGGTGGGCCGGGGTGGTCAGACTCGTGCTTGGCAGCGGGTCGGTCTAGTAGCCGGACATGCTGGCTCGCCAGCGAGCTCGCCGAGCTGAGCGATAAAAATCAGACGATGGACGTAGGTTTCGACCAGGAGCCGGCGTCACTGTCCAAGCCGGTTCATGCCATGATCACCATAGAGCAGGTCTGGCCGCACTTCAACGCCCTAATGGCGGAAGAGCTACCAGCACAGGAGGACCTGTGCTGCAACATCCGTATCCTCAACGAGCACGGCCGAACAAGCGAACGACAATGCCGTCGCGGACATGTGGCCCTATGATCCTGGCTTCCTAAATGAGCAGAGGGCGCAGTATCAGACCATCAGTAGGGCCCGCGAGGCCCTCTCCGTCGTCCTTCGAGTTGTTGCGCTCGTCGTGGCGCCGCCGTATCGCATTGTCAACATGGTCAATGGACATGAGGAATGAGGAGATGAATTACTTGGAGAGTATGACAGTGGGGACCCACCGGGGCCATAGCCGCACGTACGCAAGTGCCTCATTATATACAACTATAATTTTTTTGCTTCCTCCTGGTTTCTTGACATCATGGTCCCACACCATTGTCAACCTATGTAGTCAATAAACGAGAGAATTGCACAAGGAGCGGCCGACAGCTGGGACCAAGCAGCTCGAGCAGTATTTGTGTTTTTGAGTTTTTCTTGAGCGATGTTTTGTTGTTGTTCAGAGGAGAGCAGGGTATTAACTAGGCAGGCTATGGCCCGTCTATTGGAGGACAGATATCCAGCCCAGATATTAATTTTTTCAAGCTGAAAATGGCTAGCCCAGCTATACTTTTTTTGAGGAATACCCAGGCAAGGTCAACTTCTTATTCTCCGCCCCGCTGGGCTGCAAATCTTTTCTAGGAGGGATGCATTAGGCTTAACAAGAAAATGGGATTTAAGAAATAATAAATGGGATGTAATTATAAAAATTGGGTAGTAACTATAAAAAATGCACCAAACGTGTAATTAGTTTTAAAAAAATATTATTATTGGATTTTGAAAATTTTAATTTCATTAATTGTTGCGGGCGTAGTATTTCATTGTATTTTTACGTAATACAAAATTATTTTGAAATTATTTTTAATCTGAGTAGAAATTTCGGGATAAAAATATTTCGGATCCCATCAAAATGTGGGAAATTGTATTGAATTGTGTTTTGAGCGGTTGGATGAAATTATTAGTCGTTGTCCTAGCTAGAAAATGGGCTGTACTTTTAACAAATTGTAAATGGGCAATAGTAAATTCCATTAGAATTCAAAAATGGGATGTATATTCTTACAATTCGCAAATGGGCTATATGTTCTTTGCCACACACTTGTGGGCCTACAAAGTTGATGCATCCCCTAAAAAAACTAAGTTGACGCGTATGTAAGGCTTTGTCAACTTATAGTCGACATACGGTTCTAGCAGCAATGGTCGTTGGATGTCCATCCAACGGATGTCGTGCTTCTTCTTCAATCTCGGATATTCTTACTTCAGCCGCCCAAAAAATAATTCCTCCCCTGACATCTAGGGTGCACCGTTTCGGAGGCTGACCTGTGGGCCTACTAAGTTGACGCGTACCATGGGCTTTGTCAGCTTAGTCAATATAAATGATTCTATTTGCAGTGACCGTACGATGTCCATCCAATGGCCGTCGTGCTTCTTCAACCTCTGGTCTTCTTTCTCCAGCCACCCAAACCAGTGCCACCTGCTCCTGCCTCCCATGTCCGGTTGTGCTGCCACCGCTGCCATGCCATCCCTCTATACACATGTGACGCCCCCGATTCGATCATACACTAATCATACACGCAAACGTGTATGATCAAGATCAGGGACTCAAGGGAAGATATCACAACACAACTCTATAAATAAAATAAGTCATACAAGCATCATATTACAAGCCAGGGGCCTCGAGGGCTTGAATACAAGAGCTCGATCATAGACGAGTCAGCGGAAGCAACAATATCTGAGTACGGACATAAGTTAAACAAGTTTGCCTTAAGAAGGCTAGCACAAACTGGGATACAGATCGAAAGAGGCGCAGACCTCCTGCCTGGGATCCTCTTAAACTACTCCTAGTCGTCGTCAGCGGGCTGCACGTAGTAGTAGGCACCTCCCGAGTAGTAGTAGTCGTCATCGACAGTGGCGTATGGCTCCTGGGCTCCATCGTCTGGTCGCATCAATTGGGTATAGAAAGGGGGAAAAGAGGGAGCAAAGCAACCGTGAGTACTCATCCAAAGTACTCGCAAGCAAGGAGCTACACTACATATGTATGCATTGGTATCAAATGGAATGAGGGTATCATATGTGGACTGAACTGCAGAATGCCGGAATAAGAGGGGGATAGCTAGTTCTTATCGAAGACTATGCTTCTGGTCACCTCCATCTTACAGCGTGTAGAAGAGAGTAGATGGTAAGTTCACCAAGTAGCATCGCATAGCATAATCCTAACCGATGATCCTCGCCTTGTCGCCCTGTGAGAGAGTGATCACCGGTTGTATCTGGCACTTGGAAGGGTGTGTTTTATTAAGTATCCGGTTCTAGTTGTCATAAGGTCAAGGCATAACTCCAAGTCGTCCTGTTACCGAGGATCACGGCTATTCGAATAGATTAACTTCCCGGCAGGGGTGCACCACATTTCCCAACACGCTCGATCCCCTTTGTCCGAACACACTTTTCTGGGTCATGCCCGGCCTCGGAAGATCAACACGTCGCAGCCCTACCTAGGCACAACAAAGAGGTCAGCACGCTGGTCTAAATCCTATGCGCGCAGGGGTCTGGGCCCATCGCCTATTGCACACCTGCATGTTGCGTACGCGGCCGGTGAGCAGACCTAGCAACCTCCATTACAAAGGAAGTTGCGTTACGCGGTCCAACCTGGCGCCTGCCGCTCAGTCGCTGACGTCACGAAGGCTTCGGCTAATACCACGATGTCGAGTGCCCATAACTGTTCCCGCGTAGATGGTTAGTGCGTATAGGCCAGAAGCCAGACTCAGATCAAATACCAAGATCTCGTTAAGAGTATTATCTTGAAGTCACCGCGAACGCCGACCAGGGCCAGGCCCACCTCTCATCTGGGTGGTCTCAACCTGCCCTGTCGCTCCACCACAAAGATCCACACAGAGGGCCGTCGGGAAAGTATGTCCTTCCAGCCCCCAATTCATGAATCAACCGCGGTTACTCAACGAGTCGACCCGACTTTAGTCACAACATATATCATGTGTAATATGTATAGTATATACCTGTGATCAACACCCGACGTGATCACGGCTCGATGGTATAGCATGGCAAACAGATAAGAATGTAGGTCCACTGATGATAAACTAGCATCCTGTACTAAGCATTTAGGATTGCATGTAAAGTATCAACAGCTGGAGCAACAATGACAGGCTATGCATTAGAATAGGATTAACGGAAAGCAGTAACATGCTACACTACTCTAATGCAAGCAGTAGAGGGAAGAGTTGGCGATATCTGGTGATCAAAGGGGGGCTTGCCTGGTTGCTCTGGCAAGAGAGAGGGGTCGTCAACACCATAGTCGTACTGGGTAGCGGCGGCGTCGGTCTCGGTGTCTAGCGAGAGAAGAGGGGGAAGAAACAATAAATATAATGCAAACAAATGCATGACGATGCATGACATGACAAAGCTTGATGATAGGTGTGCCCTAACGCGGTAAGAGGTGGTACCGGTGAAGGGGGGAAACATCCGGAAAAATATCCACGGTGTTTCGCGTTTTCGGACAGATGAACCGAAGGGGAAAGTTGCGTGTTCGCTATGCTAGGGATGCGTGGTGGACGAACGGGCTGCGTATCCGGATTCGTCTCGTCGTTCTGAGAAACTTTCATGTACAAAGTGTTTTCATCCGATATACGGTTTCATTTATATGATTTTTCAAAGTTTTATTATTATTCCAAAAAAAATTGATTATTTATTTCGAATTTAAATAAGGCTGATTCTTTTTATACCCAGGTTGTTCCAGCCATAGTCAACGACATGTGGGGCCAGCCAAAGTCCAGTCAGCAAGTCAAAAGTGAATAGTCAAGGTTGACCTTGGTCAAAGTGTGAACAGTTTTGATGGGGCCTACTTGTCATAGACACTGTGTCTATTAAGTCAATTAATTAGAGATGACCAAGAGGGATGGTCCACATGTCATTTGCTATTAAAGTAAATTAGCACTAATTTAGCACTAACTAATCTAATCCTAATTAAACAAGGGGCCGGCCGTACTGGACAATGGCTCACCCAGCCACACACGCGACACACACACAATAATTACACAGGGCCGGCCACACACAACACGCAACACCTAGGGGTTAAATATGTTATATGTTAATAGAAGATAGCAATTTATGATTTTTATAGGATTTAATCCATGCATCAAATGGATTTCGTCCGATGAACACAATTGAGCCTTGTCAAGTGTACTACCTTCCCATATTTTTTTAGCCCTGATAATATTTGTTTAACCAAAGTTTAGGAGTAGTTAAGGGGGTTACTCGATGTAATATTCACAAAGCTAGCCTCATCTACAGTAATTAGTAGCAGCAGCCAACACCAACAGCCGGCGGTGAGAGCAGCAAAGCAGCAGAGAAGGCTCGGCAGCAGCAGTAACCAGTAGCTATGCAGCAGAGTAGAGCAACGGCAGGACGAGCAGCGGCAGCAAAGCAGCAGCGACAACAGCAGTTGAGCAGGCGCAGGCCTGGGCGGGGAGCCACGGAGGGCGCGACTAGGCGAGCACTAGGCGGAGACGGGCGTGGGGCGCGGTTGGCAGCAGCGGCGACAGCAGAAGCAGAGGCAGCGGCCCAACAGAACAAGGTAGCAGCGGGAGGAGGCCGACCGGCGGGCAGCGGCCCCGCGCGCGTGCAGGGCGAGGCCTGAGCGCGACGAGCGTGCACGGGGAAGCGGGCGGGCACAGCCCCGTGCGTGGGGCGACGCAGTATGCGCAGGGGCGAGTGCGGACTGGTGCGGTCGGGCGTGCTTGGCCATCGGCCATGCAGGGCACGGGGAGAGGAGGTATGGGTCACGTTGGAAGGCGGGGGAGACGAGGAGCACAATGCCGTGCTCGGACACGAGCGGTAGTGGCAGTGGCCATGGCTGCGCCATGCCCGGCGGCTAGGAGCTCTCGGTCACGACGGGACAGCGATGGGGCGACGAAAATGAGCGGGGAAGAGAGGAGGTTTACGTGGAGATCACCTAAGGAGCACAAGGAGGTTCGGTGAGTAGCTTACGAGAAGCAGGGGGTAGCCGGATTTGGCGATGAACACCGACGACCGAAGGAAGTAGATTAAGTCGATCCGGGCGATGTCGTCCCCTCCAGCTCAAACGGTGGTGCGTAGAGGATGTAGACGAACACTGCAGAGCTCCTGGACTTGTTGCAGCGACGAGGGGAGTCCGGTGGCCGCAGGATCGACGAGGTGGCGGCGAACACGCGCTCGGACGATGAAGAAAAAGAAAGGGGCGAGCGAGAGGGAGGAATGGTTGGCCTAGGATTTGTCTGATGCATCGGGGAGGGCTTTATACATGTCGGGGTGCCGGTGGATGATGGACACGGCGACAGACAAGGCCATGGCGGGCGTGGATGCACGCCACGCACGGGCACTGCCTCCTCTCTGTACAGAGGAGGAGGAAAAGGCCGTGGTGGGCCTGGGTCTGCACTGTAGCATTGGGCTACAAGTGCACAGTGTAGCTTTTAGTTTTCTGTTTTTAATTTCCTTTTCTTTCTTTTTTTGCCTCACCTTCTATTTATTTTAGTTTTAGTACAAATACAAAAGTTGTACCTAATTTAGTATATGTAATTAAGCCACTACCACAAATATTTTGACACATTAAATACAGTAGTTTGTATTTGTTTATTATTTTAAGAGCATCTAAATAATAGTGTTGTCGCTGTTTTACTTATTATAGTGCAATTTAATACTATAAAGAAGTGTGGTTTCTTCTGCAATATTTAGTATGGATTATTTGGCACAACCCGAACATTTTAGTTTAAATATTTGTAAAGTTTTACCGTTTGACTTGACATTGAATTTTGAATTCGAATGGGATTTGAATCAGAGTGAGTTTAGTACCGTAAGAGTGGTGACGTCACATCATTAGTAGAGGGTTACTGTAGCTTAATTATCTGGGTGTCACAATTCTCCTCCACTACAAGAAATCTCGTCCAGAGATTTAAGGGGTGTGTAAGGGGGAAATATCTGGTTACGAAGTTCTAACGGATCTTCTCGTTCTTGGTTGCCCTTCTCGAAGAAGTTGATTCCGACGTTGATGTCTTCCTTTCTCTGCTTCAATGCATCATGATGAAGTTGTCGTCCTTCCTTCAGGATCTCCATCGTACTTACGGAAAGGATAAGGGGTAGCTTCGAAAGGATGGACCTCTACAAGGTTGCTTATCTGGTAGATAATATCGGGGAAGGTGGCGGAAAGTAACACTCGAATTGAAACTTCAGAAATTATCGAGATCAAAGTAAGAAGGTGCAAAATAGAAGTTTCAAGCGCATAGGAAATTATTCGATGCGTGTAACAGGGCATGAAAAGGGGTTTAGAGCAGCGGGAATAAGTATTGTGTCTAATACCATAATAGGTCATCTCTAGGAAGCTGACCCGCATATTACATACAGTGTCAAACACGAGGAATAACTTTCGCAACAGGGGTGTACAGGAGAGACAGGTTTCGATCCTGTGGAACTATGGGTTATGGGCCCACCATGTGGGTTAAAAGTAGGACGGGCGATGACGTCTTGCACGATCATGTAAGCAAGGCATGTCAGGAAATAGCCTGTCAGTTATGTCGGCAACAACATCGGTACCAAGGGCGAGGAACGAAGAGAACCATTTCCTGCTTGTTGAATGAGGCGGACCAATAGGCAAAGTTCTCGTCCATCGGTGGTTACCGGAATGTCATCAACAGTATAAGCAGGGTCTGACTGATAGTGTTGTACACCGAGGTGTTTACATAATCAGTGAATTATTACTGCTTAGATTATATAGATCACGAGAAAGGTCAAACAAAGAAATGGAAAGGAAAATGTGATCATCAGTTTAAACAGAACAATGGAAAGGAAAATGTGTTTAAACACACAATTCAAGGGTATATCCTTCCCAAGGACAAACAAAGCAACGATATCCATGACAGGATATAACGTAGAAAACCCTCTAGGAAAGGGGAGAGAAATATCATGACATTACCCATACAATAGTGTTTGGGTAACTAATAAAGAAATTTTAGCATTGTGCTTCAAATCTTCTGATTGAAAATCGGAGTACCACATACATGCTTCGAGATAGCATTGACAAGGTCTTTAAGAAAACGTCAGACTTTGGATATAGAAAGGATCCATCAGGAACCACTCATAGAATAAGTGTTACAATTTCCTCATGAAAGAATGAATAACCTTGCTAAAAAGGAAACTATAACAATGGATCCTCCGGCCAGGTATGCTAGGCATGACATCACCTTACTAGGCTATACAAAATCCAATGTTACACCTTTTGGAAAATGTCCCAACCATCATATCTGACCGAGATTCAGTCCTGATTGGTGTCAGGATACCTCAGACTCATGATGCCTGAGAAGGAAGGGGTGCAACACAATTTGACGAGATGGAGTTGCAGGATTCTCGGGAAATGAACTATGGAAGAAAGTTTCGACTCATGACTTCATCATTTAACCAACGAGAGGATGAGGAGGTGGCTGAGAACTCAGTGACAATTCATTGAGATTTTTAGAAGATGGATTTCCACAATTATGTGAACAAGGAGATAACAATTGTCAGATCAAATGATATAAAGAGGTATGCTCGAGGAAAACATACACAGTTAAACATTGGTTGAAAAGTGCACCTGGATTATGGACTTAGGTAGAATGATCAATGTTAGAATGGTGATTCGATAACCAATAGTCTAATAATGAATTATCAACCATTTACTTCAAAGAAATAGGGTTGCTAGAAGTTTTGAAGTCGCACAACGTAGTTCAATTATCGGGTTTCCGGTTAGAAACAACACGGGGACCAAGGAATGATCAGATATGGCAAGAAGTATAACCTGTATCAAGAATTCTTAAGAGGTGGTAAAATTCTCACGACATTCTTAACATAAAAGATGGTAATACTCCAAGGCAGAACATAACACAAGCTGGATAGAAAGAAACTCAAAGTACTATACAAAACATGAACAATTTTGTGTCGGAGGGAGGGAAATAAAGTTGTTGTTGATAACACGAACCATCGAGGGGCAAGGATGGTATTTCTCATCAAGAATTCGATTCTTATTCTGGAAGGAGTCAAAATGTTGAGGTTGATCACAATTTTTTTTGAGAGGCTCAACGACGAAGCAATCGAACAGCGACTGCATCAAACAAAAGGACTGATGTAGCGAAAGATTATTGGATCCACGGATATGACACCAACTTGGAATCAACTTGGAATCAAGCTTGCTGTTCAAGGTGAAATGATAAGACAAGGAAGATCGGCGTAAGCTTAGCTCATCGTCAAAAATTATGCTCTGAGAAGGATCACGTAGCACAGTTAAAATTTAGCACGATAATGATATAGCCGATCAGGCTTGGGATGACTTGAAGGATTATTAAACTCGTAAGCAACGAAAATTACTTAGAGTTGTTGAATCAGGGTGCGGACTCGATTCACTATTCGGTGTTCTTGGTTGACGACAACCCAGAACCAAGGGAAATTGGAATCGGTGAGAAGCAATACTAGATGAAGACTCGCAGGAAGCAACATAGTTCTCGAGATACCAGAGGGTAATACTCGAGGAAGATCAAAAATAGAGGTTGTAGAGAAGTATCGATCAACAAATTACAAGTGCTTTAACTTGTTTGAGAAATGGAATCAAGGAGAAAATGTGGTCGGAACCACAATTGCAAAGGATCAATTCATCGATTCCATATGATAGTATATTAGTATTACAAGAAGCTTCCATGAGATGATCTACATTGTTTCCATGGGCATGAACACAAAGTCCAAGGTCGATTCCCACTTCTCCAATGCATAACCTTTTATTCTCTTCTCGCGTTTGATGAAGTTGCAGTGTTGAAATTTTATCTGGCAAAATAGCAGAAGAGTATGACTCGTGAAAAGTTTCTAGTTCACACATATTAAAGAAGGCATATGTTCAACCCATCGAGGCATCATGGAACCATATACCACAAGCTTCAATAGTAAATATCACCAACTCGAAAGCATAGCATGGTTGGCCAAATCCAGGAATATGATTTACCAATGGCATTATGTATCAGGGAAAGAACTTCCAAAGTGATTGAATATGAAGGACGTTGTCGGATAAACTACAACAAAGGATCTAATGGTACTCAAGGGATCTAATGTAAGCATCGGTACTCAATCAGAGGAAGAAACAATGCAAAGGCGTTGGATTATAGAAACAACCAACTAACTCAAACTCAAATGCAAAGGAATTGTGATTCCGAAATCAAGGGATCAGAATCAAATGCTCTGTTTAAGGATGGATTAGTTGAGTAGGCTTAGGGATACAATCGATGATAATTTGATTGGTCGAGATCCAGCTCATGTTTAAAATGACGTCTAAGCCGGAGGGATGAATTCTGGGTTGGAATGATGATTGCAATCATTCGCAAACATATCGGATCAAAGACTCAAAATGACGGTGACAAGGATGCTCGTGAATATTTCTAGACATATGGAAATTATCCATAATGCAAGCAGACAAGTATTTGCAGAACAATAGTTGGCAATGGATTATCGGAAGACCGGATAGTATTTCAAAGTATCTTGTGGATCACATGATCAACTAGGAATGAACAAATCCTCTATGTGTGGGAGGAATTATCTGTAGATGTATTAAGCGGAAATGGGCCTGCAAGGCAGCATGCATAATGGATTCTCGGGGTATTGGAATGTTTCAGGGAATCTTGTAATAAAAAGGGCAATTGGGGATGGTGGTATGAACAACGATTGTAGGTCGTTATCCATAACGTTTTATCAGTGGTAGGGATTGCAACGGCGAAGGGCACAAGGGATTCTCAGACTTCCGGAGAATTTTTCAGGGTATCAAGTAATCTCAAGGGCAACTGGGAATGAAGATATGAACGACAAGTGTAAGTAGTTATCCACAAGGATTTAACGATGGAAGGGATTTGCAAAAGCGATGGCACAAGTCTCGAGAGAACATCATCGAGTATCTTCAGATTCTTCTGGTACAGCAGGTGGTCATCCAGAATGAGGGGCTCTCCGGGAGAAAGTATTATTGAGAACCTAAAATTAGATTTAGTAAAACCATTTTAATCCGAATAGAAGAGAGATCAGAGTCCCAGAGTATAGGTCGAGGAATAAAAGATCCTAATACGACCCGATGGCGACGTGGGCCCATAAGCCACACAGCCATGTTAGTAAAACAATTTTCATCGACTAGACTCAACTTCGGCCAAGGAGTGTGGAAGGGGGATTCCTACAGGCAGTCGGCTCTGATACCAACTTGTGATGTCCCCGGTTCGATCGTACACTAATCATACACGCAAACGTGTACGATCAAGATTAGGGACTCACGGGAAGATATCACAACACAACTCAACAAATAAAATAAGTCATACAAGCATCATATTACAAGCCAGGGGCCTCAAGGGCTCGAATACAAGAGCTCGATCATAGACGAGGCAGCGGAAGCAATAATATCTGAGTACAGACATAAGTTAAACAAGTTTGCCTTAAGAAGGCTAGCACAAACTGGGATACATATCGAAAGAGGCGCATACCTCCTGCCTGGGATCCTCCTAAACTACTCCTGGTCGTCGTCAGCGGGCTGCACGTAGTAGTAGGCACCTCCCGAGTAGTAGTAGTCATCATCAACAGTGGCGTCTGGCTCCTGGGCTCCATCGTCTGGTCGCAGCAATCGGGTATAGAAAGGGGGAAAAGAGGGAGAAAAGCAACCGTGAGTACTCATCCAAAGTACTCGCAAGCAAGGAGCTACACTACATATGTATGCATTGGTATCGAATGGAATGATGGTATCATATGTGGACTGAACTGCAGAATGCCGGAATAAGAGGGGGATAGCTAGTGCTTATCGAAGACTACGCTTCTGGTCACCTCCATCTTGCAGCATGTAGAAGAGAGTAGATGGTAAATTCACCAAGTAGCATCGCATAGCATAATCCTAACCGATGATCCTCCCCTCGTCGCCCTGTGAGAGAGCGATCACCGGTTGTATCTGGCACTTGGAAGGGTGTGTTTTATTAAATATCCGGTTCTAGTTGTCATAAGGTCAAGGTACAACTCCAAGTCATCCTGTTACCGAAGATCACGACTATTCGAATAGATTAACTTCCCTGCAGGGGTGCACCACATTTCCCAACACACTCGATCCCCTTTGTCCGGACACACTTGTCTGGGTCATGCCCGGCCTCGGAAGAACTACATGTCGCAGCCCTACCTAGGCACAACAGAGAGGTCAGCACGCCGGTCTAAATCCTATGCGCGCAGGGGTCTGGGCCCATCACCCATTGCACACCTGCATGTTGCGTGCACGGCCGGTGATCAGACCTAGCAACCTCCATTACAAAGGAAGTTGCGTTACGAGGTCCAACCCGGCGCGCGCCGCTCAGTCGCTGACGCCACGAAGGCTTCGGCTGATACCACGACGTCGAGTGCCCATAACTGTTCCCGCGTAGATGGTTAGTGTGTATAGGCCAGTAGCCAGACTCAGATCAAATACCAAGATCTCGTTAAGCGTGTTATCTTGAAGTCACCGTGAACGCCAACCAGGGCCAGGCCCACCTCTCATCTGGGTGGTCTCAACCTACCCTGTCGCTCCGCCACAAAGATCCACACAGAGGACCGTCGGGAAAGTATGTCCTTCCAGCCCCCAATTCGTGAATCAACCGCGGGTACTCAACAAGTCGACCCGACTTTAGTCACAACATATATCATGTGTAATATGTATAGTATATACCCGTGATCAACACCCGACGTGATCACTGCCCGATAGTATAGCATGGCAGACAGATAAGAATGTAGGGCCACTGATGATAAACTAGCATCCTATACTAAGCATTTAGGATTGCAGGTAAGGTATCAACAGCTGGAGCAACAATGACAGGCTATGCATCAGAATAGGATTAACGGAAAGCAGTAACATGCTACACTACTCTAATGAAAGAAGTAGAGAGAAGAGTTGGCAATATCTGGTGATCAAAGGGGGTGCTTGCCTGGTTGCTCTGGCAAGAGAGAGGGGTCGTCAACACCGTAGTCGTACTGGGTAGCAGCGGCGTCGGTCTCGGTGTCTAGCGAGAGAAGAGGGGGAAGAAACAATAAATATAACGCAAACAAATGCATGACGATGCATGACATGACAAAGCATGATGATAGGTGTGCCCTAACACGGTAAGAGGTGGTACCGGTGAAGGGGGGAAACATCCGGGAAAATATCCCCAGTGTTTCGCGTTTTCGGACAGACGAACCGGAGGGGGAAAGTTGCGTGTTCGCTATGCTAGGGATGCGTGGTGGACGAACGGGCTGCGTATCCAGATTCGTCTCATCATACAAAGTGTTTTCATCCGATATACGGTTTCATTTATATGATTTTTCAAAGTTTTATTATTATTCCAAAAAAAATTGATTATTTATTTCGAATTTAAATAAGGCTGATTCTTTTTATACCCAGGTTGTTCCAGCCATAGTCAACGACATGTGGGGCCAGCCAAAGTCTAGTCAGCAAGTCAAAAGTGAACAGTCAAGGTTGACCTTGGTCAAAGTGTGAATAGTTTTGGTGGGGCCTACTTGTCATAGACACTGTGTCTATTAAGTCAATTAATTAGAGATGACCAAGAGGGGTGGTCCACATGTCATTTGCTATTAAAGTAAATTAGCACTAATTTAACACTAACTAATCTAATCCTAATTAAACAAGGGGCCGGTCATACTGGACAATGGCTCACCCAGCCACACACGCGACACACACACACAATAATTACACAGGGCCGGCCACACACAACACGCAACACCTAGGGGTTAAATATGTTATATGTTAATAGAAGATAGCAATTTGTGATTTTCATAGGATATAATCCATGCATCAAATGGATTTCGTCCAATGAACACAACTGAGCCTTGTCAAGTGTACTACCTTCCCATATTTTTTTAGCCCTGATAATACTTGTTTAACCGAAGTTTAGGAGTAGTTAAGGGGGTTACTCGATGTAATATTCACAAAGCTAGCCTCATCTACAGTAATTAGTAGCAGCAGCCAACACCAACAGCCGGCGGTGAGAGCAGCAAAGCAGCAGAGAAGGCTCGGCAGCAGCAGTAACCAGCAGCTATGCAGCAGAGCAGAGCAACGGCAGGACGAGCAGCGGCAGCAAAGCAGCAGCGACAACAGCAGTTGAGCAGGCGCAGGCCTGGGCGGGCAGCCACGGAGGGCGCGACTAGGCGAGCACTAGGCGGAGACGGGCGTGGGGCGCAGTTGGCAGCAGCGGCGACAGCAGAAGCAGAGGCAGCGGCCCAACAGAACAAGGTAGCAGCGGGAGGAGGCCGACCGGCGGGCAGCGGCCACGCGCGCGTGCAGGGCGAGGCCTGAGCGCGACGAGCGCGCACAGGGGAAGCGGGTGGGCACGGCCCGGTGCGTGGGGCGACGCAGTACACGCAGGGGCGAGCGCGGACTGGTGCGGTCGGGCATGCTTGGCCATCGGCTATGCTGGGCACGGGGGAAGAGGTATGGGTCACGTTGGAAGGCGGGGGAGACGAGGAGCACAATGCCGTGCTCGGACGCGAGCGGTAGTGGCTATGGCCATGGCTGCGCCATGCCCGGCGGCGACGAGCTCTCGGTCACGATGGGACAGCGATGGGACGACGAAAATGAGCGGGGAAGAGAGGAGGTTGACACGGAGCTCACCTAGGGAGCACAAGGAGGCTCGGTGAGTAGGTTAGGAGCAGCAGGGGGTAGCCGGATTTGGCGATGAACGCCAGTGTAATGCCCCATATGTAACCTGCCATATTTGTATTCCAACTCTTGCCATTTCCGGCACCAAGTTATGATATTTCCTCATTGTCGGGTTTTTGTCTCCGTGTTGCTTTTGTCTTTGTCATGCATCTCATATCATGTCATCATGTGCATCGCATTTGCATACGTGTTCGTTTCATGCATCCGAGAATTTTCCCCGTTGTCCGTTTTGCATTTCGGCGCTCCTATGCCCTCCGGTGTTCCCTTTTACCTCCTTTCATGTGCAGATGTTAAACGTTCTCGGATTGGACCGAGACTTGTCATGCGGCCTTGGTTTACTACCGGTAGACCGCCTGTCAAGTTTCGTGCCATTTGGACTTCGTTTGATACTCCAACGGTTAACCGAGGAACCGTGAAGGCCTCGTGTGTGTTGCATCCCAACACCTCTCCAAAGTGGCCCAAAACCCACCTAAACCCCCTCCATCATCTCGGTCGTTCGATCACGATCGCGTGGCCGAAAACCATGCTCAATTTGGAGTCTCCTAGCTCCCACTAGGTATAAATTTGTGCACCCCGTCCAAATCCCGGATCATTTCCACCCTAACCCTAGTCCCGCTCCTCTCCGCGCGCCGGACACGTCCAGTCCGTGCCGGACATCGCCGCCGCCGCCACTCACACGCTGCCACGTGGCGCACCGCCGTCCTCTCCGCCGCCGGCCCGGGCAGCCCAAATCGGGCCCCCGAGGCCCACGCCGCCCCCGCGCCTCCCCGGCTCGCTGCGCCGCCCGAGCATCGCCGTGCCACCGCGCCTTCCTTCTCGCCGGCCGCTGCGTTGCCTCGCCGCCGCAGCAGCTCCGGCGAGCCCGCACCGTCTCCACCCGCGCCGGCGACCGCGCCCGCGGTCCCCTTCCTCGCCGCCGTGCCGCCCCGACCCCAGATTCGGCCGGCCCCGTCCATTCCGGCCACCTCCGTCCACTCCGGCGCGTCTCCGGCGAGCTCCCTCCGACGAACCTCAGAGACCGTGCCCGATCCAGATCTGGAACTCGAGGGTTGACCTAATTTTTGCCCTATGTCCCAGTAATTTTAGCATACTTCATCGCATCATAATTTTGCATCTATGGCTCCGTTTTGGGCGTGTAGCATATCAAATTGTTCGTCTCGACGAGTACTTCATTTCATTCCATTGCACCATGTTCATTTGAGTTCATCTTGATGCCCTAAATGCTGTTGCAAGAGTGCTATGTGTTGTTAATTTTAGATTCTTATCAGTAATTGGACATTTGTCATTTTTGCCATGATTAATGTGTGCCTCCTATGAACTTGAGCCCTACATGTGTTTTAAAGTATGCCATGCCATATTTACAGGGGTGTATGCGATGTATTTTTGTGATATTTGTGGTGACTAGCACAAGCATGCAAAGTAGCTCTCGTGATGTTATTGATTTCAGGGACTTCGATTTCTTCTAAGTCTTTGCCCTGTTAATATTTTTATGCCATGTATTCTTGTCGCTACAGAGTGATCCATGCCTCTTTTGAGCATGTTCAGTAAGGATGATTTTGAGATAATGTTATGCTCTATCCATCCGTGTCTTTGTTTGAAATTATGGAGCAACCAAGCATGACTCAATATTGCTCTACTTTTGCTATAAAATGTTCCTGGCAGATCGTTTACGTGTTAAGCAATTTTGCCGAGGTTGTTGTAGTTGATCCATGCATGCTATGAGGTTGTTCTTACCATGTTTAGCTTCTATGCCATGTGTACTTGCTGGGTGTATGCTTAGTTTGTCATGCAATGACTTGTGGTGAGTGCATCGAGCTCGTAAACATGCCTACGTGAATCTGTTTTGCCATGTTCCAGTTTTCTGCTAAGTCTGAATCTGTTAACAAAAGTTGCTATGTTCTCATGGTTGCCATTGTATTTTATGATCCCTTTTGGCTTATGGTCATTAAGTGACTTTTGTTGTATGCTTTGAGTAGCTTCATGCCATGCCTTGATTTTCCATGATATGTTCCTGTAGCATGTTGTTATGTTGCTCTAAACATTGCTTCCTGATGTTAAATTCCTGACATGTTATTTTCACTAAGTCTGTAACCTGTTATCTTTCGCACTTTTGCCATGCTTGTTTGAACCTGCTTTTGAGTGAATTAGCCATAGCTCAGCATTCATCTTTTGTCAAGCATCTTGAGTGGATCCCTTTCATGTGCTTTGTTGCTATGTTTGAGTGCAGTAGCTTGTTGTTCTTGATGCATTTAGATGGCCTCGTGGTGTTAATCGCAGCTTTGTGCCATTATTGTTTTGCTTGCCATTTGCAAACCGTGCATCCGATTCCAGTGATCTTTATATCAATATCGACCGAAATCAACTCATCTTTACAGTAGCACTCTTGGTTCTCCAAGTTGAGGCCGGGCTCAATCTTTCCTTTCCGAAGCATGCATATGCACCGCATATCACATCCCACATATCATGACATGTTTTGCATCATGTTTCTTGTGCATTGCACCGTGGTTGATTGTGGTTCCCTTTGCTTGTGTTCTTGCTTTGGGTAGAGCCGGGAGACGAGTACGTGATCGAGGAACCCATTGAGTACGCTTACGAGGATCAAGCTAATGTCAACTTGGAGAACTTTGCAGGCAAGATGACCATACCCTCGAAATCACTTCTATCTTTGCTTGCTAGATGCTCGCTCTATTGCTATGCCTATGCTACAATACCTACCACTTGCTTATCATGCCTCCCATATTTCCATGTTAAACATCTAACCCACCTTGTCCTAGCAAACCGTTGTTTGGCTATGTTACCGCTTTGCTCAGCCCCTCTTGTAGCGTTGCTAGTTGCAGGTGAAGATTGGAGTTTGTTCCTTGTTGGAACATGTTTATTGTTGGGATATCACTATTATATCTTGTCTACTTTAATGCATCTATATACATGGTAAAGGGTGGAAGGCTCGGCCTTATGCCTGGTGTTTTGTTCCACTCTTGCCGCCCTAGTTTCCGTCATACCGGTGTTATGTTCCTTGATTTTGCGTTCCTTACACGGTTGGGTTATAATGGGAACCCCTTGATAGTTCGCCTTGAATAAAACTCCTCCACCAAGGACCAACCTTGGTTTTACCATTCGCCACCTAGCCTTTTTCCCTTGGGTTTCGCGGACTCAACGGTCATCTTTATTTTAACCCCCCCCCCCCGGGGCCAGTGCTTTTCTAAGTGTTGGTCCAAACTAGGCGATGTCCGGCTCCCCCTGGGCAACCAGGGTCTATGCCAACCCGACGTCTTGCCCATCCGGTGTGCCCTGAGAACGAGATATGTGCAGCTCCTATCGGGATTTGTCGGCACATTCGGGTGGCTTTGCTGGTTTAGTTTTACCATTGTCGAGATATCTTGTAACCGGGATTCCGAGTCTGATCGGGTTGTCCTGGGAGAAGGAATATCCTTCGTTGACCGTGAGAGCTTGTGATGGGCTAAGTTGGGACACCCCTGCAGGGATTTGAACTTTCGAAAGCCGTGCCCGCGGTTATGGGCTGATGGGAATTTGTTAATGTCTGGTTGTAGAAATCCTGAAACTTAACTTAATTAAAATGAATCAACAGAGTGTGTGTCTGTGATGGTCTCCTTTCTGCGGAGTCCGGGAAGAGAACACGGTCTCGTGTTATGCTTGAACGTAGGTTGTTCTAGGATGACTTCTTGATCATAGTTTCTCGACCGTGCCTTGCCTTCTCTCTTCTCGCTCTCATTTGCGTTTGTTAGCCACCATATATGCTAGTGCTTGCTGCAGCTCCACCTCATACCTTTTACCCTTCCTATAAGCTTAAATAGTCTTGATCGCGAGGGTGTGAGATTGCTGAGTCCTCGTTACTCATAGATTCCTTCAAAACCAGATGCAGGGACCGATGATACCATACTAGGAGATTCGACTGAGCTCAAGTGGGAGTTTGATGAGGACTCAGGACGATACTACGTTTCCTTTCCAGACGATTAGTAGTGGAGCCCAGTTGGGGCGATCGGGGACATTATGCATTTGGGGTTGTCTTTATTTTGGTTCCGTAGTCGGACCTTGATTGTATCTGGATGAATGTAATGATATTTATGCTATTGTGTGATGTGGCGAGTGTAAGCCAACTATGTACCTCTTTTCCTTATTCATTACATGGGTTGTGTGAAGATTACCCCACTTGCGACATTGCTTACAATGCGGTTATGCCTCTAAGTCGTGCTTTGACACGTGGGAGATATAGTCGCATCGTGGGCATTACAAGTTGGTAATCAGAGCCTTCCCCAACTTAGGAGCCCCCTGCTTGATCGAATCGTTGGCATTGTTGAGTCTAGAAAATGTTTTGAGTCTTTTAGGATTTATATATATCGGAGAGTAGGATTCTTTTTACTCCTCAGTCCATTCGTCGCTCTGGTGAGGCATCCTGACGTAGAGTTTTGACTCTTCTCTTCTCAAATTTCACTAAAAAAAATTTAGGATCACGTGGGTATCTTGGAATCGTTCCGATGGTTTTGTGATGAGAACATTGTTCTTGGTGCCTCCTGACATTTAGGGTTGTGGCAGTGTCCCGGGGAGTTGAGCTCCGAGGTGTTGTCGTCACAATTTTATCGTTGCAGTTCTGGAATACCTGAGTTTCGCCGACATCGAAAATATCTTTTATGCAGTTGTTGGTGAGATAACCTCTATGCCACCTAGTACTGGGGCGGGAGTTCAGGAGTATTGCCATAACTCATATAACGGATGCTTTTCGAAGTTGAGGTAAATGATTTCCGAAGGTTTCTTGGTTATGTGTTGAAGGATGGATACAGCTGGATGTAGGATTTGCTAGCTTTGGGTGAGATATTATGCTTCCCCTGTATCCCCAACACCTGATTGCATAACCGAGAAAATTTCGGGAGTTTCATAGGTGGGTATTCTTGTAGCTCTAGTATTTCTTCCGCGGATATTTGGATTGTGATTGGGTAATCCTTACCAAGTATTTGTTCTTGTCCGTACCTTGTTGTTTTATTCTTCTACCTCTATCTAAGTGGCTTCTCAATTTATGGAAGTGTGACCATTTAATTGGAATTCATTCGTTCATTTTGTTCGGATGTTAAGACTATATGTTGCAATTTCGATCCATTGATTCAGCTTGAATATATGTCTTTCATGATGCTAACGGATGTCACTCTCTTCAGGATGGCTCCTCCAACACGTCAGAATCCTGAACCGCCGCCACCACCTCGACCTCCGGAGGCATGGCAAGCTGTGATGGCCGCTACCAATGCCAACACGCAGATGCTTATGCAACTCTTGAAAGAGCGCAACCAAGGAAATCAAGGCCATGGCAACAATCAAAATCAGTTTGCTAAACTCAACCAGTTCCTCGCTAACCAGCCAAAGACCTTAAGTAACTGTGTCGAGGCAACATACGCTGATGATTGGCTCGTGGATATCTGCAAGCATTTGGACTGCAGCAACGTCAGGCCTGAGGACTTTGTCAAGTTTGCCTCGTTCCAACTCAAAGACCAAGCTGCAGAGTGGTATCAGCAATACAAAGATTCCAGAGGAGGTCATGTGATTACTTGGGATGAATTCCGTCAAGAATTCAAAGATCACCACATTCCTCAGAGTGTTGTTGAGAGAAAGCGTGAGGAGTTCCGCAATTTGAAGCAAGGCAGCTTGTCTGTTTACCAGTATAACATCATGTTCCAGAAGCTCGCTCGTTTCGCTAAGCAAGACGTCCCTGATGAGAAGAGCATGATTTATCAGTTCAGAGGTGGCCTCAGAGAAGATCTCCAACTAGCTCTTGTGCTTTTTGAGCCAAACAAGTACGATGAGTTTTACAACATGGCACTGAAACAAGAGACTGCTCAGCTCAAGTGCGATGCTTCCAAGAAATGAGTCAGGGATGCAACTCCTTCTTCCTCAACTCAAGTGGCAACTAAGCAGCAAAAGTATTGGTTGCCTCCTCCTCCTCCGTTCTGTCAGCCTTATCAGCAGAAGAGCAAAGGTGGCAATGGATCTTCCCACCCACCCAACCCAGACTTTCAGAACAAGACTTCGTCTCATGCTCCAAGATCAAGTGCTCCATATCACCGTCCACTTTCAGAGGTCACGTGCAACAAATGTCATCAGAAGGGTCACTATGCCAACAAATGCTTCAATCAGAGGCGTCTTCCTCCTCCTGTGAGGTCTGCTAGCACTGCAGTGGTCAAGCATAATCCCAAGTCTGCTAAGATCAACATGATGAACGCAGCTCAGGCAGAGGACTCGTCAGATGTGATCATGGGTAACCTTCCTGTGAACGATATTCCTGCAAGAGTTCTTTTTGATACTGGTGCATCTTTGTCATTCATATCGAAGCCTTTTGCATCCATTCATGATTTGCATACTGTCGATTTGCCTAAACCGATAGCGGTTTCCTCTCCGGGTTTGTTCATGAACACCAAAATGATGGCTCCGGATGTTTCTATCACGTTGGCCGACTATAAGTTTCTGCCTTCTCCAATGGTCCTTGGCAACTCGGATATTGATCTTATTCTCGGAATGGATTGGCTTTCTAAGCACAAGGCTCAGCTTGATTGTGCTGCCAGGCAGATTCAATTGACACATTCGTCTGAGGATATAATCGTCTTTGCCGCTCGTGATGATACCATTCGACTATTTTCTCTCAACGAGAAGGGCGAGTTGGATGCTATCTCTCAGATTCCAGTCGTTTGTGAATATCAAGACGTCTTTCTAGAAGAGCTTCCAGGAATGCCTCCGCACCGGCCTGTTGAATTCGTCATGGATCTTGAGCCTGGCACGGAACCTGTTTGCAAACGTCCTTAGAAGCTTGGACCTGAAGAGTTGAAGGAGCTGAAGAAACAACTCGATATTCAAGAGTGTATGGGTCTCATCCGACTAAGTTCTTCTCCATGGGGTTGTGGTGTTCTTTTTGTCAAGAAGATGGATGGAACGGACCGACTTTGTGTCGACTACCGTCCATTGAACAAGAAGACCATAAAGAACAAGTACCCACTTCCCAACATCAATGAGCTTTTTGAACAACTCAAAGGTGCTCAAGTATTCTCCAAGCTTGATCTCCGTATGGGCTACCATCAGATTCGCATTCGTGAAGAAGATATCCCCAAGACAACATTCAGAACAAGATATGGGTCATATGAATACACTGTCATGTCTTTCGGCCTTGTCAACGCCCCTCCAACATTCTCTCGCATGATGAACTTCATCTTCAACGCCTACACAAATGACTTCGTCTTGGTCTATCTCAATGACATTTTGGTCTTTTCCAAGAACAAGGAGGATCATGCCAAGCACTTGAGATTGGTGCTGGATAAACTCAGAGAACATCAATTCTATGCGAAGTTTTCAAAGTGCGAGTTTTGGCTCGATGAGGTTCTCTACCTTGGGCATATCATCTCCGCCAAGGGCATAGCTGTTAATCCTGAGAAGGTGTCTGAAATTGTGAATAGGGAACCGCCTCAGAATGTGAAGCAACTCCGCAGCTTCCTTGGGCTCGCAAGCTATTGTCGAAGGTTCGTTGAGAACTTCTCTAAGATCGAGAAGCCTCTTTCCAACCTTCTCCAGAAGCATGTGAAGTATGTCTGGTCGCCTGAATGTGATATCTCTTTCAACACCCTCAAAGAGAAGTTAGTCACTGCTCCAGTTCTGACTCCTCCTGATGAATCCAAACCGTTCGAGGTTTTCTATGATGCTTCCCTTCAAGGTCTCAGTGCAGTGTTGATGCAAGAGAAGAAAGTTGTGGCCTATACCTCTCGCCAGTTGAAGCCCAACGAAAAGAACTACCCCACTCATGACCTCGAGTTGGCGGCAGTTGTCCATGCTCTTTTAACATGGAGACATCTCTTGTTGGGAAGGAAAGTGGACATCTTCACTGATCATAAGAGTCTCAAGTACATCTTCACTCAGCCAAACCTCAACCTCAGGCAGACTCGTTGGGTCGAAATGATTCAATAGTATAATCCGAGTATTGAATATACTCCGGGCAAGGCCAATGTAATTGCTGACGCTTTGAGCAGGAAGGCTTACTGCAACAGTTTGATTCTCAAGCCCTACCAACCAGAGCTTTGTGAAGCTTTCTGCAAACTCAATCTCCAAGTTGTTCCTCAAGGATTCCTGGCCAACCTCCAAGTCTCTCCAGCTTTGGAAGATCAGATTCATGAGGCTCAACTTCTTGATGCTATGGTGAAGTAGGTGAAGATTGGGATTGCCAAGAGTCAACCCAAGTACAAGTGCTATCGTCTTGATGACAACGATACTCTATTCTTCGAGGATCGCATTGTTGTTCCTAAGGGTGACCTTCGTAAAGTCATTATGAACGAGGCTCACAATTCACTCCTCTCTATTCACCCTGGAAGTACAAAGATGTACCATGACCTTAAGCAGTCTTATTGGTGGACTCGAATGAAGCGCGAGATTGCTCAGTTCGTGAATGAATGTGATGTCTGCATAAGAGTGAAAGCAGAACACCAACGACCAGCTGGTCTCCTCCAACCTCTTGCCATTCTAGAATGGAAGTTTGACCATATTGAGATGGACTTCGTGACTGGGTTTCCCAAGTCCAAGTGTGGCAATGATGCTATCTTCGTTCTCATCGACAAGCTCACTAAAGTGGCTCATTTTCTGCCTATCGAAGAGTCTATCACAGTAGCTCAGTTGGTAGAGCTATATACCTCCAGGATTGTCTCTCTACACGGCATTCCATAGTTGATATATTCAGATCGTGGAAGCATCTTCACCTCCAAGTTCTGGGATTCCTTCCAAAAGGCCATGGGCACCAACATCCGCTTCAGCACAGCTTTTCATCCTCAAACCAGTGGCCAAGTCGAGCGTGTCAATCAAATTCTTGAAGATATGCTCAGGGCATGTGTCATTTCTTTTGGTATGAAGTGGGAAGATTGTCTTCCATATGCCGACTTCTCTTACAACAACAGCTTCCAAGCGAGTTCAGGCAAGGCCCCATTCGAGAATCTCTATGGCAGAAAGTGTCGTACTCCTCTTAACTGGTCAGAGACTGGTGAACGCCAACTTCTTGGAAATGACTTGATCACAGAGGTTGAAGAAATGTGCAAAGTCATTCGTGAAAATATCAAAGACGCGCAATCGCGCCAGAAGAGTTACTATGATAGCAAGCATCATGACTTGGCTTTCGAGATCGGAGACCATGTCTACCTCCGCGTCTCTCCAATGAAAGGTACTCGTCGCTTCGGTATCAAAGGGAAGCTTGCCCCTAGATACGTGGGTCCTTTCAAGATCATTGGCAAAAGAGGCGATCTCGCCTATCTACTTGAGTTTCCATCCAACTTTGCAAACGTGCACGACATGTTTCACGTGTCTCAGCTCCGCAAGTGTTTCAAGGCTCCTCACCGCACCATCAACTTTGAAGAGATTGGTCTCCAAGAAGACCTGTCTTATCATGAGCATCCCGTTGCTATTCTTGAAGAAACTAAGCGCAAGACTTGCAACAAGTCTATCAAATTCCTGAAAGTGAAGTGGTCACATCATTCCGACCGTGAAGCCACCTGGGAACTCGAGGACCACCTCCGTTCCGGATATCCGGAGTTTTTCCAGACCTAGATCTCGGGACGAGATCCTTTTGTAGTGGTGGAGTGTTGTAACGCCCCATATGTAACCTGCCATATTTGTATTCCAACTCTTGCCATTTCCGGCACTAAGTTATGATATTTCCTCGTTGTCGGGTTTTTTTCTCCGGGTCACTTTTGTCTTTGTCAAGCATCTCATATCATGTCATCATGTGCATCGCATTTGCATACGTGTTCGTTTCATGCATCCGAGCAATTTCCCCGTTGCCCGTTTTGCATTCCGGCGCTCCTATGTCCTCCGGTGTTCCCTTTTACCTCTTTTCGTGTGCGGATGTTAAACGTTCTCAGATTGGACCGAGACTTGTCATGCGGCCTTGGTTTACTACCGGTAGACCGCCTGTGAAGTTTCGTGCCATTTGGACTTCGTTTGATACTCCAACGGTTAACCGAGGAACCGTGAAGGCCTCGTGTGTGTTGCAGCCCAACACATCTCCAAAGTGGCCCAAAACCCACCTAAACCCCCTCCATCATCTCGGTCGTTCGATCACGATTGTGTGGCCGAAAAACATGCTCAATTTGGAGTCTCCTAGCTCCCTCTAGGTATAAATTTGTGCACCCCGTCCAAATCCCGGATCATTTCCACCCTAACCCTAGCCCCGCTCCTCTCCGCGCGCCAGACATCGTCGCCGCCGCCACTCACACGCTGCCACATGGCACGCCGCCGTCCTCTCCGCCGCCGGCCCGGGCAGCCCAAATCGGGCCCCGAGGCCCACGCCGCCCCCGCGCCTCCTCGGCTCGCTGAGCCGCCCGAGCGTCGCCGCGCTGCCGCGCCTTCCTCCTCGCCGACCGCCGCGCTGCCCCGCCGCCGCAGCAGCTCTAGCGAGCCCGCGCCGGTGACCGCGCCTGCGGTCCACTTCCTCGCCGCCGCGCCGCCCCGACCCCAAATCCGGCCGGCCCCGTCCATTCCAGCCACCTCCGTCCACCCCGGCGCGTCTCCGGCGAGCCCCCTCCGACGAACCTCGGAGACCGTGCCCGATCCAGATCTGGAACTCAAGGGTTGACCTAATTTTGCCCTAAGTCCTAGTAATTTTAGCATACTTCATCGCATCATAATTTTGCATCTGTGGCTCCGTTTTGGGCATGTAGCATATCAAATTGTTCGTGTCGATGAGTACTTCATTTCATTCCATTGTACCATGTTCGTTTGAGTTCATCTTGATGCCCTAAATGATGTTGCAAGAGTTCTATGTGTTGTTAGTTTCAGATTCTTATCAGTAATTGGACATTTGTCATTTTTGCCATGATTAATGTGTGCCTCCTATGAACTTGAGCCCTACATGTGTTTTGAAGTATGCCATGCCATCTTTACAGGGGTGTATGCCATGTATTTTTGTGATATTTGTGGTGACTAGCACAAGCATGCAAAGTAGCTCTCATGATGTTACTGATTTCAAGTACTTAGAGTTCTTCTAAGTCTTTGCCCTGTTAATATTTTTATGCCATGTATTCTTGTTGCTAGAGAGTGATCCATGCCTCTTTTGAGCATTTCAGTAAGGATGATTTTGAGATAATGTTATGATCTATCCATCCATTTATTTGTTTGCAATTGTGGAGCACCCTAGCATGACTCAATCTTGCTCTACTTTTGCTATAAAATGTTCCTGGTAGATCGTTTACGTGTTAAGCAATTTTGCCGAGGTTGTTGTAGTTGATCCGTGCATGCTATGAGGTTGTTCTTGCCATGTTTAGCTTCTATGCCATGTCTACTTGCTGGGTGTATGCTTAGTTTGTCATGCAATGCCTTGTGGTGAGTGCATTGAGCTCGTAAACATGCCTACGCGAATCTGTTTTGCGATGTTCCAGTTTTCTGCTAAGTCTGAATATGTTAACGAAAGTTGCTATGTTCTCATGGTTGCCATTGTATTTTCTGATCCACTTTGGCTTATGGTCAGTACGGGACTTTTTTGTATGCTTTGAGTAGCTTCATGCCATGCCTTGCTTTGCCATGATATGTTCCTATAGCATGTTGTCATCTTGCTCTAAACATTGCTTCCTGATGTTAAATTCCTGACATGTTATTTTCACTAAGTCTGTAACCTGTTATCTTTTGCACTTTTGCCATGCTTGTTTGAACCTACTTTTGCATGAATTAGCTGTAGCTCAGTGTTCTTCTTTTGTCAAGCATCTTGAGTAGATCCCTGCCATGTGCTTTGTTGCTATGTTCGAGCGCAGTAGCTTGTTGTTCTTGATGCATTTAGATGGCCTCGTGCTGTTAATCGTAGCTTTGTGCCATTATTGTTTTGCTTGCCATTTGCAAACCGTGCATCCGATTCCGGTGATCTTTATATCAATTTCGACCGAAATCAACTCATCTTTCCAGTGGCAATCTTGGTTCTCCAAGTTGAGGCCAGATTCAATCTTTCCTTTCTGAAGCATGCATATGGATCGCATATCACATCCCGCATATCATGACATGTTTTGCATCATGTTGCTTGTGCATTGCACCGTGGTTGATTGTGGTTCCCTTTGTTTGTGTCTTGCTTTGGGTACAACCGGGAGACAAGTACGTGATCGAGGAACCATTGAGTACTCTTACGAGGATCAAGCTAACGTCAACTCGGAGAACTATGCAGACAAGATGACCATACCCTCGAAATCACTTCTATCTTTGCTTGCTAGATCCTCGCTCTATTGCTATGCCTATGCTACGACACCTACCACTTGCTTATCATGCCTCCCATATTGCCATGTCAAACCTCTAACCCACCTTGTCCTAGAAAACCGTTGTTTAGCTATGTTACCGCTTTGCTCAGCCCCTCTTATAGCGTTGCTAGTTGCAGGTGAAGATTGGAGTTTGTTCCTTGTTGGAACATGTTTATTGTTGGGATATCACTATTATATCTTGTCTACTTTAATGCATCTATATACTTGGTAAAGGGTGGAAGGCTCGGCCTTATGCCTGGTGTTTTGTTCCACTCTTGCCGCCCTAGTTTCCATCATACCGGTGTTATGTTCCTTGATTTTGCGTTCCTTACACGGTTGGCTTATAATGGGAACCCCTTGACAGTTCGCCTTGAATAAAACTCCTCCAGCAGGGCCCAACCTTGGTTTTACCATTCGCCACCTAGCCTTTTTCCCTTGGGTTTCGCGGACTCAAGGGTCATCTTTATTTTAAACCCCCCGGGCCAGTGCTTCTCTAAGTGTTGGTCCAAACTGGGCGATGTCCTGCGCCCCCTGGGCAACCAGGGTCTATGCCAACCCGACGGCTTGCCCATCTGGTGTGCCCTGAGAACGAGATATGTGCAGCTCCTATCGGGATTTGTTGGCACATTCGGGTGGCTTTCCTGGTTTAGTTTTACCATTGTCAAGATGTCTTGTAACCAAGATTCCGAGTCTGATTGGGTTGTCCTAGGAGAAGGAATATCCTTCGTTGACCGTGAGAGCTGGTGATGGGATAAGTTGGGACACCCCTGCAAGGATTTGTTAATGTCCGGTTGTAGAAAACCTGAAACTTAACTTAATTAAAATGAATCAACAGGGTGTGTGTCCGTGATGGTCTCTTTTCGGCGGAGTCCGGGAAGAGAACACGGTCTCGTGTTATGCTGGAACGTAGGTTGTTCTAGGATCACTTCTTGATCATAGTTTCTCGATCGTGCCTTGCCTTCTCCCTTCTCCATCTCATTTGTGTATCTTAGCCACCATATATGCTAGTGCTTGCTGCAGCTCCACCTCATACCGTTTACCCTTCCTATAAGCTTAAATAGTCTTGATCGTGAGGGTGTGAGATTGCTGAGTCCCCGTGACTCACAGATTCTTCAAAACCAGATGCAGGGACCGACGATACCATACCAGGAGATTCGACTGAGCTCAAGTGGGAGTTTGATGAGGACTCAGGATGATACTAAGTTTCCTTTCCAGACGATCAGTAGTGGAGCCCAGTTGGGGCGATCGGGGACATTATGCATTTGGGGTTTGTCTTTATTTTGGTTCCGTAGTCGGACCTTGATTGTATATGGATGAATGTAATGATATTTATGCTATTGTGTGACGTGGCGAGTGTAAGCCAACTATGTACCTCTTTTACTTATTCATTACATGGGTTGTGTGAAGATTACCCCACTTGCGACATTGCTTACAATGCGGTTATGCCTCTAAGTCGTTCTTCGACACGTGGGAGATATAGCCGCATCGTGGGCGTTACAGCCGACGACCGAAGGAAGTAGATGAAGTCGATCCCGGCGATGTCGTCCCCTCTAGCTCAAACGGTGGTGCGTAGAGGACGTAGATGAACACTGCGGAGCTCCTGGACTTGTTGCAGTGACGAGGTGAGTCCGGTGGCTGCGGGATCGACGTGGTGGCGGCGACCACGCGCTCGGACGATGAAGAAAAAGAAAGGGGCGAGCGAGAGGGAGGAATGGTTGGCCTAGGGTTTGTATGATGCGTCGGGGAGGGCTTTATACACCTCGGGGTGCCGGTGGATGATCGACACGGCGACAGACGAGGCCATGGTGGGCGTGGATGCACGCCACACACGGGCACTGCCTCCTCTCTGTACAGAGGAGGAGGAAAAGGCCGTGGTGGGCCTGGGTCTGCACTGTAGCATTGGGCTACAAGTGCACAGTGTAGCTTTTAGTTTTTTTTAATTTCCTTTTATTTCTTTTTTTGCCTCAGCTTCTATTTATTTTAGTTTTAGTAAAAATACAAAAGTTGTACCTAATTTAGTATATGTAATTATGCCACTGCCACAAATATTTCGACACATTAAATACAGTAGTTTGTATTTGTTTATTATTTTAAGAGCATCTAAATAATAGTTTTGTCGCTGTTTTACTTATTATAGTGCAATTTAATACTATAAATAAGTGTGGTTTCTTCTGCAATATTTAGTATGGATTATTTGGCACAACCCGAACATTTTAGTTTAAATATTTGTAAAGTTTTACCGTTTGACTTGACGTTGAATTCTGAATTCGAATGGGATTTGAATCAGAGTGAGTTTACTACCGTAACAGTGGTGACGTCGCATCATTAGTAGAGGGTTACTGTAGCTTAATTTTCTGGGCATCACAATACACCCACACCTCCTGTTATTCTCCGGTGACGGCAGCCTCACACCACAGCCGAAGCATTCAACCCACGTACTCCCCTCCCCGTGGGCATCCACTGCCGCATCTTCCCCGCCTTCGCGTCATTCCTTTCCTAGGGCTTGCCGTCGTCCACTGCCTTGGTGATCTCGGCGTCGCGTGTTCAACGTGGTCAACGGAGGATAGCCATCGGAAGAGTACTTTAGGCGGTGAGGTTGACTGGTGGACCCATCAGCTACATCTTCGAGCACAAGGAAATGTCTCCTTATTACTCGCAAAATAAAAACGATTCCTCCCCCTGACAGCTGGGACCGAGTAGCTATATCTTCACACGCAAGGAAGTGCGTCCTTATTTTCCCTGACCACTGGGACCCACCTGGTCAAAGCATACGTAGCGTTGTCTGTCTGGTCATGAACGTGTACGCATGTACTGGTCGATCAGTCTCTCTGCAAGTATGAACCGTGGCCGAGTAAGTAGCGGCACATGTCATTGTAGAGCACCCAACATAGCAGTTCACGCAGTCCTATCTAAGTCCCATACACGTACATACAGCCACAGGGCAAAAAAAACGGCCACGTACGTACATACGGGCAGGGTGGGCTTGTGTACGTGGAGAGGCAACGGACGGCAGCAATGGCGTCCTGTTCATCGGGAAGTGAACCGGCTGGGTCGGAACAGAGAAATAGCGTCCTTTTCATCGGGAGGCAACCGACTGGGTCGGAATGCGTCGTGTTCATCGGGAGCCAACCGGCTTGGACGGAATAGCCGATCGAAACGAGGGCATACAACAGAACGGAGGAAACGGCCTTGTGTTCGACTGGCCACATCAAAGCAGGATTCTTTTCATCGGGAGGGGTCTGGTGTACCACAAAACGGAGGAAACAGACTTCTCTTGGACCTCCTACGGTCGAAACGCAGTCCTGTTGATCAAGAGGGATGTGGCATACTACAAAACTGAGGAAACAGACTTGTGTTGGAGCGCTACGGTCGAAACGGGGGTCCTGTTCATCGGGAGGGGTATGGCGTATTGCAAAACGGGACTCCATGGGATATTGTTCATCTCCACCGTCGACCTCCTCCAGCCTCCACGGACTACTGTTCATCCATCATCGACCTCCTGCAGCCTCCACCTGCGACTATTCATCCATGGGCTCCTGTTCATTGATACGTCTCGGTCGTATCTACTTTTCCAAACACTTTTGCCCTTGTTTTGGACTCTAACTTGCATGATTTCAATGGAACTAACCCGGACTGACGCTGTTTTCAACAGAATTTCCATGCTGTTATTTTTGTGCAGAAATAGAAGTTCTCGGAATGACCTGAAAATCAACGGAGAATCATTTTGGAATATATAAAAAAATACTGGAAGGAAGAACAACGTCAGGGGGGCCTCCACCTGTCCACGAGGGTGGGGGCCGCGCCCTACCCCCCTGGGCATGCCCCCTGCCTCGTGGCCCCCCTGACGCTCCACCGACCTCAACCCTGACTACATATATTCACTTTTAGGGAGAAAAAAACAAGGGAGAAGGATTCATCACATTTTACGACACGGAGCCGCCGCCAAGCCCTAAACTCTTCTGGGAGGGCTAATCTGGAGTCCGTTCGGGGCTACGGAGAGGGGAATCCACCGCCATCATCATCATCAACCATCCTCCATCACCAATTTCATGATGCTCACCACCGTGCATGAGTAATTCCATCGTAGGCTTGTTGGACGGTGATGGGTTGGATGAGATTTATCATGTAATCGAGTTAGTTTTGTTAGGGTTTGATCCCTAGTATCCACTATGTTCTGAGATTGATGTTGCTATGACTTTGCTATGCTTAATGCTTGTCACTAGGACCCGAGTGCCATGATTTCAGATCTGAACCTATTATGTTTTCATCAATATGTGAGAGTTCTTGATCCTATCTTGCAAGTCTATAGTCACCTATTATGTGTTATGATCTGTTAACCCCGAAGTGAAAATTATCAGGATAATTACCGGTGATGACCACAGTTTGAGGAGTTCATGTATTCACTATGTGTTAATGCCTTGTTTCGGTACTCTATTAAAAGGAGGCCTTAATATCCCTTAGTTTCCGCTAGGACGCCGCTGCCACGGGAGGGTAGGACAAAAGATGTCATGCAAGTTCTTTTCCATAAGCATGTATGACTACATTCGGAATACATGCCTACATTACATTGATGAACTGGAGCTAGTTCTGTGTCACCCTAGGTTATGACTGTTACATGATGAACCGCACCCGGAATAATTCTCCATCACCGATCCATTGCCTACGAGCTTTCCATATATTGTTCTTCGCTTATTTACTTTTCCGTTGGTATTGTTATCATCACTCTAAAACACCAAAAATATTACTTTGGCTACTGTTACCTTTTGCCACCGTTACCAGTACTATCATATTACTTTGCTACTAAACACTTTGCTACAGATATTAAGTTTCTAGGTGTGGTTGAATTGACAACTCAGCTGCTAATACTTGAGAATATTCTTTGGCTCCCCTTGTGCCGAATCAATAAATTTGGGTTGAATACCCTACCCTCGAAAACTGTTGCGATCCCCTATACTTGTGGGTTATCAAGACTATTTTCTGGCGCCGTTGGCGGGGAGCATAGCTCTATTCTTTGAGTCACTTGGGATTTATATCTGCTTATCATTATGAAGAACTTGAAAGATCCAAGAACCAAGATTTATCCCTCAACTACGACGCGAGGTAAGGAACTGCCATCTAGCTCTGCCCTTGATTCACCTTCTGTTTTGAGTAAGCTTGCGACACCTATACCTGCTTCTGCTATTAATTCTGATATGTCGCATGTTATTGATGATGCCACTTCTGCTATGCATGATACTTATGATGAAACTACTTCTATGCTTGATACTACTGTGCCTCTTGGTGAATTTCTTGATGAACAACTTGCTAGGGCTAGAGAGAATGAAATTATTGAAACTGATAATATTGATGAAAGTGATGATGAAGATTGTCCCCCTAGATATGAGTTACCTGTTGTGCCTGAGGGCTATGTTATGGATGAATAAACTGATAGAGACTTTCTTGCTTGCAATGATAGAAGTGATCTTAAGAAATTATTAGCTAATCTGAAACAAAAAACTCTGAATGCTAGAACGAAATATGATCCTGCATATGCTACTTCACCTATCTTTGTTACTGATAAGGATAATGACTTCTCTGTTGATCCTGAGATAATTACTTTAGTTGAATCTGATCCATTCTATGGCTATGAATCTAAAATTGTTGTGGCACATCTTACTAAATTAAATGATATAGCCACCCTATTCATTAATGATGAGAAAACTCGCTACTATTATATCCTTAAGATATTTCCGTTCTAATTAAAGGGTGATGCTAAGAAATGGTTTAATTCTCTGGATCCTGGTTGTGTGCGTAGTCCCCAGGATATGATTTATTACTTCTCTACTAAATATTTCCCTGCTCATAAGAAACAAGCTGCTTTATAGGAAATATATAATTTTGTTCAAATTGAAGAAGAGAGTCTGCCACAAGCTTGGGGGAGGCTTCTCCAATTACTTAATGCTTTGCCTAATCATCCCCTTAAGAAAAATGAAATACTTGATATCTTTTATAATGGACTAACTGATGCTTCCAGAGACCACCTGGATAGTTGTGCTGGTTGTGTTTTAGGGAAATAACACCGGATGAAGCTGAAATTCTATTGAATAATATGTTGACTAATGAAAATAATTGTACACTTCCCGATCCAATTCCTGAACCAACTCCTAAGACAACTCCGAAGAAAAGGGTATTCTATTTCTTAGTCCTGAAGATATGCAAGAGGCAAAGAAATTTATGAACGAAAAAGGTATTAAAGCTAAAGATGTTAAGAATTTACCCCCTATTGAAGAAATACATGGTCTTAATTTGCCGCCTGTTGAAGAAATACATGGTCTTGATAACCCGACACAGGTAGTAAAGGTAAATTCTCTCTATAGATATGATAAAGCTGAAATCCCATTTACTTAGTTTGCTAGCCCATGCTTGGATGAGTTTGATAACTTTATGGTTAAGAAAGAAAACATCAATGCTTATTTTGGTAGAGAATTAAAACAAAATTTTGATATGCTTGAACACTTGGGTGATTATATGGCTAATGTTCAAGGTGAACTAAAACTTATTAGTAAACATGCTTCTATGGTTACCACTCAAGTAGAACAAGTACTTAAAGCTCAGAATGATTTGCTCAATGAATTAAATAGTAAGAGGAATGATAATGCTGTTAGAGTTACGACTAGAGGTGGTAAAATGACTCAGGAACCTTTATATCCTGAGGGCCATCCTAAGAGAATTGATCAAGATTCTCAGAGACTTAATATTGATGCACCTAGTCCTTCTAAAAGGAAGAAAAAGAAAAATGATAGGACTTTGCATGCTTCTACTGAACCTGTTATTGACACCTGAGAAACTGAATGATATCTCTATTTCTGATGCTGAAACACAATCTGGTAATGAACATGAACCCAGTAACAATGTTAATGATGATGTTCATGTTGATGCTCAACCTAGCAATGATAATGATGTAGAAATTGAACCTGTTGTTGATCTTGATAACCCACAATCAAAGAATCAACGTTATCATAAGAGAGACTTTGTTGCTAGGAAGCACGGTAAAGAAAGAGAACCATGGGTTCAGAAACCCATGCCTTTTCCTCCTAAACCATCCAAGAAAAAGGATGATGGGGATTTTGAGCGCTTTGCTGAAATGATTAGACCTATCTTCTTGCGTATGTGTTTGACTGATATGCTTAAAATGAATCCTTATGCTAAGTATATGAAAGAAATTGTTACAAATAAAAGAAAGATACCGAAAGCTGAAATTTCCACTATGCTTGCTAATTATACTTTTAAGGGTGGAATACCTAAGAAACTAGGAGATCCAGGAGTACCAACTATACCATGTTCCATTAAAAGAAACTATGTTAAAACTGCTTTATGTGATCTTGGAGCCGGTGTTAGTGTTATGCGTCTCTCTTTATATCATAGACTTGATTTGAATAAGTTGACACCTACTGAAATATCTTTGCAAATGGCTGATAAATCAACTGCTATACCTATCGGTATTTGTTAGGATGTTCCTGTTGTGGTTGCAAAGGTTACTATTTTAACAGACTTTGTTATTCTTGATATTCCCGAGGACGATAGTATGTCTATTATTCTTGGAAGACCCTTTTTGAATAATGCAGGGGCTGTTATTGATTGCACCAAAGGCAATGTCACTTTTCATGTTAATGGCAATGAGCATACGGTACACTTTCCGAGGAAACAACCTCAAGTTCATAGTATAAAATCTATTGGAAAATTTTCAACTATTACTATTGGAGGTTTTGAATTTCCTCTTCCTACTATCAAGAAGAAATATGATATTCTTATTGTTGGGGATGTGCATATCTCCGTTGAGGTAACCTAGGGTTATTCGAAAATTCTCCGGTTCCATGTTATTCGGAATGAGTTTGTTAACAAGACCTGATCAACCTTGTTAGTGGATTCCTTTTGATGAGCATGAGATGGATGAATTTAGAAAACACAACTCTCTGTACCCTCTTTTTACTTTCTATTATTTAGTTGAAATAAAGCAAAAATAGTATATTATGTTTGTTTTCTGAATTATCCATGCAATAAAAAAAATACCCCGAAAATAAATTTATCCAAATGCCCTGAAATTTGAATATGATTTTTTCTGGAATATTTGAGAATATCTGGAACTGAAAACAAAGCAGGGGGAGCAAGCACTTGGACAAAAGGGTGGAGGGCGCGCCCTACCCCCTGGGCATGCCCCCTTCCTCGTGGGCCCATGGTGGCTCTCCTCCACTTATTCCAGCTACCACACACTCGTTCTTCCTCCCACAAAAATCACCAACCAGCTCAAACCCGAGTCTAAGCTCATTTTGCTGCCATTTTCGATCTCCTTGCTCAAAGCACCTCTCACAAAACTGCTTTGGGGGATTGTTCCTTGGTATGTGACTCCTCCAATGGTCCAACTAGTTTTTGTTCTAGTGCTTTATTCATTGCATATTTTTGATGCTTAGGTGACCCTGTTCTTGAGCTTGCATGTCAAATTTATGTGGTCAAAAGTAGTTTTGATGCATGATATTGCCTCTAGGCACTTGTAGGAGTAGTTGCTATCAATTTTCCTGAGTTTGGTACAATTTTATTTTGAAGTTACTAAAAATTTCAGAAATTTTTCAGAGAAAGAAATATGTTTAGGAAAAATGTACCAAGGTGGTCCTTCAAGGAAGCAAGGACATAGGCTCGCAATGCGTGATGTCGATGAGGAACCACCGAGGGAAGCTCAAGTGCGGGCTTGTGAATGGCCGTTAGACGACTTTATGGATCAAGCAGGAATCAAGGAAGAATTTAATGCGTATGTGCGTAATGCCCATCTTGAGAGCTTCGAGGCAGATAAGTGCCGCCAATACCACTATCTCACTGATTCCTTTGTGAGGAGGTTTGAATTTTCATCATCACGCAATTCTCAAACTGTCCTATTTGATCTTTATGAAAATTCTTATACTATGGACTTAGAGGATTTTAATACTGCTTGCAAACTTCCACAATGGGGTAGTCCTAATGAACCTCGCAAATCTGAATTTGGAGATTTTCTTGCTACCTGTGGGGGAATCTAGAGACATAACACAAGCTACCATAGGGAGCATTCATTTTCCTGCTATACATTATTTTACTCTCTTCAGAGGTAGATGCATTTATGGTAAGGATGAAGCATGTCACATGTGTGTGCCTGATCTTAGCGTTCTCAGAAGCGCTGTTTTAGGAGATAAACAATACAAGTTGGGATCCATTGTTGCACGTAGGTTGCATAATAATAGATTTAATGGAGATTTCTTTTGTGGAATTTATGCAACCCGTCTAGCTATTTTTCTTGATATACCATACATGGGTATGATATTGAGTTGCCTCCTGTTTATTTAGATTATGAGATCATGGTTCATCATCAGTCTGTTGAGACGAACGATCAGTTCCTCCAGTACCGACTAATCTTTGACAGACGACGCACCTACCACGTCGCTCTCCCTGCTCCTGCTTTCTTTGACTCTTAGGCAAAAGGGAGATATGTTATAACCAGGGAGGAGGCGGACGAGTATAAGAGGAGGACGGAGACGGCCCGTCTTCAAGCGGCAACTCATGAGGCAATAGCTGCTGCATCTCAGTACGACCCCAGTTACAACTTTGGATATCTGCCAAGCCAGCCGTGGCCATAGACCAACTTAGGCCAAAAGCCTAAGCTTGGGGGAGTACATATTTCTCACCAACATTACATTCATGTTCACACACTCATTGCTAGTTGTCGGTGCTCATACTTTTTCACTGTATCATCCATGCTAGTTTATTTTCCTTTTTATGCTTTCTTCTTGTGTGTTTAATAAACCTTAAGAAAAACAAAAAATTAGTTGTAGCTTTCAGCTAGTTTACTTTCCATGCTTGTAGTAGAAATTAAAAAGAAAACCCAAAAAGATTTCTCGTTCTTCTTTTGCTTGTTGGGAGCTTTCTCGTGTAAACAGTTATATTTCTTTTCTTGTTCTTTGGGGGTCGAGAGGAGAAGACCATAATTAAAATGATTGAGTGGCTCTCATATGCATTATTGTTGATCTGACAAAGAGCCCATGCTACCTTGTCTCCTCTCTTGAATTGAATGCTTGCAGATTCCAGCTTAGTCCAATGCATGTGCACTACTATTATTATCCACACTATTCGGTCGTGCAAGTGAAAGGCAATAATGATGATTATATGATGAACTTATTGAGATGAGAAAAGCTGGTATGAACTCGACCTCTCTTGTTTTTGTAGATATGATTAGTTCATCGTTCCTGATTCAGCCTTTTATGAATAAACATGTTTGCATTGACAATTAGAGATTATAGTTGCTTATGCCATGCTTAATTAGCTAGGGGCTTATAATGGTCTACCTTGCGTGTCAACATGCTATTAAAATGGTTGTGATGTGGTATGATAGGGTGGTATCCTCTTTTGAATGATTCGAGTGGCTTGAGTTGGCACATGTTCACACATGTAGTTGAAACAAAATCAACATAGGCTCTACGATATTTATGTTCATGGTGCATTATATCCTACTCATGCTTGCATTCGGTGTTGATTTTTAATGCATGTTCATGACTATTGTCGCTCTCTAGCTGGTCGCTTCCCAGTCTTTTGCTAGCCTTCACCTGTACTAAGTGGGAATACTGCTTGTGCATCCAATTCCATAAACCCCAAAGTTATTCCATATGAGTCCACCATACCTACCTATATACGGTATCTACCTGCCGTTCCAAGTAAATTTGTATGTGCCAAACTCTAAACCTTCAAATAAACATTCTGTTTTGTATGCTCGAATAGCTCATGTATCAACTAGGGTTGGCCATATCTTCCATGTTAGGCGGGTTATTCTCAAGAGGAGTGGACTCCGTCCTCACTCACGAGAAAATGGCTGGTCACCAGGATGCCCAGTCCCATGCTTTATGCAAATCAAATAAAAATAACTGCAAACAAAACTCCCCCGGGACTCTTGTTAGTTGGAGGCACTCGTTGTTTCGAGCAAGCCATGGATTGATGCTTGTTGGTGGAGGGGGAGTATAAACTTTACCATTCTGTTTGGGAACCGCCTATAATGTGTGTAGCATGGAAGATATCGCCATCTCTTGGTTGTTATGTTGACAATGAAAGTATACCGCTCAAAATATTATTCATATCTATTTCAAAACTGAGCTCTGGCACCTCTACAAATCCCTGCTTCCCTCTGCGAAGGGCCTATCTATTTACTTTTATATTAAGTCATCATCCTCTTATCAAAAAGCACCAGTTGGAGAGCACCACTGTCATTTGCATTCATTACTGTTAGTTTACATCGAGTATGACTTGACTGGATCTCTTTTACAATGAATTACAATGTCTAGTCAGTCCTTGATCTTTAAAGGTGCTCTGCATTTATGGTTTCGGTCTCAGAAAGGGCGAGCGAGATACCATCCTGTTATATCATATTATGATTGTTTTGAGGAAGTGTTGTCATCCGACATTTATTATTATTGCTCGCTAGTTGATTATGCCATTGATATGAGTAAACATGAGACCTAAATGTTATTGTGAATATGGTTAGTTCATAATCTTTGCTGAAAACTTGAATGCTGGCTTTACATATTTACAACAACAAGAGCAAACAGAGTTCGTAAAAGTTTTTCTTTATCACTTTCAGTTTATCAACTGAATTGCTAGAGGACAAGCAAAGGTTTAATCTTGGGGGAGTTGATACGTCTCCGTCGTATATACTTTTCCAAACACTTTTGCCCTTGTTTTGGACTCTAACTTGCATGATTTGAATGGAACTAACCCGGACTGACGCTGTTTTCAGCAGAATTGCCATGGTGTTATTTTTGTGCAGAAATAAAAGTTCTCGGAATGACCTTAAAATCAATGGAGAATTATTTTAGAATATATAGAAAATACTGGAAGGAAGAACCATGTGAGCGGGGCCTCCACCTGTCCACGAGGGTGGGGGCGCGCCCTACCCCTCTAGGCGCGCCCCCGTGCCTCGTGGGGCCCCTGACGCTCCACCGACCTCAACCCTGACTCCATATATTCACTTTCGGGGAGAAAAAAACAGGGAGAAGGATTCATCGTGTTTTACGATATAGAGCCGCCGTCATGCCCTAAACTCTCTCGGGAGGGTTGATCTGGAGTCCGTTCGGGGCTCCGGAGAGGGGAATCCGTCTCCATCGTCATCATCAACCATCCTCCATCACCAATTTCATGATGCTCACCACCGTGCGTGAGTAATTCCATCGTAGGCTTGCTGGACGGTGATGGGTTGGATGAGATTTATCATGTAACCGAGTTAGTTTTGTTAGGGTTTGATCCCTAGTATCCACTATGTTCTGAGATTGATGTTGCTATGACTTTGCTATGCTTAATGCTTGTCACTAGGGCCCGAGTGCCATGATTTCAGATCTGAACCTATTATGTTTTCATCAATATATGAGAGTTCTTGATCCTATCTTGCAAGTCTATAGTCACCTGAAATATTCTGACACCAACCCGATCTGAATCTCAGGCAGATATGATGGTTGGAATATTCCCGACATTTGCATGTCGTTCCCAGCTTGCACCGCCACAGTGCCATTCTACCATGATCTGGCTCTCAATAATGGTTTAGGATCATCTTCAAAGTGGGCTTACCTTGGGTCCTAGTCATTCTCGATGATAAGCAGAAATCATCCATTGCGTTGTCTTCAAAAGGTAGTCCACATCGTCCATTCTACTCCGGGTATGCCATCCTTCGTACTCCGCCAAACCATTGTTGTGATTTGCCTTAGGCTGGTATAAAAGTTTCAATGATCTAGATATCAAAAGCAATTCTTTTTGCCTCTTAAGGGAGTAATTCCATGAGTCACCTTCCCTGAGGTACTCCGTTATGGAATCATGACAATTTTCCCTCGCTACTTTGAAACCCTCGTCAACTTGTTCTTCCGTCCTTTCTAAGGTGTGTTTTGCCTCTCAACTGAAGAGATGTCTCTACGTCTCCTCCCATAAGTTGATATTGTGATCGTTAAGATGATCCATCACTATGGAGTTGTCTCTGTCCTCGTTTTGATGAAGAACTCGAAAGCAGAGTTGTCAAGACCAAGGTGATGCAAGGAATCGATGTTCCTATGAGGTGCAAGTTGGATCATGAAGATCGTGTTAGTTTTGTGTCCCCTCTGTCATCTTACCCTAAGCTTGAATCTCGGGACGATATTCTTGTTTAGTGGGGGTGAGTTGTCACATCCCTAGTTCTGGTCTGACCTAGGCTAGCTTCCATGTGTTGCATCATGTATAAATTCTTTTGAATTTGAAATGGGGATTGATCAAACCCTAGCACCTCTCTAAAAATACTAGGTTCAAACTTAAATCATTATTAATGAACCCAAAATGCCCTTTGAAAAGGTTCATGATTTCTGATAAAGGTGAAAACCTCTGCCAAAAATGATGAACCTATTTCTAGGTCATTCCTGGATTTTTGAATTAAATCATATTGTATTTGACTTTGAGCATTTAAACACTATAAATAATTTAAATGCTCAAATAATGTTGGAACTATTTGTGGGCCACTGAATTATTTCAGAAAGTGCTCAGCAATATTTTCAGGATTTATGAAATTGATTTGGTATTTTAAACTAAATCAAAACAAACCTCCAAAATATAAAAACAGAAAGAATTAGGAAAGGAAGAGAGAGAGGGACGAACCTAGACGGCCCAGCACTGTGCAGCCCGCTGGCCCATAGTGCTAGTCACCACTAACCTTGCGCCAGAAGGACGCCGCGCGCGTGGTCGCCGCGCGCCGGCACGCGCCCGAGCCACCACCTGCTTCCGCCGCTTCTGGAGCCAGCCCCGAGTTCCACGCACTCCCTCTTGACCCCCTCGCTTTCTCCCTGGCCCCCTCCCCCTCCTCTGCTCTATCCTGTAGCACCCCCCAAGCGCGTTCGCCGCCGCCGCTCGCCGTAGACATGGCCACCACCTCTCCCACGCCCCCTGGAGCTGCCCACGAGCTCCGCCTCGTTCCTCTCTTTCTCCTCACCGAGCCTCCCGACGCTGGAAGCCCCGAAAACATCGTCGGCATCGTCGTGTTCACCGTCGGGCACCGAAGATCGTCGCCGCTGATTCGTCGTCCGCAGGGTTGTGAGCCCTCGAGTGTTTTCCCCCTCTCACCGTAGTCAATCCTCTCCTCTAGCCAGCATAGCCACCCGAGCTGAGAGCTCCGTGTCGCCGGCCATGGCGCCGCCGTGGCCAGAGCCCAAACCAGCCGCTCCCGCACGCGTCGTCCTCCTCACCTCTCCAGGAGCCCGTAGCCACCACCAGATCCTTCGCACATGCCCTACACCCACCGCCAGAGCTCATCTGAGCTTCGGCCGCCGCCGCGAGCTCGTCTCCGTCGAGTGCAGTGCACCCCAGCCGCTGCTGCCTACTCCGTTGGATGCAGACGAGCATGGGCTCCCTCCTGGTGGTCACACCGCACCTAACCGTAGCCCCTAGCGCCGCCCAGCTGCAGCTCCGCCGTGCGGAATGGTCGCTGCCAGCCAGAGTCCGGCGATGATGACGTGGCTCCGTCATTAGAGGCTAATCCCTTAATTAGCCACCTCATAGCCACTGACAGTGGGCCCTACCACAGGGTCAAACCCAATCAACGTTGGTTTTGACCGGGATTAGTCCCCGTGTCACTGACGTGTACACGTCAAGTTTGACCTAGACAGCCCCATTGACCCGCCGACATCACCATGTGGTCATGCTGACGCAGTAACATTTTCTGGGATTTTAAATAAATCAGAAATGATTTATTTATTTCACAAAATAGCCAAAACTTCTAAAATTCATAGAAAATCAACCGTAACTCCAAATGAAATAATTTGTATATGAAAAATGATCAGAAAAATTCAAGGAACCCATCTGTACCATTTCCATGCATGTTTGAACAATGTTTGTCCTCTGTTTTGGACAAAACAAATAAAGGGCATTTAAATAATCATATATGGAGTTGGAATTTGAATCATGTATCCAAACTTACTTCATTTAAGTCATAGCTAGATGCATTAGCTCAAATCACAACATATTGCCATGTCATGATCATGCATCATATTGTGGCGTTGCATTGATTGTGTTCTTTCTCAGTTGTCGGTGTTTGTCCCCTCTCGATAGATGTGTACTGCCGATGAGAACGATGACACCGATGAAGTGTCTTCCTCTTCAGAAGTGTCCGGCAAGAAAAACCCCCTTGTTCAATCCGATACAATCCCACTCTCTCGCTCCTGCTCTCTTTTACTGCATTAGGACAACAACGATTCAACTGTTACATGATGTGGTAGTTGAACCCCTTTCCTCTGCATGACCTGTCATTGCCACAGTAAATAGATGAAACCCACTAGCATGAGTAGGAATTGTTTGAGCCCTGATGTGCCTACTCATTCATGCTTGTTGTCATGCCTGCTACTGCTTAGAGTTGAGTCAGGTCTGATTCATTGGGAATGAATTGGAAGGTGGTGAACATGTCCTACCGTTGAGAGCTAAGTGTGTTAACACGATTTGGTAAAGGTAGCGGTGATAGGCCATGTAGGAGTACATGGTGGGTTGTCTCATTGCATTTGTTCTCGGGAACTAAGTTCTGTGTTTGTGATCCATGAACAGTTACTACCACACATTGGGTTCCGGTAACTCGGCCCCTCTCGGCTTATTAATCAACTTGATCTCTGTCCAGGAGTTGCAACTAGTTTCTGGTGTTTGTAGGTAGTGTTAGTAGTCTACAAAGTGGCACCCAGTACAGGTGGGCTTGGGACAGACTAGGGACAGTGGCACGGTGAACCAAGTGGCACCCGGATGATGGGCTTGGGAACCCTACACACATCGTTTGGGGCCGTGAGCGACACCCCGGCCGGATCTCCTTGTGGATGGAACCCGAATAGGTGATAAACCTGGACGAGAGACTTGTGTGGTTAGTCAGGTCGTGGCCGACTCCCTCGCCAGGCTTCCGCTTGAAGGTTGCCGACGTACACGATGTGTACATGGTGGTAAGTGGCGAGAGCGCATGTGAAGAAGTACACCCCTGAAGGGTTATCATTATCTATTCGAATAGCCGGATTCCTCGGATATGGAAACTTGGACCCCTTGCATCGTTCATAGATAAGTGAAAGTGGATACTCTAAAATCCGCAAGATAAGCGTGAGTGCTATGGATGGCATTCTCGTAGGGAGACAGGAGCGGATCCATAGTGGTGTATTGATATGGTGAATATGTGGACTCATGTGCGCCACCTCAAAGAGTTATTTGCCATAGTAGTTTGGGTTAGCCACTGAGTCAAAGCTGGCTTGCTGCAGTTAAACTCCACCACCCCCTTTGTTGCTACCAATGCATATGTAGTTCGTTCTGATGTAAGTCTTGCCGAGTACATTTGTACTCACGTTTGCTTAATTTATGTTTCGCAGAGAGACTTCAGTCTCGCTAGTAGTTCCACGTGGACTTCGACATTTAGCTTGATACCTCAGCTACGATCTTGTGCCCTCGGCAGGATCTGGTAGATAGTCAGGCTTCTTAGCCTTTTTCATTTGTAGCAGTCTGTACTCAGACATGTTAAGCTTCCGCATGTGCTTTGACTTGTATGCTCTGAATGTTGGGTCATGAGACCCATGTTTGTAATATCTGGCTCTTCGGAGCCTAATGAATAAATACTTGAGTCGTAGAGTTATGTTGTGATCCCATGTTGTATTTACACATATCGAGCATATTGTGTGTATGATTGAAATGCTTGGTATGTGTGGGATCCGACAACCTAGTTGTTCATCCTTGGTAGCCTCTCTTATGGGGAAATGTAGTCTTGTGCTTCCATGAGCCATAGTAGTCCGCTAGAGCCCGGTTCACCGGAGTCCTGCTAGCCCAGCACTACTGCTTCGGAACTTAGACTAGCCGGCATGTGATTCACTTCGTTCCTGTGTCTGTCCCATCGGGGAAATGTCACGCGATGACATCCGAAGTCCTGCTAGCCTGCTACAGCCCGGGTTCCCGGAGTCCTGTTAGCCGAGTTGCTACAGCCCGGGTTCCCGGAGTCCTGTTAGCCCAGTTGCTACAGCCTGGATTCCCACGCTGCTGACCGACATGCTTGATGTTTATTCATGTATGCCTGTCCCCGTAAGTTAGTGCCACTTTGGGTTCATGACTAGTCATGTCGGCCCGGGTTCTCTGTCATATGGATGCTAGCGACACTATCATATACGTGAGACAAAAGGCGCAAACGGTCCCGGGCCATGGTAAGGCGACACCCGTGGGGATACCGTGCATGAGGCCGCAAAGTGATATGAGGTGTTACAGGCTAGATTGGCATGACTTAGAATCGGGGTCCTGATAGGTTTCCATCACTGACTTCATTGGCCTGAACCCACCCACCTTCCATCATTCCATTGAGCCACACGATGCAGATGACTGGCTCCGTAGTATCACTCACAAGCTGCGTTTCGCGAACGTAGCTGAAGGTGACAAGGTCACCTATGCCACATATCACCTGGAAGGTCCTGCTAGTCTTTGGTGGTAGAACTATGAGGCTATGCTTCCAGCTAGCCAGATACCTACATGGAGGGATTTCACTGAGGCTTTTCGCGAGCATCACATTCCTCAAGCCCTCATCGATCGCAAGAGAGAAGAGTTTTGTAGTTTCACCCAGTGTAAGATGGTTGTTGATGCTTACAGCAGAGAGTTTGAGAACCTCGCTCGCTATGCTACAGAAGAGGTGTCCACGGACGCCAAGAAGCAGGCTAGGTTCCGGAAAGGTCTCAAGCCCAAGTTACACCGTGATCTTCACCTGCACCATTTCAATACATTCCAGGCTCTTGTAAACAAGGCCATTAATGCAGAGACAGCTCAGCTCACTTACGAGGAGTGTCGTAAGCACACCCGTGATTTGGGTTCCTCCTCCAGCTCTAGCTCTTAGAAGTGTCGGATTTGGGTTCCTAACTCCGCTGTTCCACCCGGATATTCACCGAGGCCATCTTATGTGGCGCCTCACCCAGTTAAGCAGTATGCTCCACTCAGGCCTATTGGTAGACCACTTGTCAATGCGGGTCCACGTCCAACTTCAGGGACTTGCTTCACATGCGGAAAGCCACGACACTATGCATGTGACTGCTCTCAAGCCAGTTATGCTCCATCCCAGCCCGAGAAGTCTGTTGGCCATGGTAAGCCATCACACAAGACGATCAGTGTCAAGTCAGCTTCCACTGAATGTGGACGTGTGCATCATGTCTCAGCTAAAAACACTCATGATGATCCAGATGTCGTTCTTGGTACACTCCTTGTCAACTGTCATCCAGCTTCGGTTTTGTTCGATACTGGAGCATCTCACTCCATCTCCGAAGGCTATGCTCGTTTGCACGACATGTCATTTTGTGATATGCCAACTCCGCTTGAAATCCAGACCCCAGGGTCTAGATGGGAAACCACCAGAATAAGCCATGGTAATGAAATCCTTGTTGACAGACTTGTATTCCTTGCATCACTTGTAGCCCTCAAGTCTTCAGATATTAACATCATCTTAGGTATGGGCTAGATGACAGCTCATCATGCCAATATTGATTGTTACACTAGGTCTGTTCAGCTTACACACCCATCTAGCAAGATAGTCACTATCTCCACTAGTGTTGCAAAGCGTCGGCTCTATTCTCTTAATGCCAGCCCTCTCCCTGACCTTGAAGATATCCCAGTAGTCTGTGACTTTCCGGATGTCTTTCCAGAGGAAGTGCTAGGCATTCCACCTGACAGAGATGTAGAGTTTGTCATAGATCTTATCCCAGGAACCGTCCCAATTTCTAGGAGACCATACAAGATGGCACCCTTAGAGCTAGCTGAGCTTAAGAAACAGCTTGATGAGTCCTTGCAAAAGGGTTTCATCCGTCCTACTTCTTCTCCTTGGGCTTTCCCCATCCTCTTCGTCAACAAGAAGGATGGTACGGACCAAATGGTTGTAGATTATCATCCCGTTAATTTGGTCACGATAAAGAACAAGTATCCGCTCCCCAGGATCAATGACCTATATGATCAGCTTGCTAGATCCTAAGTCTTTTCCAAGATTTATTTGAGGTTAGGCTACCACCAAATCAAGATCAGAAACGGGGACATTCCTAAGACGGCTTTTGTCACTCGTTATGGCTAGTACGAGTACACCGTTATGTCCTTTGGACTAACCAATGCTCCAGCCACATTCTCCCGCTTGATGAACTCGATCTTCATGGAGTACTTAGATAAGTTCGTCGTGGTTTACCTTGATGATATTCTTATTTACTCGAAGAACAAGGAAGAGCATGCCGAACATCTTAGACTTGTGCTAGAAAAACTCAGAGAGCACCGCCTTTATGCCAAGTTCTCCAAGTGCGAATTTTGGTTGCCAGAAGTGACCTATCTCGACCACGTAATCTCTGGTATGGGCATTGATGTCAATCCCGAGAGAGTTCGGGACGTTCTTGACTGGACTCCGACTGAAACGGTTAAACAACTTAGTAGTTTCCTTGGTCTAGCTAGTTATTGTCGCTGCTTGGTTAAGAACTTCTCCAAAGTGGCCAAACCTCTCACAGAACTTCTCAAGAAGGATAAAAAGTTTGAGTGGCCCCCATAGTGTGAGCATAGTTTTCAGGAACTGAAAAGATGCCTGACTTCTGCTCCCATACTTGTGCCACCGGATTTCACTAAGGACTTTGTTATCTATTGTGACGCCTCACGACAGGGACTAGGTTGCATTCTTATGCAGGATCGTCATGTGATTGCCTATGCATCTTGACAGTTGCACCCACATGAGGAGAATTATCCTACACATGATCTAGAGCTTGCAGCCGTAGTCTATGCACTTAAGACCTGGCAACATTACCTTCTTGGTAAACGTTGTGAGATCTACAACGATCACCAGAGTCTCAAGTATATCTTCACCCAACCTAATTTGAACCTCCGGCAAAGACGTTGGTTGGAGTTGATCTCAGATTATGACTTAGGAATTACTTACACCCCAGTCAAGGCCAATGTCATGGCTGATGCACTAAGTCGTAAGTCCTATTAAAACAATCTCACGTTGCAGCAGGGCCAACCACTTTTCCATGAGGAATTAAGTAAGCTTAACCTTCATATTGCTCCTCACGGATTCCTTTCTACCTTGGTGGTGAAACCTACCCTTGAGGATCAGATCATTACTGACCAGAAGTTTGATAAGGCTGTTATCCGCATCAAGAGAAACATTAAGAAGGGAGTTGGTGGATGTTTCTATATGGATGATCGAGGTGTTTTGGTGGTTCCCAAGAATCAACATCTGTGACAACTGATCATTAAGGAGGCGCATGAATCTCCTCTCACGATTCATCCCGGTAGTACTAAGATGTATCAGGACCAACGCCAGAGGTTCTAGTGGACTAGGGTGAAGAGAGAAATTTCCTAGTTCATTGCTAATTGTGACGTTTGTCGTCGCGTTAAGGCAGAGCATCAGAGACCTGCTGGCACCCTTCAGCCTCTAGCTATTTTCTAGTGGAAATGGGATAAAGTTGGTATGGACTTCATCACCGGCTTTCCCAGGACCAAGAGAGGGAATAATGCTATCTTCGTAGTCATTGATCATCTTTCCAAAGTGGCTCACTTCCTACCTGTTCGAGAAAGTATCACTGCTACTCAGCTCGCTGACTTATATATTTCTCAAATAGTGTCACTTCAGCGTGTTCCACTAGAGATCAATTTAGACCGTGGTAGTCTTTTCACTTCTCATTTCTGGGAGAGTTTCCAAACGGCCATGGGAACCCATCTTTCCTTCAGTACCGCTTTCCACCCTGACTCAAGTGGTCAGGTGGAAAGGGTCAACCAAATTCTCGAAGACATACTTAGAGCTTGCGTTATCTCATTCGGTATGGATGGGGAGAAGTGTCTTCCCTTTGCCGAGTTTTCTTATAACAATATCTACCAATCCAGTCTCAAGAAAGCTCCTTTCGATATTCTATATGGACGAAGATGTCGAACACCTTTGAACTGGTCATAAACCGGTGAAAGACAATTGTTTGGACCGGATATGATCCAGGAGGCAGAAGAGCAAGTTCGCGTCATTCGTGAGAATTTGAAAACAGCCCAATCTTGTCAAAAGAGCCAATATGACCGTCATCATAAGGAAGTGGCTTATGAAGTTGGCGACAAGGCTTACCTTCGGGTTACTCCTTTGAAGGGTACCCATCGTTTCGGTATCAAGGGCAAGTTGGCCCCTCGTTACATTGGTCCTTTTCGCATTCTCACTAAACGAGGAGAGGTTGCCTACCAGTTGGAACTACCCCCACATCTTTCTCGAGTACATGATGTCTTCCACGTCTCTCAACTCAGGTGTTGCTTCTCGGATCCCATCCACGGAGTGGACCATGAAATGCTTGATCTCCAAGATAACCTCACATATCGAGAGTACCCTGTTCGCATTCTTGATCAAGCAGAGCGTGTCACTCGACGTCAAAACATCAAGTTTCTTAAGGTTCAGTGGTCTCATCACTCTGAGAAAGAAGCCACCTAGGAGCGAAAAGATCGTCTTTGATTTGAGTACCCCACTTTCTTTCCGCCGACTCCAGAATCTCGGGACGAGATTCTTCTGAGTGGGGGCGAGTTGTCACATCCCTAGTTCTGGTATGACCTAGGCTAGCCTTCATGTTTGCATCATGTTTAAATTCGATTCAAATTTTAAATTGGGGATATGTGAAAGCATTAGAAATCATTTTTGAAAATGATCAAGATAAAAATTGCTCCAAATAGGTCCAAGAAAATGTTCCTGTTTCTCTCTGAAGATATTGACCAGAGTTAAAATTCAAACCAATATTTTCAGGAGCCCAAAAATATTTATTTTGGGCATTTGGAATTAATTCAATAACTATTTGCATTAGATTCCTATTTGATATATTTTAAATATGATCCAATAATTATGGGAAATTTTGAGGGGCTTTGTAATAGTTCTTTTAGTCCCTGGAAAATTTCTCAGAAGCAGTAAAGTTGATTTGGTTCAAAACCAAATTAAAACAAATGTCAGAAATAGAAAATGAAAACAAAATAGAAAAGGAGGAACTACCTTGACTTACCTGGGCCACTTGCTGGCCTGGCACTGTGCCGGCCCAGCCGACTGGCCAGCGCCAGTCACCCCCAACCTCTCGCCAGGAGGCCAGGGGCGTGTGGTCGTCGCGCGCACACATGCGCTGCGCCACCTCCTGCTTTTGCCGACGTCTGGACGGGTGGATAAGCTCCCCTTGCGTCTGGATCACGCCCACCTCCTCTATTCATCCTCCCCTCCTCTCCCTCGCTCTCTCGCGCGATGGCCGAGCACTGCCATCTCCGCCGTTCGCCGTAGCCGCAGCCACCGCCTCCCCCTCGACCTCTCTCTGTGCCAGAGAACTCCGCCACGACGTCTTCTACGTCCTCGACGGGCCAAGCAACCGGGGACGCAACGTATCGTCGTCACCGCCCTCGTCTTCATCGCCGGCCTCTCGAGATCGTCGTCGTTGTTCCGCCCACGTTGGACCTCCCCCGAGCTTGCTGACGCCTCCGCCGGATCCGCTGTGAGCCCCGCAATCATTCCCCCTCTCTGTTTGGTCATTCGCGCGGCATAGCTAGGTAAGCCACTGAGGACGATGTAACACCCACAATGTGGCTATATCTCCCATGTGTCGGGGCACGACTTAGAGGCATAGCCGCATGGTAGGAATGTCACAAGAGGGGTAATCTTTACACATCCCATGTACTGAATAAGAACGGGATAAAGAGTTGGCTTACAATCGCCACTTCACACAATACATAAATATATCATACATCATCCAGAATACAATCAAGGTCCGACTACGGAACCAAAATATAGAAGGAAAACCCCAAGTGCTAGATCCCCGATCGCCCCAACTGGGCTCCTCTACTGATCATCCGGAAAAGAAACATAGAAATGGCACGAATCCTCGTCGAACTCCCACTTGAGTTTGGTAGCGTCCCCTACACTGGCATCATCGGCACCTACATCTGTTTGGAAGTATCTGTGAGTCACCGGGACTCAGCAATCTCACACCTGCGAGATCAAGACTATTTAAGCTTAAGGTAGGAAAGGTGGTGAGGTGGAGCTGCAGCAAGTACTAGCATATATGGTGGCTAACTTACGCAAAAGAGAGCGAGAAGAGAATCAAATCATGGTCGAGAAGCTAATAACAATCAAGAAGGGATCCTGAAGCTACTTACATTCAAGCATAACACAAGACTGTGTTCTCTTCCCGGACTCTGCCGAAAAGAGACCATCACGGCTACACACGCGATTGATTCATTTTAATTAAGTTATGTGTCAAGTTCTCTACAACCGGACATTAACAAATACCCATTTGCCCATAACCGCGGGCACGACTTTGAAAAGTTCAAAACCCAGCAGGGGTGTCCCAACTTAGCCCATCACAAGCTCTCACGGTCAATGAAGGATATTCCTTCTCGCGGGAAGACCCGATCAGTCTCGGAATCCCGGTTACAAGACATTTCGACAATGGTAAAACAAGACCAACAAAGCCGCCTGATGTGCCAACAAATCCCGATAGGAGTCGCACGTATCTCATTCTCAGTGCACACCGGATAGGTCAAGCTGCGAGTAAAACCAACCCTCGAGTTCCCCCGAGGTGGCCCCGCAGGTTGCCCGTTTCGGACCAACACTCAGAGGAGCACTGGCCCGGGGGGGTTTAAAAATAATGATGACCCTTGAGTTTGTAGAACCCATGGGAAAGGTATATGGTGGTAGGTAGGAAAATGGTAAAACCAAGGTTGGGCCTTGCTGGAGGAGTTTTATTCAAGGCAAACTGTCAAGGGGTTCCCATAACACCCAACCGCGTAAGGAACGCAAAATCAAGGAACATAACACCGGTATGACGGAAACTAGGGCGGCAAGAGTGGAACAAAACACCAGGAATAAGGCCGAGCCTTCCACCCTTTACCAAGTATATAGATGCATTAAAGTAAACAAGATATAATAATGACATCGCAACAATATCCATGTTCCAACATGGAACAAACTTCATCTTCACCTGCAACTAGCAACACTATAAGACGGGCTGAGCAAAGGGGTAACATAGACAAACAACGGTTTGCTAGGAAAGGTGGGTTAGAGGCTTGACATGGCAATATGGGAGGCATGATATAGCAAGTGGTAGGTATCACGGCATAGAAATAGAGCGAACAACTAGCAAGCAAAGATAGAAGCGATTTCGACGGTATGGTCATCTTGCCTGCAAAGTTCTCAGAGTTGACAAAAGCTTGCTCCTCGTTAGCGTACTCAATAGGTTCCTCGATCACGTACTCGTCTCCTGGATTTATCCAAGGCAAGAACCCAAGCAACGGAACAATAATAAACCACGGTGCAATGCACAAACAACATGATGCAAAACATGGCATGACATGCGAGACATGATACGCAATGCATATGCGTGCTTCGGAAGGGAAAGATTGAACCCAACATCAACTTAGCAAACCAAGTTTGCTGCTGGAATGATGAGATGATTTCGGTCGAAATCGATATAAAGACCACTGGAATCGGATGCACGGTTTGCAAATGGCAAGCAAAACAAGAATGTTACAATTCTGCGATTAACAGCACGATGCCATTTAGAATGCAACAAGAAACTACACTACTGCACTCCAACATAGGAACAAAGCACATGGTACTGGTCTACTCAAGATTCTTGACAAAACATGAACACTGAGCTATGGCTAAATCAAACTATAACAGGTTCAAACAAGCATGGCAAAAGTGCAAAAGATATCAGCTTCACGGACTTGGTGAAAATACTAACATGCCAGGAATAACATCAGGAAGCAATGTTTAGAGCAAGCAAACAACTTGCTACAGGAACATATCATAGCAAACAAAGGCATGGCATGAATATACTAGATGCATAGAACAAAAGTCCCTTACTGGCCCTGAGCCAAAATGGCACAGAAGATATGATGGCACCCATGTAAACATAGCAAGTTTTATAAACAGATTCAGACTTTGCAGAAAACTAAGCATGGCATAAACAGAGTTATGAAGGCATCTTTGCGAGCTCGATTCACTCACCACAAGGCATTGCATGACAAAAAAAGCATAGCATCAGCAAGAAGACATGTTCATGAAGCTAACCATGGCAAGAGCAAGTTCATAGCATGCATGGATCAACTACAACAACCATGGCAAAATTGATTAACATGTAAACAATCTGCCAGGAACATTTTATAGCAAACGTAGACCAAGATTAAGACATGCTAGGGCACTCCATAATTGCAAAAAGGGGCCTGGATGGATAGAGCATAACCATATTTCCAAATCATCCTTACTGAAGGTACTGAAAACAATCATGGATCTCACTGTAGCATCATGTTTACATGGCATAAAAATAACAGCAGAGCAAGGACTTAGCAAAATCCTAAGTCCATGAAATCAGCAATATCATGAAGGCTACTTTGCATTCTTGTGCTAGTCACCACATTGATCAAAAAAATACATGGCAAACACCCTTGCAAAGATGGCATGGCATAGATAAAAACACATGAAGAGCTCATGCCCATAACATGCACACAACAAATGTGACAAAAATGACAAATCAACATACTCTGATAAGTAACAGTAAATAACAATTTATAGCACTCTTGCAGCAATGATTTGGGCATCCCGATGGACTCAAAGAAGCATGTCACAATGGAATGAAATGAAGAGCATCTCCCAATGAACATTTTGATATATCATGCACATGAAACAGATCTACGGTCATGGAGTTATGATGCGATGAACAGGGGCATAAAAACATGAGGGGGAAAAACTTAGTGGGAAAACGACCTCGCAAAAGTCAACGGGATCTAGGGTTTGCACGCAATCCAAGGTTAGCCGGAAGGAGCTGGCCGGAGAAGAGGGAGGCAGTGGTCGCCGGAGTTGCGCCTCACCGGATCCGGCCCTCCCGCGGCTGGATCTGGCCGGAGAAGAGGCGGGAAGGTGCGGGGAGCCGGAGGCCACGGGCGACGGCAGATCTCCGGCTCGGCGGCGGGGCTCGCGACGGTGGGGCGGTGACCGGCGGTGAGGTGGCGGGCAAGGTGGTGGCGAGCAGCGGGCGAGGTGGCGGTGAAGCTCCCGGGCGGCGACGGGCGCGAGGAGCCGCGGGGAGCCGCAGGGAGGCGCGGGCGGCGGACGGGCCCCGCGGGCCTGATTCGGGTACGACACGGGAGGTGACGCGAGCGATTGTCGGCGGGGCGCACAGGAGGAGGCGCGAGGGCGGTGCGGGCTCGGAGGGCCCGCTCCGGGCCTGCAGGCTGGCGGCGTAGGGTGGCGGCGGAGGCGACATGTGGCGAGGCCTGATTGGCCACGGGCGGCGGTGGCTCCCGTCCGGCGAGGCCGGACATGTCCGGTGGCGGCGGGAGGAGCTAGACTAGGGTTTGGACCCGAAAAATTCGGAGGGGGTCACATTTATATAGCTAGGAGGAGGTAGGAGTGTCCAAATGGAGTGTAGTTTTCGCCCACGCGATCGTGATCCGATGGCGGAGGAAATGGGAGTGGTTTGGAAGGGTTATTGGGCCGTTTTGGAGAGGAGTTGGGATGCAACACACACGAGGCCTTTACGGTTCCCCGGTTAACTGTTGGAGCATCAAACAGACTCCAAATGACACGAAATTTGACACGCGGTCTACCGGTGGTGTACCAAGGCCGCTTGGCAAATCTCGTTCCATTCCGAGAACGTTTACCAGCCGCTCACGAAAAGAGACAAAAGGGGGATGCCAGAGCACGTGGGAGTGTCGGATTGCAAAACGAACAACGGGGAAAATGCTCGGAGGCATGAGACGAACACGTATGAAAATGCGATGCACATGATGACATGATATGAAATGCATGACATGAACAAAATGCAAAATGAAGACAAACCCAACCACGAAGGGAATCTCATAACTTAAAGCGGAAAATGGCAAAGTCGGAGTACAAATATGGCAAGTTACATCCGGGCGTTACAACACTCCACCACTACGAAAGGATCTCGTCCCGAGATCTAGGACTAAAAGAACTCTAGATATTCAGAACGGAGGTGATCCTTGCATTCCCAGGTGGCTTCTCGGTTGGAATGATGTGACCACTTCACTTTCAGGAATTTGATAGACTTGTTGCGAGTCTTGCGCTCAGTTTCTTCAAGAATAGCAACGGGATGCTCATGATAAGACAGGTCTTCTTGGAGATCAATCTCTTCGAAGTTGATGGTGCATTTAGGAGTCTTGAAGCACTTGCGAAGCTGTGACATGTGAAACACATCGTGCACATTTGCGAAGTTGGACGGAAGCTACAGTTGATAGGCGAGATCGCCTCTTTTGCCAATGATCTTGAAAGGACCCACGTATCTAGGGGAAAGCTTCCCTTTGATACCGAAGTGACGAGTGCCTTTCTTTGGAGAGACGTGGATGTAGACATGGTCTCCGATCTCGAAAGCCAGGTGACGATGCTTGCTATCATAGTAACTCTTCTGGTGTGATTGTGCGGCTTTGAGATTTTCGCGGATGACTTTACAAATTTCTTCAGCTTCTGTGATAAAGTCATTGCCAAGAAGTTGGCGTTCACCAGTCTCTGACCAATTAAGAGGAGTACGACACTTTCTGCCATAGAGAATCTCGAATGGGGCCTTGTACGAACTCGCTTGGAAACTGTTGTTGTAGGAGAACTCGGCATATGGAAGACAATCTTCCCACTTCATACCAAACGAAAAGACACAAGCCCTGAGCATATCTTCAAGAATTTGATTGACTCGCTCGACTTGTCCACTTGTTTGAGGATTGAAGGCTGTGCTGAACCAAATGTTGGTGCCCATGCCCTTCTGGAAGGAGTCCCAGAACTTAGAAGTGAAGATGCTTCCATGATCTGAAGATATCAATTGCGGAATGTCATGCAAGGAGACAATCCTGGAGGTGTATAGGTCTGCCAACTGAGCTGCTGTGATAGATTCTTTGATAGGAAGAAAATGAGCCACTTTAGTGAGCTTGTCGATGACAATGAAGATGGCATCATTTCCATGCTTGGACTTGGGAAATCCAGTCACGAAGTCCATCTCAATATGGTCAAACTTCCATTCTGGAATGGCAAGAGGATGGAGGAGACCAGCTGGCCGTTGGTGTTCTGCTTTCACTCTTCTGCAGACATCACATTCATTCACGAACTGAGCAATTTCTCGCTTCATTCGAGTCCACCAATACGACTGCTTGAGGTCATGGTACATCTTCGTACTTCCAGGATAAATGGGTAGAAGGGAATTGTGCGCCTCGTTCATAATGACTTTACGTAGATCACCCTTAGGAACCACAATTCGATCCTCGAAGAATAGAGTATCTTTGTCATCAAGGCGATAGCACTTGTACTTGGGTTGGCTCTTGGCAATCCCATTTTTCACCTTGTTCATCATGGCATTAAGAAGTTGTGCCTCATGAATTTGATCTTCCAAAGTAGGAGAGACTTGGAGGTTGGCAAGAAAGCCTTGAGGAACAACTTGGAGATTCAGTTTGCGGAAAGCTTCACAAAGGTCCAGTTGGAAGGGCTTGCGAATTAAGCTATTGCAGTAAGCCTTCCTGCTCAAAGCATTTGCAACGACATTGGCCTTGCCTGGAGTATATTCAATACTCCGATTGTATTCTTGAATCATTTCGACCCAACGAGTCTACCTGAGGTTGAGGTTGGTTTGAGTGAAGATGTACTTGAGGCTCTTATGATCCGTGAAGATGTCCACTTTCCTTCCCAACAAGAGATGTCTCCAAGTTAATAGAGCATGGACAACTGCTGCCAACTCGAGGTCGTGAGTGGGGTAGTTCTTTTCGTTGCGCTTCAACTGACGAGAGGTATAGGCCACAACTTTCTTCTCTTGCATTAACACAGCACCGAGACCTTGCAGGGAGGCATCACAGAAAACCTCAAATGGTTTGGATTCATCAGGAGGAGTCAAAACAGGAGCTATAACTAGCTTCTCTTTGAGGGTGTTGAAAGCAATGTCACATTCAGGCGTCCACACATACTTGGCATGCTTCTGGAGGAGGTTGGAAAGAGGCTTTGCAATCTTAGATTAATTCTCAATGAATCTTCGACAATAGCTTGCAAGCCCAAGGAAACAGCGGAGCTGCTTGACATACTGAGGCAGTTCCCAATTCACAATTGCAGAGACCTTCTCAGTATTAACAACTATGCCCTTGGCGGAGATGATATGGCCAAGGTAGAGAACCTCATCAAGCCAGAACTCACACTTTGAAAACTTCGCATAGAATTGATGTTCTCTGTGTTTGTCGTGTACCAATCTCAAATGCTTGGCATGATCCTCCTTATTCTTGGAAAAGACCAAAATATCATCGAGATACACCAGGACGAAATCATTTGTGTAAGGGTTGAAGATGAAGTTCATCATGCGAGAGAACGTTGGAGGAGCATTGACAAGGCCGAAAGACATGACAGTATATTCATAAGAACCATAGCTTGTTTTGAATGCTGTCTTGGGAATATCTGGTTCATGAATGTAAATCTAATGATAACCCATACTAAGGTCAATCTTGGAGAATACTTGGGCACCTTTAAGTTGCTCGAAAAGCTCATTGGTGTTGGGAAGTGGGTACTTGTTCTTTATTGTCTTCTTGTTCAATGGGCCATAGTCGACGCAGAGTCATCCCGTGCCATCCTTCTTCTTGACAAAAAGAACACCACAACCCCATGGAGATGAACTCGGTCTGATCAGACCCATACGCTCTTGTTCATCGAGTTGTTTCTTCAACTCCTTCAACTCTTCTGGTCCAAGCTTGTAAGGACGCTTGCAAACAGGTTCCATGCCAGGCTCAAGATCAATAACGAATTCAACTGGCCGGTGAGGAGGCATTCCTGGAAGCTCTTCTGGAAAGACGTCTTGATACTCACAAACGACTGGAATCTGAGAGATGGCATTCAACTCGCCCTTCTCATTGAGAGAAAACAGCTGAATGGTTTCGTCGTGAGCGGCATAGATGATCACATCCTCAGACGAGCGTGTCAATTGAATCTGCTGGCCGCACAATCAAGCTAAGCCTTGTGCTTAGAAAGCGGGTCCATGCCGAGAATTAGATCAATATCAGAGTCACCAAGAACAATTGGAGAAGCTAGAAATCTATAGTCGCTCATCCCGATTGACACATCAGGAGCTATCATGCTAGAGCTCAAACGTTTACCCGGAGAAAAGACAACCATGGGTTTAACCAAAAGTGAAGTGTTGAAGTCATGTTTGGCAAAAAACGGTATTGACATGAAACAATGCGATGCACCAGTATCAAATAAGACGTTAGCAGGAATGGAGTTAATTGGAAGGTTACCCATGATCACTTCTGAAGAATCCATTGCCTGAGCTGCGTTCATCAAGTTGACCTTAGCATGCTTGGGATTATGCTTGACCATTGCATTGCTGGCAGATCTCACGGGAGGAGGAGGCATAAGGCACATGTGGTTGAAGCATTTGTTTGCATAGTGCCCTTTCTGCTGACACTTGTTGCAAGTAACCCCTGAGAGCGGGCGGTGATAAGGAGCACTTGACCTTGGAGTATGAGACTGAGCTTTATTCTGATAGCCTGGGTTGGGTGGGTGGGAAGATCCATTTCCACCTTTACTCTTCTGCTGGTAGGGCTGACAGAACGGAGGAGGAGGAGGCAACCAGAACTTCTGTTGCTTAGCTGCCACTTGAATTGAAGAAGAGGATTGAGCTGTGAGGGAGTCCTGGATTAGGGGTATCCAGACAGCCGGATTATATCCTTTGGCCAGACTGTTGGACTATGAAGATACAAGATTGAAGACTTCGTCTCGTGTCCGGATGGGACTCTACTTGGCGTGGAAGGCAAGCTAGGCGATACGGATATGTATATCTTCTCCTTTGTAACCGACCTTATGTAACCCTAGCCCCCTCTGGTGTCTATATAAACCGGAGGGTTTTAGTCCGTAGGACAACAGACAATCATACCATAGGCTAGCTTTTAGGGTTTAGCCTCTCCGATCTCGTGGTAGATCAACTCTTGTAATACTCATATCATCAAGAATAAATCAAGCAGGACGTAGGGTTTTACCTCCATCCAGAGGGCCCAAACTTGGGTAAAACATCATGCCCCCTACCTCCTGTTACTATCCGCCTTAGACGCACAGTTCGGGACCCCCTACCGGAGATCCACCGGTTTTGACACCGACATTGGTGCTCTCATTGAGAGTTCCTCTGTGACGTCGCTGTAAGGAAGGATGCCTCATCTTGTTAAAAACAACATTACTGCCGGGGGAGCTCTGGCTGTCGGCCAAACTCTCCGGCTAGGCAGTTTCGTCATGACCGCCTGTTTGGCCGTTGCACCGATGATGACTTCTCGGGTCATCAAAAACAGCCTCCACATCGGCTCGGAATTCGCCGAGCAAATGGATCCAATGGAGCTCTCCTCCCTAAACGAACTCTTGGATCACATCGCCGCCTTGGTAGTCGCTACGGACTATGATCGGATTGGGCTTAAACCTGATCGAAGGCAGATTAACTCTCCACCGGTCACCCATCATGTTGTGGTGGTGGAGGAACAATGCGGAAATTCTCCCTCTATCATGAAGACTAACTATGTCCGAATTCCTGAGCTCTCTGAGCTGGATACCCGTTTACGGGAGGACATCACCCAAACCTTGAACCTAGAGTCAGGCAGCGGGCCAGACTCATCGGGTAACATACCGGAATCAGAACTTCCAAGATCGGAAACCCCTCGGCCCCTGGGTCTCAGATCGGGTAGGGGTCCGGACTCAAATCCACCCACCCACCCAGACATAAACGATCTTTCCCACATTAGGCAAGAGCCCCATGAAACAGTACATCATTATTGGGCCAGATTCCTCCTTGGGATGAACAAGGTTAAGGACTACCGCGAGGAAGACGCAATCTCACTTTTCTACAATAACTGCACGGACAAGGGAATCCTTAACGCCATAAGTCGCCGTGACATATCACGCTTCGCCGACTTGGCGTCCATAGTACGAAAGTACTGTGCGATAGAAAGCGCCTGGAAAACCGAAATGAAATTTTGGGATAATACAGCTCCGTATATGTACCCAGTCCATGGTAAAAGGGTGCACTATCATAAGACACCCGAGTTCATTACAAAGAAGCAAAAACCCTCTACAGGGCACGGAACCGTATTGGAGGGATGGCTAAATGGACCCTGCAAAATTCATAGCACAGCGGATACAATACCAACGCACAGCCTTAGAGCATGTTGGATACTCCGACAGGTGGCCAAAAGTGGTGAGGATCTTCCTATCCCAAATGCCACAGAGCACCATCCCGTGGATAACAATACGGTGTTAATAGTCTTTGAGACCTTCGCATCAAATAATAGGCGCAAGCGAACACTCCGCAGCATGGCCGAAATCTGCCACGTAGTAGCAATAAATCCATGGAGTGACACGGCTATTACCTTCAATGCCAGCGATGAACCTAAATTCCGAACAACCCGAGCACTAGCCGCACTGGTCCTCAGTCCAATCGTGGATGGCTTTCGACTCACCAAAGTACTCATGGACGGCGGCAGCGGATTAAACCTCATCTATGAGGAAACTCTTCAAAAAATGGAAATAGACTGGAACCGCATTGAGCAAAGTAGCACAACCTTCAGAGGAATCATACCCAGTCGGGAAGCACGATGTGCTGGGAAAATCACACTAGATGTGGTATTCGATACGCTAGAGAACTATAGGTCCGAAGAAATTACATTTCAAGTGGCCCCGTTTAGCAGTGGATACCACGCCCTTTTAGGACGTGAGGCGTTCACGATCTTCCAAGTCGTACCCCATTATGGGTACATGAAGCTCAAAATGCCCGGGCCCAACAGAATCATCACTCTCGCTAGTGATCCGGACACAGCACTCCGCGCCAAAAACAAAACAGCCGCACTGGCCCTCGAGGCATTATCCGAAGCCCTCTCGACCAAGGAATAACCACGCTATGCTCCAAAGTGGACAGGGACGACGCGATACTCGACAAGAGATCCAAGTCCACCTCTTTTAAACCAGCGGATGAAATAATCAAATTCCATGTCCACCCAACGGACCATACAAAAACAGCCTCCATCGGGGCACAGTTAAACCCTGTCGTGGATGCCGCACTACAAGAGTTCCTGCGCGAGAATTGGGACATATTCGCCTGGCATCCCACAGACATGCCAGGAATCCCACGTAGGCTGGCCGAGCATAGCCTCAATATCCTAAAGGGATTCAAGCCGGTCAAGCAAGCTCTTCGGCGTTTCTCCGAACCTAAGAGACAGGCCATGGGAGAGGAACTAGCCAAGTTATTGGAGGCCGGATTCATCAGAGAAATAAAACACCTGGACTGGCTAGCAAACCTGGTGATGGTACCAAAGAAGGATAAATCCTGGCGCCTTTGTGTCGATTTCAAGGACCTCAATAAAGCTTGCCCAAAGGATCCCTTCCCCCTCCTCCGCATCGATCAAATCATGGATGCTACTACAGGATACGAGTCGTTGTGTTTCCTCGACGCATACTCCGGTTACCACCAAATCAAGATGGCGGAGTCCGACCAAGCCGCAATGGCATTCATCACACCATACGGTCCCTTCTGTTTCAACACAATTCCTTTTGGGCTCAAAAACGCCGGCTCAACATATCAGTGCATGATTCAGACATGTCTGGAGAAACAAATCAGCAAAACTATAGAGGCATACGTAGACAATGTGGTCGTCAAAACCAAACATGTCGACTCTCTGATAGACGACTTGAGGCTCACATTCGACAACCTCCGAACATATGACATCAACCTCAATCCGGAAAAATGCGATTTCGGCATACCAGCCGGAAAACTCCTGGGTTTCATTGTCTCCAGTAGAGTATTGAAGCTAATCCGGCCAAAATCCGAGCTTTGTCACAGTTGGCTACCCCAACAGACCTCAAACAAATCCAGAAGTTAATTGGATGTGTGGCGGCTCTAAGTCGCTTTATCTCCCGCTTAGGAGAAAAGGCATTACCCCTTTATCGCCTCCTTCGGCGCACCGAACACTTCGAGTGGACGGACGCTGCCACAGCCGGATTGGAAGAAATAAAAGCCATACTGGCAACCAACCCAATCCTGGCCATGCCAAACATCGGCGAACCAATGCTATTATGCATTGCGGCAACTCATCAAGTTGTAAGCGCAGTGCTCGTCGTCGAACGAGAAGCGGACGGACATAAATTCCCTCTTCAAAAGCCGGTATATTATGTATCCACTATCCTCACTCCATGCAAATCACGGTACCCACATTATCAAAAGATAGCCTATGCGGTATTCATGGCATCCCAGAAACTGCGACACTACTTTCAAGAGTGTTCGATTACAGTAGCCTCGGAGGTGCCACTCAATGATGTTATAAACAACCGCGATGCCACAGGCCAGATTTCCAAATGAGCCATTGAGCTCCTCCAGTTCGACATAACATACAAACCTCGGCGAGCCATTAAATCACAAGTATTGGCCGACTTTGTCGCCGAATGGACGGAAACCGAGCTCCCTAAAGAGTACGGTGCATACTCCAATTGGATTATGCACTTTGACGGCTCCAAAATGCTGGCTGGACTGGGGGCTGGCGTCGTCCTGACGTCCCCAACTGGAGATACAGTTCAATACGTACTACAGATACTGTATACAGACTCCAACAATGCAGCCGAATACGAAGCCCTGTTACATGGACTTCGGATGGCATTTTCCATGGGCATTCAGCGCCTGGAGGTGCGTGGGGATTCGAACCTCGCAATATCCCAAATAAATGGAGACTTTGATGCCAAGGATCCGAAGATGGCGGCCTATCGTAACGCCATCCTAAAGATGTCAGCTCAGTTCGATGGTCTCGAATTTCACCATGTGGCTCCGGAAAACAATCAGGAGGCGGATATCCTCGCCCGCATCGGCGCAAAATGCGATGCGGTCCCCCTAACATCTTTTTAGAGAGTTGTTTAAGCCATCCGTGGTACGGGAGGGGAACACCAGCAATGTTAGTCCGGACCCGGCCACAACACTCGATACCGAACACTCTGACATAATCGGAGGCTCTGCCACTGAAACAACACCTTCAGCCCATGTAATAATGGCCATCATAGCCCCGTGGATAGAACCATTCCTGGCCTACCTAACTAGGCAGGAACTTCCGGAGGACCAAAATGAGGCACGCTGCATAGTGCGGTGATCTAAGGCCTACAGGGTCCATGAGGGAGAACTGTATAAAAAAGCACTACCGGAGTCCTTCAAAGGTGCATCTCCGAAGAGGAAGGGCGGAACCTTTTGGCAGAAATTCACGCCGGACTCGGCGGTCACCACGCCACAGCCCAGGCTCTTGTAAGCAAGGCCTTCCGTACAGGATTCTATTGGCCGACCGCCTGGGCAGACGCACAGGACTTGGTCCAACGCTGCACCGGTTGCCTGCTTTTTGCAAATCAAAGCCACATGCCACCCACCACCCTTCAAACCATCCCCATTATGTGGCCCTTCGCGGTCTGGGGGCTTGACATGGTTGGACCCTGATACGTTTCCGTCGTATCTACTTTTCCAAACACTTTTGCCCTTGTTTTGGACTCTAACTTGTATGATTTGAATGGAACTAACCTGGACTGACGCTGTTTTCAGCAGAATTACCTTGGTGTTGTTTTATGTGCAGAAAGCAAATATTCTCGGAAAGTCCTGAAACTCCACGGAATACCTTAGAAAAACTAATAAAAAAATCCTCGCCAAATATGAAGACCAGGGGTCCCACACCCTTTCCACTAGGGTGGGGGGCGCCCCCCCCCCTAGGGCGCGCCCCCCTACCTCGTGGGCCCCCTGTTGACCTCCGACGCCAACTCCAACTATATATATTTGCTTTCAGAGAGAAAAATAATAGAGAGAAGAAATCATCGCGTTTTACAATAGGAGCCGCTGCCAAGCCCTAAAACCTCTCGGGAGGGCTGATCTGGAGTCCGTTCGGGGCTCCGGAGAGGGGGATTTGTCGTCGTCATCATCATCAACCATCCTCCATCACCAATTTCATGATGCTCACCACCGTGCGTGAGTAATTCCATCATAGGCTTGCTGGACGGTGATGGGTTGGATGAGATTTATCATGTAATCGAGTTAGTTTTGTTAGGGTTTGATCCCTGGTATCCATTATGTTCTGAGATTGATGTTGCTATGACTTTGCTATGCTTAATGCTTGTCACTAGGGCCCGAGTGCCATGATTTCAGATCTGAACCTATTATGTTTTCATCAATATATGAGAGTTCTAGACCCTATCTTGCAAGTCTATAGTCACCTACTATGTGTTATGATCCGGCAACCCCGAAGTGACAATAATCGGGACCACTCCCGGTGATGACCATAGTTTGAGGATTTCATGTGTTCACTATGTGTTAATGCTTTGTTCTGGTTCTCTATTAAAAGGAGGCCTTAATATCCCTTAGTTTCCAATAGGACCCCGCTGCCACGGGAGGGTAGGACAAAAGATGTCATGCAAGTTCTTTTCCATAAGCACGTATGACTATATACGGAATACATGCCTACATTACATTGACGAACTGGAGCTAGTTCTGTGTCACCCTATTTTATGACTGTTACATGATGAACCGCATCCGGCATAATTATCCATCACTGATCCGGTGCCTATGAGTTTTCCATATACTGGTTTACGCTTATTTACTTTCCCGCTGCTACTGTTACAATCACTACAAAATACGAAAAACATTACTTTTGCTGTCTTTACTTTTGTTGCCGTTACCACCACTATCATATTACTGTGCTACTAAATACTCTGCTGCAGATACTAAGTTTCCAGGTGTGGTTGAATTGACAACTCAGCTGCTAATACTTGAGAATATTCTTTGGCTCCCCTTGTGTCGAATCAATAAATTTGGGTTAAATACTCTACCCTCAAAAAGTGTTGTGATCCCCTATACTTGTGGTTATCAAGACCTTTTTCTGGCGCCGTTGCCGGGGAACATAGCTCTATTCTTTGAGTCACTTGGGATTTATATCTGATGGACACTATGAAGAACTTGAGAGATCCAAAAACCAAGATCTATCCCTCAACTACGAGGGGAGGTAAGGAACTGCCATCTAGCTCTGCACTTGATTCACCTTCTGTTATGAGTAAGTTTGCGACACCTACATCTGCTTCTTCTATTCGTTCTGATATGTCACATGTTATTGATGATGCCACTTCTACTATGCATGATACTTATGTTGAAACTGCTTCTATGCCTGATACTATTGTGCCCCTTAGTGAATTTCTTGAAGAACAAATTGATAGGGCTAGAGAAAGAGAAATTGATGAAACTGAATACGATGATGATAGTGATGATGAAAATATGCATGTTATTCCTGAAGGTTATTTATTTGATCAAGATGCTTCTTTAGCTATTTTAGCTTGCAGAGATAGATATGAGCTTAAGAGGTTATTAATTAAATGGAACAAAGAATCACTTAGAGATAAAATGAAACCCGATCCTGCTTTTGCCACTTCACCTATATGTGTTCCTGATAAGGATTATGAATTCTCTGTTGATCTTGATGTAATTACTTGGTTGAATCTGATCCGTTTTATGGCTATGAATCTGAAACTGTTGTGGCACATCTTACTAAGTTAAATGATATAGCTGCCCTGTTCACTAATAATGAGAGATCACGTTACCTCTATATACTCAAAAAAATTTCGTTCTCATTAAAGGGTGATGCTAAGATATGGTTTAATTCCCTTGACCCTGGTTGTGTGCGTAGTTCCCAGGATATGGTTTATTACTTCTCTGCTAAATATCTCCCTACTCAGAAGAAACAAGTTGCTTTGAGGGAAATATACAATTTTGTGCAAATTAAAGAAGAGAGTTTCCCACAAGCTTGGGGGAGGCTTCTCAAGTTACTTAATGCTTTGCCTGATCATCCTCTTAAGAAACCTGAAATACTTGATATCTTTTATAATGGACTAACCGATGCTTCTAGAGATTACCTGGATAGTTGTGCTAGTTCTCTTTTCAGGGAAAGAACACCGGATGAAGCTGAAATTCTATTGAATAATATGTTGACAAATGAAAATAATTGGGCACCTCCTGAGCCAGCTCCCGCTCCAATTAATGATCCTATTCCTAAACCACCTCCGAAGAAGAGAGGTGTTCTATTTCTCAGTCCTGAAGATATGCAAGAGGCAAAGAAATCTATGAAAGAAAAAGGTATTAAAGCCGAAGATGTTAAGAATTTACCTCCTATTTAAGAAATACATGGTCTTAATCTACCGCCTGTCAAGGAAACATATGAACTTGATCACTTATTTACTGAAGAACCTCCTGATCCTGATATCCCGACACAGGTAGGAAAGGTAAATTCTCTCTATAGATATGATAAAGCTGAAGTCGCTCCTACTAAAATTGCTAGTCCGTGCGTGGATGAGTTTGATGACTTTATGTTTAAGCAAGACGACTTCATTGCTTATTTTGGTAGACAATTAAAAGAGAATGCTTATAAAATTAGATGCTTGGGTGATTATATGGCTAATATTAGAGGTGAACTTAAACTTGTTAGCAAACATGCTTCTATGGTTACCACTCAAGTAGAACAAGTACTTAAAGCTCAAAAAGAATTGCTCCATGAAATGAATAGTAAGAAAAATGATTATGATGTTAGAGTGGCTACTAGAACTGGTAGAATGACTCAGGAACCTTTGTATCATAAAGGCCACCCTAAGAGAATCGAGCAAGATTCTCAAAGAAATAATATTGATGTTCCTAGTTCTTCTAAAAAGAAGAAGAAGAAAAATGATAGAACTGTGCAAACTTCTAGTGAACCTATTTCTGAACCACCTGATAATCCAAATGATATCCCTATGTCTGATGCTGAAACACAATCTGGTAATGAACATGAACCTAGTAAAAATATTAATGATGATGTTCATGATGATGCTCAACCTAGTAATGATAATGATGTAGAAATTGAACCTGTTGTTGATCTTGATAACCCAAAATCAAAGAATCAACGTTATGATAAAAGAGACTTTGTTGCTAGGAAACATGGGAAAGAAAGAGAACCTTGGGTTCAGAAACCCATGCCTTTTCCTCCAAAACCATTCAAGAAGAAGGATGATGAGGATTTTGAGTGCTTTGCTGAAATGATTAGGCCTATCTTTTTACGTATGCGATTGACTGATGTGCTCAAAACAAACCCTTATGCTAAATATATGAAGGATATCATTACTAATAAAAGAAAGATACTGGAAGCTGAAATTTCCACCATGCTTGCTAATTATACTTTTAAGGCTAGAATACCAAAGAAACTTGGAGATCCCGGAGTACATACTATACCTTGCTCCATTAAAAGAAATTATATTAAAACTGCTTTATGTGATCTTGGAGCCGGTGTTAGTGTTATGCCTCTCTCTTTATATCATAGACTTGACTTGAATAAGTTGACACCTACTGAAATATCTTTGCAAATGGCTGATAAATCAACTGCTATACCTGTCGGTATTTGTGAGGACGTGCCTGTTGTGGTTGCAAACATTACCATTTTAACGAACTTTGTTATTCTTCATATTCCCGAGGATGATAGTATGTCTATTATTCTTAGAAGACCTTTTCTTAATACTGCAGGGGCTGCTATTGATTGCAACAAAGGCAATGTCACTTTTCATGTTAATGGTAATGAGCATACGGTACACTTTCTGAGCAAACAACCTCAAGTTCATAGTATCAACTCTATTGGAAAAATTCCATCGATTATATTTGGAGGTTTTGAATTCCCTCTTCCTACTGTCAAGAAGAAATATGATATTCTTATTATTGGGAATGTGCATATCCCCGTTGAGGTAACTTAGTGTTATTCGAAATTTCTCCGGTTTCATGATTATCTGAATGAGTTTGTTAACAAGACCTGATCAACCTTGTTAGTGGATTCTTTTTGATGTGCATGAGATGGATGAAACTAGAAGCACAACCTTCTGTACCCTCTTTATATTTTCTGTAATTTAGTAGAAATAAAGTAAAAATAGTATTTTTCTGTATGTTTCCTGACTTATCCGTGCAATATAAAAATATCCCGAAAATAAAAGTCCTTAGAAAGCCATGCCAATTTAATATGATTTTTTCGGGAATATTTGAGGATTTACTGTGCAAAAATTACCACGGGAGGAGCTGCCACCTGGCCACAAGGGTGGTGGGCGCGCCCCCTTCCTCATGGGCCCATGGTGGCCCTCCTCCACTTATCCCAGCACCCATCTTCTTCCTCTGTCTCACACAAACCCGAAAAACCAACTCAAGCACGAGTTCCAGCCACTTTTGCTGTGATTTTCGATCTCCTTGCTCAAAGCACCTCTCGCAAAACTGCTTGGGGAGATTGTTCCTTGGTATGTGACTCCTCCATTGGTCCAATTAGTTTTTGTTCTAGTGCTCTATTCTTTGCAAATTTGTGCTGCATAGGTGACCATGTTCTTGAGCTTGCATGTCAAATTTATATGGTTCCAAGTAGTTCTAATGCTTGATATAGGCTCTAGGCACTTGTAGGAGTAGTTGCTATCAGTTTTATTGAAGTTGGTTCACTTTTGTTTGAAGTTACTAAAAATTTCAGATTTTTTCAGAAAATGATGAGGAGATTATTGAGGGGCTCATCGAGCCATAGCTCGAAGGAAAAGGCACCGAAGCCTAAGTATAATTTGCCGCGCACCGCGGATATTCGGGAGTGTGAATGGCCTTCTGATGATTTCTTGAGAGCAACCGGTATCTATGAAGATTTTCATGAATTGGCTCACAATGCAGGCCTCACCGCTTTCCTCCAAGACCAATGCGATCAGTATCTCTTACTCACAAATACCTTTGTGCAAAACTTTTATTTTCATCCTAGGAACTCACCACCTATGGTGGAATTTCATTTATATGATGAGCATAAGGAGATGGCACTTTTTGATTTCTGTCGTATTCGTTTAGTCCCTTTTGAGGGCAAGACAGAAGAACCACACCATGATGATGTGGAGGGATTTATTAATAATATCACTGTACCAGAAACCAGGAAGGTTTCCGATGCATGAATCACTAGCATACATTTTCCTGTTTTATGTTACTTTGCATTATTTGCTAGTCGTTGTTTAATTGAATGCGGAAACTGTGGAAACCTTAGTATCCCTGATATAATTATTCTACTCCAAGATTTATACAGTGATAACACTTTTAGTATGGGTGGTATTATTGCCAGACGGTTAAATATGAACCGTACTTAGGGCCCCATCTTTGGAGGCATTTATGCTACATGCCTAGCCGCACATTTGAACATACCTATTAGGCATGCTGAGAAGGAAGAAAAGGTGTTGCCCCGTGTTTATCTAGATCATAAAAGTATGGTAGCACATGATTTTATTGTTAAGAATAGGGCAGGGGAGCTTAGATATCAATTGTTTTTTAATAAACATCATCCTGAGACTATCACCCTGCCTGCTCCTTCTTTGTTTGATTTGACTGCAGGCACATACCTTGTTTCGTTGACGGCTATTCATGCCTACCGGAACCCTGCACCCACTGAGGAGCCAGAACAGGAACCACAAAATGAGCCCCCACGACAATCTGTTTATTCTTGGGATCCAGAGATGACTGTCAGCCAGTGGCAGTTAGAGTCTTCTTCTTCATCACAGTATGATCCCAACTATTCCTCGTCATCGCAGTACGACCCCAACAACTATTATTATGGATATCCGCCAGGCCAGCCGTGGCCATAGACCAACTTAGGCCAAAAGCCTAAGCTTGGGGGAGTACGTATTTCTCACCGACATTACATTTATATTCACACACACTCATTGCTAGATGTCGGTGCTCATACTTTTTCATTGTAATATCCATGCTAGTTTATTTTCCTTTTCCTGCTTTATTCTTGTGTGTTTGTTAAACGTTAAGAAAAACAAAAAAATTAGTAGTTTTTTATTTTTCTGTTGTAGTAGTAATAATTAAAAAGAAAACCCAAAAATATTTCCCGTTCTTCTTTTGCTTGTTGGGAGCTTTCCCGCGTAAATAGTTTATTTCTTTTCTTTTCTTTGGGGGTCGGTAGGAGAAGACCATAATTAAATTGTTGAAGTGGCTCTTATATGCATTATTGTTGATTTAACCCAGAGCCCATATTGCCTTGTCTTCTCCTGTTTCTTGAATGCTCGTAGATTCCAGCTTAGTCCAATGCACGCGCACTCTTATTATTATCCACACCGTTCGGTCGTGCAAGTGAAAGGCAATTATGATGATATATGATGGACTGACTGAGATGAGAAAAGCTGGTATGAACTCGACCTCTTTTGTTTTTGTAAATATGATGAGCCCGTCGTTCTTGATTCAGCTTATTATGAATAAACATGTTTGCAATGACAATTACAGATCATAGTTGCTTGTGCCATGCTTGATTAGCTATGAGTTATAATGATTTACCTTGTATGCCAACATGCTATTGAGATGATTATGATGTGGTATGATGGGGTGGTATCCTCCTTTGAATGATTTAAGTGACTTGACTTGGCACATGTTCCCGCATGTAGTTGAAACAAAATCAACATAGCCTTCATGATATTTATGTTCATGGTGGATTATATCCTACTCATGCTTGCATCCAATGTTTATTAATTTTAATGCATGTACATGGTTGTTGTCGCTCTCTAGTTGGTCGCTTCCCAGTTTTTTGCTAGCCTTCACTTGTACTAAGCGGGAATACTGCTTGTGCATCCAAACCCTTAAACCCCAAAGTTATTCCAGATGAGTCCACTATACCTTCCTATATGCGGTATTTACCTGCCGTTCCAAGTAAATTTGTATGTGCCAAACTCTAAACCTTCAAATAAACATTATGTTTTGTATGCTCGAATAGCTCATGTATCAACAAAGGTTGTCCTTATCTACCGTGTTAGGCGGGTTATTCTCAAGAGGAGTGGACTCCGCTCCTCACTCACGAGAAAATGGCTGGTCACCGGGATGCCCAGTCCCATGCTTTGTGCAAACTAAATCAAAATTAATTGCAAACAAAACTCCCCCTGGGACCTGATGTATGTTGGAGGCACTCGTTGTTTCGAGCAAGCCATGGATTGATGCTTGTTGGTGGAGGGGGAGTATAAACTTTACCATTCTGTTTGGGAACCGCCTATAATGTGTTTAGCATGGAAGATATCGCCATCTCTTAGTTGTTACGTTGACAATGAAAGTATATCGCTCAAAATACAATTTATCTCTATTTCAAAACCAAGCTCTGGCACCTCTACAAATCCCTGCTTCCCTCTGCGAAGGGCCTATCCATTTACTTTTATGTTGAGTCATTGCCCTCTTATTAAAGAGCACTAGCTGGAGAGCACAGCTGTCATTTGCATTCATCACTATTAATCTATGTTGGGTATGACTATGATTGGATCTCTTTTACCATGAATTACAATGTCTAGTCAGTCCTTGATCTTTAAAGGTGCTCTGCATTTATGTTTTGCGGTCTCAGAAATGGCTAGATAGATACCATCTTGTTATATCATATTATGATTGTTTTGAGAAAGTGTTATCATCCGAGATTTATTATTATGACTTGCTAGTTGATTATGCTATTGATACGAGTAATTGTGAGACCTGAGGATTATTGCAAATGTGGTTAGTTATGATCTATGCTGAAAACTTGAATGCTGGCTCGACATAGTTACAACAACAAGAGTAAACAGAGTTTGTAAAAGTTTTTCTTTCTTTCTTTCAGTTTGTCAAATGAATTGCTTGAGGACAAGCAAGGGTTTAAGCTTGGGGGAGTTGATACGTCTCCGTCGTATCTACTTTTCCAAACACTTTTGCCCTTGTTTTGGACTCTAACTTGTATGATTTGAATGGAACTAACCTGGACTGACGCTGTTTTTAGCAGAATTACCTTGGTGTTGTTTTATGTGCAGAAAGCAAATATTCTCGGAAAGTCCTGAAACTCCACGGAATACCTTAGAAAAAAATAAAAAATCCTTGCCAAATATGAAGACCAGGGGGCCCACACCCTTTCCACAAGGGTGGGGGCGCCCCCCCCCTAGGGCGCGCCCCCCTACGTCGTGGGCCCCCTGTTGACCCTCCGACGCCAACTCCAACTCTATATATTTGCTTTCGGAGAGAAAAAAATCAGAGAGAAGAAATCATCGCGTTTTACGATACGGAGCCATCGCCAAGCCCTAAAACCTCTCGGGAGGGCTGATCTGGAGTCCGTTCGAGGCTCCAAAGAGGGGGATTCGTCGCCGTCGTCATCATCAACCATCCTCCATCACCAATTTCATGATGCTCACCGCCGTGCGTGAGTAATTCCAACGTAGGCTTGCTGGATGGTGATGGGTTGGATGAGATTTATCATGTAATTGAGTTAGTTTTGTTAGGGTTTGATCCCTAGTATCCATTATGTTCTGAGATTGATGTTGCTATGACTTTGCAATGCTTAATGCTTGTCACTAGGCCCGAGTGCCATGATTTCAGATCTGAACCTATTATGTTTTCATCAATATATGAGGGGAGGTAAGGAACTGCCATCTAGCTCTGCACTTGATTCACCTTCTGTTATGAGTAAGTTTGCGACACCTACATCTGCTTCTGCTATTCGTTCTGATATGTCGCATGTTATTGATGATGCCACTTCTACTATGCATGATACTTATGATGAAAGTGCTTCTATGCCTCATACTACTGTGCCCCTTAGTGAATTTCTTGAAGAACAAATTGATAGGGCTAGAGAAAGAGAAATTGATGAAACTGAATACGATGATGATAGTGATTATGAAAATATGCATGTTATTCCTGAAGGTTATTTATTTGATCAAGATGCTTCTTTAGCTATTTTAGCTTGCAGAGATAGATATGAGCTTAAGAGGTTATTAATTAAATGGAACAAAGAATCACTTAGAGATAAAATGAAACCTGATCCTGCTTTTGCTACTTCACCTATATGTGTTCCTGATAAAGATTATGAATTCTCTGTTGATCCTGATGTAATTACTTGGTTGAATCTGATCCGTTTTATGGCTATGAATCTGAAACTGTTGTGGCACATCTTACTAAGTTAAATGATATAGCTGCCCTGTTCACTAATAATGAGAGATCACGTTACCTCTATATACTCAAAATATTTTCGTTCTCATTAAAGGGTGATGCTAAGATATGGTTTAATTCCCTTGACCCTGGTTGTGTGCGTAGTTCCCAGGATATGGTTTATTACTTCTCTGCTAAATATTTCCCTGCTCAGAAGAAACAAGCTGCTTTGAGGGAAATATACAATTTTGTGCAAATTAAAGAAGAGAGTCTCCCACAAGCTTGGGGGAGGCTTCTCAAGTTACTTAATGCTTTGCCTAATCATCCTCTTAAGAAACCTGAAATACTTGATATCTTTTATAATGGACTAACCGATGCTTCCAGAGATTACCTGGATCGTTGTGCTAGTTCTCTTTTCAGGGAAAGAACACCGAATGAAGCTGAAATTCTATTGAATAATATGTTGACAAATGAAAATCATTGGGCACCTCCTGAGCCAGCTCCCGCTCCAATTAATGATCCTATTCCTAAACCAACTCCGAAGAAGAGAGGTGTTCTATTTCTCAGTCCCGAAGATATGCAAGAGGCAAAGAAATCTATGAAAGAAAAAGGTATTAAAGCCGAAGATGTTAAGAATTTACCTCCTATTGAAGAAATACATGGTCTTAATCTACCGCCTGTCAAGGAAACATATGAACTTGATCACTTATTTACTGAAGAACCTCCAGATCCCGATATCCCGACACAGGTAGGAAAGGTAAATTCTCTCTATAGATATGATAAAGCTGAAGTCCCTCCTACTAAAATTGCTAGTCCGTGCTTGGATGAGTTTGATGACTTTATGTTTAAGCAAGACGACTTCATTGCTTATTTTGGTAGACAATTAAAAGAGAATGCTTATAAAATTAGATGCTTGGGTGATTATATGGCTAATATTAGAGGTGAACTTAAACTTGTTAGCAAACATGCTTCTATGGTTACCACTCAAGTAGAACAAGTACTTAAAGCTCAAAAAGAATTGCTCCATGAAATGAATAGTAAGAAAAATGATTATGATGTTAGAGTGGCTACTAGAACTGGTAGAATGACTCAGGAACCTTTGTATCCTAAAGGCCACCCTAAGAGAATCGAGCAAGATTCTCAAAGAAATAATATTGATGTTCCTAGTTCTTCTAAAAAGAAGAAGAAGAAAAATGATAGAACTGTGCAAACTTCTAGTGAACCTATTTCTGAACCACCTGATAATCCAAATGATATCCCTATGTCTGATGCTGAAACACAATCTGGTAATGAACATGAACCTAGTAAAAATATTAATGATGATGTTCATGATGATGCTCAACCTAGTAATGATAATTGTAACGCCCGGATAATCTTGCTACAGAAATCCCACGCTAATCATGCCATGTCATCCCGATTACTGTTGCTAAACGCCCGTTAGTTCAAACCGCATCAACTTCAAATTTAAAATTAAAATTAATGTCGGCAATAAAAGTTTTCAAAAATTGAAACAAAAATGTTCGGTGGTTGCCAAATATTACACAGGTAATTATGGGGCAGCAAACACATTTTTATAAAATGTCTAAATAGCTTAAAAGGTTTAAAAGAAGAAATGCAAATAGATAATAAAAAAAGACCAAGCCCCCCTCAATTGGGCCGAATGGCCCAGCTGGCCACCGCGCCCCCCTAGGGCCTCTGCCCACCGGGCCGCCAGGCCGTCCCACCCCACCGCGCCCTTATCCTCCCACTGCCCCGAAACCCCAGCCCCACCGACACCCACTCGCCCCCACTCCCCCTCGTCGTTCTGGATCTGGATCGGGATCCCGATCCCCTCGCCCCTCGACCCCGTGCGCGCCGCCCCGCCGCCAATCGCCGGACCGCCTCGCCTCCCCCTCTTCTCCTATCTGGATGCGCCGCCGCCCGAAGGCCTCACCGTCGCCGGACCACCCTGCCGTCGCTGCTCGTCGCCTGGAACTTCTCCGCCCCGTCGCGCCAGCCCCGACTCCTCCTCGAGCCGGCTTTGCTCAACTACAAGGCTCGGTGAGCCCCGTCCTCCCTCTCTCCCCTCGTTCTCTGTTGCCGGCGCCGTCCACCGCGCGCCGACCGCGCTCGGCCCTGCGCCTCGCCATGGACCTCCATGCCCCTCCTCCCTGCTCGCCCGCGCGCCCCACTGATGCCGCCTCGCCCTAGCCGTGCACGCGCTCGCGCTCGCCGCGACCTCCATTTCCCTCCCCCTCCCCGCCCGCGCGCGCACGACCCTGGACGTGCCTACGCCCGTGACCCCTGCTCCGGCTCCGCTCACTGCTGCCCCCCTTGCTCCGCGGTCTGCTCTGCTGCTGCTCATCGGCGATGCCGCGGCCCTCCTCCGCCTCCCTGCCGCCAGCCCCTCCTCGGGCTGCCGTGCCCACTGCCGCCCAGGCCCGGCCTTCGCTCGGGCGCCCGCACACCCTAGCCACCGAGCGGGCTGGTGCCCGCACCCGTTTGCCAGCGCCCGTTTGGCCCCTTTCGGCCATTGACAGCGGGACCCCACCCCAGAACGGATTAATAAAAAAAAGGAATTAAAAAGTTAATAATAATATATTAAAAATAAATAATTAATAAAATTATTAAATTAATTAATTAATTAAAGGATTAATTAACTTAATTAATCTTGCTTAATTAACCTAATTAATTAACTAAACTAATTAATCCTGATTAGATTAGCCTAAGCAGATAACTAAACCCTAGTTAACCTAACAGAGTATGACAGGTGGGTCCCACCCAGTCAACCCCTGGTGACTAATGATGTCAGTATGACATCATGCTGATGTCATAAATCCAAATTTTGAATTAAATTAAATAATTAATTAAATTCCAGAAATTAATAAAATCTTTAGAAAATCATATCTTTTAATCCGTGACTCGGATGGAAAAGTTTTATACATGAAAGTTGCTCAGAACGACGAGACGTATCCGGATACGCAGCCCGTTTATCCACCACACATCCCTAGCATAGCGAACACGCAACTTTCCCCCTCCGGTTCACCGGTCCGAAAACGCGAAACACCGGGGGTACTTTCCCGGATGTCATCCCCCTTCACCGGTATCACCTACTACCGCGTTAGGGCACCTCTAACGCCGTTACTTGTCATATCATGCATCACTATGCATATGCTTGCATTATATTTATTGTTTCTTCCCCCTCTTCTCTCGCTAGACACCGAGACCGACGCCGCTGCTACGAAGTACGACTACGGTGTTGACGACCCCTCTCTCTTGCCAGAGCAACCAGGCAAGCCCCCCCCCCTTTGATCACCAGATATCACCTACTCTCCTCTATACTGCTTGCATTAGAGTAGTGTAGCATGTTACTGTTTTCGTTATTCCTATCCTGATGCATAGCCTGTCCTTGCTACTACTGTTGATACCTTTACCTGCAATCCTACTTGCTTAGTATAGGATGCTAGTATTTCCATCTGTGGCCCTACATTCTTGTCCGTCTGCTGTGCTATACTATCGGGCCGTGATCACTCGGAAGGTGATCACGGGTATATACTATTTACTTTATACATGATACATGTGGTGATTAAAGACGGGTCGGCTCGTAGGAGCACCCGCGAGTGGATCTTTGAGGCGGAGCGACAGGGCAGGTTCCGACCACCTAGGAGAGAGGTGGGCCTAGCCCTGGTCGGCGTTCGCAGATACTTAACACGTTTAACGAGATCTTGGTATTTGATCTGAGTCTGGCTACTAGCCTATACGCACTAACCATCTACGCGGGGACAGTTATGGGCACTCGACGTCGTGGTATCAGCCGAAGCCTTCGTGACGTCAGCAACGGAGCGGCGCGCGCTGGATTGGACTGGAACGCCACTAGGCTAGGTCTGCTTCCGGCCGCCCACGCAACGTGCAGGTGTGCTAAGGGCGATGGGCCCAGACCCCTGGGCGCTTAGGTTTAGACCGGCGTGCTGACCTCTCTGTTGGTCTAGGTGGGGCTGCGACGTGTTGATCTTCCGAGGCCGGGCATGACCCAGGAAAGTGTGTCCGGCCAAATGGGATCGAGCGTGTTGGGTTATGTGGTGCACCCCTGCAGGGAAGTTAATCTATTCGAATAGCCGTGATCTTCGGTAACAGGACGACTTGGAGTTGTACCTTGACCTTATGACAACTAGAACCGGATACTTAATAAAACACACTCTTCCATGTGCCAGATACAACCGGTGATCGCTCTCTCACAGGGCGACGAGGGGAGGATCATCGGTTAGGGTTATGCTATGCGGTGCTACTTGGAGGACTTCAGTCTACTCTCTTCTACATGCTGCAAGACGGAGGCTGCTAGAAGCGTAGTCTTCGAAAGGACTAGCTATCCCCCCTTATTCCGGCTTTCTGCAGTTCAGTCCACATATGATACCCTTATTCCATTTGATACCCATGCATACATATGTTGTATAGCTCCTTGCTTGCGAGTACTTTGGATGAGTACTCACGGTTGCTTTCTCCCTCTTTTCCCCCTATCCCTTCTACCTGGTTGTCGCAACCAGATGTTGGATCCCCGGAGCCAGACGCCACCTTCGACGACGACTCCTACTACACCGGAGGTGCCTACAACTACGTGATGCCCGCTGACGACGACCGGGAGTAGTTAGGAGGATCCCAGGAAGGAGGCCTGCGCCTCTTTCGATCTGTACCCCAATTTGTGCTAGCCTTCTTAAGGCAAACTTGTTTAACTTCTGTCTGTACTCAGATATTGTTGCTTCCGCTGACTCGTCTATGATCGAGCTCTTGTATTCGAGCCCTCGAGGCTCCTGGCTTGTAATATGATGCTTGTATGACTTATTTTATTTGTAGAGTTGTGTTGTGATATCTTTTCGTGAGTCCCTGATCTTGATCGTACACGTTTGCGTGTATGATTAGTGTACGGTCAAATCGGGGGCGTCACAAGTTGGTATCAGAGCCGACTGCCTGTAGGAATCCCCCTTCCACACTCCTTGGCCGAAGTCGAGTCTAGACATTGTAAAAACTTTTACTAACTTGGCTGTGTGCCTTACGGGCCAACGTCGCCATCGGGTGGTACTAGGATCTTTTACTCCTCGACCTTTACTCTGGGACTCTGAACTCTCTCCTACTCGGGTTAAACGATTTTACTAACTCTAACACTAGGATCCCGTGACCACGTTCACCCCAAAGTTGGATAAGCCCTAGTTATTCTTTAGAGTAGTACTTGAACATTATCCGCATTGTCATTTGACTCCTGTGAAAACAACTTTGTTTTCAGATGGAACCCACGAGGCAGGTCGTGCGCCACACGACGGCCGTTGGTGCCTCAGGATCACCTGCTGTGTTGGTTGAGATGATGACCTATCTGGGTTATCGCTGGCACCCTGAGTACACCGTCTATGAGGAGTATCAGGACTTCAACCAGGAGCAGTACCGTGCCATCGTCCACCTCTCCTCTCGGGAGTATGACTCCACTACCGTGCTGCACACTGCTCATGGTGTTGGAGTGACTATCGATATGGCGGTCCACGATGCTGCTTATGCTGCTCTGACACGTCTCCGTGGAGAGTATCAGGAGTTGGACACCTCCCCCTTCAGGCACATTGCTATCGCATCCGATGTTGGTGCGGAGGGATACTACACTGCTGCCTACTCCACTGTCACCCGAGAGCCCTTCTACCATCAGAACCTGGTTCTGCATGCTGATGGGTTGGATAGAGCTAACCGAGCTCTTCGCCACGAGTTGTACACCACCCGTCAGCACCTGTACCATGCTCTGACGCTGTTGCACCCCTCTGTCCGATCTGGTGATCTGTCGCGTTCTGCGGTCTACCCTGCCAGGACCGTGATGCCCCAGGGCGTCGGCTGGCCAGATGTGGGAGGCTACTCTCCTGCACTTGGTCCTATCCTGCCACCTGTGCATCGGGTTCCGCACCAGAGTATCCGTGGACCCCAGGCTACTCGCGTGGAGGTCTTCCCTTCGCGTCACTACCAGCTGTCGGGCTACACCTACCTCCGCAGTACCGCATGGGACTGACATAGACTTGCTTATTAGGGTTAGATGCATTCGCCGCGAGCCTGTGTGCCGCCTATGATGTCTTAGCCTATGTACTGAACACTGTGTAACGAACTCTATGCATGATCTCTTTTGTAAGATATGCTGACTACTATGTAGTATCTATCGTGCTGCTTTCGTTGTGCATGTTTCATCATGAATGACTTGTTTTTTTTGCAAATTTCTCAATGCTGAACTACCCCTGTTAAATATTAGCAGGATGGTTAGACCAGGTGGTCGTCGTCGTGGTGGCAACGCCCCACCACCACCTGAGTACATGGCTGGTATGATCCAACAGCTTGAGATGAATCGCCAGTTCATGGAGAATATGATGGCTCAGTTTCCTCGCCCCAATATGAACCAGCAGCCAACCCCAGTAACTCTGCAGGATTTCATGCGCCTGAACCCAACTGTGTACCGCAGCTCAACTCAGCCTCTGGATGCTGATGACTGGCTGCGTGACATCACCTATGAGATGGAGTCTGGTGATGTAGCCCCTGCCAGCTATGTCACCTTTCCTTCCTTCTTCCTAAAGGGACCCGCAGCTCAATGGTGGGACAGCCACAGGCGTACTTTGCCAGCTGGAACAATCATCACCTGGCCAGACTTCCAAGCTGCCTTCCGTGCTCGCTTCATTCCTCAGGGAGTCATGGACCGGAAGAAGCGTGAGTTCCGCAACCTCACTCAAGGCAACAAAACTGTGGAAGCTTACCAGCGGGAGTTTCTTGACTTGTCCCGCTATGCTGAAGAAGACATTGCAACTAATGCACGCAGACAGGAGAAGTTCCGTGATGGCCTTCAAGCTGACATCAAGCTCGCACTTCTAGTGCATGACTTTGCTGATTTCGCCACTCTGGTGAACAAAGCCATCAATGTCGAAACTGGTCTGCAGGAATACCAGAGCTCTCACAGGCGCAACCGTGACACGGGCTCTTCTTCGGGCCCGTCCTCGCAGAAGCGCAAGATATGGATTCCCAATAGCTTGTACCAGCCGGATGCACCTACCCCAAGGCAGACCTATGCTGCACCTCGTCTGCTTGCTCCTCCGACTAGGCAGCCAAGACTCCCAGATCCACCACCACAAGCTCCTGTTCCCACTCCCAATAATGGATTGTGCTTCAGGTGTGGACAACCAGGGCATCGTGCTAGGGAATTCAACCAGAACCAGAATCAACTGGCCCTTCCAGCAACTGGCCGTGGAAGCAACCAGCCCCGCAGCAACAATGCCAAGTCTTATGGTCGTGTTCATGCCAACCACGTTGACCTGAGCAAAGCTCAAGACCAGCCTGCTACCGTGATGAGTACCCTCCTAGTAAATTCAGTACCAGCATCCGTTTTATTTGATACAGGTGCATCGCATTCATTCATGTCAGAAGGTTTTGCATGCTTGCACGACATTAAATGTGAGGACATGAATGCTTCACTATTAGTACACACCCCGGCGGGCCAATGTCGAACCTCCATGATTTGCAACGACGTCCCTGTAGAAATTGAAGGACTGGAATTCCTTGTCTCTCCCATCGTACCGAAGTCCTGTAGCATTGATCTCATTCTGGGAATGAATTGGTTAAAAGCGCATACTGCTTCCATAGTTTGCGCCACTAAGGTCGTCCATCTGCTACACCCTTCTGATGAAATAATAGCTTACCAAGCTCATCTAGTTCAGAATGCCGAGGCACGACTTTATGCCTTGAATGCATTGAACGCTGCACCACTCGAGGGCATTGAAAACATTCCCGTCGTTCATGAATTCCAAGATGTCTTCCCAGAAGAACTTCCAGGGATTCCCCCTGCTAGAGCTGTCGAATTCATCATCGACTTGAAACCCGGCACTACCCCTATAGCTAAACGACCCTACAAGATGCCGCCGCATGAACTCATTGAGCTTAAGGAGGAAATCGACAAATCTCTTGTCAAAGGTTTCATTCGCCCAAGTTTCTCTCCTTGGGGAGCACCTTCTCTCTTTGTTAAGAAGAAGGATGGGACAAACCGATTAGTCGAAGACTATCGTCCTATAAACCAAGCTACCATTCAGAATAAATATCCTCTTCCCCGGATCAATGATCTTTATGATCAATTGGCTGGCTCATCAGTGTTCTCCAAACTCGACTTGAGGTTGGGTTACCACCAGATCCGTGTTCGTGAAGAGGACATCCCAAAAACCGCCTTCGTGACTCGGTATGGATCATACGAGTACACCGTATGTCATTCGGCTTAACGAATGCTCCCGCCACCTTCTCTCGTCTGATGAATTATATATTCATGGATTACCTCGACAAGTTCGTCGTGGTTTATCTGGACGATATCCTTGTATTTTCCAAGAACGAGGAAGAACATGCTGGACATCTGCGTCTTGTGCTGGAGAAGCTTCGAGAACATCAACTGTATGCTAAGTATTCCAAGTGTGAATTCTGGCTCCCCGAAGTAACCTATCTTGGGCATGTCATCTCCAAGGATGGTATTGCCGTCAACCCTGAACGAGTTCAGGCTATTCTCGATTGGACTCCTCCGAAGAATGTGAAGCAAGTCCAAAGTTTTCTCGGTCTCTCCAGCTATTGCCGTCGATTCGTCGAGAACTTCTCCAAGATTGCCAGGCCTCTGACTAATCTGTTTCATAAGGGTGTCAAGTTTGACTGGACAGACAAGTGTCAGGAAAGTTTCCAGGCGCTCAAAGACAAGTTGACTTCTGCCCCCGTGCTTGCACCACCTGATACTAAGAAGGACTTCGTCATTTACTGCGACGCTTCCTGCCAAGGATTAGGCTGTGTCCTAATGCAAGAGCGCAGAGTGATTGCTTATGCCTCTCGTCAACTGTGCCCTCACGAAGAAAACTACCCAGTTCACGACCTCGAGCTGGCTGCTGTCATTCATGCACTGAAGCAGTGGCGACATTACCTTCTCGGTAATCATTGTGAGATCTTCACTGACCATCAAAGTCTGAAGTATCTGTTTACTCAGCCAGATCTGAACCTCCGTCAGCAGAGATGGATGGAGACTGTTGCAGACTTTGACGTGGGTATATCCTATACCCCCGGCAAGGCTAATGTAATGGCTAATGCCTTGAGCCGCAAGTCTTACTGCAACCACCTCCAAGTTCATAAAGTTCAGCCCTCGCTTGTCGAAGAATTTAGAAAGCAGAACCTCCATATTGTTCCTCCTGGAGCACTCGCTCCCCCTCCCCCGGAGTTCCGCAAGATGAATCTTCTTGTTGTTACTAAGGGTTCTCTAAATACCCTGGCTGTCGTACCAGATCTCGTAGCTGGTATAAAGACTATTCAAGGTTATGACTCTGAAGTCCATAAGATTAAACGCCATCTAGCAGAAGGAAAGCCCTCATTCTTCACTATCGCCGACGATGGCGCCTTGTATTTCAAAGGCCGCCTAGTGGTACCATGTTCGAAGAAAAACCTAGATAAGACTAAAAGGGTTATGCAAGAAGCTCATGATACGCCTCTGTCCATCCATCCTGGTAGTACGAAGATGTACCAGGATATTCGTCAAAGATTCTGGTGGTCTAATATGAAGCAGGACATTGCTCGTTATGTTGCTGAGTGTGACGTTTGTCGCCGAATCAAAGCAGAGCATCAAAGGCCTAATGGAACTCTGCAACCTATCTCTATTCCTGAATGGAAATGGGACCATGTTGAAATGGACTTCGTCACTGGATTTCCCAAATCGCAGAAAGGTAATGATGCTATTCTTGTCGTCATTGACCGGCTTTCCAAAGTTGCCCATTTTCTGGCGGTCAAAGAGACAATCACTGCTAGTCAGCTTGCTACTCTCTACATGTCCAGAATTGTTTCACTTCACGGTATTCCACCGGTTATCAGTTCGGACCGTGGCAGCTTATTCACTTCAAGATTCTGGGCAAGTTTCCAAGAAGCTATGGGGACTCACTTATCTTTCAGTACTGCGTTTCATCCGCAGTCACAAGGGCAAGTTGAACGTGTCAACCAAGCTCTCGAAGACATGCTTCGAGCTTGTGTAATCTCATTCGGCAAGAAATGGGAGGAATCTCTTCCATATGCCGAGTTCTCTTATAATAATAGCTATCAAGCTAGTCTAAAGATGTCCCCCTTCGAAGTGCTATATGGACGAAAGTGTCGAACCCCTCTGAACTGGTCAGAAACTGGGGAACGTCCACTCTTCGGTCCGGATATTATCCAACAGGCCGAAGAACAAGTTCGCATTATTCGCGAGAATCTCAAGACTGCTCAGTCACGTCAGAAAAGTCAGTATGACCGTCATCACCAAGACATGGTCTATCAACCTGGCGAAAAGGCTTATCTTCGAGTTACACCAATGAAGGGTGCACACCGCTTCGGGATCAAAGGAAAGCTAGCTCCCCGCTATATTGGTCCTTTCACTATTCTCGAAGGCGTGGAAAGGTGGCATATCAACTGGAGCTTCCGCCGAACCTTTCTCAGGTTCACGATGTGTTCCACGTGTCGCAGCTTCGACGCTGCTTCAAGGACCCAATCCGAGCAGTGGATCATGAAGTGCTTGAATTGCAACAACACCTCTCCTATAAAGAGCATCAGGTCCGCATTCTTGACCAAGCTGAACGCCGCACACGTCAGAAGGCGATCAAGTTCCTCAAGGTCTAGTGGTCGAATCACTCTGAAGACGAAGCCACCTGGGAACGCGAGGATCGTCTTCGTGATGAATACCCCGCACTGTTTCCTTCTACCTCCTAAATCTCGGGACGAGATTTCTTGTAGTGGAGGAGATTTGTAACGCCCGGATAATCTAGCTACAGAAATCCCACGCTAATCATGCCATGTCATCCCGATTACTGTTGCTAAACGCCCGTTAGTTCAAACCGCGTCAACTTCAAATTTAAAATTAAAATTAATGTCGGCAATAAAAGTTTTCAAAAATTGAAACAAAAATGTTCGGTGGTTGCCAAATATTACACAGGTAATTATGGGGCAGCAAACACATTTTTATAAAATGTCTAAATAGTTTAAAAGGTTTAAAAGCAGAAATGCAAATAGATAATAAAAAAAAGACCAAGCCCCCCCTCAACTGGGCCAAATGGCCCAGCTGGCCACCGCGCCCCCCTAGGGCCTCTGCCCACCGGGCCGCCAGGCCGTCCCACCCCACCGCGGCCTTATCCTCCCACTGCCCCGAAACCCCAGCCCCACCGACACCCACTCGCCCCCACTCCCCCTCGTCGTTCTGCATCTGGATCGGGATCCCGATCCCCTCGCCCCTCGACCCCGTGCGCGCCGCCCCGCCGCCCATCGCCGGACCGCCTCGCCTCCCCCTCTTCTCCTATCTGGATGCGCCGCCGCCCGAAGGCCTCACCGTCGCCGGACCACCCTGCCGTCGCTGCTCGTCGCCTGGAACTTCTCCGCCCCGTCGCGCCAGCCCCGACTCCTCCTCGAGCCGGCTTTGCTCAACTACAGGGCTCGGTGAGCCCCGTCCTCCCTCTCTCCCCTCGTTCTCTGTCGCCGGCACCGTCCACCGCACGCCGACCGTGCTCGGCCCTGCGCCTCGCCATGGACCTCCATGCCCCTCCTCCCTGCTCGCCCGCGCGCCCCACTGATGTCGCCTCGCCCTAGTCGTGCACGCGCTCGCGCTCGCCGCGACCTCCATTCCCCTTCCACCCCCTCCCCGCCCGCGTGCGCACGACCCTGGACGTGCCTGCGCCCGTGACCCTTGCTCCGGCTCCGCTCACTGCTGCCCCCCTTGCTCCGCGGTCTGCTGTGCTGCTGCTCATCGGCGATGCCGCGGCCCTCCTCCGCCTTCCTGCCGCCGGCCCCTCCTCGGGCTGCCGTGCCCACTGCCGCCCAGGCCCGGCCTTTGCTCGGGCGCCCGCATGCCCCAGCCACCGAGCGGGCTGGTGCCCGCACCCGTTTGCCAGCGCCCGTTTGGCCCCTTTCGGCCATTGACAGCGGGACCCCACCCCCACAACGGATTAATAAAAAAAGGAATTAAAAAGTTAATAACCTAATTAATTAACTAAACTAATTAATCCTGATTAGATTAGCCTAAGCAGATAACTAAACCCTAGTTAACCTAACAGAGTATGATAGGTGGGTCCCACCCAGTCAACCCCTGTTGACTCGTGACGTCAGCATGACATCATGCTGATGTCATAAATCCAAATTTTGAATTAAATTAAATAATTAATTAAATTCCAGAAATTAATAAAATCTTTAGAAAATCATATCTTTTAATCCGTAACTCGGATGGAAAAGTTTGATACATGAAAGTTGCTCAGAACGACGAGACGTATCCGGATACGCAGCCCGTTTATCCACCACACATCCCTAGCATAGCGAACACGCAACTTTCCCCCTCCGGTTCACCGGTCCAAAAACGCGAAACACCGGGGGTACTTTCCCGGATGTCATCCCCCTTCACCGGTATCACCTACTACCGCGTTAGGGCACCTCTAACGCCGTTACTTGTCATATCATGCATCACTATGCATATGCTTGCATTATATTTATTGTTTCTTCCCCCTCTTCTCTCGCTAGATACCGAGACCGACGCCGCTGCTACCCAGTACGACTACAGTGTTGACGACCCCACTCTCTTGCCAGAGCAACCAGGCAAGCCCCCCCCTTTGATCACCAGATATCGCCTACTCTCCTCTATACTGCTTGCATTAGAGTAGTGTAGCATGTTACTGTTTTCGTTATTCCTATCCTGATGCGTAGCCTGTCCTTGCTACTACTGTTGATACCTTTACCTGCAATCCTACTTGCTTAGTATAGGATGCTAGTATTTCCATCTGTGGCCCTACATTCTTGTCCGTCTGCTGTGCTATACTATCGGGCCGTGATCACTCGGAAGGTGATCACGGGTATATACTATTTACTTTATACATGATACATGTGGTGATTAAAGACGGGTCGGCTCGTAGGAGCACCCGCGAGTGGATCTTTGAGGCGGAGTGATAGGGCAGGTTCCGACCACCTAGGAGAGAGGTGGGCCTGGCCCTGGTCGGCGTTCGCAGATACTTAACACGTTTAACGAGATCTTGGTATTTGATCTGAGTCTGGCTACTGGCCTATACGCACTAACCATCTACGCGGGGACAGTTATGGGCACTCGACGTCGTGGTATCAGCCGAAGCATTCGTGACGTCAGCAACGGAGCGGCGCGCGCTGGATTGGACTGGAACGCCACTAGGCTAGGTCTGCTTCCGGCCGCCCACGCAACGTGCAGGTGTGCTAAGGGCGATGGGCCCAGACCCCTGGGCGCTTAGGTTTAGACCGGCGTGCTGACCTCTCTGTTGGTCTAGGTGGGGCTGCGACGTGTTGATCTTCCGAGGCCGGGCATGACCCAGGAAAGTGTGTCCGGCCAAATGGGATCGAGCGTGTTGGGTTATGTGGTGCACCCCTGCAGGGAAGTTAATCTATTCGAATAGCCGTGATCTTCGGTAACAGGACGACTTGGAGTTGTACCTTGACCTTATGACAACTAGAACCGGATACTTAATAAAACACACCCTTCCAAGTGCCAGATACAACCGGTGATCGCTCTCTCACAGGGCGACGAGGGGAGGATCATCGGTTAGGGTTATGCTATGCGGTGCTACTTGGAGGACTTCAGTCTACTCTCTTCTACATGCTGCAAGACGGAGGCTGCCAGAAGCGTAGTCTTCGAAAGGACTAGCTATCCCCCCTTATTCTGGCTTTCTGCAGTTCAGTCCACATATGATACCCTTATTCCATTTGATACCCATGCATACATATGTTGTATAGCTCCTTGCTTGCGACTACTTTGGATGAGTACTCACGGTTGCTTTCTCCCTCTTTTCCCCCTATCCCTTCTACCTAGTTGTCGCAACCAGATGTTGGATCCCAGGAGCCAGACGCCACCTTCGACGACGACTCCTACTACACCGGAGGTGCCTACTACTACGTGATGCCCGCTAACGACGACCAGGAGTAGTTAGGAGGATCCCAGGCAGGAGGCCTGCGCCTCTTTCGATCTGTACCCCAGTTTGTGCTAGCCTTCTTAAGGCAAACTTGTTTAACTTCTGTCTGTACTCAGATATTGTTGCTTCCGCTGACTCGTCTATGATCGAGCTCTTGTATTCGAGCCCTCGAGGCCCCTGGCTTGTAATATGATGCTTGTATGAATTATTTTATTTGTAGAGTTGTGTTGTGATATCTTTCCGTGAGTCCCTGATCTTGATCGTACACGTTTGCGTGTATGATTAGTGTACGGTCAAATCGGGGGCGTCACAAGTTGGTATCAGAGCCGACTGCCTGTAGGAATCCCCCTTCCACACTCCTTGGCCGAAGTCGAGTCTAGACATTGTAAAAACTTTTACTAACTTGGCTGTGTGCCTTACGGGCCCACGTCGCCATCGGGTGGTACTAGGATCTTTTACTCCTCGACCTTTACTCTGGGACTCTGAACTCTCTCCTACTCGGGTTAAACGATTTTACTAACTCTAACACTAGGATCCCGTGACCACGTTCACCCCAAAGTTGGATAAGCCCTAGTTATTCTTTAGAGTAGTACTTGAACATTATCCGCATTGTCATTTGACTCCTGTGAAAACAACTTTGTTTTCAGATGGAACCCACGAGGCAGGTCGTGCGCCACACGACGGCCATTGGTGCCTTAGGATCACCTGCTGTGTTGGTTGAGATGATGACCTATCTGGGTTATCGCTGGCACCCTGAGTACACCGTCTATGAGGAGTATCAGGACTTCAACCAGGAGCAGTACCGTGCCATCGTCCACCTCTACTCTCGGGAGTATGACTCCACTACCGTGCTGCACACTGCTCATGGTGTTGGAGTGACTATCGATATGGCGGTCCACGATGCTGCTTATGCTGCTCTGACACATCTCCGTGGAGAGTATCAGGAGTTGGACACCTCCCCCTTCAGGCACATTGCTATCGCATCCGATGTTGGTGCGGAGGGATACTACACTGCTGCCTACTCCACTGTCACCCGAGAGCCCTTCTACCATCAGAACCTGGTTCTGCATGCTGATGGGTTGGATAGAGCTAACCGAGCTCTTCGCCACGAGTTGTACACCACCCGTCAGCACCTGTACCGTGCTCTGACGCTGTTGCACCCCTCTGTCCGATCTGGTGATCTGTCGCGTTCTGCGGTCTACCCTGCCAGGACCGTGATGCCCCAGGGCGTCGGCTGGCGAGATGTGGGAGGCTACTCTCCTGCACTTGGTCCTATCCTGCCACCTGTGCATCGGGTTCCGCACCAGAGTATCCGCGGACCCCAGGCTACTCGCGTGGAGGTCTTCCCTTCGCGTCACTACCAGCTGTCGGGCTACACCTACCTCCGCAGTACCGCATGGGACTGACGTAGACTTGCTTATTAGGGTTAGATGCATTCGCCGCGAGCCTGTGTGCCGCCTATGATGTCTTAGCCTATGTACTGAACACTGTGTAACGAACTCTATGCATGATCTCTTTTGTAAGATATGCTGACTACTATGTAGTATCTATCGTGCTGCTTTCGTTGTGCATGTTTCATCATGAATGACTCTTGTATTTTTGCAAATTTCTCAATGCTGAACTACCCCTGTTAAATATTAGCAGGATGGTTAGACCAGGTGGTCGTGGTCGTGGTGGCAATGCCCCACCACCACCTGAGTACATGGCTGGTATGATCCAACAGCTTGAGATGAATCGCCAGTTCATGGAGAATATGATGGCTCAGTTTCCTTGCCCCAATATGAACCAGCAGCCAACCCCAGTAACTCTGCAGGATTTCATGCGCCTGAACCCAACTGTGTACCGTAGCTCAACTCAGCCTCTGGATGCTGATGACTGGCTGCGTGACATCACCTATGAGATGGAGTCTGCTGATGTAGCCCCTGCCAGCTATGTCACCTTTCCTTCATTCTTCCTGAAGGGACCCGCAGCTCAATGGTGGGACAGCCACAGGCGTACTCTGCCAGCTGGAACAATCATCACCTGGACAGACTTCCAAGCTGCCTTCCGTGCTCGCTTCATTCCTCAGGGAGTCATGGACCGGAAGAAGCGTGAGTTCCGCAACCTCACTCAAGGCAACAAAACTGTGGAAGCTTACCAGCGGGAGTTTCTTGACTTGTCCCACTATGCTGAAGAAGACATTGCAACTGATGCACGCAGACAGGAGAAGTTCCGTGATGGCCTTCAAGCTGACATCAAGCTCGCACTTCTAGTGCATGACTTTGCTGATTTCGCCACTCTGGTGAACAAAGCCATCAATGTCGAAACTGGTCTGCAGGAATACCAGAGCTCTCACAGGCGCAACCGTGACACGGGCTCTTCTTCGGGCCCGTCCTCGCAGAAGCGCAAGATATGGATTCCCAATAGCTTGTACCAGCCGGATGCACCTACCCCAAGGCAGACCTATGCTGCACCTCGTCTGCCTGCTCCTCCGACTAGGCAGCCAAGACTCCCAGCTCCACCACCACAAGCTCGTATTCCCACTCCCAATAATGGATTGTGCTTCAGGTGTGGACAACCAGGGCATCATGCTAGGGAATGCAACCAGAACCAGAATCAACTGGCCCTTCCAGCAACTGGCCGTGGAAGCAACCAGCCCCGCAGCAACAATGCCAAGTCTTATGGTCGTGTTCATGCCAACCACGTTGATCTGAGCGAAGCTCAAATACGTAAATAACGAAATCCCCAACTCTCTCCGTGGGTCCTTGAGTTGCTTAGGATTTTCTAGGATCAAAACCAAAAGCAAAATAAAATATGATATGCATGATGACCTAATGTATAACATTCCAAATTGAAATTTTGGGATGTTACAAACCTACCCCCCTTAAGATTAATCTTGCCCTTGAGATTCGGGTTGGCTAGAAAATAGGTGAGGGTGGTCCTTGAGCAAATCTTCCTCTCACTCCCAGGTGGCTTCATCCTCCGTGTGGTGGCTCCACTGAACTTTGCAAAACTTGATAACCTTGCTGCGAGTAACTCGGCTGGCAAACTCGAGGATCTTGACTGGTTTCTCCTCATACGTCAAATTGTTATCCAACTGAATTGCTTCTAATGGTACTGTGTCTCTCAAAGGTATGTCAGCCATCTCCGCGTGACACTTCTTCAACTGAGAAACGTGGAACACATCATGCACTCCGGCCAATCCTTCTGGCAATTCCAACTTGTAGGCCACTTCTCCCATACGCTCCAAAACTCGATATGGTCCTACAAATCGTGGCGCTAACTTCCCCTTAACTCCAAAGCGCTTAATCCCTCGAAGTGGGGATACTCGAAGATAAGCTCTATCTCCAACTTCGTAAACTGTCTCCTTGCATTTAGAATCTGCGTAGCTCTTCTGCCTGGACTGGGCTACCTTGAGCCTATCGCGAATCAACTTCACCTTCTGTTCAGACTCCTTAATCAGATCTGGTCCAAACAACTGGCGGTCTCCAACTTCGTCCCATGACAACGGTGTCCTGCACCTCCTTCCGTACAAAGCTTCGAAAGGTGCCATCTTCAAACTGGTTTGATAGCTATTATTGTAAGAAAACTCTGCATACGGCAAATTATCGTCCCAACTAGATCCATAATCTAGCGCACAAGCTCTCAGCATATCTTCTAAAATCTGATTGACTCTCTCGGTCTGTCCATCTGTCTGCGGGTGAAAAGCTGTACTAAATTCTAACCTGGTACCCAAAATCTCATGCAACTGCTTCCAGAACTTTGAGGTAAACTGGGTTCCTCTATCCGATACAATGCTCCTCGGAACTCCATGCAGACAAACGATCCTGGTCATGTATATCTTTGCCAACTTAGCACTGGTGTAAGTGGTCTTTACTGGGATGAAATGTGCTACCTTCGTCAATCGATCAACTACAACCCAAATCGAGTCATAGCCTGAACGAGTCCTTGGCAATCCCGTGATAAAATCCATACCTAGCTTATCCCACTTCCATTCGGGTATCGGCAATGGTTGCAACAATCCTACTGGCTTCTGATGCTCTGCCTTTACTCTCTGACATACATCACATACTCCACAATATCCTTTTTCATTCCGGTCCACCAGAAAATATCCTTCAAATCCAAATACATCTTGGTACTTCCTGGGTGAATCGAATATGGTGAGTCATGTGCCTCTTGTAGAATCAACTTTTTGATCTCCGGGTCATTGGGCACGTAAACACGGTCTTCAAACCATAGGATGTCGTGCTCATCCTCTCGAAATCCTTTAGCTTTTCCTTTGCTCAGTTTCTCCTTTATAGCGGCAATCTCTTTGTCCGTTTTCTGAGCTTCTCTGATTCTATCCATCAAAGTTGACTGAATCTCTAGTGCTGCTACATAGCCTCTCAGAACTATTTCCACACATAGTTCACGAAGATTTTCTGCTAACTCCTTGGGTATTTCTCCCGTCATTAACGTATTGACATGGCTCTTGCGGCTTAATGCATCAGCTACTACATTAGCCTTTCCGGGATGATAATGCAATTTCATATCATAATCCTTGATAAGCTCCAACCATCTCCTTTGTCTGAGGTTCAACTCCTTCTATGTGAAAATGTACTTCAAACTCTTATGATCCATGTACACCTCATAATGATTTCCAATGAGGAAATGTCTCCATGTCTTCAATGCATGCACTACGGCTGCTAACTCCAAATCATGCGTAGCATAATTCAATTCGTGGGGCTTCAGTTGTCATGAAGCATACGAAACAACTCTCCCTTCCTGCATAAGCACTGCTCCAAGTCCTCGACGTGAAGCGTCGCAATACACCTCATAATCCTTGGTTTGATCTGGCAAAATCAACACTGGTGAGGTAACCAAATGTTTCTTCAACTCCTGGAAACTAGCCTCACACTCATCAGTCCATTTGAACTTAGTATCCTTCTTCAGCAACTCCGTCATAGGCTTTGCAATCTTTGAGAAATTCTCAATAAATCTCCGGTAGTATCCTGCGAGTCCAAGAAAACTCCGGATCTCTCCAACTGTTGTTGGTGCTTCCCACTTGGTCACGGTTTCAACTTTAGCGGGATCTACTGCTATACCTTCTCCAGATATAACATGTCCAAGGAATCCTACTTCCTTCAACCAAAACTCACATTTGCTGAACTTGGCATATAATTGGTGTTCTCTGAGCTTTCCAAGTACCAAACGCAAATGCTCCTTATGCTCCTCTTCATCCCTCGAATAAACTAGGATATCATTAATGAACACTACGACGAACTTATCCAAAAACTCCATAAACACTTTGTTCATCATGTTCATAAAATAGGCAGGCGCGTTAGTCAGTCCAAATGACATAACGGTATACTCATACAGTCCATATCTTGTGGTGAATGCTGTCTTAGGTATATCCTGTTCTCGAATCTTCAACTGGTGGTATCCTGATCGCAAATTGATCTTGGAAAACACTTTAGCTCCTTGCAACCGATCAAACAGATCATTGATCATTGGTAGTGGGTACTTGTTCTTGATCGTTACCTCGTTCAATCCTCGATAATCAACAACCATCCTTAACGATCCATCCTTCTTCTCCACTAGAAGTACTGGTGATCCCCAAGGTGAAGAACTTGGGCGAATATATCCCTTATCCAGTAACTCCTTAATCTGCTTCTTAATTTCCACCAAATCTTTTGCTGGCATCCTATATGGTCTCTTTGATATTGGCCCAGTGCCTGGCAAAAGCTCAATCAAAAACTCAATGTCTCTATACGGTGGCATGCCTGGCAATTCTTCAGTAAATACATCTGGAAAATCCTTTACCACTGGTACTTCCTCCTGCACAACTCCTGATAAGGAATTTACCTGTGTCCGGTTTGGCGCATGCCGGGATACATACTTGATCCTTCTTCCTTCTGGCGTTGTGAGCAAAATTGTCTTACTGGCGCAATCGATGTTTCCTCCATACATCGACAGCCAATCCATACCAAGTATCACATCCAGACCTTGGGATTCCAAAATAATTAAATCCGTTGGGAAAACATGCCTTCCTATACTTAATGGCACTTGAAAACATCCTTGTCTGGCCATGTACTCTGCTCCTGGTGAGCTTACTAGCATAGGTGTTTTAAGAATCCTAGTGGGCAGACTATACTTTTCCACAAATCCCCTTGATATGTATGAATGCGATGCACCAGTATCAAAAAGAATGAGTGCAGTAAATGACTTAACCAAAAACTTACCTATTACTGCATCGGGCTGAGCTTCAACCTCCTCCACATTAACGTGGTTCATCTGTCCCCTATTGAAAGGGTTCGGCTTCTTTCCAGAACTTCCATTTCCGTTTTGTCCTTCAGGACAGTCATTTGCATAATGTCCTGACTTCGAACACTTATAGCAAGTGACGTGGCTCAAATCCTTCTTGGCTGGGGTTGATGGGGTGCTGCGGTTCTGTCCATTACTTCCTCCATTCCCATTACCATTCTTGGTGCCATTGTGATTGTGCGAGCTACCTACTCCATGGGTATGCTGAAAATGTCCTCCTGGTCTAGGGGTAAAACGAGGCTTCTGCTGAGCTCCTGAATTATACTTTCCTTGTCCATAATTCCTCTTGCGGTTCTCAATTTGCTGCTGCTTCCCTTCAATCATAAGAGCACGATCTACCAACTCCTGGTAGTTGTTGAAGGTGGCTACCATCAACTGCATGCTCAATTCATCATTTAATCCTTCCAGGAATTTCTCCTGCTTAGCTGCATCTGTAGCAACGTCATCTGGGGCATAACGTGCTAGCTTACTAAACTCCTCCACATACTGGCCAACTGTCCGTCCTCCTTGGCGCAAGTTACGAAACTCACGCTTCTTCATGGCCATTGCTCCTGCTGAAACATGGGCAGTACGAAAATCTTGCTGAAACTGGTCCCATGTGACAGTGTCGACTGGGAAGGTGGCTGTGAAATTCTCCCACCAAGATGCTGCGGGTCCTTCTAACTGATGTGCGGCAAACTTCACCTTCTCCACATCTGTGCATCCTGCTGTGGTCAACTCCCTAGATATCTTGCAGAGCCAATCATCTGCTACTATTGGCTCGGTGCTACTGGAAAACACCGGCGGATTCAGCCTAAGAAAACTGGCTAAGTGGTCAACAGGTGGTGGTGGTGGTGGGTTGTTGTTGTTGTTCCCCTGATTCTGATTTTGAACTAGCAACTGCATCAAGGTGTTCTGCTGCTGGATCAACTGGGTGAGCTCCGGCGGAAAAGAAAATCCGGGGTCACGTCTCGGAGGCATCTGAGGGTTTAGAAAAGATGAGATATAAGAATAGAGGGGTCTAAAGAGAAAACACTACCCATATGCACATGAGGCAAAAGCACACAATTCACTTCATTCAATCAAACAAAGGCATACAATCGATCTAACTATCGCAAAAGTGCTTGGACTACTATATTTACATGGTGGACTACTACTACTGATGAGGTGGTCTACTAGAAATATTTTACGGTTGTAGACTCCATGATATCTGCTCCTGCTTCATCAACATAGACATCATCGCTACTATCTTGTTCCGAATCGGTGCCGTTGATGATGATGTAGTCTTCCGGGCTGATTTCCTTGGGTTCCTCGTCTTCATCTACTGGTGTCAGGCCTCCCATAAATATTCCAATCTTCTTGATCAGATCGTCATTCTTCTCCACCAGTACTTCAATTTCTTCTTCATAACCTTCACATGTAGCCTTGAGTTCTTCCTCTAGTTCCTTGATTCTAGTCTTAGCCTTCTTCAGATCTATCATGTCGGCGCACATCTGATTCTCCTGTCGTCGAATGTGCTGGTTTAACTCCTGGATAAAAGCTGCAATTGATCTATCCTTCCTAGTGCTGATCATCTCCCAATGTTCATCTCGGCGCCCACAAATCTGGTAGATAGTATCCTTGAGATCCTTGCAGTAGACTTCTCCAATGCGTCCCATGGCGATGTGAGCTGCCATGCTCTTTCCTAGACTCCAAGTTGATGCATCAAAAGAAAACTCTATGGGCTCAGTGACTGACATGAACGTCCTTCCTGGAACTTGAACTTGAATCATCCAGCGCTCTTCTTCAGGTAAAGTGGCGTTGTAGGTTCCGTGAAGCTTGGTATTCCTATGTTCAGGTATCTAATGACTTCCTTCAAGTGGCGTCCAAAGGGTGTATCTTCATCCGGTTGGGTGAACTTGTTCCTTGCATCCGCCATCCTAAAGAGTAGAAAAGATGAGAAGTCAGAAGAGAAGAGAGTGAGTAGTGATCTAGGTCTTTAGCCTAGTGGTCGTGTCCTACAGTCAATGTGTGCTCTGATACCATCTCTGTAGCGACCAGACCTCAAACAGTCTGATCTCTGTGCTCCGGTGTCATCCCTGGATCAGTAATGCTGACACCACACAGTACTCGGAGGATTTATACCAGAGTAGCAATCACACACTTATTACATCGAGTGTCTCAAAAGAGAACTTATTACAATAAATATGGCTTAAGGCCATCTAGTAACGATAACAGCGGAAGGCTTGGAAGATAAGTGAGTCCATCAACTCCAACGGCATCACTGAGTATAGAACCACGACCTAAAACTCCTTAATCGTCGTCTGAAATGTCTGCAACATTAATGTTGCAGCCCGGAAACGGGTCAGCACATGGAATATGCTGGCAAGGTAACACATAGAGAATAATGGAATGCAACAACTATACTATATGCATATTTGGCTGGTGGAAAGCTCTATGGTTACAGTTTTTGCGTAAACCCAATTTTTCCCTACTTCAGAGGAATAAAATTAATTACTATCATGGTGGTTGTTAAACATTGAGAATGGTTGACAGGATCCTCAATCCCAATTAAGTAACATCATTAAAATCCCACAAAATTAACTTAGAGTAACATGTTGAGATTCACATGATAATCCAGGTACTAGATACTCAAGATGTCCATAACCGGGGACACGGCTAACCATGATTAGTTTATTACACTCTGCAGAGGTTTGCGCACTTTTCCCCACAAGACTCGATCGCCTCCGTTTGGTTTCTCGCACTATAGGGTGTTTGAGAAGACGGATGACCGAGACACAGTCTTTCAGAAGCGCTAGCACCTTACATGTGGGTAGACCGGTACACCTACTTTCCCCTACATCTGCTAGTCTACCCGTAAGAGTTCGCACAACTTAGTCAACTATGCCAGAGCCCATAATGGCTTGTGGCTGCACACGGAAGTTTCTAGTATGAATAATCTTATGATCCCTTTGAGCCTGGGTGGCGGTCCAAAGAAAAACAGGCAAGTCCTGGTAACCCCAGGTGCCTTAATCCACCCAGATGTGTGTTAGGTTGCCACCTTAGATAAACCCTTAATTATCAATCTGAGATCTGTCATGGATATCACTCACCCAATCCACGTCTACTAGCATAGCATGGCATAATAAGCAAACGTAGAAGTAACTCCCAAAGGTTTGATAATAAACAGGTAATAGGTACTACCTCATCTACTTCCCATCCCACAATTTAATTAGATCCTAATCATGCAATGTGTGAGGATCGATCTAATGCAATAAAACTGGGTTGTAGAAAAGGTATGATCAAAGTGTTACTTGCCTTGCTGATGATCCGCGTAACCTAGAGATTCGAAGTAACAGGCGGCGCACTCCGGGTATTCTATCGCAGACAAACAACAAGCATACAATAAGTACTCATCTAATGCACAGGTAAAACTCAAATAGAAGATCTAACCAGAAAGTTCAACTTAAGAACCCAGGTTGGAAAAAAGAATCAAATCTAACGAAGCAAAAGAAATCAAACGGCGAAAGAAAACAACTTCATTCTAGTAATCTGGATCTAGGGCAAATTTTACAGTAGCAAAAACTTGTTTAAGTTGATTATTCGGAAAGAGGGTTTCGAGACGAAACTCCAGGCGCTTGAATCGCCTGATTCCGATAAACAAGCGAAAAGTTATACTAAAACGAAAATCGGATCAGAAATCGCGATCAGAAAATAACCGTGGAAAATCCGACGAAAAAGAAAAATGACGAACAGAATTTTTTTTATTATTATTTAAAAAAACAGCACGAAAAATGAGCCGGCGGCGAACCTCGAAAGGCGCGCGCTCCGGCGGCGGCGGCGGCGGGCAGCGGCGGCGGCGGCGGCGGCGGCGGCTAAAGGCGGCGGCGGCTAGGGTTTCCGCTGGGCTGGGGCGGCTCTCTCGGTCGGGCCTCGGGCGGCTTATAAAGGCCCCAGGCCAGGGAGTCCTGGCCGGGTACGGCCCGGAGTCGGTTCCGGTTTTTTTTAAATCCGCTCGGAAGAAAAATAAAAAGAAATACTAAACGGACTCCAAAAATCACGAAATAAATTTTGCCGGGTTTCTGAAATCAAGCCCGATAAAGTGAACATTTATCTGGGCCCAAACTACAACTTTGAAAAACGCGCATTTTTCCTAAATTCAAATAAAAATACCGAAAAACACCGAAATAAAACTTATTTGATCTTTTTATTAAATCCTCATTATTTCTATATTTTGGGAAATTCATTTTATTCCCGCTCTCATATTTTTGTAATAGAAATAATTGATGATAGAATAAATAAAATCAAATGATCCTGTTTACATAATTTGAGAAAAACTCAAATACGTAAATAACGAAATCCCCAACTCTCTCCGTGGGTCCTTGAGTTGCTTAGGATTTTCTAGGATCAAAACCAAAATCAAAATAAAATATTATATGCATGATGACCTAATGTATAACATTCCAAATTGAAAATTTGGGATGTTACAATGCATGTACATGGTTGTTGTCGCTCTCTAGTTGGTCGCTTCCCAGTCTTTTGCTAGCCTTCACTTGTACTAAGCGGGAATACTGCTTGTGCATCCAAACCCTTAAACCCCAAAGTTATTCCAGATGAGTCCACTATACCTTCCTATATGCGGTATTTACCTGCCGTTCCAAGTAAATTTGTATGTGCCAAACTCTAAACCTTCAAATAAACATTCTGTTTTGTATGCTCGAATAGCTCATGTATCAACAAAGGTTGTCCTTATCTTCCGTGTTAGGCAGGTTATTCTCAAGAGGAGTGGACTCCGCTCCTCACTCACGAGAAAATGGCTGGTCACCGGGATGCCCAGTCCCATGCTTTATGCAAACTAAATCAAAATTAATTGCAAACAAAACTCCCCCTGGGACCTGATGTATGTTGGAGGCACTCGTTGTTTCGAGCAAGCCATGGATTGATGCTTGTTGGTGGAGGGGAAGTATAAACTTTACCATTCTGTTTGGGAACCGCCTATAATGTGTTTAGCATGGAAGATATCGCCATCTCTTAGTTGTTACATTGACAATGAAAGTATATCGCTCAAAATACAATTTATCTCTATTTCAAAACCAAGCTCTGGCACCTCTACAAATCCCTGCTTCCCTCTGCGAAGGTCCTATCCATTTACTTTTATGTTGAGTCATCGCCCTCTTATTAAAGAGCACTAGCTGGAGAGCACAACTGTCATTTGCATTCATCACTATTAATCTATGTTGGGTATGACTATGATTGGATCTCTTTTACCATGAATTACAATGTCTAGTCAGTCCTTGATCTTTAAAGGTGCTCTGCATTTATGTTTTGCGGTCTCAGAAATGGCTAGCGAGATACCATCTTGTTATATCATATTATGATTGTTTTGAGAAAGTGTTGTCATCCGAGATTTATTATTATGACTTGCTAGTTGATTATGCTATTGATACGAGTAATTGTGAGACCTGAGGATTATTGCAAATGTGGTTAGTTATGATCTATGCTGAAAACTTGAATGCTGGCTTGACATAGTTACAACAACAAGAGTAAACAGAGTTTGTAAAAGTTTTTCCTTCTTTCTTTCAGTTTGTCAAATGAATTGCTTGAGGACAAGCAAGGGTTTAAGCTTGGGGGAGTTGATACGTCTCCGTCGTATCTACTTTTCCAAACACTTTTGCCCTTGTTTTGGACTCTAACTTGTATGATTTGAATGGAACTAACTTGGACTGACGCTGTTTTTAGCAGAATTACCTTAGTGTTGTTTTATGTGCAGAAAGCAAATATTCTCGGGAAGTCCTGAAACTCCACAGAATACCTTAGAAAAAAATAAAAAATCCTTGCCAAACATGAAGACCAGGGGGCCCACACCCTTTCCACGATGGTGGGGGGCGCCCCCCCTAGGGCGCGCCCCCCTACCTCATGGGCCCCCTGTTGACCCTCCGACGCCAACTCCAACTCTATATATTTGCTTTCGGAGAGAAAAAAATTAGAGAGAAGAAATCATCGCGTTTTACAATACGGAGCCGTCGCCAAGCCCTAAAACCTCTCGGGAGGGCTGATCTGGAGTCCGTTCAGGGCTCCAGAGAGGGGGATTCGTCGCCGTCGTCATCATCAACCATCCTCCATCACCAATTTCATGATGCTCACTGCCGTGCGTGAGTAATTCCATCGTAGGCTTGCTCGATGGTGATGGGTTGGATGAGATTTATCATGTAATCGAGTTAGTTATGTTAGGGTTTGATCCCTAGTATCCATTATGTTCTGAGATTGATGTTGCTATGACTTTGCTATGCTTAATGCTTGTCACTAGGGCCCGAGTGCCATGATTTCAGATCTGAACCTATTATGTTTTCATCAATATATGAGAGTTCTAGATCCTATCTTGCAAGTCCATAGTCACCTACTATTTGTTATGATCCGGCAACCCCGAAGTGACAATAATCGGGACCACTCCCGGTGATGACCATAGTTTGAGGAGTTCATGTATTCACTATGTGTTAATGCTTTGTTCTGGTTCTCTATTAAAAGGAGGCCTTAATATCCCTTAGTTTCCAATAGGACCTCGCTGCCACGGGAGGGTAGGACAAAAGATGTCATGCAAGTTCTTTTCCATAAGCACGTATGACTATATACGGAATACATGCCTACATTACATTGACGAACTGGAGCTAGTTCTGTGTCACCCTATTTTATGACTGTTACATGATGAACCGCATCCGACATAATTATCCATCACTGATCCGGTGCCTACGAGTTTTCCATATACTGGTTTACGCTTATTTACTTTCCCGCTGCTACTGTTACAGTCACTACAAAATACCAAAAACATTACTTTTGTTGTCTTTACTTTTGTTGTCGTTACCACCACTATCATATTACTGTGCTACTAAATACTCTGCTACAGATACTAAGTTTCGAGGTGTGGTTGAATTGACAACTCAGCTGCTAATACTTGAGAATATTCTTTGGCTCCCCTTGTGTCGAATCAATAAATTTGGGTTAAATACTCTACCCTCGAAAACTGTTGCGATCCCCTATACTTGTGGGTTATCAGACCCCTTAAAGGGGGAACCCACAAGGAAAAATACTTACTGGTCATGGTGGATAAATTCACCAAATGGATAGAAGCCAAACCTGTTAAAACAGCTGAATCCGAACCGGTGATAGACTTCATATCTGGGGTCATACACCATTATGGCGTCCCCCATAGCATCATCACTGACAACGGCACGAACTTCACGGACGATGAGGTAAAACTCTGGTGCAGAAAACTAGGCATCAAGCTTGGTTATGCTTCAGTATATCACCCACAAACCAATAGCCATGTTGAGCGAGCAAACAGTCTTATAATGAGCGGCATTAAACCCAGTTTAGTGCGGTCCTTAACGGAGTATAACACGCACTGGGTAGAGGAGCTCGACTCCGTACTCTGGGGGCTGCGGACCACGCCGAACCATAGTACCGGATATACACCCTTCTTTATGGTGTACGGCACAGAGGCAGTCTTGCCGTGTGACAGAATTCATGACTCACCTCGAGTGCACATGTACGAAGAAAGAGAAGCCGAGCTCGATCGGCAGGACAGTCTGGACACCCTGGAGGAGGAGCGCAATGTGGCAAAAGCCCGTTCCGCATTTTATCAGCAACAGGCTCACAGATACCAAAGCAGAGAAGTACGGGCCAAAACTTATAACATTGGCGAATTAGTTCTATGCCTGCCGGATAAGAAAAAGAACAAGCTCGGACCCAAATGGGAAGGTCCCTTCATTATTTACCAAGTTCTGACCAGTGGAGCGTACCGTCTGCAGGATGCATCAAATAATCGACTCGAGCCGAACCCATGGAACGCGGCCAGGCTCCGAAGATTCTACGCCTAGCGCCGGACTCTATGTTCGTCTCTTTCCTCTGTCCATTTTTTGCATATACATTATCTATCTTGTTTTTCTTTCTCTCTTTCTTTTATTCCTTCTCTAGGCCTTCAAGGGCCAACTTGTGCCTCGCTTGCACATTATAGATACGCTAGCCACACTCATCATGCCTGGGGGCTTCTTTCACAGAAGCTTAATTATTTATCTGGGCCTCGTGCCCCGCACATGTGTTATACTTCTGCATGTACCTTTTTTCGCCATTATATGCATCGATATGACTTAAGTTTTGACCAAGCTGGGTTGCCTGGCTCTTGTATTTATGCCCTACGTTCCCGTTAATTCGGCTAGGGCATAAGGGGAGCACCTCTGCGATTCTTATTGCCGGGTCAGCCGGATGTGTACCTCAGACTGGGTGAAGCCGAAAGCTAGCGTTCTTAAGGGAATATTCGGTCGGTGAACAAAAGATGATTTTTATTTATTTTCCATATGTGCCCCCAGATGTTTTTTTCCTGCGTTTCCTATCGCAGTCCAGACATGCACTTTAGGGCATGCGTACCCAGGGAAAGGAACCCTTAACGGAACTATTCTCCCTGGAAGATGTTTCTTACTACCCATGTAATATAACATAACTAGTTGGGCACTTGTCTGTTCAAGCACTAATGACCCTTACGCCTGGTCTCCATGCATACCCCGGTTCTTATATAACTGAGCGGGTATTCGGATACACACCGGACTATCGGGTCCTGAGGTTGAAGCGAAAAGGTCCGCCATGACAAATGATCTACAATCTGGCTAGAAGGCATTATACATTTCACTTTAATTACATAGTCATGCAGACTGACTAAATTCCTCTTCTATACCATCCAACAGGCGGTCTAGCCTACAATCCTGTTGGGAATACTTTGCGGCTAATTCTACTTGCCCATAAACTAAGCTAACGGGGATCTCTTTTCCGTCGGGCCCCACAGGTCTGACCTCAGCCATCTGATTTGGGTCAGCCTTGGTATACCGCGTCTTCACCATGGATGAGGCTTCCCTGGCACCTTAACGGAAGGCCGATATCTTCCATAATCGGAAGCGCCACTGTGCTCCCTTGAGCTTCTCCGTAAGCTCTGCAACGCCTTCTAGAAGGGAGACGGATGGCCACAAGGCCTGGAAAACACCTTGCATCACCTGCCAAACTTTTTCGTGCAGTTGTGAGAGCTCGGATAGAAGATCACCCACAGACCCCGGGCATTTCCTCCACGGGACGACCTGTTAGCATACCTACAGACATAACGCTGTTAGTCGTCTTCTTCGCCAAACTCCTTCAAAAGGATTCGTTCAAGCACTTACTGAAAATGCCGTGTCGAAGCCGCTTATTCTCCTTCTCGGAGTCTGCAAGCTGGGATCGAACGTCTTTCCGTTCCACGCTTAGCTTGGTATTGGCGTCTTGGAGATTGTTTTTCTCCCACCTGACCTCAGTCAGCACGCGTTCGCTTGCCTCTAGCTGTCGCATGACATGCTGGTCCTCCGGATTTTCTCTGGATTCATCTGCAACATCTATTGTTAGATCTGTAGCCATGCCGCACACTATATGGTAACCATCATTCTTTAAAGTAAATGTTACCAACGGGGGACTTTTTCGGTTCCTTCAATGCGGCAATGGCGGCCCGCAGTTGGGTCTTGCACTCCTCCAGCTCCTGTGACAGCCTAATATTCTCCTCTGTAAGAACCTGCACAGTAAAGATGATCCTTAAATCAGTTCTGCTAACTGTTTCAAGTCTCAGGGGCTACTGATACATATAAATCGTCAGATTTACTTACCCGTACATCCTTTACATACTGATCCGTGGCTCTGTCTAGACCATCTTGAGCAGCACGGAGGTACGCCTCTCCAGAATTGAACGCATCAAATGCCTCTGGTGAGAAACAAGCGTCGCGGAGTATGGCCTGGCGGCGCCTATGATTCATGGCGCTTTCCACTTCTGAATTTGTAGTGGATAATCTATCCGCATCCTCTGTATGGGGATTATCCAGCGCCCGCCCCATATCGGCTTCCGCCTGGATGTTCGGTCCTGGCACCCGACTGGTGAAAGCGTGATTAGCAGCATCGCCGGACATATTCCGGCGAGCGTTTTTTCTGTTAAAGAAACACGGGAGTCGTTACATTTCGAGAAATACGACAACCACGGTGAGGGGTTTCTATTATACCTTTGCGCCGGCGTCTCCGTCCTGATCGCCTTCCTTTTTGGCCTGCCTGGCCCCGATGCCTCTTATTGGCTAGTTGCTGTGGGTTCGGCAGGGCGTCCCGAATGCCTTCCCTGCAAAAATGCCATATGTATATGGTAGGTGAAGTGTCTAAAAGGGGATCCTAGTTTTTGGAGTTGGGATTTTTGGTTTTTCTTACGTGCGATGCAAGAAGAAGTCCGGGATAGTCGGCTGTAATGGCCACCATGGCATCATCGCAGCTTAACTGATAGAACTGTCGGTCTATCAACTCCACGAATATAACCGGATCTTCTTCGAGTCCGGAGTCGAGGGCCCGGTCAGGGTCCTCTGGTTGTGGAGAGGGGCTGCTGACCTCCTTTATGGCTTTTCGCAGTTCCTGCCGCAAAGTGGCAAGGGGAATACTTACTACAAAGAATGCGGGAAGAATGGGAGTAAGGAGATATAACTTACCCAGCTTGGAGGATTGTACATGGAGAATCCATCCCGTCGCTTGATGCGGATGAACTCCTCTTCCTCTCCCTTGAACAATTCGGACAGAATTGTTGCTAAAGCGGCAGCATTGTCCGGACCCTTACGCCCGCAGCGGGTGGCATCATCCGCCCCATTAAAACACCACATGGGGTGCCCACGATATTGAAGTGGTTGCACTCCCCGCATTATGCAAATCAACATAACTTCGATTACTGTCAGTCCTGATTGAGCCAGTGCTTTAATCCGATTCATCAGGTAAAGGAGTTCTCCATTGTCTTCCTCCTGGGGGCTCCGTGGGCGCCAACTTCGGTGTTTCTTCAGAGGAGCATTGCTGAATTCAGGAAGACCCCGCCGAACAGGGTCCGGAAGGGAAACGTCCTCCATATAAAACCATTCCGAAGGCCAGTCTCCGGACGACTTCTTCGGGATACCGGACAGGTTTCCGGTTCCGGTGATGCGCCATATTTCGGCTCCGCCAACTTGATAAAGTGACCCCCTCTGTGTGCGAGGGACGAGGCAAAATAGCCTTTTCCACAGCTCGAAGTGAGCCTCATAGCCCAAGAACAACTCGTAGAGAACAACATAGCTGGCGATGTGTAGAATGGAGGCAGGGGTGAAATTGTGTAATTGGAGGCCATAGAACTCTAGGAGCCCGCGGAGGAACGGATGAATTGGAAATCTGAGTCCCCTTAATAATTAAGGAACAAGGAAGACCCGCTCCCCCATAGAGGGACTGGGAAAGCTCTCCGCTTGCTCCCCGCCATTGTAGGTGGCAAGCCCGGCTCGAACGGGCACCATGTATGCTGGAGGGAGAAATCCCTTAGTCTGCAGTTCGATTAATCGACTGTGTGGGACTGAACACCTCTCCCAATCACCGGGCTTAGGGCTACGGGGGCGGGAGGAGGAGCTGCGGAGGTCGGCCATGCTGGAATGGATCTTTCCGAAGCGCGCTCTGATGGATTCTCGCTGGGGGAGGATGGTATGGATCGGATTTGAGAATCCCCATCCTTTTAATAGACAATTTATTTATCTGGCTAGGGGGCGAATGTAAAAATGCCCTGGCGCCTCGTATTCATTCGACGCGTGGGAGATAGCCCTTATTGGGCACAGAAGCCAAGAGGTCCAAACATTTATGGGACCGGACACTGCTTTACAAACGTTCGAAATATGGAGAAGAACCCGCCTTGCAATGCCGAAGACAACACTGCGCGCCGGACTCATCGTCATTGAATCCTAGTTCGGGGGCTACTGAGGGAGTCCTGGATTAGGGGGTACTTGGACAGCCGGATTATATCCTTTGGCCGGACTGTTGGACTATGAAGATACAAGATTGAAGACTTCGTCTCGTGTCCGGATGGGACTCTACTTGGCGTGGAAGGCAAGCTAGGCGATACGGATATGTATATCTCCTCCTTTGTAAGCGACCTTATGTAACCCTAGCCCCCTCTGGTGTCTATATAAACCGGAGGGTTTTAGTCTGTAGGACAACAGACAATCATACCATAGGCTAGCTTTTAGGGATTAGCCTCTCCAATCTCGTGGTAGTTCAACTCTTGTAATACTCATATCATGAAGAATAGATAACGCAGGATGTAGGGTTTTACCTCCATCAAGAGGGCCTGAACCTAGGTAAAACATCGTGTCCCCTGCCTCCTGTTACTATCCGCCTTAGACGCAAAGTTCGGGACCCCCTACCCGAGATCCGCCGGTTTTGACACCGACAAGCTGCATACCTGACTCTCTTGTTAGAAGCATCACACTTGAGCTGAGCAGCCTCTTGCTTTAGTGCCATGTTGTAGAATTAGTCATACTTAGTTGGCTCAAGAAGCACAAGAGCTAATTGCAGATCTTCTCCGAGGCCACCTCTGAATTGATAAATCTTGCTCTTTTCATCAGGGACCTCTTGTTTAGCGAAGCGAGCGAGTTTCTGAAACTGGATATTGTATTGATACACAGACATGATGCCTTGCTTGAGGTTGCCGAACTCGTCGTGCTTACTCTCAGCAACACTTTGTGGAATATGGTGAGCTTTGAAGTCTCGGCGGAAATCATCCCAGGTAATCACACAACCTCTTCTGGAATCTCTGTATTGTTGGTATGACTCAGCAGCTTGGTCTTTGAGTTGAAACGAAGCAAACTTGACAAAGTCCTTAGGCCTGACAATGCTACACTCAAAATATTTGCAGATATCCACGAGCCAGTCGTCGGCATCTGTGGCCTTGACACAGTTACTGAAGGACTTCGGCTGGTTTAAGAGGAACTGATTGAGGGTAGCAAACTGAGGTTGATTGTTGCCTTGGCCTTGATTTCCTTGGTTGCCTTACCCTTGGTTGCGCTCTTGCAATATTTGCAAAAGCATCTGAATGTTGGCATTGGTGGTTGCCATGACAGCTTGCCATGCCTCCGGAGGTGGAGGTGGTGGCGAAGGGTTCGACTATTCCCCATCATTGCGGTCTGGATTCTGACGCGTTGGAGGAGCCATCCTGAAGAGGTTGACATCCGTTAGCATCTTGAAAGACATATATTCAAGATGAATCAATGGATCAAAATTGCAACTTATAGCCTTAACATTCGAACAAGAATGAACGAATGAATTCCAAAGTAAATCATCACACTTCCATAAATTGAGAAGCCAATTAGATAAAGGTGGAAGAATAAATCAACAAGGTAAGGATATGAACAAATAAGTGGTAAGGATTACCCAATCACAAACTAAATATCCGCGGGAAGAAATACTAGAGCTACATGAATTCCCACCTATAAAACTCCCGAAACTTTTTGGTTATGCAATCAGGTGTTGGGGATATAGGGGAAGCATAATATCTCACCCAAAACTAGCAAATCCTACATCCAGTTGTATCCAGCCTTCAACACATAACCAAGAAACCTTCGGAAATCATTTACCTCAACCTTCGAAAAGCATCCGTTATACGAGTTATGGCGATACTCCCGAACTCCCGCCCCAGTACTTGGTGGCGTCGAGGTTATCTCACCAACAAATGCATAAAAGAGTTTTCGATGTCGGCGAACTCAGGTATTCTAGAACTGCGACGATGAAATTGTGACGACAACACCTCGGAGCTCAACTCCCCGGGACACTGCCACAACCCCTAAATGTCAGGAGGCACCAAGAACAATGTTCTCGTCACAAAACCATCGGAATGATTCCAAGATACCCGCGTGATCCTAAAAAAAATTCCGTGAAATTTGAGGAGAGAAGAGTCAAAACTCTACGTCAGGAGGCCTCACCAAAAGCGACGAAGGGACTGAGGAGTAAAAAGAATCCTACTCTCCGATATATATAATCCTAAGACTCAAAACATTTTGTTCTAGAATCAACAACGTCAGCGATTCGATCAAGCAGGGGGCTCCTAAGTCGGGGAAGGCTCTGATTACCAATTTGTAACACCCACAATGCAGCTATATCTCCCAGGTGTCGGGGCACGACTTAGAGGCATAGCCGCATGGTAGGCATGTCACAAGAGGGGTAATCTTTACACATCCCATGTACTGAATAAGAACGGGATAAAGAGTTGGGTTACAATCGCCACTTCACACAATACATAAATATATCGTACATCATCCAGAATACAATCAAGGTCCGACTACGGAACCAAAATAAAGAAAGACAACCCCAAGTGCTAGATCCCTGATCGCCCCAACTGGGCTCCTCTACTGATCATCCGGAAAAAAACATAGTAACTGCCCGAATCCTCGTCGAACTCCCACTTGAGTTCAGTAGCGTCCCCTACACTGACATCATCGGCACCTACATCTGTTTGGAAGTATCTGCGAGTCACAGGGACTCAGAAAGCTCACACTCACGAGATCAAGACTATTTAAGCTTAAGGTAGGAAAGGTAGTGAGGTGGAGCTGCAGCAAGCACTAGCATATATGGTGGCTAACTTACGCAAAAGAGAGCGAGAAGAGAAGCAAAGCACAGTCGAGAAGCTAATAACGATCAAGAAGTGATCCTCAAGCTACTTACGTTCAAGCACAACACGAGACCGTGTTCTCTTCCCAGACTCCGCTGAAAAGAGACCATCACAGCTACACACATGGTTGATTCATTTTAATTAAGTTATGTGTCAAGTTCTCTACAACCGGACATTAACAAATTCCCATCTGCCCATAACCGTGGGCACGACTTTCGAAAGTTCAAAACCCTGCAGGGGTGTCCCAATTTAGCCCATCACAAGCTCTCACGGTCAACGAAGGATATTCCTTCTCCTGGGAAGACCCGGTCAGTCTCGGAATCCCGGTTACAAGACATTTCGACAATGGTAAAACAAGACCTACAGAGCCGCCCAATGTGCCGACAAATCCCGATAGGAGCCGCACGTATCTCATTCTTAGGGCACACCGGATAGGTCAAGATACAAGTAAAACCAACCCTCAAGTTGCCCCGAGGTGGCCCTGCAGGTTTCCCGTTTCGGACCAACACTCAGAGGAGCACTGGCCCAGGGGGGGGGGGTTTAAAAATAAAGATGACCCTTGAGTGTACAGAACCCAAGCGAAAGGTATATGGTGGTAGGTAGGCAAATGGTAAAACCAAGGTTGGCCCTTGCTGGAGGAGTTTTATTCAAAGAGGACTGTCAAGGGGTTCCCATAACACCCAACCGTGTAAGGAACGCAAAATCAAGGAACATAACACTGGTATGATGGAAACTAGGGCGGCAAGAGTGGAACAAAACACCAGGCATAAGGCCGAGCCTTCCACCCTTTACCAAGTATATATATGCATTAAAGTAAACAAGATATAATAATGATATCCCAACAATATCCATGTTCCAACATGGAACAAACTTCATCTTCACCTGCAACTAGCAACGCTATAAGAGGGGCTGAGCAAAGCGGTAACATAGCCAAACAACTGTTTGCTTGGAAAGGTGGGTTAGAGGCTTGACATGGTAATATGGGAGGCATGATATAGCAAGTGGTAGGTATCACGGCATAGCAATAGAGCGAACAACTAGCAAGCAAAGATAGAAGTGATTTCGAGGGTATGGTCATCTTGCCTGCAAAGTTCTTAGAGTTGACGAAAGCTTGCTCCTCGCTAGCGTACTCAACAGGTTCCGCGATCACATACTCGTCTCCCGGCTCTACCCAAAGGAAGAACACAAGCAAAGGAACAATAATCAACTACGGTGCAATGCACAAACAACATGATGCAAAACATGGCATGACATGCGGGACATGATACGCAATGCATATGCGTGCTTCGGGAGGGAAAGATTGAACCAGGCATCAATTTTGAAAACCAAGTATGCTGCTGGAAAGATGAGATGATTTCGGTCGAAATCGATATAAAGATCACTGGAATCGGATGCACGGTTTGCAAATGGCAAGCAAAATAAGAATGGCACAATTCTGCGATTAACAGCACGATGCCATCTAGAATGCAACAAGAAACTACGCTACTGCACTCCAACATAGCAACAAAGCACATGGCAGTGATCTACTCAAGATGCTTGACAAAACATGAACACTGAGATATGGCTAAATCACAATATAACAGGTTCAAACAAGCATGGCAAAAGTGCAAAAGATATCAGCTTCAAAGACTTGGTGAAAATACTAACATGCCAGGAATAACATCAGGAACATATCATAGCAAACAAAGGCATGGCATGAATCTACTAGATGCATAGAACAAAAGTCCCTTACTGGCCATGAGCCAAAATGGCACATAAGATATGATGGCACCCATGTAAACATAGCAGGTTTTATAAACAGATTCAGACATGGCAGAAAACTAAGCATGGCATAAACAGAGTTCTGAAGGCATATTTGCGAGCTTGATTCACTCACCACAAGGCATTGCATGATAAAACAAGCATAGCACCAGCAAGAAGACAAGTTCATGAAGCTAACCATGGCAAGAGCAAGTTCATAGAATGCATGGATCAACTACGACAACCATGGCAAAATTGATTAACATGTAAACAATCTGCCAGGAACATTTTATAGCAAACATAGAGCAAGATTAAGACTTGCTAGGGCACTCCATAATTGCAAACAGGGGCATGGATGGATAGAGCATAACCATATTTCCAAATCATCCTTACTGAAGGTACTCAAAACAATCATGGATCTCACTGTAGCATCATGTTTACATGGCATAAAAATAACAGCTGAGCAAGGACTTTAAAATCCTAAGTCCCTGAAATCAGCAATATCACGAAGTCTACTTTGCATGCTTGTGCTAGTCACCACATTGATCACAAAAATACATGGCAAACACCCCTGTAAAGATGGCATGGCATAGATCAAAACACATGCAGAGCTCATGCCCATAAGATGCACACAACAAATGTGACAAAAATGACAAATCAACATACTTTGATAAGTAACAGCAACTAACAATTTATAGCACTCTTGCATCAATGATTTGGGAATCCCGATGGACTCAAACAAGCATGTCACAATGGAATGAAATGAAGAGCATCTCCCAGTGAACATTTTGATATATCATGCGCATGAAACGGAGCTACGGTCATGGAGTTATGATGTGATGAACAGGGGCATAAAAACATGAGAGGAAAAGAGTGGGAAAACGACCTCGCAAAAGTCAACGGGATCTAGGGTTTGCACGCAATCTGAGGTTCGCCGGAAGGAGCTATCTGGAGCAGAGGGAGGCGGTGGTCGTCGGAGTTGCGCCTCGTCGGATCCGGCCCTCCCTCTGCCGGATTTGGCCGGAGGAGAGGCGGGAAGGTGCAGGGAGGCGGAGGCCACGGGCGGCGGCAGATCTCCGGCTCATCGGCGAGGCTCGCGACGGCAGGGCAGCGACCGGCGGTGAGGTGGCGGGGAGGTGGTGGCGAAGCTCCTGGGCGGTGACGGCCGCGGGGAGCCGCAGGGAGGCGCGGGCTGCGGACGGGCCCTGCGGGCCCAATTCGGGTACAGCGGGCCGTGGCGGCAGGGACGTCGCGGGAGGTCACGCGGGCGATTGGCGGGGGGCGCGCGGGAGGAGGCACAAGGGCGGCGCGGGCTCGGAGGGCCCGCTCCGTGCGTGCGGGCTGGCGGCGGAGGGTGGCGGCGGAGGCGACAGGTGCCGAGGCCTGATTGGCCACAGGCGGCGGTGGCTCCCGTCCGGCGAGGCCGGACGTGTCCGGTGGAGGCGGGAGGAGCTAGACTAGGGTTTGGACCCGAAAAATTCGAAGGGGGACACATTTATATAGCTAGGAGGACGTACGAGTGTCCAAATGGAGTGTAGTTTCGCCCACGCGATCGTGATCCAATGACGGAGGACATGGGAGTGGTTTGGAAGGGTTATTGGGCCGTTTTGAACGGGTGTTGGGCTGCAACACACACGAGGCCTTTACGGTTCCCCGGTTAACCATTGGAGCATCAAACGGACTCCAAATGACACGAAATTTGACAGGCGGTCTACTGGTGGTGTACCAAGGTCGCTTGGCAAATATTGGTCCATTCCGAGAACGTTTAACACCCGCTCACGAAAAGAGACAAAAGGGGGACGGCGGTGCACGTGGAAGTGTCGGATTGCAAAACGGACAACGGGGAAAATGCTCGGATGCATGAGACGAACACGTATGCAAATGTGATGCACATGATGACATGACATGAAATGCATGACATGAACAAAATGCAATACGAAGACAAACCCAACCATGAAGGGAATCTCATAACTTAAAGCCGAAAATGGCAGAGTCGGAGTATAAATATGGCAAGTTACATCTGTGGCGTTACAGACGAGACCTCACCGCCGCCAGCCATGTCGTCATCGTCGCTCTAGCCACCGCAGCTCGCGCCCGCGGATGCCACCGCGCTCAGCAGCCTCCCAGAAGGCCAACGCCGCCGCCCGCAGCTCCTGTCGTGCACTGCAGCACTGCGCGTGCACCTGGTCGTGCTCCGGACTCCGCCCCGAGCTCGTTTCCTGCGAGCTACGGCGCCCCCGCAGCCTCCCGCTTGCTCCCCTAGATGCGGACGAGCCCGGTCAACGTCCCAGTGCTCTCAGACACCGCCCCCGTTGCCCGTAACATGGACACCGCCCCCGTTGCCCGTAACGCGGACACCGCCGTGTCCCTGTTGTCGCCGGCGACGACCTCGCCGGCCTGACAGTTGGACCCCCACCGGCCAGGAGATTAGTTTAGCACTAATCCTTCCTAGTGACACTGATAGTGGGCCCCAGCGCCCTAATCTTTTAGTTAGATTAGAAATACCCTCCCCTCTGTTTAACCTGTGACACTGATGTGTGGACCCCACACGTCAGGTTTGACCCCAGTCAGTGCCGTTGACCTGCTGACGCAGGCATGACGCAGTGCTGACGCTATAAGTGATTTTCTGGATTTAAAATAATTCAGGAAATTCCAGGAATAGCCAAAACTTAAAAAATTCACCGAAATTCAACCATAGCTCAGATTAAAATAATTTATATATGAAAAATTATCAGAAAAATGCAATATATCCATTTGTACCATTTTCATGCATGAAAAACCAAGTTATACGTGCTATATATGTGAAAACACATTAATGGCTTTTAAAGAGACTTAAGTTAGAGTTGCAATGGACTTCTTCCAAGTGAAATGCTAGATGCATTAGCACAAACCATGTTGATGCATCATATTGTTGCATATGCTTGTGTATTGATTGTTGACACCATCCTTCTCGATAGGTCCTGCTCCAGAGACCATTCCAGAGTACCTGCCAGAGGAGCAGTGCCTCCCTGTTGATCTACCAGGCAAGCAAAAACCCCTTGTTCATTCCGATACAATCCCACTCTCTCACTCCTTCTCTCTTTTCTTGCATTAGGACAACAATGATTCAACTGCTACTTTATGCTACGGTAGTTGAACCCATTCCTCTACATGACCTGTCATTGCCACAGTAAATAGTTGAAACCCACTAGCATGTGGAGGAGTTGGTTGAGCCATGTTGTGTTCCTACCATGCCATGCCTGCTATTGCTTAGAGTTTTGTCAGGTCTGATCCATTGGAAATGGATTGGAGTGTTATGATATGTTCTGATGCTGAGAGTTAAGTGTGTGAACACGATTTGGTAAAGGTAGCGGTGAGAGGCCATGTAGGAGTACATGGTGGGTTGTCTCAGTGGAACCGTCCCTAAGAACTGAGTTCTGTGTATGTTGTCCAATGGCTAGCTACTAGCATGCATTGGAATGCTTAAGTGCCCCTCTCAACTTATTAACCAAGTTGATCTCTGTCCAGGAGTCGCAACTAGTTTCTGGTGTTTGTAGGTAGTGTTATTTTTCTACCAAGTGGCACCCGGCAGGGTGGACTTGGGACAGACTAGGCACCGTGGCCCGGTGTACGAAGTGGCACCCGTTTGTTGGGCTTGGGAACCCTGCACACATCGTTTGGGGCCGTGAGCAAAATCTCGGCCGGATCTCCTTGCGGATGGAACCCGAATTGGCGATAAACCTGGACTAGAGTCTTGCGTGGCTAGTCAGGTCGTGGCCGACACCCTCGCCAGGCTTCCGCTTGAAGATTGCCGAGATACATGACATGTACATGGAGGTAAGTGGCGAGAGCATGTGTGAAGAAGTACACCCCTGCAGGGTTATCATGATCTATTTGAATAGCCGGGTTCGCGGTTATGGACTTCTTGGATACATACGTGGTACATAGACAACTTGATGTGGATACTTTAAAATGCGCAAGATAAGTGTGAGTGCTATGGATGGCCTTCTCTTAGGGAGACGGGAATGAATCCATAGTAGTGTATTGATGTGGTGATTAGTGGACTCGTGTGCGCTTTCCTACCTCAAAGAACTTACTCGTTGTCATAGAACAGGATAGCCACTGAGTCAAAGCTGGCTTGGTGCAACTAAAACCCACATTGCCTTCTTGATACTAATGCATGTATGATAGGATCTGATGTAAGTTTTGCTGAGTACCTTTGTACTCACATTTTCTTTATTTATGTTTTGCAGATGAGACATCTATCTCACTAGTAGTTCTGCTTGGACTTCGACGAGTAGCTTGTTACCTCAGCTACGATCTTGTACCCTTGGGAGGGTCTTATAGATAGTCAGGCTTCTCAGCCTTTTTCATTTGTAGTTATCTGTACTCAGACATGTTATGCTTCCGTTGCTTGTATGCTCTGAATGATGGGTCATGTGACCCCTGTTTGTAATATAATGCTATGCTGGCTCTTCTAGGCCTTCATCAATATGAGTTGTTGAGTTATGTTGTGATGTCATGTTGTACAGCACATACTTGCATGTTATGCGTACGTGTAATGTGTATTGCTATGTGTGGGATCCGACACCTAGTTGTTTATTCTTGGTAGCCTTGCTTATGGGGAAATGTCTCCTCGTGCTTCCACTAAGCCATGGTAGCTTGCTACGGCTCCGGAACACTTAGGCTGGCCAGCATGTGTCCCTCTTCGTTCCTGTGTCTGTCCCTTCGGGGAAATTTCATGTAGTGTCTACCGGAGTCCTGCTAGCCTGCTACAGCCCGGATTCTCCAGAGTCATGGTAGCCCAGCTGCTACAGCTCGGATTCACTCGATGATGACCGACACGTTCATTGTTGGGTCATGTATGTCTGTCCCTGTAAGTTAGTGCCACCCTGGGTTTACAACTAGTCATGTCGGCTCGGGTTCTCTGTCATATGGATGCTAGCGACACTATCATATACGTGAGCCAAAAGGCGCAAACGGTCCCGGGCCAGGTAAGGTGGCACCCGTGGGAATACCGTGTGTGAGGCCGCAAAGTGATATGATGAGTTACATGCTAGATCGGTGTGACTTAGGATCGGGGACCCGACACATTTTGTCCTATTTCTTCTGAGATGCAACAATGCTTGTTGTAGTCCTGCCCTTGGCCTTTGGTGCAGTCTTGGGCTTAGCAGCTGGAGGTGTAGTATTAGGCATTGCATCTGTCATAAGCTTCCTTTCTCTCTTGGGAGATGGCTTGGCCACTTGAGTTTCCTCCTCCTATTCTTCTTCTTCTTCAGCCTGGGGGTCTTCATACATGGAAGTTGGTCTACCAACCACATGCACTATTTTCTTCCATGCTTGCTTCTTGGGCATGGACTTTGATTTCCGCTGAGCTGAGCTACATGTATAAGTATGTGTCAAAGTAATTCCTCTCCTTGCTCCAGTGGAGGCTGGCACCTTTTGAGCAACTGCTCTCTCCTCGTCAGAAGTACCATACTCCTTGCTCACAACTTTCCTCTTGGAAGTTGAATCATCATACATAAAGTTTGAGTCCTCCTCATATGAATTATTTCTCTTCCTGGCATAGGTTGCAGCTGGGGGAAACCCTGTGAGCTAGGTATTCCTGGATCTGAACTGGAACTCCTCTCAGGACTAGTGCTTGCATTTAACTAAACATATCCTCAAGTTTGTGTTGACTATCATCTAACCCTGACATCTTGGCAAGCTGACCCTATGAATAGAATAGGTGGGGAGAGAATAGAAGAGGACAAAAAATTAGATATTTTGTCAAAATGATTGAGTTTAAAAGTCAAGTATATGTTTTCTTTCTCTGTTATTGGGTCTCATCGAGTGAACTCCTTTGGAAATTCCAAGGCAACAACAGAAACTTGGTCACACGTTTCAGTGGCACAGACTGTATGACTCGGTTTTTCTAAGGTGCACATGGAAGAAATCTGATTCGGTGACATTGATTGAGTACGTTTTGGTCAAACCGAGATGTACTCTATGCAATAGCCTAAGTCAACTCGGTGGCATTGAAGCATGTCCATTTGGCTAGTCTGAAGTGAAGACAGTGCGAACCTAACCCTAACCTTTTCGCTCAAATCTGAAAAACTATTAATTTGATCAATGGATAGATGTTGTACACATGTGGCAAGATAATGCGCAAGTTTTTATGCTAAGAACTGGATTGTGGAAGCAAAAAAAAAATCAAATCTGTACTGTAACTTAGTGATGGTCCTCTACTGCGGCGACGAACTGGAGATTGTCAAGGACTGTGAGGAATCTGACGGCAAGAGCTCATGGGAGACAACGACAATAATTTGGCCATCTTGACGACAGCTGACGCGAGTTGTGGGAAGGTCACGTTTGAAGAAATTTTTTGATAAACCATTCTGCAACATCCACATATTCTGCAACTGATTCTTGAATAAGCTATTCAGAAACCCATCCTAACTGCTGGGAAGACAAGACCTAACTGCACTGAGAAAGCAAACCTAACTGCTTCGCGTCGCTATTTTTCAATCGAGAAATGCTCTCTGTATCGATTGATCCCGTAGTCGAAACTGCTGGGAATCGGTATGTTTCAGGTGTAATATGATTTTTGCACAAACTTAGCACGTGCATGCGTAATTTTGAGCGCATTTTTTGCGAGTTTGATCATTGAGAGGGTCTCATTTGCATTTTCTGTTTTTTAGACGAACTAGCAATTGAGTGTCATAATGCATCATAATTGTCATGTTTTGTGTCATGATTTTGATTCGCGGACGTATGTATGATTTAGTTTTGTTATGTTGGTGCTCAATTTGCCATTCGGGTCGTTGGATTTTGTGGATTACTTGTCGTTCGGTCCGTTGTAGATGGACTGTTTGTGGGGCGTGGGAAACCTTCCATGTGCAAGCTTATGTCGGCAATCTCATGTCAATGTCGTATCATTAGGTCTATACGGGTCTTTATGGCAGTTAGTTTTGCGTAATTTTTGGTTTTTCTGCATTGGGGATTTCATTTTTGCGCGGGCGGAAATAAAACAGAGTCAACCGGCGGCATGAAATAATAAGCTAACTACAGCAAATGATTTTGCATGAGTTAACTGCCAGAAGGTAGTGTTCACTAGTAACTGCAGTAGCTAGTAAAGATAACTGACACACAACTTTTAAATAGTATGTCCTCTTTTTTTCACGCAAGGATTTAGTTAGCAAAGATATCTGCTGGAAGAGAGTGTTCATAGCTAAGTGTGGTAGCTGTTAAAGATAACTGCTGAAAAGGGCTTTGTTGACTAGACAGAATATGGTGTTTTGTGTGCATTAACTGCCGCAAAGCAGCGTTTAGTTTCAATAGCGGCATCTAATATAAGATAACTACCTCGAGGGAGTGTGCATTTTTTTTCTTCTGCCTTAGCTTGCAGAGATAAATGCTTTGGGGGAGTGTATTTTTGCATTTTCATTATAATAGGAGCATATTTATATAGTTTTTTTTTGCAATCAAGGATTGCCGAAGCTAACTACCATATTTTACATAGGCTAATTGATTGAGAAGTATGAGATAACTGTGTGCATTTGTAGTGAATTAGCTAATTGCCTTATCAGATTGAGCTATCTTTTATAATTATAATGCTAACTGCTATATATCCACCCCCTTGCCTCCATGTGTTTTTATATAATTTTGTTGTCTTCTTTTTTGGACGTAAGTATTGTGTAAATTGTCGCAAGTGAGCATATAGTTTCAACTGCAACAGCTAATATAAGATAACTGCCCTTTAGGGAGTGTCCATTTTTTCCTTGTGTTAGCTAGCAGAGATAACTGGCCGCCATGGGGCTGTTTGGGGGGGGGGGTAAGTATGAGTTAACTGCATGTGATTGGGTTCTTTTGTTTACTAACTGACGGGGTATGTTTAGGCTGACTGCGAGGGGGGGGATTGGTGGGGGGGCACGCCCCCAACAATATCTATATAAATTATTTTTGGTTTTCTTTTTCTTTCTTTTTTTATATAGTATGCAAGTCATATGTTTTTATAAGATTTTTTGTCTGGCTAACTGCAATAGATTCACTGGGTTAACTTGTAAATCATTTTTTTACGAGTAGTATCTGTTTGTTTAGCACAAGCTAACTACTAGTATTTTGTTTTGTGCTAACAGATGTGGATGATCAGCTTTTGATTAGTTAGGTTGAGCAAACTGGCGGGGTACATTTGGGATAACTGGGAGGGGAGAGGGGGTTGGGCTAACAAGCGTGTGTGCTTGTGGGCCTATATGGGCTTTTTATTTTTATGCGTCATTTTCGTCTACTTGTCTGACTGTTACCACCGCCGTCTCATATGGACTCTCTGTCTTAACTGCTCCATTTGCGGCCCTCTGTCTTTATTTTCTCTCGTCGGAACTCCTTCCTTCGCCCTAGGGTAGACACCGCGGCGCCGTCACCTACGATCGCTTCTAACCCTAACCAAACGGCCGTTGGGCGGTGGTATTCATCGGAAGCAAGAGACGGCGTGTTTTTTCTGCCTCGCGCGGTGGAAGTTGACTTCATCCTCGCCGTTGGATCTGCAATGGGATCTCGCCTGTTCTTCAGGTATGTTTTCTTAAGGTTTTCGGCGCAGGAAGGAGTGGTTGGGTGGGTGTGTATTAGTATTAGTTCTCCCGAATTCACCTTTGTACTATGGTTGTGGGGCAATTGATACTTGTTTTGATTAATTTCCATTTTTTGATTTATGCGTCATCTCTTCAGTCTTAAGTTTATATCTCAGTTGGGGTCGTTTTTTGTATGCATGTACAGGCGGTGGGGAGTGTGAGGTGTTTGTTTTCCTCAGGATGAGTTTGATTGGAAGGGGTGCTGGTTGTGCAAATGGTTAGTCATCATATATTAGTTAATTGCACATAACTTCAGACATGGAAGCAGTTAACTACTTTTTGTTTTAATTTTCTGTGTGTATGTTCATCACGAATTTTTCTTGTTAATTTTTCCTATACATGTCTAAATATGCGAGTAGGAGTTGATGCTGCTGCGGTAGCTTTGGCCAAGGTGTCACTAGTTAATGGCGAAGGCAGTGATGGGGATGCAGGTGAGGGGGTGGTATGGTTGATAGCAAGGCAAATGCCAGCGGAATAAATGAGTCGTGCAAGGTCGATGGTGTCATCTGCGCTCCTCATATCGGTGCTGACAGTGTTGAATGTTTTTTGTTGGAATTTTTTCGTATTCATTTAGTTTTCCTCATTTTTTGGTTGCTGTTTTGAGTTGTTGTATTTTTATATTTTTTATCTAACTGTTTTTTCGGGTGCATTTTCTACTCTGGAACTTGCAGGTATTTCGTCGCTAAATGTTAACAATTTGATCATGCATTCTTGCCGTGACATCAATGCCGAGAATGTTGCGCCAAATTCCCCACTGCCGTGCAACATGGGTGTGCCTCCCAATGTTGAACCATGTAGAGCTTCCGATGGAGACAATATTTCATGCAACCCGACTCCAGCGTGGTGCGATATGCAATCGCAGTCAGTCATGGGCAATGAGATTGTTACACAGGATTGTATGGTCTCACAATAGTTAAGGAATGAGGAGATAAGGCAGGTAGAGAAGCAGAATTTTTTTCCAGAGAAAGTTGATGCTCATGAGAGGAAGGACCGGTTGAGGCTCCCCAAAGGTGTAGTTGATTCCTCAAATGTCACCAGCAATTCTCATGTTCCAGATGCATGTGCTGGAGTCTGTGTGCAAGTTGGCACATCACTGGATGTCTCTGCTAGTCTTAATGTAACTGCAAACGTGGGTTCGGTGAGTGAAGGCGGCCCTGTAGTATATTCTAGCCAAGGGAAGCACAGGGTAGTTGTTGCAAAGATTAAGCATGGACTTCGTGGCACCCATCCCGCCGGTGGCATAGCCAGTAAGATTGTTGATCCATCTTCGCGTCGGAGTCCACGCATTGCCAGTGGTCCAGTGGTTGATCGTTTCTATCCTAGTGTTAAGCTTGATGGAAAGCATGTTTCTTTCAAGGGTTCAGAGGCTGGAGGTGGTTGTCGAGGTCCTTCTGTTGATGGCATTGGGCTCGACGGCAATAATGTATATGTTCTAATCTATGTTTGTTTGTTCTTTTTTCCTTTTTTGGTAAATAACTGATCTGTTGTATGCATGCTAACTGCCTTCTTTTCGCCCATTTTCCATTGGTAGGTTGTTTCTAGGAAGCGTCGGCCCAAGGTTGCTGGGAGTGGACCAAAGAAGAAGCCGACAAAGTCCACGGCGTCAAATGCTGGTGCTTGCGATAGGATTAATGTAACTGTTCGCTGTTCTTTGGGAGAGGTTTCTGAGGCAGTTGCTCTGCTTGAGACACGACATAAAGATATTGTTCGTAAGGCTGGTTTTGGCAGTGTATTTAACTGGGTTATGAAGGGCAATGTGTCGTGCCTTCTGATGTGTCACTTGATGAAGAATATTGACATGGCCACGATGCGCATTGACTGTGGCCCTAATAAAGTTCTTGTAGTCAGCAGAGAAACCGTGCATCAGTGTTTTGGGTTCCCGATGGGTGATGACACAGCTCCCAGGCCAGTTGATAGTGGCCATGACGAGTCAATGGCTAGACTTAAGGCGGAGTTGGGTTCCAGCAAAGCTTTTGTGGTTGACACGAAAGACATGAGGACGGCGTTGAAGTAGCTTGCAGTCGATGAGTCAAAGGACGCACTTGTTGTAAAGGTTTTCTTTGCAATCCTTTTCTCAAAGATAATATCCCAGGTCCTGATGTCCGTGTAGGCAGGGAGGCGGCAATGCTAGATGGTATTGTTTTTGAAGATACGGCAACGATGTATTTTTTCCAGTTAGTAGTGGATGAGATAAAGCGTGTAGCTATCGGATAGCAAGATCCAAATATCATTCAAGAAGGTCCAGAAGGTTGTGGAGTAGTGCTAGTCCTTATGTATCTTGATTGTTGCCTACTGAAGGGCGTGTCTGCGATGCATGTGAAAGAATCCGCGTGCAAGTTTCCTGGCAGAGAAGGTGCTGAATTCAATTTTCTTGAAGGACATTATAAAGAAGGCTGGGAAATTTTTGGATGGCTATGTTTTTGGAAAACTTGGGGTGAGTTTTTTCAACTTATATGTGTGCTTTTCTATTTTTAGTAATTGTCTTTTTAGTAAGTCTTCTTACGTGTATAAAGTTTAGCTCACTTCACCTATTATGTGGAGCTAACTGCTATCTCTCAAAATGTTTTTCGTTGGAAGTTAACATTATTTTAGCCCTTTTGTTTAAATTATTTATGTTCATAACTGCTTTGTTTTTAGTTTTTTACAGATAGTTAACTGGCTTAAGCCTTGTTCTTAACTTCAGCTAACATTATCTTCATTTTTTAATCCAAAGTACTCACAAGTTTTTTGTTTTTTTACATGTGCTCAGTGGAAATCCCGTAACCGGATTGCATATTTCCAGCAAGTTTCGCTGGGCAAAGTCGTGATCACAGCTTTCCTGATGCTCATGTCCATACCTGCGCTCGAAAACAACATGCACAGGATGAGGCTGGTTGTAGTCAGAATGAAGATATAGCCTTTGAAGTACAAAAATCTAGTGACGCTATGGAAGATGATGGTGTATTTGAGAAGATTGATGACTTATTACGGAAGGTGAATGAGTTGGCTGCTGAAGTTCCCACGACGTTTGATCGTCTGAGCTGCATTGCTGGCATTTTCCCTGAAGGCCATGGACCAAGAGAAGAATCAATGAAGGAGGCTACGAGCGTGATGTTGCTATCATTGGTAGTCTCTGGAGCGCGACGTCACACATTCGCACCGCTTTTAACCATTTGAAGAAGAAACAAGATGCGATATGCAAAGGCTTTGAAATAGATGCTCGTATTATTATGAGTCATATTAGCAAGCAGAAGAATGACACGTCTACCCCCATACATGACGACGATTATACTGGTCAACGGGGTGAGGAGGTGAGGTGATCTTTTCCTTTTTTTTCTCTCTTCCATCTTTTACGCATGGTGATTAACTGTCTCGTACGAGATAGCTAACTACTGACCTTATTGTGAGTCAGATTAGCAAGCAGAAGAATGATGCGTCTGCCCCCGTACGTGACGATGATTATACTGGTCAACGGGGTGAGGAGGTGAGGTGATCTTTTCCTTTTTTTCTCTTCCATCTTTTATGCATGGTGATTAACTATCTCGTACGAGATAGCTAACTGCTGACCTTATCCCCCTCAACATCATACGTGCATGTTTTTTTTCAGGTTTTTGTTGATGCGTCAGATGATGATGAAGATGAGAAGCAAGAGCCCCCTGCTGAATCTCCTCCGCATGATTTTAGTGATGACTATGTCATTGATGATGACTGTTTCAATGGTGATTCTAATGGGGGTTGCAATGGTGTTGATGACAATGTTGATTATACGGAGGGAGTTTTTGCACCAGACCAGCCAGTAACCAAGGTGATTGCGACAAATCTAATGAGCTAGAACTTGGGCAGCAATCCCATGCTGGTAGTGTTGACATTTCTGAAGGGAAGCAAGTTGGGTTTGATTGTCAAGGTGGCTCGTCAGTTACGATTGAAGGTGCTTTAGAAGTTAAAGGTTACGCTTCAGATGATTCAAGCCATTTTGTCACTAACAATGTTGATTGTGGTTCAGGTTTGCTTGATGCTAGACAGGCGCCTGAAGGTGCTTGTGCGGGTGTGGTTGTAATGGATGGCCTTAGTGATGGTGTGAATCATGCAGCAAGTTGTGAAGGAAAACAAGTGATGAAGGATACACCTATGCCTGAAAGCATTGGAGCCGGAGGTGATGTATTTTCTATTCCGGTGTGCGAAGTCCCTGTTGTTGACGGAGCACGTGCATCGAACAAGGACGCAAAGCCAGCTGTTGTTTCTGAATTCCCGAAGGATGCTGTAGTTGTGGACTCACACCAAGGTGGTGATGCTCATGCTAGTGTAGCAGGCCCCAAGGACGCAGGTGGTTTAAATGTGTCTCATGTGATAGATAAATCAAATGTTGATAGTGGTGCATCTGCTCCTGCAACACTTTCTAGGATTCCTGTACAAGTACCTGAGGGGTTAGCTACGAAGTTGAAAGATATAATTTCAAAAGCTGCGTTCCGTGGTAATTATAGTGCTGAGCCCCAGCCTGAAGTTGAACCCAACGTTGACGAAGTTGGTGCCGATGGCGCTTCCGAGGAGATAGATAGTGATGAATTGGGATTGTCAGTAAATGAGATAGGTAGCGATTTTCTTGCTGCTTTCTTGGTGTATATGTTGTTTTCTTTTTTCATTTTTATTAACTGTTTAGTATCATTTTGCTAACTGCCAACCTTTTTTGCCCTTTATTATAGATTCATCTCAAATAGTCTCCAGTTTTACGCAAACCCCGGCTACACCGGAAGCGGTGCAACGCATGAAGGACTTATACTTTGCTGTTATGAGGTTAAGGACGAACAAGAATAAAAAGTATGTACCAAACATCATTGTGTTTCGTCCTTCCCCCGTTTCTGATTTGTTGCCAACATTTTTATTTTTTTCCTTTGGTAAAAGGTTTTTGTGTTTTTTTTCAATACTAGGGATGAGGTACTGTTTGAGAATGCGTTTTGCAAAGCAACTGTTAAGCAGGTTGCTGAGTCTTTCAGAGTTGGTGGCATGCTGAATACTGCGGTTGCTATTGTAGGATTTTTTTCTTCTTCATTCGAAATACCAAAATTCTTCTAAGATGGTGGCTCCATTTCATATTTCGGTAAGATCTTATACACATTATTATAGTGTTCATTTTTTTCTTGTTTTTCATGAGCTTTTTATTGCTAACAGAGATGTTTCTTCATTTGCAGCAATCTATCTAGAAGGGGTCCTTTGATAATAGGCACTGGATCAGGTTTTTCTCTGCCTATGCCGATGAGCCGCTGGATAAGAAAGACATTGTACTATTTGGTGTCTTTGACCCTCCAGCTACCAAGGAAGGTGCGGGGCACTATTGTGGTGTTGCGTTAAACATTAAGCATCCTTGTTTTGAGCAGCTTGACTCTTGGCACCTCCCTGGTAGTGAGAGTGGCATAAGGGTCATAAACAGGATGGCGAAGAACATCAAGCAGCTTTGGAGGAATGGCTCGTTTGATCGCAAGAAGAAGTTGGATTCGTCAAACATTTACCATTTCCGTTTGCACCACGCCGTTGTGCCGCGGCAGGAAAACCCGTAATACATCTTTTTGCTTCTTCTTTTACGTGTAGCTTGTGTTTTATCTATTTTTAAATATAACTGACGATTAGAATTATCGTTTTTACTCTTTTTTTGTTTGTTGTCTTTTTAACTTTTGTGGAATCTGCTCAACCAAAATTAAACCTAACTGCCATAATAGTGTTAATTATATGCTCATTTTTTCCATGTCTGTAAATTAGGTCTATGTGAACTAACTGGGCAAGTGTTCTAAGTTAACTGAAATATCTTAGCTAATGCTTTTATCATTATATCCTGCGTGCATGGTCAATCCATGCGAATTCATTAAGCTAAGTTCATACATGTGTTTTATATCTATGGTCAGGGTTCAAACCCTGTACAGGTGGATTACTTGTGGGGTTTTTGACATTAATATTCGTCAGGTGCTAGGTTATTCTGGAGGTATTGCATTTCTTTTTTGTTTGCTTTTTGTTGGTTTGCATTTTTTTTGTGGTCGTCCTATTTTATTCTCAGCACAAGGCCCATTTCTATATTTTTGTCCAAGCGCCCAAGTATCTTCCTCGTGTGCCCTTCTTTTTTTGGTTTTTGTGTTGCAGTTCTTGGGCTAGACGAGCCTGAATTTAGTTTGTTCGAGAGCCAATGTGAGACGCCAGAAATTTAGGTAATATCGGATGAAGACATATTGAAGTCAGTTCGAACTGTTAAAGTAAAGAAGGGCGGTGTGGAATCAAAATCAAAGGGGGGACTTGTGCTGTCCCGAAGGCTGTGGATCGTGGTGTGGAGAGCGATGATGATTATTTTATGCCTCCGGCACCTAAAAAGTGTTTGTGGCCCAGAGCTGCTAGTCCTATCAAAGTGGCAGTGAAATCACCTCTTGTTCTGAGTGATGATGATGATTTTGTTTTGCGTGGTGAGAGAACAGTGTTCACGAGGAGCAAATCAGTGGAGGAGCCATTTGTAGTGTCTAATAAAAGGTCAGTTTCTCTGTCAACTAGGCTGAGAATGCATGTGCGTGCTCTCTAGCCGTTCAAGTTTCCATTTGTGGTTGTTGCAAAAAAAAATTGGACCTAACACTTAGCAAGGAGTTTCTTGACAAATATGCATAGTGAATCCAAGTTTTTTCTTTCAAAATTCTTTTTTCATTTTTGTTTTGGTGCTACTTCATGGATCTTTTTTCCTTTTTGTTTTTGTCCCCATAGGGTCCCTCTGTTTAAGTGCACTCCTCCAACTGGCGATGATTTTATAGTTGATGCTAAATATCTGGTTACCTGCTTTGGTCCCGCTGGCTGCATCAATACTGAGTTGATGGATCTTGTGATGAGCTAATGGAAGGGTAGCCCTGAGTGCAACCATGTGTATAAATCTGGAGATAGGGTGTTGCTCAGCCCGTATGTGATAAATGTACGGTGATTTATTATGAATCATTCTTTTTGTTTTTTCTATGTTCATTTGTCGGCTTAGCCGGCACACCCCACCTTGCCCGCTCACCGATCATCGTAAATTCTCATCATGTGTTTGTTATCTTTGCTAGTATCTTCTGGAGATTGATCCGTACCATCAGCCAGTTGATGAAGATGGGCAGGAGGTCCCGAGGCCGCCCTTCAATGTTAAACTTGCTGCTCAGAAGTTCAAGTTATACATTAAAGAGAACCTGCTCACTACAAACCTGGTTAGTGCATGCCATTTTTGTTGCCAATTTACCTTTTTGTAGTGTGGTCATCTAAACTGCTGAGAAAATTGTAGCTAACTTGCTAGGCTATTTTGTCGTCTAATTTGCATGTTGATAGATCATGCTCCCATATTGGAATCTGAATCATTTCACATTGTATACTATGAACAAGTATCATGACTCCCTGGATATCCATGACTCGTGGAGATACACTCGGCGTAACCTTTCAAGGAACAGATTCCATGGAGAACGTGTTGAAATCGTATGTGGTCTTTTTTCCACTTTTTTCATGTTTTACGTTCCACGTGTGCGTTGTTCTTTAAAGTATTTGCAAGTCTTAAATTTTTCTGTTTCGCACAGATATCCAGGATGTCGTTGTTGATGAAGGAGGTGTATGGCGAAGCTGCATACAACTCTTCAAGGCAGCCCCATTGGGAACATCTGGCAGAGAGATGTAGCTATGCAAAAATGCCAGAGCAAGGGGTTAACGAATGCGGCTTTTACATGTTAAAAGTTGCTTATCCGTACGATGGCACCAAGCTAGTAGAGGAAGTGAAGAAGCGCGATGTAATTTTTCCTGGATCATTTCTTTTTTTTCAATTAACTGTTTTTCATGTTTTTGTCTTGATTTCCATTTCTTATTATCAGATATAGTAAAATGCTAACTGACACAACAATCTTGTTTTTATGCAGCCACATTCTGCCTACTGGAAGGCGGAGTGCCTTTTTATGTTCTTTTTCACCCTAGTAATGAGGTTTGGCGCAACCAGTAGTTGTGGGAGATGGTTGACATTGCTAAGTTGTTACAAGCGTAGTCGCAGGATAGCGATGCAAGTAGATGAATATGTGGATGTGTTTTTATGAAAGTTTTGTCAGTTTTCTGTATTTTGTAGCAAGCATGCTAACTGCATCATTATGCACATGCAAGTATTTGCTCCGATGTGTAGTTTACATTCGTGCATCAAGTTAGCTGCTATTGAGGATGCTGTTAATGGTTGCAGTTACTGCTTTGCTAACTGTGAAGACAAAAAGCAAAGCACACATTGAAGTTAACTGCACTATCTTCAAAATGGTAACTTCATGTTGTGGAGGAAGTTAACTGCACTTCATAGCGCAGTTTTATTCGATTTCTACTAAATGTTTTCCGAGCAAGTTAACTGCTAGTCGAGAGGAAGTCTTTTTGTAGGGGGGGGGGGCAAAATTTCTGGAGTTGTTAAGATAACCATTTTTCTATTTGTAGGAGGAAGGTAACGGACGTAGTTATAGCATGCTAACTACAAGACTATCGTATAGTCAAGTGCAATTGTTTATGAGACAAAAAAGCCAACCACATAGTGGAGCTAACTGCACTGCCTAAAGATGGCAACTTCCTGTAAAGGATGAAGTTAACTACACTGTTTCAACTGGCACCTTTCGTTTTATTTTTATTTTTAAGAAAACTTGGGGCACGAGTGCGTGAAGTTAACTGCCACATAGGAAGCTAACGAATGTAGTTACAACATTCTAACTGCAATATTTGTTATATAGCCAAAACGTAATTGTGTAGGAGGCAAACTGCCATATAACTTCTCTGTCTCAAGATGTTAACTTCACGCAGTGGAGTAACAAAAAAAGGTAATCACATATTGAAGTTACCTACGTTTTGTAAAGGTGCTAACTTCCTGTAAAGGAGGAACTTAACTGTACTGTTTTCAAATGGTAACTTCTTTTTTATTTTATTTTTAAGAAATTAGGTGCACGAATGAGTGAAGTTAACTGCTATAGAGGAAGCTAATGGACGTAGTTACAGCATGCTAACTGCATGATTTGTTTTTATAGCCAAACGTTTGTACAGTGAAGTTAACTTGCCTATCGTGGAGGTAGTTAACTGCACTATCTGAAGATGGTAACTTCATGTCATGGAGGAAGTTAACTGCAATTTTTTCCTTCTACTAAATGTTTTTTAGCAACTAAACTACTAGTTAGGATGACTACCAGTTAACTGCACTTACTGCATGAAGTTAACTCCATTATTTTATGGGAGATAACTGAAGCCTCTTTTATGATTAGTTTTATGCAATCTAATTGTAGCCATGCACCCAAGTTTGTAAGGGTATTTTCAAGGAATTTATTGTCTTGAGGATCTTTGCATGCTAACCGCAGCAACACACTCATGCTAACTGGACCTTTTAAAAAAACATGATGAGAAAGGAGAGGGAAGGGGGGAGCTAATTGCATAATTCTGAAAGTGTAAGAGAGTGGAATAGTTTTACATGCAAAAAATGACATGTTTTTTACAAGTGCTATATATATAGGGTGCGTCTATTCTAATAACACTCTTAAGACCTTATTCTAATAACATCTAAAAGCTTATTCTGATAACACCCTACTCACTAGCTACCTGATCCAAACGACACAAACAGAAAAAAAAAGAAAAACAACGCCCCCACGCCCACCACTCGACCACCTCTCCGTCTCTCTTCCTCCACCACCGATGCCTCCCCCAATTCCCAACTACCAACCACCTTCCTCTACTCCCCCAGCGCCGCCCCCTCCAGCCTCATCCCCTGGCGCCGCCCCCCCTCCAGCCGCATCCCCCAGCGCCGCCCCCCGTGGCGCTAGATGGCCGGTGCCATGACGTCCCCGAACGGTGCGCCTCCCCTCCGCCACCCACGGCACTGTGTGCAGGCAGCGGTGCCACCTCCAAGCCACCCTCCGCCGACGTGCCACTAGCTGGGATCCGGCCTGCCCGGTGCCGGATCCAGGCCACAGCAGGCCCCCGTGATGCCCCGCTACCCGAGCCAGGCAGCGACGCCCCCCCCCCCCCCCCCGCGCCGCCGCCCCATCGCCCCCCACGCCGCCGACCCACCTGCTCTCCCCGCGCTGCTGCCCCACCTGCTCCCCCCGAGCCGCCGCCCCACCTTCGCGACTCACCCTTCCCTCCTCGGCCTCCTTCTACCTTCGCCGTTGCGCCGGCCCGCCCAGCCCCGCCGCCATCCTCGAGCAGTGCGCTGCGAGCCTGGAGCAGTGCACCACGAGCCCTCTAGCAGCTCATCCATGGTGTGTCGTCATTTTTTTGGCTTCTGCAGTTCTGTACCTCTCCATGTACAGCTCGGGCACGAGCATGATGTGGTTCGCTGCAGTCGATTTGGTCTCTGTTGTAGTGAAGTTTAAGGAGAGCCGTGATGAGAGAAGTTCCCGTGGCATCTCAGTATACTACTGTTGTTTATGCGGTGATCTATTGTGGTTCTCTTCTTCCCAAACGGCAGACGATGCGGTGTGGCTATGGCGGGGTTGAAGTTCAGGATATTTTTGTTGCTTTTTCATATTTCGCGGGTCATGTGTCGGCGAGCTCTCCCCCAACGCGTCGTGTAGTTCGTCGGTCCACATCATGTGGTTCACCGGCTGCGTGATTGCAGTGCAGTTACCCCTAATGTGCGGCGTGTGCGGCGTGCAGCTCAGAGCAAAAACGGGCATGCACTTTAGTCTGCTGCTGTTTGTGGTTTTGTTGTGTGTCTGTTGAATGTATCTGGTTGGGATATGATGTATTTTGTGTAAAAAAATATTTGTTGAGAAGTTCATTTCAAAAAGCATTAAAAATGGGTCACTTTTCAAGAGAAAAAAATGGATGGATGCAACCCACTTCGAGGAGTCTTGTGGTTCACTAAATTTAACAAAAAACATGATGGTGAATAAAAAAACAAAAGCAAGAAAAAAACAGTGTGGTTCACTCGCCTTGTCCTAGCGGTTCACTCGCCTTGTCCTCGAAGTGCGGAACAATTTCTAAAATTAAAAAGAAAACAAAAAATGTGTGTGGTTCACTTTTGAGAGTGATGTTGTTCACTTGCCCCAACATGAAAATGCAAAAAAAATTAGCGAAACAACAAGATGGTAATGCGGTACACTTTGATATATATCGCGGCTCACTTGCCCTTGTCTTTGCGGTCCACTCTCGTCCATAAAAGAAAGTTAAAAAAAGACAACAAAAACTTGTATGAGAAAAATAACATCGGACGAAAGAAATTATGCAGCTCACTTGCCCGTCCGATGCAGTACAGTTTTCATTCTGTAGCAGTGTGGTCCGCTGTGTGATGTTGTTCATCCCATAAGTGCAAAAAAAAGTTACGGAAAGAGAAAAAAAGTAATGCGGTTCACTTCTTAGTAGTGTTGTGGTTCATTTACACCCGATGTGAAGTGCACTCTACTTTCTCGTCCTTAAAAAAATTACGTTTGAATAAAATAAACCATGCAGTTCTCTAACACGTCTGATGCAGTGCGGTGTTTCGTCCTATGTAGTGCGGTTTTCAGTCGGATGAAGTACCCACGTCGATTTGGGTGTTGCGAAAAACAGAGTGTCCGCATTTCGGTAAATTTAAAACTGCTCCTAAACCGTAAGGAATTAGAGAGAGTGTTCTACATGAAAAAGTTGCGTCTTGTCGATATCTTTCCAACGGCATATCATTTGAATCTTTTCAACAACCGATTTGCAAAAATTTCACGAAAAACGACCGCTGCCTCTCGTCGTCCCTCGCATGATTTTCGAAATTAACTTAAAACTATAAGGAATGTCGAAACTATTTCTACATATGAAAGTTGCGCCTTGTCCATAGCTTTCCAACGACATATTACACGCCTCGTTTCGACAAACGGTTCAAAAACTAGAGCGAAAATAGTACCGAAAATTGCAAAAATTTCAAAAAAACAGAGTTCCGCGATTTAGTAAATTTGAAACTGCTCTTAAACTGTAACGAATTAGATAAAACAATAGTTATGAAAAAGATGCGCCTCGACGATATCTATCCAACGGTGTACCATTTGCCTCATTCCGACAAGCGGTTTAGAAAAAAACGAAAAAACGCTCGCTGCCACTCTTTGTGGGTCGCACCGTTTTTGAAACTGCTCTTAAACCGCGGGGAATCTTGAAAAGTGTTCAACATGGCGAAGTTGCGCATAATCCGTAGCTTTCCAACGGTATATTACATGCCTCGTTCCGATAAACGGTTAAAAAATTAGAGCGAAAATAGTACCGAAAAAACACTACACGCAGTTTTTTCCGACGCGAAGTTCACTAGTCTTTGTAATGCAATGCTCTTGCTAAAGAAAGTGCAGTGCCCTTGCGTTGAGCATGTAGTGTGAAAGTGTTATCAGAATAACTATTCTAATAATATTATCAGAATAGACGGGCTGTATATATATTTTCTTTTTTCAGTTTTTGAGCCTGCAGCTTCGTCTGGTTGGCCACTAGTAGAAAAAGGGTCATTAGTCCCGGTTCATAAGGGCTTTTAGTTACTAAATCCCCCCCCCTTTAGTCCCGGTTCTTACACGAACCGGGACTAAAGGCCCTCCACGTGGCCGCTGGCTAGAGCTCCACCAGCTCCACCTTTAGTCCCGGTTGGTAACATCAACCGGGACTAAAGGTAATTTTTTTAAAAAATTGAATTTTTTTCTTGATTTTCAAATTTCTGAATTATTCTATAATTTAATCTCTAATCACCCACCCCTCATCACTTCTCAATTTAACCTCTAATCTCTAATCACCCCTCATCATTCCGAATCATCTATCTTCCCGATCGGTCACACATTCCTCTCACTACTCCAGCCCGAGCACGCTTAACTTTCGGGTTGTATTCTCCTTCATTTCCAAGTCTGCACTTGTTGTTTTCCTGACAATAGTAAGATGTCAATCCTATTAACCCTCGGGAGTTTAGCTTGAGCATGAAGTCACACATTTCACTGTTTGAGTTTGAAACTATTATTGTACAAAATAATAATTATTTCGTAACACTAATATTTCTTGAATAAATAGTATGACCATAGTTTGACCATAGTTTGACCAGATTTGACCAAAATTCAAAAAAACCAAAATAATTATTTAGTAACACTAATATTTCTTGAATAAGTAGTTTGACCATAGTTTGACCATTGTTAGACCATAATTTGACCAGATTTGAAAAAAATTCAAAAAAACTGAAATAACTATTTAGTAACACTAATATTCTTGAATAATTATTTAATAACACTAATACTTCTTGAATAAGTAGTTTGACCAGATTTAATGAAAACACAAAAAAACTGAAATTTGAGCATGACTTTTTTTCCTTTTAGAATTTGGGGATTCTAAACATTTACAAACAGGCCGTAGGCGGTCAAAATCGGAAGCGGATTTTCGTTCTGAACATTTTGATATATTATATGTTTTTTCCGACATCGTATGCAAAAGTTATAGCCGTTTTACATTTTCCCTACATTTTTTTGCAAAACATGTCCAAATTTAAGTTTTTAAATTTTCCTAACTAGTAGATGTAGTAATATAACTACCTCTCGAAGGATTTTATTTTTTGAAGTTTTATCATTTTCTTTTGATTTTTTCAAAACAAAAAAGGCGATCCACAGGGGGGGTAGAGTTTGAAAATGGGACCTTTAGTCCCGGTTTGAGACAAACCCTCAAACCGGGACTAAACGGCATCGCACCCTTTAGTCCCGGTTCGTGTCTCAAACCGGGACTAAAGGTCTAATCTTTAGTCCCAGTTTGAGACACAAACCGGGACTAAAGGGCGTCGCACCCTTTAGTCTCAGTTCGTGTCTCAAACCGGGACTAAAGGGATCAGGTGAACCAGGACTAATGCCTTAGCCACACGAATCGGGACCAATGCTCACATTAGTCCCGGTTCGTGACTGGACCGGGACTAATGTGAATATTGCCCTGTGACCAAAGCCCTGTTTTCTACTAGTGGGCACCTGACCTCCTTTTGCCCCTGAAAGCTTCCGAGATGCTGTATTGTGCTTTCTATTACTTGCCCCGTCCTATCCCTGATGAACCATCTGCTCTGCCATTTCCAGAATCTCATTGCCTATTCTGACCACGTCGCACGTACGAGTGTTGTGCCGTTCAACCTTGTTACATTTTTTTGCATCTTTTCTTGAAGATCTTGCCTTGCCCAACATCTTTGTTTGTGCGCATCCTCTTTGGTGAAGGCTCTGCGTCTTCGTCACTATCACTTGTTTCATTACCATTGTCACTCATATTTTCGCTGTCGTTGATAGCTTCCTCCTTCATAGTTTCTTTCGACAAAAGTTTCTTGATAGTCCCGGTGACCTTGGAATTGTCCACGGGCCCATACGTTTTCTCATGTGCTTGCACTATCTTTTGCTCTAGCTGCCTTTTCATGCAAGTTCTTTTGTTGTGCCCACTAATCATATTGCAGATGCTGCAAAGTCTGCTCCCTAGTGGCATGCCATCTTTTCCAATAACTGGCTCTGGCTTAGCAGGTTTTGAACTGCTTTTCTCAATTGATTTCAGCTGGCTTTTGTTCTTGTTTCATGGATGCACTTAGTTTGTTTCTACCCTTTGTTTTGCACACTAGGGGTGGGTGTATTTTATCGCAATCATCATCCATACTTGACTTCTCAATTGCTAGATCTTTTTGTTCAGCCATATCAGGGGCAACTTCATTTTCATCTATATATGATTGTTTGCATCCCGTTGACTCCATGTCATCGCTGTTCAGAGCATCCAGCTCTGGTTGCACCTGTTTCAGGCATGTCATCAGTCTGTTGTAAGATGCATCTGTCTTTACCCCCTTCTGCACAGTCTTCAGTGTCTCGTTCAGCAGCATTGTGCGGTAGTATTGAATTAGTGTACCATCCGTAGTTGTATTCCTGTAGTCTCTATGGTGGAATGCTGAGTCACTGTTCGCATCCCTTGTGTACCGTTGGACTATATACCGATCTGGTATTATAGCTACTCGGAGGTGTTCCAGCAGCGCTATTATGTGATGGAAGAATTGTCCTGACAGAATTGACATCATTTTTTTGTCAGTTTGATCTTTTCTTTTTATTTGCCCAGGAAGAAGATATGGATGATTAGTAGTTCTTTTTTCTTTACCTGTGTGATCAAAGAGTTTGCACTCGCATTCGTATTCACCATTTGTTTCATTAGCAACCACCTGGAATTCGTGCCTTGACCATGCGAATTTTTTCTCCTGGTTCTAATGGTGTACGTAGTACTTCGTTGGATGCTCAATATACTATTTGATTCGGAAGGGCCCGCTTTCAAATAGTCTTTCGCGGAATAAGTTGTAGACCGCGCGTGTGTACACGTCCATCAGCTGTTTCTCAAAAAGGTACCTAGTGAGAGGGTTCTTGACACCCTGTAACATGGTACAAGCATTGTCGTTAGCGATACAATTTTGCTACTTATAAATGGTAGAGTTATGAATTAACTTCCTGAGGTCCCTTTTTTTAAGTACAACTGCATCAGCTATTCAAAGATAACTGCTGCAAGGTTTTACAATGTAGGAGTTGCTCCTACCGTTGAAGCTATTGTCTCGGCAACCTCAAGCTGGTGCCTCTTCTGTATGCATTCATTGACCTGTCTGGCCAATATGTGAAGCACTTGTGTTTCTTTCACGAAACCTTTTTTCAGGATATTATTCATGCTTTCGCTTCTCTGTGTTGATGTCATTCTGGCGCAGAATATCTCCTTCCAGTATGTAGATATCCATGTTGTTCTCTCTTCCCATAGGCCCAGCAGGATGGTGTCATTCTGTAAGTTGTATCTGTCCATGAGGTCGTGCCATGCCGCTTCAAACTCTGCTGGCATGAGTGGATGGTTAAGGACTGCTGCGAGGTCTTCCTTAAATGTGTCATGTTCTGAGTATAATTTTGACAAATGATCTTTTATTTTCTTCATAATGTGCCATCGGCAGAGGCGGTGATGAGTTCTGAGGAAGACCTTAGGTATAGCTGCTTTCATGGCAGGGCATTGATCTGCAAAACAATGTTTTTGGTCATTTCTTTGGTTGTTTTTGTTATTGCAAAAGTAGTATGCATAATAAAGGATAAGTGTTAGGGCTTGGAGGCGTTGGAGTCAATACCTGTTAGTATGCAAGTCGGGTCTTTTCGCATGCATCGTTTAAAAGCATTAAAAATCCATTCAAATGAGTCGCTACTCTCATTGCCCACCAAGGCAACTCCAAAAATTATAGATTGAAGATGATTATTCACACCGACGAAAACCCACAAAGGCATGTGATACTTGTTTATTTTGTATGTGGTGTCAAATGTGACGCAGTCACCGAAATCTGCGTATGCAGCCTGGCAGCTAGCATTGTCCAGAATATATTTCTGATAATTTTCTTACCATCGTCATCAGTTCCAACATCTACATCAAAGAAGAAATTCTCATTCTCATTCTTCATCTCCTAAAAGAATGCAAACAATTTCTCCACGTCATCTTGCGAATCAGCCTTCGCAAATTCTGCTTTGCTGTGAAAATGACCGAATTGTTTAGCTTTCTTCCCATGAGACAAGTGCACCATGATTATATAGATAACTGCAAAAAAGTTAACACAACAACATAAGTGATACTTACATGTTAAGCACGTCCTTGTCTGTAAAAGGCAATTTGTCGCGCCCACCAGGTAACCAAGAAAGGAGACTCATGATATTCACATGCTTAACATTTGTCTTATATAGGTCTTTTATGTATTCTTTCACTGTTGGATCTATCGTCTTGTGTGAATGCAGAAACACAAGCGCGGTCGGGCTGTTGAGGAGCCTGTGGTTGTGTTCAATCACAATCTCTTTGACAACACAAGTCCCGTCGTCTCTTTCTTTCAAGAGCATCATTGTCTTGCAATCAGTTCTTTTTGTTACTTTGTTGCGCTAACGGTCTGCCTCGTGAATAGAGGATATGTATTTGCCAGAGTGTATGCAATATAAGTAGTGTTTCTTCTTATTTCTCTGTCCTTTCCTTATCCCGAACCCAGCATGTTTGGCGTAGTCATTAAAAAAATTGAATGCATCGTCATATGAATTGAATTCCTATCCTAGCACTGGAATTAGTTGAGCAAGAATGTCTGGGCTCTGAAAAATGCAAATAAGGACCATAAGTGATTTTTTTGCTTTCACATCAGCAACTTCTTATATAAAAAAGAGTGAAAAAATAAAGATGTGTGATCACTCACGTGCGTGTATGATCTGAGCTCTGCTGGTGTTTGCAAGTGTCCATGTTGTATTGGACACGGTGGTGTGACGATAGGCACATGGAGTAGTGGATCTCGCAGTGGTAGCAGTCGTGATGAGGTTAGTCTGTTGCTGCGTTTCCTCGCGGGATGTTGGCTCCATAATGGCTTTTGTGAGGAAACCGTTTTGAGCAGAACCTTTGTTGCCTAAGTTGATTTGCTGAAAGAAAATTGCGGATGCCCAATTTTGGTGTTGGCAATGTCTTCATCTTTCGTCGGCGGAACACCATGCGACAACGAGTGTTCTGCTTGCACACGTGCTATAGCTTGCACATGATCTCGTGTTTTTGGTTTGAGAACATAGACAGGCTCGCAGTCTTGATCGTAGGTTTGTTGATCAACAACTTTAGTCCAGCTTTCTATGTAGCCAGTGTCCATGCCATTATTAGCTCCATTTTCTACCCGCGTTAACAAACATTTTTTCTTGTTCTCATTAAAATACTAGTTAATTAATAGACAGTTATCTGTATACAAGTAGCAAGCAAAATGTCAAACTGAAAATATGTGTAAACTTTAATGGCATGGGGAGAGGTAAACAGACATGTTCACAAGGGGAGAGGTAAACTTTAATCATTTTTGTCTTTTTACCTCACTCGTCTCTATGATTGGTTCCAGCATGCTTGTGTGGTGTCGTCGTTTATGCATAGGTCCATGTTGCGGTACACTGCTCTCATCACCAATTGTTGATGGTGGTGGATATCTTGTAGTTTTTCGTACCTCTGGCTTCAAGATGTACACTTGATCATTCTTTTCCGTGTAATGTGGGGTGTCGATCTGAATAGTCCAGCAGGTAATCTCATCACCTTCTATGTTACTAGCATTTCCTAGTTCTAGGCTTTCTTCCACAGTTTCATTTATTTATTTGTAAGCGCACAACATAAAAACATATAGTTAACTGTCA